>NC_134207.1:203879709-205079709 GCF_965140235.1 Caretta caretta | reverse complement strand
GATGGCCCAAAAAAGATGGCCAAAATCATTAGTATACTTGAAATCATTAGTTTTGGAAGCTGGTTCATAGGGGAAGGATAATGAAAGGCTAACTAAGTGAAAGAGGTGGGGCAATACAGTGGCTTGTCAGAAGAGGACATCTTGGTATTATCAAAAGTATTTCCAAGTAAAGATACATCCTTCCACAGCTGAAAAAAAAGAACAGGATTACATCACAGTGAAGAGTCCATCCCAGGGTACGGACAAATCACTTTTGAAACTAGGAATTTTCTAATGTGGAGATTATTAGGAGACCTTTTAAATAGGTATAAGGATTCCCTTATACCTATTTAAAAGGTCTCCTAATAATCTCACACTACAGAATGTCCAGAACCTGGGAAGAGGCTTTATCTTACAATATAAATATTAAAAAATAAATTTTAAAGGTTTCAAATATGCATTTCCAGTATTTATTCTAACTAAACCTAAGGCAACTTTAGAGAATAAATTAATAGTTACAAAATCTAAAAACTCAGCAGCATTATACAATAATGTCTACATTTAACAAAGACAAAAGGGTCATTACTGTAAACTTTTTTTTTTTTTTCAGGATCCCTGATGTCTAGCAATTTGGACTTCACTTATTACAACCCACCAGCTTACTACACTACATAGGTGACACTGCACCAATCAGAGAATGCTACTGGAGCACAGAGCTGGCTTTTAGTATTATCAGTAAATGGCCTTTGACTCTACAGTGAAATACTGAGAAATTTCTATTTTAGAATCTGAGAATACTACAAACTGATCAAAGCCATCAACAGTTCAGCAATCACGAGAATTTATGTTCCTTATATTCACCACTCCACTGCTCTAGTGTAATGAATGCTAGCACGCTAGCACATCACATTTCAACAAAAGAGACAACAGCAGAGATTCTCAACCAAGACAGGGATGGGGGGGGGGGAAGGGAGGAGGGAACGACGCAGAGAAGAACCCTAAAAAGTTGTCAGGGGTCATGAGCATCCTTTTCTTCCCATAGAGTCATATGAAAGGGGGTGAGAGGGTCATGGCATCAGAACTTTGAGACCCACTGACTTAGGTCCCAACCAAGACTGGAGCTCCATTGTGTCAGGCACAGTGTATAAAATGAGTCCTTGCCCAAAAGAGTTTACAATATAAATAGATAAAGGGTGGAAGGGGAAAAAAAGGCACATAAAGATGAAGTGATTTGGCCAAGGTCACACAGAAGGTCAGCCAAGAGCCAGGAATAGAATCCAGGTCTCCTGACGCCCCAGTCTCATGCCCTATTCACCAGACCATTCCCAACACAGTATGAAAACCAGTTCTTTCTCTGGCTGCAGATTAAGACCATTATTTCTTGTCCTATCTTTGGTGGACTTGGAAATAACTGATCACCACCCTTTTTATAACAGCCCTTAACATGTTTGAAGACTTGTCCCATCTCAGCTTTCTTTTCCCTGAAATTAACATGCCCAATTCCTTCAACTTTTTATCATAGATCATGTTTTTCAAACCTCTCTATTTTGTTCCTCTCCTCTGGAATCTCTCTAATTTGTTCATATCTTTCTTCAAGTATGGTACCTAAAACTGGACACAAAGCTGAGGCCTCTCCAATGCCATGCAAAGCGAAATGACCGCCTTCCAAGTCACATACAGCACCCCTGTTATTACATCCCGGAATTATATCTGCCTTTTTTGCAACAGCTATAACTCCCAGATCTTTTTCTGCAGTACTGCTGCCCAGCCATTCTCCGTTTTTATTTGTGCATTTGATTTTTGTTGGGTTCCTCCCCTCCCTTTTGAAGGAAGTGCTGCAGGGCTTGAGGGTTTTTTTTTTGTTTTTTTTTTTAAGTGAGTTATCTGTTGAATATCTTTAGCCTTCAACATTTAGAACTGTATGTTTGAAAGATACAGAATTTTTGCCAACTCTGGACAGGTCACTTTTAGAGTGGAAAATACACAATACCTAAGAAAGCTGCCCTACAATTTATATTTTGAAAGTTAACAACTTGTCACGTTCTGTTGGAAAAGTCAAACACATGCACAATTTAAAATAAAGATCAGCTAAAAAGCACTTAAATTATTAAAGAAAATACATTTGCCTCTCTCTACTAAAACCAAGGGCTGCAGGCATGCACGTACAGTGTTAAATATCCAGTCTACAAAGGACAAGTATAAAAAAAGAGTCATGTACCATCTGCACTCACTTTCACAATACAGCCTGGCAGATAGTTGAAACTGAGAACACAAAGCAACATGATATTCCCTTCAGAGCATTACAGAAGCATTAAGGGTGTGGGTGCAATTTAGAAATAAGAATAATTTACATTAACAGACTGCTAAAGTCCTTCCTGTACAAATTTACAATTAGCTGTAAGATACTACCAGCTAATCAACAGCACTACGAAGTTACCCAACATAATTAGGTTTAAAGCCACTGCAGACTGATTAATATTGCTATCATCTGCCATTATAGTTGCACACACATAAGTAGTGATGCTGAGGTAATGCTGAGTGACCTAAACAGAAGTTATTTGAACTATAATTACTAATTAAATACCCAGTTATCTGCGAGACAGCACTTTAACTGAATATGCGAGGTAAGTAAAAGATCAAGTCACTGTACACGATAAGCTGCTCCCAAAGAAATACATCAAACACTAACATGAGTTGAGAGTAGAATGCAGGAAAGAATCACTTTAGAGCATCAGCTTTTGACATCAATATTTGAATAATTTCATTTTTCAATACCTGTTAGGCATATCCAAGACAGAAAGAATAAGCGGAAGTAATATCCAATAAATGACGCAAGAAAATGTCTACACCACATATAAGCCAGCTTAAAGACAGACAAGACAAAGCAAGTTCTGATTATTGAAGCAACAAGTTACAAAAGTTTGCCATTAAGATATATTTGTTTTCTTTAGGGGGGATTCATAATGTAATGACTGTTTTAAATCTTTACATCTATGACAGAAATGACAACTTCCTGCCATATCCTTGGGACACCTTATTGAATTAAAAGTTTACCGGTAAGTACTTTTGGGGTCCATTGTATTAAATGAATGGCTTATGTGTGATTGTTCTACTTCCTAGAGGAGATCTGCCTTAACTTCTCAAGGAACCAAAAACAGTGGGTGGTGATTAAGGCAAATTACTCAGATTATAATACCCCCAGAGAGGTCATTAATTCAAACTGGATTCTCCAGAGACCAAGAGACAAAGAAAGGACTTTTGCATAAATAGGCTGAGTTTTAAAATGACTCAGAACTCTTCTTCCTTATCCAGAAGACAGGACTGTCCGGCCAAGGGGGGGAGGGGGCAATCTTTGTGGAAGGATTGGAAAGACTTTGGCCTATTAAGGCCCCGTAAGATTCATAGGTAATCTTTTCCTCTTTAATGGTTTTATCTGAAGAATAAATGTGCTTGCTTAGAAAGAACTGTGTGGTACCTTGTAACTGCTGGCAATTATACTGCTTGTAGCTCTTACAGAGAAAGCAAAGTGCAGGTGCTGGCCTTTTTAGGCAGACTGGCTTACTGAGTATATCACAATGTGGATCAGAGATCAGTGCAGCCTTAAACCCCCTGGTTGGGGGGGCGGGGGGGGAAGAGATAGAGATCTCCACCAAGAAGAGATGCTGGCTGGAAGACAGAAACCTTTAAGTGGGTGCCCTCAAGGGAGCATAGGAGGAGAAATATATGTGTAGTTACCCTGAAACTGTGACATCTTCACCACCTTTCAGAGATTAGGGCCAGAAGGGATCACTGTGATGTAATCTGACCTGTATAATACAGTTCACAGAACATCTCCTTAAATAATTCTTACTGCATATCTTTTAGAAAAACATCCAATCTGGATTTAAAAATGGCCAATCATGGAGAATCCACCATGTCCTTTGGTAAATTGTATCAATGGCTAATTATTCTCACTGTTAAAAATGTATGCCTTATTTACAGCCTGAATTTGTCTAGTTTCAACGACTGGATTGTGTTGTATCTTTCTCTGCTAGACTGAAGAGGCCCATTATCAAATTTTTGTTTCCCATGTAGATACTAACAGACCAATCGAAGTCACACTTTATACTTCTTTTTGTTAAACCAAATAGATTGAGTTCCTTGAGTCTATCCCTATAAAGGCATGTTTACTAATACTTTAATCATTCTTGTGGCTCTTCTCTGAACCCTCTCCAATTTATCAATATCCTTCTTGAACTACGAACACCAGAACAGAACACAGTATTCCAGCAGCAGTCGCATTAGTGCAAAATGAAAAGATAATATAACCTGCCTACTCCTACTCAAAATTCCCCTGTTCATGCATCCATAGGTCGCATTAGGACTTCTGGTGACAGCATCACACTGGTAGCTCATGTTCATTGGATTATCTGACCCCCAAATCTTTTTCTGGAGTCACTGCTTCCCAGGATAGAGTCCCCCAACCTGTAAATAGGGCCAACATTCTTTGTTCCTATATGTATACATTTAGTCATATTAAAAAGCATATTGTTTGCTTATGTCCAGTTTACCAAGCAACACAGATCACTTTATCAGTGACTTGTTCATTATTTACCATTCCATCAATTTTTGTGATGAAGTGTAAACTTTATCAATGACGACTTTATGTTTTCTTCCAAGTCACTGATAAAAAATGTTAAATAGCCAACAACCGATCCCTGCAGGACCCCAATAGAAACACCTGCTTGATGATTCTTTGTTGACAATTACATTTTGAGACTTATCAGTTAGCCAGTTTTTAATCCATCTAACATGTGCTATGTTAATTTTATGTTGTTGGGGTTTTTTGTTTTGTTTTTTACTCAGAATGTAATATCAGACTGATAGGTAGTTAGGCATTTATAAATAGAAAAAGCGTGATATAAACCAAAATCAGGGGAGGAGGGGCTTACCAAAATAAAGTGCTTTTCCTCTAGTGAAAGTTATATCTGAAATATTCCATAGCAAGATACATCTTAAGAGTTCAGCCTATGCAAGTCCAACCTTCTTGGTTGCTAGAAACCATGCCCTTCAAATCAGAGAGTTCCTAAGTTCTGAATCTACTACAGAATGCTACAAAATCTGCATCAGAATGACAAGAACCTGATTTTTCCTGATTGTTACACTAAACAGCAATAAGCGTACACAATAAGGGGGTACATCTAAACAGCAATAAGCGTGAGATCTAAAACTTTAATCTAGCCAATGTGGATAACAGTAGTGAACAAGTGGTGGCATGAGTCAACCTGAGTACAAGCCTGACAAGAACCATGGGCATGTACTTGGGTTGCTAGGCTATGCTGAATCCTATGGTGCCATTTCTTCACTACTATTACTAGCTAGCTATCCTCACTATAATCACACCTGTATTTACTGTGCAGATGTGTACTGTGTATCCTTTGACAGAGCACAGTACTTTGAGTTATACACCTTTGAGTTTAAACCTTGTTTTCCCACTAGTTCCTGAATAGCCTTGGACAAGACATCTCACTTCTGTATACTTCAGTTTCATCATAAACTAGGGAAATACAACCTACAACCTAGAAATACAATCTAGATTGAGCTACTGTAAGGTGGATGTGTAACTGGTTGGAAAATCATTCCCAGAGAGTAGTCATCAGTGGCTCACAGTCATGCCGGAAAGACATAACGAGTGCGGTCCTGCAGGGATCAGTTCTGTTCAATATCTTCCGCAATGATTTAGATAATGGCATAGAGTACACACTTAAAGTTTGCAGACAATACCAAGCTGGGAGGGGTTGAAAGTACTTTGGAGGATAGAATTAAAATCCAAAATGATCTGGACAAACTGGAGAAATGGTATGAAGTAAATAGTATGAAATTCAATATGGACAAATGCAAAGTACTCCACTTAGGAAGGAACAGTCAATCAGTTGCACACATACAAAATGGGAAATGACTGCCTAGGAAGCAGTACCACGGAAAGGTATCTGCGGGTCATAGTGGATCACAAGCTAAATATGAGTCAACAGTGTAACGCTGTTGCCAAAAAAAAAAAGCGCAAACATCATTCTGAAATGTATTAGCAGGAGTACTGTAAGTAAAACACGAGAAGTAAATCTTCCGCTCTACTCCGCGCTGATTAGGCCTCAACTGGAGTACTGTGTTCAGTTCTGGGCACCACATTTCAGGAAAGATGTGGACAAATTGGAGAAAGCCCAGAGAAGACCAACAAAAATGATTAAAGGTCTAGAAACGTGACCTGAGGGAAAACTGGGTTTGTTTAGTCTGGAGAAGAGAAGACTGAGAAGAGACAGGATAACAGTTTTCAAGTACATAAAAGGTTGTTAAAAGGAGAAGGAAGAAAAATTGTTGTTAACTTCTGAGGACAGGGCAAGAGCAATGGGCTTAAATTGTAGCAAGGGCAGTTTAGGTTGGATATTAGGAAAAACTTCCTGTCAGAATGGTTAAGCACTGGAATAAGTTGCCTTGGGAGGTTGTGAAATCTCTATCATTGGGGATTTTTAAGAGCAGGTTGGACCAACACCTGTCAGGGATGGTCTAGATAATACTTAGTTCTTCCTTGAGTGCAGGAGACTGGACTAGATGACCTCTCAAGTCCCTTCCAGTTCTATGATTCTATGATCATCTGCAAACTGAAGATATCTACCCACCTTACCAGGGTTGTTGTGGGGATTATTTTACACTTGCACCCAGCTTTGAGCAAAGTATTAGCAGTATAAATGTTACCAATTTAAAATAAAAATCACTAAAGATTTTTTCCATGCGGTTTTCCTGCCCTAGTGTAGGTATATCAATATTGCACGAAACGATGTTACAAATGAGTTCTGATGAATAAATTATGGTGCATTCATTTGACTGTTTAGATAAAGACAGCAAAAATTCTAATCATTCCACTGAATGTATTAATAGTGCTCAGATGCAGGGGGAATTCTGTGCCACTGCCCATGCACAGAATTTATGTCCCCCCACAGATTTGTTTCCCCTGCAGAAAAATGACTTTCTGATGGGGAAGCAAAGGAAAGCCACAAGAGCAGACATGCACCCTCCCCAGCAGTATGTTTTGGGTGCCCAGGGCAGCCGGCAGAAAGGTAGATCACTGTGGGGAAGGAGGTTGGATTGGGGAAGACCTGGCTGGTGGTTCCTACCCTGCGTCGAGCTCAGCTACTAGTCCAGCTGGGGAGGATGTAAATTCCTCTTCCCCTGCATAGCATCCAAGGCCGGGTCAGACCCAACTCCAGATTTCTCGCACACTCTTCCTCCTCCTCCCCCCCCCCGCCACTTTCTGTGCCCATCACTCCTCAGCTGCAGGGGGAGGGATCCCTTTACAGGGAGCTGCTCCCCCATCCACCCAACCCCCGTGCATCCAGACCCCCCACACACACCCAGACTCTCCCACCAAGCCTCACCCCCCTGCACTCAGAACCCCCCATGATGAGCCCCATTCCCCCTGCACCTGGACCACCCCTACAAGCCACCCAGACCCATATCCCCATCCCACCGAGCCCCAGCTGCACCTGGATCACCACCCCACTGTGCCCCAGCCCAAGACCCCCTGCTGAGCTGTATCCCCCCCCACATGCTGAGCCCCAACCACCTTCACCTGAAGCCCCCTGCAGAGTCCCGTTACCATTGCACCCAGAATCCTCAAACAAGCCCCTGTGCATCCAGATCTCCTCCGCACCCAGATCCCCCACTGAGCTACCTGCACTCAGATTTCCCCACACAGAATCCTCTCAATCCACACCTGGATCCCCGCACACTAAGCCCTTCCACATTTGGACCCTGCCTTGCTGAGCCTACCTCCCACAACTGTGATGTTTCTGAGGCAGACCCAGTCCTTGCATTGAGAAAAGAATGCAGCCTCACCAGTGAGTCCATGTCCTGGGAGCTAGGGGAGCTCCACAGTGATCTCCCATCTGTGCAGCCAGTGGTCTGTGCTCCCCAATACCATGCTGGAGCCTCCACATTTAATTGACAAATAAAATTGGCAGAACTTTAATATTGCATGCAGAATTTTAATTTTTTTTGGTACAGAATGCCTTCAAGAGTATATGGTGATGGGTACTCTGTAAGAAAACATATTAGTGAGTGTTAAATTGCAGTAAGAGTATTTTTAAACAAAATAGATTTAAGGTCAATATACACCATATTAGTTTGACATATATATTAGACAGGTTAAAAGGCTATAAAAGTTACATTACCTTTTCACTCTTTGTATTCTATGTAAGAGAAAGCAATTCTTCCAAGTTAATCTTTCTCTTTTGAAGCTGACTTAAAAGTACTGAATGTTCCTCCATTATGTCCTCTGTCTCCCAAGCCCCATGAAATAAAATCCTTTTTGTTTTTCAATATTTATTAAAATTTTGCCCTCAGTTCCTCTCATCTCTTGCTTATATTCTCTTTGTTTATATTCCAGCTATGTTTATTCATGTCCATATTACTAGTAAATGTGAAAAAAGTAGTTAATGATAGTCCAGTGAAAGTCAGTGTCTAGAGAAAAGCATATGTATAAACAGATTTGAAAAGCTAACTATTTTTGGTTTCTTGATAATCATCAAGCTAGCACCATAAATTTGCACATCTTTAAAACTCATCTTTTAATTAAGTACTGTATATTACACCAGAAATCTAAGGAATTGATAGCAAATTAAACCCAAATATACGTAAAAATGTAAAAGGCACATGGTCAACTTGAAAAAAGTATATCTGAAGATTTTGTACTCACTATAGTTGAAAATAGCTAAAATATTACTACAAAACCCGCCAAAATCATTTCTCTATATTTTTCATTTTCACTGTTTTTTGCTTCATGCACTAACCGGAAGACATCACTCATAAAATGCTCTGAGGGGTGGTCCCATTCATGCTCTTCCCCATGTTCTGCAACAGGGCATTTACCAGTGGCACTGAATCACAGCTGATGTTCAATTTGTGGGCCATAAAAGCATTTCCCTCTCTCAGAGTCAGGGGGAGACAGCAGCGGTGGAGGGGGGCCATAACTGAAGTAACCCCCTTAATTATCCAGACCTCTTCACAATGGAACCAAGTAACAGGAGCAAGAGGGGGATGGGAAGGGGAAAAACTGGAGCTCACTCCCTGGTGCCAGGAAGCAACTGAAAACAGAGAAAGACCCTTACACAGGGCTAGGAAATAATGAGCTACCCAGTGAAGAGGTATTTCTCTACCTTACCCACTGCTTCTGAACAGCCTTGTAGGCAGAAATGTATAGGAGGAGGAAGGTAGAAGAGAACAAGTCAAAGTATGCTTCCTCTTTTTTCTCTAGGGCCCGCCGACCCTTCCTTGCCTACACTCAGAGGCTAGAAAGAGCAGGAACCATTGATCCATTTCCCAAGTATGGTGATAGGCTCCAACTACCAGAGCCTTTCTAGACTTCAGAAGGGTGGAGATTGCCCTATATGGCAAATCACAGTGAATTAGGGACTTCCTCCCACATGTCAGCCCTATATACAGATTTTAAACGAGAGACTCATGAGTCACTATACCAAGAGACAGGAGGTTGAGGAAGACACGTTCTCAACTTCTTAAACTGCTGAAGTCAGCACCTCAGAGTCATCATGACCAGAGGAACAATCTGAGGCAATCAAAATCATTGTTGCCCTTTCCACTCACTTGAAGGAACACCAATAAAGGAAATGGAAGACAACATATACATTAGGGAGTTCCCCACAAAGAACAGAAAAGACAGTGGTTCTCCAAGCACTATCTTCTTATCAGCAACAAAACCTGGAAAGCCAAATGAGTCTTGGCTGAGGCCAGCAGGTCCGTGATGGCGTCCTCCAATTTTTCAGACTCTCTGGAAGTCTTCTGGGGGAAAAGGAGTTACATCCAAGATAAGAGATCTTCCCTTTAGCCAGCCTGCCTTCAGATTGAACATTCAGGCCAAGTGTGGATTGATTTGGATGGCATTCAGGTGGCATTCTGCCCAGACAGAATCACAGCTTGAACAATCTCTAACAAATATAAAGATCACACAACCACATTTTCCATTCTTATCAGCACCCCTGGTTTTCCTCTTATGTTTGGAATACTGGGGAGAGGGGCAGCTACACTACTTAAAACTCAGTGACACCTAGGTTTAACATTGATTTCCTGGTGTCCATATGACAGAACGATCACCAGGTGATCTATCCACCCAGAGGCCTGCAGCAGTGGTGATGACTGGTACCTGCAACTCCTGCAGGGGCATCTCTGAAGAAAATCACTGGATTCCCCCCAACACCTGAGAGTGACTGGCAGCTGGCATCAGGACAAATCTGGCTTATAAATCTCCACTGTGCTATGACTGTGAGCTAGAACAGGTGTTTCTCAACCTATGGGTCACAACCATGCTCTTTTTTCAAAACAAAAGGGTGAAAAAAGGAAGTTATGTTTATAGCCTTTAGGCTACAAAAATAATCTTAAAAACGTGAACTGGAGTATAAACCAATACAGTGATGCCTGCCTGATTCTGCAGTCAGGCCAAGACAATAGGTCTAGGGAGTATGACTTGTCCCATTCATCTTACAGCCTGTTAACTTTGATTCTACAGCCACAAACGGAATTGTCCCAGTATGTTGAAGAGTTCAGTATATCTGCCAAGAAATCTGCCATTTTACTGCATCTAGGCACCAAACATTGTTTTTTCTTCCTGCCCTGCAGGGACCAGCCTACTTCCCCTCCCCTGTCCTCCCCAAAGGGGAAATTAAACTATTACAGTGCATAAGATATTTTGTGACGCCATGGAGCAGAACACTCATGACCGGTCTTCCCTTCTTTTCCTCTTCTCTGAATCCACCTCTTGAGCCTGACTCTCCTCACTGGAAGACTCAAATCAAAACGTACACAAATGAATGCTTCTCAGCTACTACAATATTTCAAACAAGTTGTTGCAGTAGCTGACAAACGATTCAGGAACACATAAGCGGCCATTAAAATGGAGGAATTACTGAGAAATTTGGAGATCAACCACCTTGGGGAAAAAAACCACTGAATTCTTCATGCAAAAGCTTATGAATTTAAAAATCAGAACACTGTTTTAATAAATGGCAATACTGAAACATAAAAGCCCTCTAGCCATCATACTTGGCGTCATTACAAGTAGCAAAAGCTGCCAAACCTCATAATTGGGGAAACACTGATTGCATTCCATAGGTGGATGGTGTTAATGTTGTGCTGGGAGCTGCTGCTGCTTCCAGATCAGGTTAAGGCAATTCCCCACTCCACTCACACAATCAGCTAAATGAATTCATACTATGGTGCCAGATGTTCAGGATCAATTGTTTATAAGGAAAGCCAGTACTTCTCAGTAGAAGCTGAACAAAACTGCAGTTTAAAGTTTTGCAAAAAGTGAAACATTTGTCCGGAATGAGTGGAAAAGATCCATATTGATGACTTCCCGTTTTGCCTTCCACTGACTCAAGAAAGTAAAAATAGTCTTTCAGGCTCTCCAGCAATCAGTTCTTGTAACTGGGTTCGGCTGATAGTGTCTTATTAGCTTTGGGCCCCATTAGCAAAAAACAACTATGACCAGAAAACAGAGTGGCCTCATAATTAGACTCTTTCACCCCTAAACTATTGTTTAGCACATTGTTTAACTCACTGGGATGCTCTGATGGTAAAGATGATATGGCGGAACTCAAAGTTACTTGATGGCACTTAAATTTGTGAACTTAATTAGAAATAAACCCACCAATACACATCTCTCCACCAACTTGTGAATAACTGGGCACTCAACAACAGCAACTTTTCTTCCACACCAAAGTTGATTGGTTTTCACATGACAACTTTGTACCACTTGTTTTAACTCAGGGAAGACACAGGCTGTCCTTGCTGAATATTTCACTTACCAACGCCAATGTGAACCATGTCAGAGGGCACTGATGACAACTGACAGAGGGTTTTCTCCAGGCTGGATATACGCATAACAGTTCACTGAAGCATGTGAGGACCCTATCAAAAGCCAGTAGCCCACTAGTCATCAGAATCACTGTGAAATGTACATATGGATAATATTTAAGGAGTTATGTATTTATTTATTTTATACTGAAAACTATATTGAAGTTAAGGCACCCCTCAAAAAGATTCCTGTCAGCCAAGAGGTAACAGACAAGTATCTCCCTGTCTGGTTGTTTACATATTGCATGCCTCAGTGTATACCTACTTGCAGACTGACCGCCACCTTAAATAGGAGAGATTGTTAAATCTACAAGAAAGGAAATCCACAAGATGAAATGAACATCAGATGGAGTCCTGTTTATACGTAAAGACAAAAGATTGTTCTGGTATATCTTGGGATGCAGGAAAACACCCAGGTGTCCTTCACTGAGAAAGCAAGCATCATACTTGTATCATGAAAGGAAGGTCATAGACAGCCTGGCTATGAAGTACTACAAGGATTTTGGATGAGCATTACTCTATGAGACACAAGAGTACCTAGTTAAGTAAGTCTAGGCTCTAGAATGCATGTTATGATTTTATATGTAACCACCAGTTTCCAATACTTCTATTTGCTATTACTTGACTCACTATGCTTTGTTATATAAAGTTATACTTGATTTCACTATAAACATATCTAAGTGCTGAATGTTATTTGGAGTGGTGATCTGAGCTGGAATCGAGAAGCTGGGTTACTGGGGGGGTTTTTTGTTTTAGTTTTTTTGCAAACAATGAGTCTGAACATTACGAGCATCCAGTGAACACGGGGCTGGACATTCCAAGTAAACGCTCAGAGAGCTTGAGTGTTCATGTGTGCCAATCACTAACTGGTAAAGTAATAGCGAGCCCTGTGAGGACTAGAGGGGAGTACTTGTGTTGCCCGTGGACAATGGAGTTAGCGAGCTGACCCACAGCAGGCACAGATAAGGCTTCCTCATGCTAAGGGCTGGTGGCAGCGAGGTGACTCAGCACTGGGTACCCCTGGGAAGCATCACAACTGATTTGCTCTAAATGATTTTTTTCCAAGGGAAATCACTGTTGAACGAAGTGTCAGCACTCTGCACTTCCCATATTGATAAACAGGAAGGGAATCAGGACAGCCCCAGTATGAACAAGGCTGAAAACCACTGGGTAAAAGAACTAAGTAAAATCTTTCTGCATGTTCCTGGTCAGCAGAACTTCTCTGAAGGAGGGCATTATGTCAAGAATTATGTCAGACTGCCCTCCAAGGGGGCAATTCTCAAAGGACTAACATACTTTTCCAGAAATTCACTATAAGCCTTGGGGCAGTTACTAGGGACACAGGCTTCTGGATTCCTTGCTGTTCTACACTGGAGCCTTAAAAGTAGTCATCAATAAAGAATAAAGAATATTCAAATTCTTTGAATAAAGAATATTCAAAACTTCAGACAAAAGAGGGGCTCTACTACCTCATAGTTTTTGTAAAGTCCCTCCAGACTAAGGTAATGCTGACAATGTACTGAAATCGTTCTTAGCCCATAGCAAAGCAGAGGTATTTTTAATGAATGTGCACAATGGAAACTTGCAAATAAGTGTGTCAGAAGTCCATGGATTACAAGAAAGTCTCCTGGTTCCACAGCTATGATATCCGTCTATCTTGACTCTTCTGAAGGCCACAGAAAGGAAGCCATTTACAATCCAACACTAGATAGAGACCTGATGACATCTGGCATTACTGACAGCTAAGAATGGATTCCTGCAAAGCACTCCTGTCATGGAACCTTTGTTAATGCTTTGCCATTCAGAAGAAAGCACAGCACTTGACCCCACAGCCTCTTCTTTGGGCAGAGAGGGAGAGGTGAAAGGATAAATCTACATATCTGAAAAAAGATCTAAGTCTATGAAGTATCCTAATGAGATCAATGGAAGTACACATTGGTCCTCTGATGTGCCCCCATTGCTAAGACGACACCGAAAGCCTGCATCATAAGAAGAAAAGAGGAGGCCTACTTCCCTAACAGACTCCCCACCAGTTTACGCCTGGAGTAGATGCTGCTAGATTACTTCTGTTTGTGGGAGATTTCTTCTGGTAGGATATCTGGAACTAAAATTCACAGGGAGATCAAAAACCTGGAATGGGAAAGAGAAAAGATTTCTTCAACTTTTCATGAGGGGAAGTTTTCACCACACAAATGCTGAAGAGCCTCATCCAAATCTCCTCAGTTTAAAAAAAAAGAGTCAGTAGCTTCTATTTTGTCTGGAACTTCTCTCTCAACAGAATTGCAATCGCTATTACAATGCAAGTTGTTGGTATGCTACTAGTGTCTGGCGGAGCTAACCAAAGCAAAACATT
This sequence comes from Caretta caretta, assembly GCF_965140235.1. Lineage (NCBI taxonomy): Eukaryota > Metazoa > Chordata > Testudines > Cheloniidae > Caretta > Caretta caretta. The sequence continues at coordinate 205,065,479 of NC_134207.1, read as the reverse complement.
GTGTTGGAGAAGGCAGAGTAGGCACCAGGTGTCTCCCAGAATTCCCACACTATTTCCTTGGTGTCATGAAATGGAAGCACATGGAAAGGGGAATAAGCACTACTACCTGATCCCAAGGCCTTTCTGGTGCTGAAGAAGAAGAAGAATCACAAGCCAGTGCTCCAATAAATGCAGTTAAGGAGGGAAATCTCTGCTTCACCTGGCTCTGAGGTTGAAGAATCCAAGTTCCTCATGTTCCTGTACTCTTTTACAGTTCTCTGCTTCAGTCCTGGTACTTCCCACACTGAATAGGGAATCTATTTGCCATTAAGCTGGCCAGGAAGACCATATTTGCTGTTTCTGCCATGACTCTTTCTTCCCTGACCTCTAACTCAGTTTCTCTCCCACCCAGCTATCAGTTTTAATGTTTGCTTTGTATCCAAAATATTTAAGAGTTAAAACATAATTCAGGTTTGTACAAAATACATAAAATTAAGACATAATAAAGCTGTACAATAGAACAGCACCAACTATGATGAACCAAACACTAATCAATTGTTTCATGGAGGATGAAGACAGTAAGAGTGCTTTTTCATTAAGACACTGCTTCCTCAATCTAAAACCCACTGTAAAGTTTCTTATTATTGGATCATTCAGCAAGTTAAAACATTCCGTCTTTCAAAAAGATTTTCCAAGGTATAGATTTTACATCCCTTTTTTTTTATTTCTACAATTTTAAAAGCATCATTCACCACACATACACAGATGTACTAGTTTTGAAACCCTTCTCATGTGCCTGGGACAGCTCCCCCTTTATTTTTTAAATAAACTGAGCCTGAGTTATCAGATAAGGAGAGATTACTCATCCTATGCAGTAATCGGAGTTCTTCAAGATGTGTCCTCCCTCCCCCATGGGTGTTCCACTTCAGCTGCACTTATACCTCATGCCTTATCATCATAGGTTTTTGGTAGAAGTGCCCACTCAACCCCTGCATGCGCCCTACACATCCTCATACCCTGCATCGAGGCTATATAGGGCTGCGCAGTCAAACCACCCTCAGTTCCTTCTCCACCACAAAGTCTCAATGGAAACTCTGAAGCAGAAGGGAAGGAGGACAGGTAGAGGATCACCCATGGGTCGACATCTCAAAGAACTCCAGTTACTGCACAGGATGAGTAACCTCTCCTTCAAGTAGTGTCCCCATGGGTACTCCACCTCAGGTGACTACCAAGCGGCATCCAGCTGGAGAAGGGGGCTTCAGAATCACATCCCAGACTGATAAGACTGCATTCCCAAAGGCTGCATCCAAGCTTGAAGACAATCATCATATAATGTCTGGAAAAGATGTGAGCTGAAGTCCAAGTTGCTGCCTTGCAACTGTCCAGAACAGGAACACATTTGACCAATGTCATAGAAGTAGAGATCTTGTGAAATGGGCCAACACCATAGGAGGAGGCTGAATGTCAGCAGATTCATAGTATGATATAACAATCATAAATCCACCTGGAGAGTCTTTGGGTGGCACCTAACAAATCTTTAGATCTATCCACAAATGGAAAACAGCTTGAGTGAGTTCCTAAATGACCTGGTTCTGTCCAGATAAAAGGACAATGACCTCCTAACAACCAAGGTGTGTAAAGCAGCACTCCCTTGGACTGATGAGGTTTTAGGGAAGAAGGGGAAAAAAAAAAAAGAGAGAGACCAGAAGGTAGATGACTTCGTTAATTTGAAATTCAGATGACACCTTGGGTAAAATGAGAATATGGACATAAGAAAATTTTGTCATTGAAAAATTTAAATGGAAGTCCCGCCTTTTGAGCCTCTATTTTTTCAATCCTTCAGGCAGAGAGGATAGCTACAGGAAAGACTATTTTCATAGATAAGTTAATGAGTGAAGACGTAGCCACTGGCTCAAAATAGGGGATTTATAAAGGCATTTAAGTATTAGGTTCATCTCTCGAGTTGGAGTGGGTTCCTTAACTTGAGGAAAAAGGTTCCACAATCCTTCAAGAAACCTCAGAGCTGTGGGATGAGCAAAAACGGCGAGTCCCTGAACAGGGGAATGATAGGCTATAATAGCCACGAGTCATACCCTGATACAACAACTCCTAGATCATCCTAGTTTTTTTATAAAACTCAAGAAGGTAGTTCCAAACTGTCAAAATGGATGAGTGAGCAGGTAGAGAACATCTGATCACACCAAATGCTGAACCTCTTCCATTTGTGAAAGAAAAGTAGATCTCGTGAACTCTTTTCTACTGTTCAGTAATACTGTTGTGCCTCCTCAGAACAATAAATCTCTATTCCCATTAACGCGTGCCATAGGTTGCCGACCCCTGGGTTCGGGTTACATTATACACACACACATACCCCAATGTGTATATTTCAGAACATACATGAAAGAGGAGAAAGAAAAGGTTTTTTGGTAGGAAAGGAGTGCACGGCCCAAGACATGGGTAGAGGTAGAGATCAGGCTAGAATCCTGGTATTTATGGGACAGTAGTACAGCAGTTGCTGGGCAAGGGATTGGCACTATTAACATGAACTATAAGTCTGAAGTAGCATTTTTAAAATGTAAGCATTCAAACTTGTATTACTATATTTTTAATGGTTGCATCTTTGAATACAAAAAGTTCCGTTTTATCAGCCACAGTTGCTTAAGGTGAGAAAGAAAAAGAATGCTAGTAAAATTTCAGAGCACAGAATGAGTTTGATGAGACTGGGATGTAGGTTTACAGTAATCAGTCAGAATGACCAAAATATAAGTTACCTCCATTTCACAAATATTGTTTGTCCAAGTAGAATGAAGTGCTAAGAGTAATGATAATGGCCTCTCAGTTATTTTCAGGTTCTCATGCAGTACCAATATACAATGTTAGAGTTACAAGCATTGTAGAAGAAATGTTCAAATAAAAGTGAAAACGCTAGTTAAAATCCATAAGAACATTCCTATTCATATTGTTTTACAGTAATATATACTTATAAAAACAAAACAGAGTGTGGGACCAGGTTGCCTTATAGTGTCTTTAATGGGAAATGGTTGACACATTGATGAATCTTGTTCTAAAGCAACAGAAAGAATTAACAAAACTGATTTTTTTCTCAACAATATTCTAGTAGAAACAGTAGTAAAATTTTCAATACTTCCTTCTGAATAATCTTAGTTTATTAGAACAATTATTGAGAATTAAACACACTGCAGTCATTTCTTTACTATTAAGGAAAGTAAATAAAACAGTGTTTATCTTCCTAATGCTCTTCTTTTATGGAAGAGGATGCCACCTAAATTTTCCTATAATAAAAAGTTCTTTGAAGAGCACAATTAAAGATGGGGGGAGCAAAAGTGTGCTCTCTCTCTCTCTGAACAGACTTGGAGAGCATGAAAAGGCTCACATGAACTGCAACATTGTGATTTAACACTCATTTTCTTTGTCTCATCAGCCTTCATACTGCTATTAAGAGACAAAGACATGCCTTTGAGAAAAAAAAACTAAATGAAATCCAATTCCTCACTCCCACCAAAAAATACCAGTTCAAGAGCAGTATCACTGATTAGGCATTAATATAATTGTGTCATGATTTACAGGAATTATCCCTGCAAAAAATGCAAGCTCTGAAAGACTGCCTGCCAGCAACTCTAGAGGCAGAAATCCTGAGCTACAGATGAAGCTGCATCCTCCTATAGGCTTAGCCAATGATTGCCAGCTCAAATATGAGTGATAAGCATGATATGAATGCTTAATTAATTTGATGACCATCCTGGTATCAGAAGACAATTCTAACATGTTCTCCTGGATATATTTTTGATAAGAAAAAAAAGCATTCTTTGCAGGACAAAAAAAAAAGAAAAAATTAATGAAAATGTCTTAATGAAAGTTTACTAAGTTCTAAATAGAAGAACCTCGCACATTCTTGGACCAAACACAAAGAGGTTAATCAAATTTTATGACCAATTCTGCCTATACTGAGAATTAAGAAACCTTCAACAATAAATAAATAAATAAATCAATCACACAAGACAGCGAGGGCAGCAAGTGTTGATAGAGTCCATGTTTCTCAAAGACAAAATGTTCAACTTGCATATAAAACTAGGTTCAGCACTTATTACAAAACTGATTCTACTCAGGTAGAAAATGGTAGAGTGAAAGAACAAATCGAGGCATGATTATGTCACATCAGCACTAAGCTCGATTTGCTTTCTTTGGTGACCAGAGAGCTTCTGTGCTGCAGATAACTATGGGAATTATCATAAAGAGATCGAGAGTAGTTGTAATGAGCAGTATCGGAATGAGCAGAACAAAAAGCACCCAAATCCAGCTGAAATACTAGGCAAATAAGTGTAAGAGGGAAGACACTAAAGAACCTATAGAATAATAGTATGTACTTTCATGTACATGCACTTGTTCATCCCTTAGCAAATATTTTAAAAGTGGCCTCCAAACAGATAGGTTTCACTTAAAGTGTTCCAGACAACAAGGATAAAGGCAGGGTTTGACAAAAATAGACAATTTTCCTTGGCAAATGGGAGCTTAGATACCAATTTCTGCCAAATTTAAGCTTTTTTTTTTTAAATGAAGTGTATCGCCTTTGTTTAGGCTTGGAAGGATTAGATTTTTATCAATAAATGTCAGTAAACAATTTCACTGTACATAGATAAACTAACAAATTATTTCCATCAATAATCTAAATTTATATATAGGCAAAGAAAATAATGCTTGAGAACTTAAAACACAAAGAAAAATCTTAAATCAAACTGACATGATGTTGACAGTTTGTCTTAACAGTTATAGAGCTTGTAACTTTTTCAATCTCAACATCTAGTCATTAAATTGTGACATCCCCCCATAATTTCTCACAACGAAAAATTTAACTCCATAAAAATTTTAAAAAAAATCTATGTCTATTTTTAAGCAACTGTCAAAATTATAAAAATATAAAAATCCAGTTCGGCCAGCAAAGCCTACCTTTATTGATTGCGGATGACCTTCTAGATGTGAACTAAATGTGAATTAATGCAGGACTGTCTTACTCAGTCTGCAAACAAAGCTTGAAACAAGAAAAGCGTTAAGTGCCTAATGCCCAAATCCTAGCCCCACCACACATCCCAAGCAGCCATGCTGTGCAGTGGGAAGTTCCTCTGGGGGTAAAAGCCCACTCCACAGTAATGGCAATGTTCTGTAGCTTCCTCTCCAACCAGTGTTAGAGCACCCTCTGTGTCACTTAGTTTTTCCTCCCCCAAGTACAGAGGGCTGATGGATGGGTCTTCTGCTGCCAATGCCAAAGCCCTTAATTCGGACCTTAAACTTTGCTTTCCACGCTAAAGAAAATTTCCATTTCACCCTTCTTTTTCCAACAATGACAGTTTGCCATCATTAAAATAACAATGCCTCTTCTTAAATCCTTATTCTTGCCTTAAGTCATCTCCCTTTCAACTACTGCAAACAACCTCTACCTTGATTCTCCATAATTTCAGGAAGTCTGCTATGAATAGACTTTTTTGGATAAGAAATAGGGACTACAATCTCTATCATTCACCAAAATTGCAGCTCTAGTTTTGAAACTTCCCAAAGACCATATTACCATGGCCTAGTTTGCCAACCTGTTTTAAAAAAAAAAAAAAAGGAATGTATTTACTATCTTCTTTATACACTTCTCTTGTGCTACCCCATGTTGAACACTCCCACGTGCACACAAACCACTAAACCCACCTGTTGAAGATGCACTTCAAAAATCTTGTTCCTTATCTTAGAACTGACTTGACTTTTTTTCCCAACACTGTGAGAAACACCACAAAGCATACTGCATCTTGAAGAAGAAATTCATACATTAGAAGTAGCATATCATTTATCACCATATGTATGTCACTGAATTCATGTTTCCTCAAACATGAATAGCCAAAATAGGTACTCCATGGGTTCTCACTGTCATATACTTTTACAGACTATTTTTTCTACTCTTATCACTTTCTTCAGCCCAGCAGGCTACTCCAGATTTTGCTATCTTGTTAGATTTTCAAGTGTTCAGGATTATTTTCTTTTAATTAGATATTGTAGGCAAGTTTGCTTTTATGCAAAACCACCTTTTATAACTCACATTGCCCAAAATAATCCCTTATCCAAAGAAAGCTGTCAACCCAGCTTTTCCTTCTCTATAGCTATAGTTAATTATCAGCGGCCATTTGTCAGCTTCTGTTTTACACTATTAACAACCACACTATCACTGTGCCTTTCACATCTTCATTTTTGACCCTTCTTATTCTTTGTTCTTCACTTCAGCAGATCTATAAGGAGAAGGCATTCTGAAAAGAGGGTAACTTTAATTGAATACCAGTGTTATGCCAATACTTGTACTGCAGAACCTCAGAGTTACAACACCAGAGTTGTGAAGTGACCGGTCAATCACAGACTTCATTTGGAACTGGAAGTATGCAATCAGGCAGCAGCAGACACCAAAAAAAGGAAAATACAGTACAGTACTGTGCTAAACAGAAACTACTTTTAAAAAATAGAAAGTTTAAAAAAATATTTGACAAGATAAGGAAACTGTTTCTGTGCTTGTTTCTTTAAATTAAGATGGTTAAAACCAGCATTTTTCTTCTGCACAGTAAAGTTTCAAAACTGTATTAAGTCAATGTCCAGTTGTAAATTTTTGATAATGTTTTGTTCAGAGTTACAAACAACCTCCATTCCCGAGGTGTTCATAACTGTGAGGTTCTACTGTATTCCCTGACAGACTGCCTATCTGCAACTTTATCAAGCCGACTTTTCCGGGGACAACTACTCTCAATGTGCATGGAGCTCATTAAAGCAACATTCATCTTGAAATCTACTCACTGTAGTACACCAGTGGTCCCCAAACTTTTCAGGGTTGCACCCTGCCCCCTTAACCCCGCTCGCCTCCCCCGGAGCAGCTCCAGGGGGTGTGGGGAGGGAGAGACAGGAGTAAGGGGGCCAAGGATTGGGCCACATCTGGGGGTATGGGCAGGGCCAGGAGTGGAGCTGGGTGGCACTCCCTCCCTGCCCCCCCAGGGGGGCTGGCCCAGGCCTCAGCCAGGCCCCCCCAAAAACATTCCTCCATTCCCCCCAAGAGGGCCATGCCCCACAGTTTGGGGACTCTGTACTATACCTACCCTGCAATCCTCCAACAGATTTTTGTGGTTTGATAATCACATTCGCATTTCCAAACATTTAAAAGTATTATCAGATGTTCCAAGGCCCTAAACCAAAATCCATTTTAAAGACTAACTGATTGCAGTGGATTTTGGATCAAGTCAAAACTGAAAGAAGAAGAAAAAAAAAGATTCTCTGTCTACAAAAACCTCTAATTTATTGGAATTCAATGAATTACATGTTAAACAAATAAAACATTTTCACAGAGGAGCAATTCAATTGCTGTCCTGTTAACAACAATGGATGCTATATGGACATGAAGCATAGACTAGCCCATATATGATTTGATATTCCTGCTTCCTTTAGAGCGGAGGTTAAATACATTTTCTGCAAATTACAGGAAACTGCCACCCGCTCCTTAGAGATTGATGTCCAATTATCTTTGTTCCCCTACAGTATTTAATATTTGTATAGCAGAGAGACAGACAGCTACATCCAATTTTCATTTTGTATTACAGTTGAGAATTTGTTATTTCTCTATAAATAACTTACTGGTGGGAACAGAAAGTTACTAAGTAAAAGGTGTGCATAGGTAAAAATATACACATTCAGCTACATAAAGATATCAGAATACACTAGGTATAACAGGCACAGCTTCTGTGTGTTACTGGATGATCCCCAAGAGTTATGACTATGTATCCACAACTACAAAGAGGAAGTCAAAGACGACAAGGCTTACTGTCCATACCTACTATGGACTGAGGAAGAAGATGTAGCAAGCCCAAACTACCCGGGTAAGATGGTATAATAGATAACTTATACAGAAAGGCCTCTTGGGAAGCCTATTGTCTCATTTCACATTAATATTTGTATTGTAAACGCTGTGGGACAGGGACGATCTTTTCATATGTGTGGTACAATGGAACTGGAGACTCCAGGCATTAACCTAAATATAAATTCAGACAATGGTAATAGGAAAATAAAGCAACCCAGCTCTCCTAGAAGGCACAAAGATTCTCCTTGGGCCAGAGAGAATTGCTGGGACACACAGGCAGAAATAAGTTTTTGAACTGAGATTTGGCAGATTTTTCCTCCCATGCCATAGGTAATACTCTGACTGCTTAGTCATATTAGTTTAAAAGTTTAACATTTTATAATTTTTACTAAAAAATACTTTATTTCCATAAAGACAACCTGAACTCCATGTGATAGCTTGTTTGGGCACTCTTAGGCCTCTTCAAACAGAAGGCAACTGTCTTCAGATCATAAAGGAAGCCAAAAATGGGACTGAGGTAATGGACATGAGTACCCAGTCCAAGGAAAGACTCCATGCCCTTGCCCAGAAGGTGCTGAGAGGAAACTGGCTTTGAATGGTAATATGGGGACAACAGGAAAAAAACAAAACAAAAAACCTTGAAAGGTGGTAGGTGTGATTACAAGTGTTACAAATGTAAAGTGCTATTATTGTTTTGATGTTTTCCTCCATTAGTTTAAAGCTAAATATTTAGATTGTAAACACAAACACACAAGAATCATCTTAGACACTAGGTGCCCTGACAATTAAAAACAATTCACAACCAAAACAAAAACCAGATTAATGCTAATTAGTAACAGATTAGCTACCAGGCAAAAAAGTTGAGACACTTCCTTACTCAGCCTTGAACCCATTCTAATTTAAACAGCAACAAAAACAAAAAAAATATATTTTGAAAGTAACATTCTAAAAACAGGGCCACTACTAAAGTTTCAAACACTTTTCTGAAGAATTTTAAGAGCGCTTGTGAAAAGCCATGTCTACCTTTCTCCTTTCAGAAAGGAAGTGTTCTCACATGGCAAGGAAAGTTCTTTGTTCATGTGACAGTATACCTCCGAAGGCAGACGTAAATGAATGTTTGTGTAAACTGTAACAGGAATTAGTAGTTTCTACCTAGGTTGGATACCTCTAGAGACCAGTATGCCTATCATTACAGCCAAGTACTTCACAATAAAAAATAAATAATTAAATTTGAGTAAAAGCAGTATGAGGGTAGCTGATAAGGAGCTATATCCTAGGCTCCCAGACATCTTCCTGCTAATGATTACATCCCTCACCACACTTTAAACTTTAGTATTTATGATGGGCAAATTATTCTCTCCCTTGTCTCCTTCCACCACAACAGCTACTTTCCTGTACTAGAAGAGCACTAATCTGGTTGAATAGTCCTGGGATGTCCAAAGGCTGCATGCTTCTTCTTCCTATCCAGTAAGAAAGTGCCAGGAAATGAAAACTTTGGCCTACGTGCCAGGTAGTCTCTCAAACTCCTAATATGCAGTTAAAATCTTCACTTCTCTCATGGGGTAGCATTGCAAGTGGGAGGCATAACACCACCAGAGGTTAAATGACACGTTTCAGAGTAGCAGCCGTGTTAGTCTGTATTCGCAAAAAGAAAAGGAGTACTTGTGGCACCTTAGAGACTAACCAATTTATTTGAGCATAAGCTTTCGTGAGCTACAGCTCACTTCATCGGATGCATTCAGTGGAAAATACAGTGGGGATATTTATATACATAGAGAACATGAAACAACGAGTGTTACTATACACACTGTAACAAGAGTGATCAGGTAAGGTGAACTATTACCAGCAGGAGAGCGGGGGAAAAAAACCTTTTGTAGTGATAATAAAGTGATCACTAAAGGTGAGCTATTACCAGCAGGAGAGCGGTGCGCGGGTGGGGGGGGACCTTTTGTAGTGATAATGAAGGTAGGCCATTTCCAGCAGTTGACAAGAACATCTGAGGAAGAGTGGGGGAGGGGATAAACATGGGGAAATAGTTTTACTTTGTGTAATGACACATCCACTCCCAGTCTCTATTCAAGCCTAAGTTAATTGTATCCAGTTTGCAAATTAATTCCAATTCAGCAGTCTCTCGTTGGAGTCTGTTTTTGAAGTTTTTTTGTTGAAGTATTGCCATTTTTAGGTCTGTAATCGAGTGACCAGAGAAATTGAAGTGTTCTCCAACTGGTTTTTGGAATGTTATAATTCTTGATGTCTGATTTGTGTCCATTTATTCTTTTACGTAGAGACTGTCCAGTTTGACCAATGTACATGGCAGAGGGGCATTGCTGGCACACGATGGCATATATCACATTGGTAGATGTGCAGGTGAACGAGCCTCTGATAGTGTGGCTGATGTGATTAGGCCCTATGATGGTGTCCCCTGAATAAATATGTGGACACAGTTGGCAACGGGCTTTGTTGCAAGAACAGGTTCCCAGGTTAGTGGTTCTGTTGTGTGGTGTGTGGCTGCTGGTGAGTATTTGCTTCAAGTTGGGGGGCTGTCTGTAAGCAAGGACTAGCCTGTCTCCCAAGATCTGAGAGAGTGATGGGTCTTCCTTCAGGATAGGTTGTAGATCCTTGATGATGCGTTGGAGAGGTTTTAGTTGGGGGCTGAAGGTGACGGCTAGTGGCGTTCTGTTATTTTCTTTGTTGGGCCTGTCCTGTAATAGGTGACTTCTGGGTACTCTTCTGGCTCTGTCAATTTGTTTCTTCACTTCAGCAGGTGGGTACTGTAGCGATCTTGTAGGTTTGTGTCTGTCTGAGGGGTTGGAGCAGATGTGATTGTATCGTAGAGGTTGGCTGTAGACAATGGATCGTGTGGTGTGGTCTGGATGAAAGCTGGAGGCATGTAGGTAGGCATAGCGGTCAGTAGGTTTCCGGTATAGGGTGGTGGTTATGTGACCATCGGTTATTAGAGATTAAGTGTTTCTCAATAAATTCAACATAATTTATTAGTAATTTAGTTGCATGGGAAAAGATAAGACACTACATTCCAAGGAATTCTGAAACCTTTGGATTTCCTTAAATCTATAAACTCAAGTAGTTCTGAAATATAGGTCATCTAGACTTAAAAACCTTACACGTAGAACAGAGACAAACATTAACACTCACTCAAATTAGTCCTCCATATATACACTGGCAGATTTATATTATTGCTGCATTAGGCAACCACTGATCAACATTTCCCTCAAAAAGCCTTTTAGAAGGATATAAAAAACATCTAGACATTATGGACTCTGAAACCTTGACTGGACACAATGCACCATTGTATGCACTGAGATTAAAACAAAACTTCCTCCAGCTGATCTAGAAACATATAGTAACTCCTCACTTAAAATCTTTCCGGTTAACGTTGTTTTGTTGTTACATTGCTGATCAATTAGGGAACATGCCCGTTTAAAGTTGTGCAATGCTCCCTTATAACATCGTTTGGCAGCCATCTGCTTTGTCCACTGCTTGCAGGAAGAGCTGCCCATTGCAGCTAACTGGTGGGGGCTTGGAACCAGGGTGGACTGGCAGCCCCCGCCCCCCCCCAATCAGCTCCCCGTTCCCCTAAGTTCCCTGGGTGGCAGCTGCCCAGCAGGCTATCAATTGCCCGCAGTTCAGCTGTCCCTCCCACCACTGCCATGTGCTGCTTCTGTCCTCTCCCTTGGAGCTGCTCCCCAGAGCCTCCTGCTTGTTGTGGGGTCAGTGTACTTAAAGGAGCAATGCGCCTCTCTCTCTCACTCACACACACTGTGTGTCTCTGTCTGCCATGCTGTCTCCCCTCCCTCCATTTATGCTGCCTTGTAGAGTGTGAGGCTACGTTAATGAGTTAACCCTTGAAGGCTCAGCCAATTGCTAGATCATCATGTAGCAGTAAGGCATTCCCTGGGAAATATCCCATCCTCTGACTTCACCACCTCAACCAAGCTTCACAATTTCTCTGGAACCTAAGGCCCCCCAGCCCCCATTTACATTAATTCTTATGGGGAAATTGGATTCGCTTAACATCATTTCACTTAAAGTCGCAAACATAACTACAACGTTAAGCAAGAAGTTACTATACTGTAGACCAAATTCTGTCCTCGGTTACATCCATGAAATTCCATTTAAATCAAAAGTGATTTGCTTCAATTAAATCACATCTCTGAAACCTAGGGCAGAATTTAGCTCCCAGATGCACACATGAGAGAGAGAGAGCTCTTACAGCCATATAAATAAAAAGAAAACAAATAAAGAAGTGGAACCACTACACATTGAGGATGGGGTAGAGATTAAAGATATTCTAGGTTTGGCCCAACACCTAAATGAATACTTTGCCTCGGTTTTTAATAAGAGTAACGAGGAACTTGGTGGCAGTGGCAGGGTGGCTAATGGAAACAAGGATATGGAAGTAAAAATTATAGGGCTCCCAACCCTCCAGGATTGGCCTGGAGTCTCCCAGCATCCATCTCCCAGTGACTACTGAAAGCAATCCAGGAGATTTTAATAGGATATTTTAAGAAAACGACATTATGTCATGTTGGAGGGGAGGAATCTCCCAGAATAGCTTTAGTCAGAGTTGGCAACCCAAAGAAATTATTACATTCAACATGGAAACCAAAATCATGGGACCAAATCAGGTGCCCCAGATAATCATCTTCCAAGAATATTAAAGGAATTGGCACATGAAATTGCAATTCCAATAGCAAGATTTTTTAATGAATCCTTAAACTCAGAGGTCACACCCTAAATGACTGAAAAATTGCTGATATAAAAAAAGGAAAAAATCTGACCCAGGCAACTACAGGCCTGTTAGATTTACTTCAATTGTACACAAGCTCTTAGAGCAAATTTTGAAAGAGAAAGTAATTAAATACATGGAGGTAAAGAGTAACTGGGATAACAAAATATGGCTTACAAAAGGTAGATTTTGCCAGAACAACATGATCTTTCTTTAACTAGATAACCAATTTTTTAGATAAAGTAAATACAGTAGACCTAATCTACCTTGATTTCAGTAAAGCATCAAATATTGTTCCACCTAGGTCTTGAAATTACTAGTTAAATTGGAGAAGGGGATTAATCCAAAAGTGGGTAAGGAAATGATTAAAAGGGGAGACTACAATAGGTCATATCGAAAGGTGAACTGTGCGGCTGAAGGGCGGTTACTAGTGGAGTTCCTGGAGGATTGGTCTTGGGCCCAATCTTATTTAACATTTGCATTAATGATCTTGGACAAAAAGTGGGAGTATGCTAATAAAATCTGCAGATGACACAGTTGGGAAGTACTGCCAATACAGAGGAGGACCAGAGTATCATACAAGATGATCTGGATGACCTTGAAAAGTGGAGTAATAGAAATTGAATGAAATTGCAAAGTCATGCAATTAGGGACTAACACAATTTTCTGCTAAAACTGGAGATTTACCAGTTGGAAGCAAGAGAGGAGAGGAAAGACCTGGGTATACTGGTCAATCACAGGATGACTATGAGCCACCAGTGTGATACTATCATGAAAAAGGCTAATGCAATCCTAGGATGCATTAGGAGAGGCATTTCCAGTAGAGATAGGGAAGCACGGTGGATTTTATTTAAATCAAATTGACTTAAATCACTAGTCAGGAGACTCAATTTAATCATGGATTTCTACATAAAAATGCATTCCTGTTGGTTGTTATAACTTTAATGCATATTCTTCACAAATCAGAGATAGATGTAGGTTTCATTTTTAGAAGGGACACACACTATATGTTTTTTAGGTGATTTATTTTGAAAACTATTCAGATTAGTTTTACAGCTATATCAGAAAATGAATGATTGTTTGGTTATTTCATTTACCAAAGATAACTGAAGCAGATATTTATGAAATCATTGAGAGGTGAACTATCTCCAATTCAACAGGTTAATCATTAATATTTGGAGGATTTTCTTGCCATACTGTATTAGCAGGAGAACATCACCAGACTGACATTTAACTAAAACAACATTCTGTATTCTGGATTATTTTTTCCCTTCAACAGAAAACATAATATTTTAACAAAACAAGCATATGAATTTTTGTATTTAAACATTCACATTTTTTAAAATCAGGTTGTTAAAATTGTTTTTAACTAAATAAATGAAATTAAAAAAAATTAAATTGACTGTCAGCCAGGTCAACATGAGAAACTTAAAATATTGGCTAATGCAGCTAACTCAGTTGTCTTCACCTTCACTTTCCTGTTTGTTCATAATCTGGAAAAGAAAAACAAGCTTTCCTGCTTTTTCAGGTCCCAAACGATTTCTCAATTTGGAATTAATTAGCCCAAAGGAAGAAAATATTCTTTCTACACCAGCTGAAGAAGCTACTGCTGTTAAAAGTGAGATTATCACTTCAACAGTCTCTGAATCCTAGTGCTTAAGTGACTTCCATCAGTTCACTTGTGTGGCTTTCTTTAAATCATCATCAGCAAACATTTATTTCTTGAATGGTTCACCCTTAGTTCTGAAGTTTATTATAGCTGCCGTTATGGAGAGATGATTGCTGGATGTCCATGTCATAGCCAACTCCTCTTCTTCAGAAGTTAAGGTTTGACTCTGGCACCGAGTATTGAGAATATTTGCAAGAAAATGACCTGGAGATGGTGCTTGTCCCATTCTTTTTTTAATATTTGTAATTTAACTCTGTCATTGCATATTTCTCTTTTTAAGATCTCACTCCGTTCTTTCCAAATTTCAACAGCGTCAACAACAAAACAGCTATTTCCCTGCATTTTGTTCGAGGCTACAGAAATAGGCTTCAGGGTAACTCAGCATGTGTTCAACATTTCTCTTAAGCCCAATGTTGAGAACTTTTGTTGTGACAGTGCATCTATTTTTTCATGATTTTGTTCACAAACTGTCATCAAATTAGGTCAGTTCTCGATACAGTGCTCAAAACAGTCCACTACTGAGTTCCATCGCACGTCTTGTGGGAGAGTTAGCTTGGTTCCTCCCACTTTTTTCAGAGCAGCTGCTGCAAAGTGGTTGTTACAGAAGTATTTTGCAATTTCAACAACATTAGCCTTTATCTCTGGAACACTGAAATCTTTGGCTGGAAGGCAAATGAGCACTGCAACCGTATGTTATTAGCTTGGGACTCTCTTCACTCTCTATATAATAAATAATTATTTATTATTCTAAATAATTTCTTCTCATCTTAGATACATTTGCAGCATTGTCTGTGACCAAGCTACATACTAGACATTTAATTTTTTTTTCACGGTTTGTTATAGCTTTTACTGCTACTTCTTAGAAGTATTCTGCAGTGTGTGCATTTCCTGATGTATCAATTGTTTCTGTAGGGAAGACATTCCCTTCTGTTGTCACACAAGCACATACAACAGGAATATTGTGGACATTGCTCCACCCATCAAGACTCAGGTTAACAATTTTACCCTCTAGACCTTTCGCACACTGCTCAATTTCTCTTTCATACATGTTATCCTGTAATTCGCCTGCGACATCTGCTCTGTTGGGTGGACTGTATCCTGGTCTTAATGACTGAACCATATTAATAAAGTGAGGGTTCTCGATCATACAGAAAGGAGAGTTTGTTGCATAAACAAACAGGGCAATTTTTTTCATCAATTACCTCTTTTTGTAATCTGCTGGTTCTTACCACAAATTTATCTATGGTTGTTTCAGGATGATGGAGATTTTTTTTTCTTTTTGCTACAGGTGATATACTGTGGCAATGTGACATACATGATGTGACTGAAACACTATCATTGGCAGATAACTCTGAAACTATAGAAAATGATGGTGATCTTGAAGGTGGATAGTCTTTAGAATCCTGTATGTTGAGGATGGATTTTCCTAAACAAAATAAGTCAATGCAGTTATTTAAGTATTATTACCATACTGCTTATTTAGTATTACTCATTGCATTTACTGACACTCAGTACTACTTTAAAGGTGAAATTGTAAAAGGAAGATCTGCCTATTTCAGCTATTTATTTTTATCACAACTGCATCTAAAATGATAGTACCATACAGTAACAGCTATATTTTTTGCTCAAACATGAGACTCCAAGAACACTCCAGGAGGACGAAAGACAGTCCTTAAGAAAGAAGTATGATATAAAAAAAGTTTACCAACCTGAAGATCTTGCATGTTCAGACATGTTCCTTTCATTATCTTCAGTGCAGCTTCCCCCGGAGAAGGAACACCTCTCATGATGTTGTTTCATTCGGTCAACCAGGCCTTGCATTTCTTTGTTGCACTGTTTGCATTTTGCACGCATGCCTGTCTTACCCACAGGTGGAGGAACTTCATTAAAATATTCCCAAACTGGGTCTCTTTTACGGCCTGCTGATGTTATAGGTTTTCCCTTCTCGTGAGAGAATCATATGGTAGATCTCAAATCAATGAAGGCTACATTCAGAAAGACCTTAAGACTTCTGGAATATTGAGCTCAAACAGTCTCACTTTTGTGTCTACTGCCTCTCCCTCCCTTCTCACATTTATCTCCAGACTTCTTCTCCTTGTCCAGATCTACTCCGTCCCCAACAATATTCTATTCATTGAACTTTTTGAAACTTTGGACTTTTAGAGAAAGGTAAGGGATTGACTCGGTGTACACAAATTTGCAGAGGGACAATAGGGTTGAGGTCTGTTATTTCTCACCTCTATATATTATTTATTTCTTTTAAAACATTTTTTCCGTTAACAAGCATGTTATCTCTGGAGACACAAATCCACAGTTTGAGAACTGCAAAACTAAGCATCTCTGATGGTATCTTCTAGACTGAGCCCCATTGGGTAGATAGAAAGATTAACCTTAATAATCTACACAGAAGCCCCTGCAACCCCATAAGATTGGGTCCCTAATACTTGAACTATTGAAACACATTTACAAAATTTTTCTTAAATATTACATGACTATATTGTCTCATACTATAGAATTAGTATTTATAATCCCTATTCCATGATGAGATCTTTGAGCTATAATGTATTTTAATTAAAACGATCTTCAGATAAAATGCTTTGAGGAAAAAACCTATCAAAAAATCCGATTTAAATTAAAAAAAATCCAATTAAAAAAATTAAAATCATTGATTTTTATCCACCCTGTAGGGAAGTGTTGTTCCCACTGTACAAAGCACCATATCAGGCACTCATCTGAAATACTATGTGCAATTCTGGTCTCTGTTGCTTAAGAATGATGAATTCAAATTGGTACAGGTGCAGAGAAGTGCTACCAGGATGATCAAAAGAATGGAGAACCTGCCTTACAAAAGGAGACTTAATGAGCTTTGTTTAGCCTAACAAAATTAAGGCTCAGGGGAGATATGATGCTTTTTATAAGTACATCAGAGGAACACACACCAGGGAGGAAGAAGAATTATTTAAGTTAAGGGTTAATCTTGGCACAAGAACAAATGGATATAAACAGGCCATCAGCAAGTTTTGGCTTGAAATTAGACAAACATTTCTAACCATCAGAGGAGGGAAGTTCTGCAACAGCCTTCCAAAGGGAGCAGTGGGGGCTAAAAGCCTAACTGCTTTTAAGACTGAGCTTGATAAGTTTATGGAGGGCCCGGTATGATGAGGGTGCCTACAATGGCACATAGCCCATCCACAACTGCTATTTGCAAATATCTCCAAAACCGCCAGAGATGGGACACTCGATGCAGAAAGCTCTGAGTTACTACAGGGGATTATTTCCCAGGTCTCTGGCTGATGGGTCTCACCTACATAATCAGGGTGTAACTGATCACCATATTTGGAGTCAGGAAAGCATTTTCACTCAGGTCAAACTGGCAGAGACTCTGGGTGAATTATGCTTTCCTCAGCCACATGGGGCCTAGATCACTTGCTGGTTTGAATTAGAGTGAATGGTAAATTCTCTAGAACTTGAAGTCTTTAACAAGATTTGAGGACTCCAGTAAATCAGACAGAGGTTATGGACCTATTGCAGGAGTGGATGGATGAGATTCTGTAATCTGTGATGTGAAGGAAATTAGACTAGATAATCTTGATAGTCCCCTCTGGCCTTGAAGTCTATGAGTCTTACAATATATGCAGTAGGATATCAGTTGCACTCAAAGATGAGGAGCTGCTTTATTTAGATTTACTTGCAGTTTTAATATGTCAAATAATTTAGTAGTATGATTTGTATTATACTATAAATTATTACGTGATCGTCCCCCTCTATTCAACATTGGTGAGGCCTCATCTGGAGTACTGTGTCCAGTTTTGGGCCCCACACTACAAGAAGGATGTGGATAAATTGGAAAGAGTCCAGCAAAGGGCAACAAAAATGATTAGGGGTCTGGAACACATGACTTATGAGGAGAGGCTGAGGGAACTTGGATTGTTTAGTCTGCGGAAGAGAAGAATGAGGGGGGATTTGATAGCTGCTTTCAACTACCTGAGAGGTGGTTCCAGAGAGGATGGTTCTAGACTAATTCTCAGTGGTAGAAGAGGACAGGACAAGGAGTAATGGTCTCAAGTTGCAGTGGGGGAGGTTTAGGTTGGATATTAGGAAAAACTTTTTCACTAGGAAGGTGGTGAAACACTGGAATGTGTTGCCTAGGGAGGTGGTGGAATCTCCTTCCTTAGAAGTTTTTAAGGTCAGGCTTGACAAAGCCCTGGCTGGGATGATTTAATTGGGGATGGGTCCTGCTTTTGAGCAGGGGGTTGGACTAGATGACCTCCTGAGGTCCCTTCCAACCCTGATATTCTATGATTCTATGTAAACACAACCACCATAAATAACTTTAAGTAGTTAGCCACTGTAACTAAGGCAGCTTCAGTCTCCCACTCAAGTTCCAGAAATAGGAAAGACAGAATAAAAGCAAGAGGAAAATAAAAGAAATATGGTAGAAAGAAGTTGGTAGGAACAAGAAAACAGATCATATCCAGTAGTAATTTGGCTTCACAAAATTCCAGTGGATTAGGAAAAAGACTGTGGTCAAATGTTGAAAGACATGAGAAAGTGGAAGATATACAAGAAGTGCAGTAGAAGAGTAGATGCATTTCTTCCCCAATGGTTCTTGGTCAATGAACAGACTAACAGAGTTTTGGGGATATTAATATCCGTACAGGAAGGAGGGACTGTTTGCTAGTTCCAAGTTCACAGTGATTTGCAGACTCCAGCAGATACTGGCAATTTTTCTAGAAGCTTTTATGAAGTTAGCTCTTTATTGGCATGACAGGCACGGTTTGGTTCGCCTTATTTTGTTTCCAGATCCTTGGCTACTAACACACCTGCAAACCTTCAATTGGATCTGCACAAATGGACCCTTATGCCCTCACAGAGGCCTCGCTGAGGTCAAAAGGATCTGCTCTTCAGATCAGAGTGCAAGCCCAGGGCTTTTGTTTAGGGTTTTTGTTCTCATCTGAAGAAAAGGTCTTGTTACCAAGTCAGTGGCTCTCAAAATCCTCCCTCCCTCTTGTTGGGGTCCATTTACTCAAAGACAGCAAAGACCTGTGACACTAGGTACTCCTTAATAGCTTTATATTTAAGGACCATGGAGTGGAAGCAATCCTGAGCTCTGTGAACTGAGATGGATCAGCTGTCTCTTCCATAAAGGGAAAAGTTCTTTGAGCTACCTGAGCCCAGACATCATCTTGTCAATGCATATGGATTCTGAACCCAAGGGCACCAATTATCAGAAAGTCTGAAGAAAATACTAAGAAAGGAAAATATTTTGATGTCTAATGTAGTTTAGATGCAAGTTTTAAGTGTGGGGGGGTTGGGGTTGGTGGTGGTTGTTTTTTAAAGCAACCAAAAAAAGTTCCTAAGAGATTGGAAAGGAGGTTGTTATTGGGCTTGTTTTTGTTGCTGCTTGGTATTTTAGATGATTTTTTAACCCAACTGCAACCTCTTAAATCTAATACGGAAGAGACATGAATTCTCCAAAATTTGATATTTGCACAGGGTTTAAAGAGTGAATACTGGTATTTCCATGCTCCCCTCTCACCCCAGAACAACAGCGGCTCTTCTCCCCCTCCCCCATCCCAATGGGGCAATTTATCTTCCTAGTCCAATAAGGATAGTTTGGATGTTAATCCTTTTTAGGATTCATGCCAAGAATAAAGTTTAACACTAGCAGTAATGAAAATAGCAACCATGTAAGCATTCAGTGTTCATGAGGACACTGCAAACATTTTTTTAACTGCCAAACGAATAAGATCCATATTAGCTAAGAGAAAGATAAATGAAAAAAAAAAAAATCAGGACATGCACTTTCGAGGTAAGTGGTCAACGTAATAGCTTCATGCAGCCACTTCTAATTCTCTGCCTTATTCCATTAAGTAGAGTCTGACTTCTGGGAAATAATGCATCCTAAACATAGCCTAATGAGTAGTCCAACAGAAAAGTAAAATATGTTGGCAAGTATGCAGTGCACAGATGGCCTTCAATGGCCACTATCACAGGCCTTAACCTTCTCCCCTTACCTGGGGAAGAAAAAAAAAACAGCATGTGAACCATTTAAATATTGATGTCTTAATGGAGGATCCAGTCTTTAATAGTTATAGTGAAGCAGTGTTCAATGAGATTTGCCACAAATCTGTTGCTAGCCTGTTGCTAGAATAGAACGCGATGAGTGGCTATAGATTTTGATGGAAGAGGTCACCAAGTTTCAGTAAAAAAAAAAAAGTGTACTGAAATTAAGTGTACTAACAGGCATGTAACAGATTATTATGGGAAGTATGGTCTTGCAGGTCTTCTGAAATTAAAAATCATTTATCTACCTGTTTAGAATAAGCAATACTTGACAAAACATTCTGGTGCATGCATACAACCTTAATATTTAGAATTCTGTAAAATTTAGTTCATAGGACAAGTAAACTCTTGCTTCTTGCTCAATGTATCAAGGGTTTCCTAATACTTCTATGACTGAACTCTAAAGGAGACAAACACGATTTGGCTTTCAAGATACCAAATCAACAACTCAAAATATTCTCTCAGACAACTAAAAAGCTATGAGGATTAACAAAGAGGAAGTTTTATTCATTAATTGAGGCATATCAGAATGCAGAGAAAACTGCAACTACAAGTAAACTGCTTTTATTTAAAAAGTTAAAACAAATTTCTACTCTGATCAGCCACTCTACAGATATCAAGCATTACTGTATGCAGTGTGTAGTACTGTCACCTCCATTCCAAGTGAAGGGAAGGCAGATATGAATACCACGAAAATTGTTGGTAAGCCTTTCTGGAATAAGGCAGAACATGTGGCATCTGACACCAGGGTGATGGGCACAGTACAGAGCCAAAAAAAAAAACACTGGCTGGTGCCAGATGTGTTTAGGATGCCACCCAACAAGTTGCATGAAGTACCACATAAGTTTGTACAGTCAAGCAGCCTGGAATTAAGAAAGGACTCAATATACTGAAAGGATCTACTTTCCACAATGATTAGCAGATACTCTGCTATGCAAGTTAAACATCAGGCTGTTTTCTCATCATTTGCTTGGCTGTAATAGAAAAACATTTACACATTTCAAAAGTGCACTACATTTATCACATGCAGAATCTGAGCCTAAACTATTACATCTCTAGAACTGCTATGAACAAGGCATTTTGTACCAAATTCTGGCCCTATGAGACTCCACAGCCGAGTCAGCCAGAACTCCACAGCCCAGTTTGACTCCGTGGGTGAAATCCCCGCCTCCCACTGTAGTCAGTGGGAGTCTTGCCATTGACTTCAATGTGGCCAGGATTTCACCCTGTGAGTTCAACAAATATCCTGGTGGAGGGATTTCTGACCACAGGTGTTGCCATATTACACACTGGATGACTTCACAACCTTTTCCTCCTCCAAATGTGTCCTCAAAACCCACTTCTGCTGTAACTAATGGTAGCTAGGACAGTGGCCCAGAAACCCAAACCTAACATGTTTAAATGATAAGGAACAATAAAACTGTATGTGCTGATGGCTTATGTAACCTTATTTCTGTTCCCTTCATCCTGTAACCCCTTTCCTTTCTATTGTTTGTTCTGCTGGACAATAGAGTGACCGTTACACAGTTAACATACATCCTTTGTAGACAGTCTGAAAGCTTAACACAACTCAGGATTGTCATATGTGAAACTTAAATTAACCCCAAAAGAAATCAACCTAAGAAGAGCATCAGAAGTGCTCTGCAACATTTACACAATAGGCTGATGTCCAAAGAACCAAGTCACATTTCCAGCTCCATTGCCTACGGAAAGTTACCAGTCTCTGCTGAACGAATGAGAATGACCTTGCATTTATCTAATATTTTATTAATTGGATTGTACAGCAATCACTTTGCCCACCAATGACGTGTAGCTATCACTGGAATAAAACACAGTATCTCTAACAGCACACAAATAACTTCAATATAGTATTCACTTTGTCTTATCAGAACAGTCTTCTGCCAGGATAAAGGAGAATTAACATCTCTTCTCTTATGAAGAGAGGCAAGGTTAGTTTTTTGTTTTGTTTTGTTTTTTAAATGAGCAAAAGATTGGTGACCCCATTTTCACATCTCACTCAAGAGATACTATCTCCTCTAGCATAGTGCCCCTGATCTGGGGCACTGGTTCAGTGCTGACCTAGCAAGAAGAGTTCCACATTAGGATTAATGAAGAAAAGTTTCAGCCCAAAAAAAGTTTAGACAATTTTTTAGTATTTGTAGGAGGTGCAGATGTGATACTCCAGAAACTGAAATTCTCTATCCACAAAAGCTACAAGATTATCAACAGTACAAACATTCTGCCGTTCTACTACAAATATACCTGAGCCGCCTAAAGAAGGATCACTGATGGAGAACAAACTACATTATTCCTTCCTCTAAGTTTTTCAATCCTTAATTTCTGTTAAAGTTGACAAGAGTATTAATATGCATTAACTAAACTAGACAGATGTCTAATAGAAACTAGACTGAAATAAATGGGTTTCTCAAAGAACAAAGTACAGACATACACCAACTAACGACTTGACCCAACACCCACTGAAGTTAACAGAATTGCCATTGATTTTAATGAATGCTAGAGCAGACTTTTAGTTTGACTGCTACTAACAGGACTAGTCAGGCTATTCAGTTCTTCACTATAGGTACCTATTGCCAGCACTATGATCTATGTAGGTCCACTAGCATATTATTAATTTGATTAAATAAAGCTAGTACTTTCACAAGGAAGAGTACTTACAAGAATCATAAAACTTATCACAATAACTTCATATATAACAGATTTAACTATAACCACAGTTTACAGTTACTGAATGCTGGAGTTTACAGCTTGGCAGCAAATACTAGAAATGATGCAGCATTTGACATTTCTATTAATATGGTACCCTAGAATAACTGCTTCCTCCAAACACTATCCCCCCAAAAATATGCGTTAATTTTCAGGTGGGGCTGGTCAATACCAATTTAAAACAAAAAACTTAACATACTTTAATGGGGCACCTAACTGGTAGAGCATCACAAATTCTAAATGAGGCACGTGAGATGCTATCACAGCAGATCACTGAGACCAATCCAAAAGATGGCTATTTGAGTAGCAAGGTGAGAGCAGCATGCCACCAGCTGGGAAGAGAGCAAGATCTTTCATCTCAAAAATCTTCATTTTGTTAAGTAGCAGTGTATCCAAAGGTTATTCTTACTATAAAGAGAAAAATAAATTTCCATTATTTAACAATTATACACACAACTCACTAAATGGGCTTAAAAATTACACGCCATAGCAACGCAGAACAGCTTCCAAGTTTTCACACAATGATTTCAATGACAGCTGGCATTCAATTATCAACAAACACTACACAACTCCAACTATTAATATATCTTTTTAATAACATATTTTCTTCAAAAGATGCTTCTATCCCTCACTCTTTGGAAATGAAACTACACTTTCATACCAAAATATCTATACAAACTGACATTCCTATAAATGTTTAATTTCTCCAAATTAATTATTCTTTGTATTGTGGTAGTACCCAGAGGCCAAGCTCCAACCACACTGCTATTTTTTCCTGCTGCACAGTAATGAAATTCAAAGAGATAATTTACATGCTATTGCACGGATATGATTATTACTCCAGAAATTATTTCATACTTAGGGCCCTACCAAATTCATGGTCCATTTTGGTCAATTTCATGGACAGAGAATTTTAAAAATGGTAAATTTCATGATTTCACCCATTTAAATCTGAAATTTCACAGTGTTGTAATTGTAGGGGTCCTGACGCAAAAAGGAGTTATGGGGGGGGTCACATGCTTATTGGAGGGCGGGTGCAGTACTGCTACTCTTACTTCTGCGTTGCTACTGCTGGCGCTGCCTTCAGAGCTGAGCAACTGGAGAGTGGCAGCTGCTGGCCAGGAGCCCAACTCTGAAGGCAGAGCCACTGCCAGCAACAGCATAGAAGTAAGGGTACCATGGTATGCCGCCCAGCTCTGAAGTCAGCACAGAAGTAAGGGTGGCAATACCAAGACTCCTTAAAGTAACCTTGTGTCCCTCCTGCAACTCCCTTTTGGGTCAGAACCCCCACTTTGAGAAACACTGGTCTCCCCCCATGAAATCTGTATAGGATAAAAATCACACAAAAGACCAGATTTCACGTTCCGTGAGGTGTTTTTCATGGCCAAGAATTTAGTAGGGCCCTATTCATTCTGTACCTGTACACCTGACAGCTTGGAATCTCTAGTATGAAGTGCTTATATGTCATATAAATGCGAACAAATCAGCCTCCTCTTCTTTGCTTAGTTAGAAGAAATCAATATAAAGTGATCATAAAATTAAAGCCCAAAATAACTTGTGAATATTAAATGCATTTGGGGTCTTATAAGACTTACTAATTAAATTTCAGGTCTTCCATTAAATCTGAGTTTTTGTTAATTTACTGACAACAATCAAGACAATTATTTATAATTCAGTAGCCACCGTCCCATCTTGCTAGGCATTGTACAAGTAATCACACAGAGGGCCCCTGCCTGAAAGAGCTTACAATCTAAGTGTAAAACATGATGCACATGGATACAAATATACAGAGAGCGCAATGTAATGAGAAGATACTGGTTAGCATGATAAGCAGTGGTCCACAGCACATCGCATCAGCTGCTTCACCACTGCCAACTATTTTTGTAGGCATCACAGCAAATTGTTTTAAGGTGGACAATATAATGGGCTTTGTGGATTTTTATTGAGATGGCTGATGCACAAAGGGCAGCATGGTAGAAAGCACAAACATCCTAAATCAAAACTGGCACTATTGGCAGAACATAGGTGGGAGGTCAGCATCTTCCTACAGTATAAAAAAAGAGAGGTAAGCCAGAGAGGGCCTTAGAAATGAAGACAAGTAGTTTGTGTTTGATGGGGTGGAGAAGAGAGAGCCAGCGAACCGACACAAAGGTCTTTAATGCAGTCAAAGCAACAAACTAGGAAAGTTATCTTTGTAGCAGCATTTTAACTGGGTACATGGAACACAATGAAATTTGTCAAGGCCAGCAAGGAGTTCACAGAAGTCAAGGCATGAAATGAAGGCCTGAACCAGGAGCTTTAGCTGTACAGCTGGAGAAGACAGACCAAGATTTAGACACAGAACCAGACCAATGTCAATGCTCACCACTAACATAGTACCTTCCTTCTCCAAAGGATTTTACAAAAACTGAATGGTTCGGATGATCAGGAATACAACCACGCCATTAAAGCAGGGCGGACTTCCAGCGTCAGAGACACTAGAACTGGAGAAAGCAAGGCGGGTATCTTTTTAAAGTGATCATGGTGAAAGGCAGTCACATGTCGGCGTGCTATTTAACCCCTTTAGTCACTCTCACACCTCAGAGGGTGGCCAGCGGGCGTGTGGCCGGGAACGAGGGCGGCTGGGCATGTGGGCGGGCAAGGGCAGACACCGCGGTCACCTGTTCGGCCCGGGCCGGTTACCCGGGAGAAGCCGGGGGGCGGGGACAGGCAGCGCCGAGCCCGCCCGCCCCCCTCACAAACACGCCGCAGGGTAACAAGAGATTCGCCCGCACCGAGCACATGGGCCCCCAGCCCCCTGCCCAGCACGGAGCGGCAGGCACTGAGCCCGACCGCGCACACGGGGCCCGGCAGCCCCCCCGCAGCCACGGGGCCTCCCCCGGAGCCTGTCACACACGCAGGGGGCGCGCCCGGGCCGGGAATGGAGGAGGGAGGGAGGCAGGCGCCGCTTCACCGCCCTTCGCACCCACCTGCTCGCGGAGTTTAAGGAAAACCATGGCGAGGCCGCCACACCGACCAGCCGCCGCCTCCGGCCGCCAACTGACTCCGGCTGCCCCGCCTCTTCCCAGGGGCCGATCAGCCCGTGCACAGGCCACGCCCCGCGCCCAGCCCGGGCTCCGCACCGGGCGCCGAGGGGGAAGCCGTGAGCCCTGAGCAAACAGCGCGCGCGGGGATGAGGAGGGGGAAGTCCCCCTCCTGCCCCGCCCCCTTCTGCCCCGCCCCCGCGTCGTTCTCTGAGGCAGCTTCCGGAATTAGACTCGGGCGGCCGTAAAGCAGCTCCCCAGCCACCCCCCCGGCCCGCCACTCACCATCAAGGGCGGTGCTTATTGGGCCAGGAGCAGGGGTCGGGGCGGAGTAAGGGTAGCGCCGATTGGCCGGGCCGGGGGAGCTAGCGTGTGATTGGCGAGGAGCAGCAGCGGGGGTGGCCGAGGCAGGTTCGGGGCACAGGGCGGGAGGCGAAGATACGGAGGTGGGCAGGAGAGAGGGTGACGGGCGTGAGTGGCGGGGGGGGGGGGCTGAGCCTGTATCAAGAACTGCAATTAACCCCCCCCCCCCGCTTCTGCCCCTCCACCGCCTGGGGAGAAAACCCCGAAGGCGCCGGGATGGTCACTGCTGCCGCCAAATGCGGGTTCATCTCCCTCCCCCAAAGCAGCGACTCGCGGGGGAACCAGGACCCAGCCTCCGGGTGCCCCAGTGACCTTCAGCTCCTGTACTAGCCCGTCTGGCGCCTCGCAGGGGAGCGGGTTATCATTAGGGTGGCCATACGTCCCATTTGGGCTGACAGTCCCCTTTTTTAAACCCTGTCCCAGACGTCATGACTTTTTTTTTTTTTTCCTTTTTGGCAAGAATGGCCATTTGTCCCCTTTGCTCTTGCCAGTTGCACGTTGCTCTGATCAGTCGCCAAGAGCAAACAGAACAAATGCCCAGTTTTGCCAAAAAAGCGAGTTGTGCCCCCTTAGTGGGGGGCAGCAAAACGTTTCGGGAGGCCAGTGGTGACATGAAGTGCTGGGCAGCGGGGCTCGAGCCGCCAGCCCAGGGCAGTGCAGGGATCAGGTGGTCAGCTCCAGTCCCTGTCGCATGGGGCTGGGGCAAGCAGCAACACCAGGTGGCTCGGGACAGCCCTGTGTGGAGGTACAGGCGAACGGTGATGTCATGCATCTCAGGCCAGCCCCCCACAGTGTCCCCGATTTACTTTGGTAAATATGGGCACCTTACTTGTCATAGAGTGAGGTTTAGGGTGTGGACGTGACAACCAAGGTGCTGTCATGAGGCCAATTGGAGCCTCCTCTATGTGTGTGGGGGGGGGGGTTATATTGCCTGGATTTTAAGGCAAAGTTTCAGAAGATATGGAAGATATTTTCCAGAAACTGTCAGAGAAGTTAAGTAATTTGAGTAGAAACCAGAACTACTTTGTGAAACTTGTATTGCAAACAACCAAATTCTAACTTGGGATTCATTTAGGGTCTGATACCAAGCTCTTTATTTATACTTAACAGCATCTCACTCCACCAGTGGCCCCATTGAGCCCAATACAACTGTGCTCCAGGTGGTCAAGGAAGTAAGAAGGAGCTACTTACACTGCACTCATCAACACTGTATCTCAGCATCTTGATTAACATCTGTCATGTGTTACTTCTCTCATCCTCTCCCACAAAGGGAGAAACACGTGCAATGGAATGTCCTGATTTGGTAAGGTTTTAGGGGGAAGAGCCTCTAGGCAAAAGCATAAACAAATAGCTTTGTTATTAACTATGAATGCTCAGAGTCAGTCCTAGCTTTTGCAGAGTCCTATGTTAAGATATGTAGGGTCTCTGATATGATTCTTATCTTCCAGGAGCCACAGATGCACACATACCAAAAAGGGGCTATTTTTAGGAGCTGGATATTTTTAATATATATATGTTGCTATGTATTTATGTTAAAGAAGGTCAAAGAAAGGAGTCTTGCACTTAGAAAGGAAGGTGAAAAAGTTTGTGATAGTCCTTAATTCCCAGGGGAGTTCATTCCACACTCTCAGAAAATTTCTCAGGAGCTGGTCTCTTTCTCTCACACACACACACAAGAGCTATATTCTTATTATAGTGAGTTCTATTGTGCCAGATACGCATAGTTATCAACCAGAGTCTTCATCCCAGTACTTTAGGCAGTTAAGAGAGTACTGCTTGAAATAGGACTACTGTAGTGTACACTAAGGAGATTTTAGTGCACATCAGCAAGATCCACCCATGCCAGTTACAGAGTAACAGCCGTGTTAGTCTGTATTCGCAAAAAGAAAAGGAGTACTTGTGGCACCTTAGAGACTAACCAATTTATTTGAGCATGAGCTTTCGTGAGCTACAGCTCACTTCATCGGATGCATACCGTGGAAACTGCAGCAGACTTTATATACACACAGAGAATATGAAACAATACCTCCGCCCACCCCACTGTCCTGCTGGTAATAACTTATCTAAAGTGATCATCA
Organism: Caretta caretta; assembly: GCF_965140235.1. Classification (NCBI taxonomy): domain Eukaryota; kingdom Metazoa; phylum Chordata; order Testudines; family Cheloniidae; genus Caretta; species Caretta caretta. The sequence goes on along the minus strand of NC_134207.1, from coordinate 205,036,945 downwards.
AGTTGGGCCATTTCCAGCACAAATCCAGGTTTTCTCACCCTCCACCCCCCCACACACAAACTCACTCTCCTGCTGGTAATAGCCCATCCAAAGTGACAACTCTCTACACAATGTGCATGATAATCAAGTTGGGCCATTTCCTGCACAAATCCAGGTTCTCTCACCCCCCTCCAAAAAACACACACACAAACTCACTATCCTGCTGGTAATAGCTCATCCAAAGTGACCACTCTCCCTACAATGTGCATGGTAATCAAGGTGGGCCATGTCCAGCACAAATCCAGGCTTTCTTACCCCCCCCCCTTTTTTTTTCCAGGGACGGACACACACACAAACTCACTCTCCTGCTGGCAATAGCTCATCCAAACTGACCACTCTCCAAGTTTAAATCCAAGTTAAACCAGAACGTCTGGGGGGGGAGGGGTGTAGGAAAAAACAAGGGGAAATAGGCTACCTTGCATAATGACTTAGCCACTCCCAGTCTCTATTTGAGCCTAAATTAATAGTATCCAATTTGCAAATGAATTCCAATTCAGCAGTTTCTCGCTGGAGTCTGGATTTGAAGTTTTTTTGTTTTAAGATAGCGACCTTCATGTCTGTAATTGCGTGACCAGAGAGATTGAAGTGTTCTCCGACTGGTTTATGAATGTTATAATTCTTGACATCTGATTTGTGTCCATTTATTCTTTTACGTAGAGACTGTCCAGTTTGACCAATGTAAATGGCAGAGGGGCATTGCTGGCACATGATGGCATATATCACATTGGTGGATGTGCAGGTGAACGAGCCTCTGATAGTGTGGCTGATGTTATTAAGCCCTGTGATGGTGTCCCCTGAATAGATATGTGGGCACAGTTGGCAACGGGCTTTGTTGCAAGGATAAGTTCCTGGGTTAGTGGTTCTGTTGTGTGGTATGTGGTTGTTCTCTCTGGTCACGCAATCACAGACATGAAGGTCGCTATCTTAAAACAAAAAAACTTCAAATCCAGACTCCAGCGAGAAACTGCTGAATTGGAATTCATTTGCAAATTGGATACTATTAATTTAGGCTTAAATAGAGACTGGGAGTGGCTAAGTCATTATGCAAGGTAGCCTATTTCCCCTTGTTTTTTCCTACACCCCCCCCCCCAGATGTTCTGGTTTAACTTGGATTTAAACTTGGAGAGTGGTCAGTTTGGATGAGCTATTGCCAGCAGGAGAGTGAGTTTGTGTGTGTGTGTGCCTGGAAAAAAAAACGGGGGGGAAGGGTGAGAAAGCCTGGATTTGTGCTGGACATGGCCCACCTTGATTACCATGCACATTGTAGGGAGAGTGGTCACTTTGGATGAGCTATTACCAGCAGGAGAGTGAGTCTGTGTGTGTATGGGGGTGGGGGGGGTGAGAAAACCTGAATTTGTGCTGGAAATGGCCCACCTTGATTACCATGCACATTGTAGGGAGAGTGGTCACTTTGGATGAGCTATTACCAGCAGGATAGTGAGTTTGTGTGTGTGTTTTTTGGAGGGGGGTGAGAGAACCTGGATTTGTGCAGGAAATGGCCCAACTTGATTATCATGCACATTGTGTAGAGAGTTGTCACTTTGGATGGGCTATTACCAGCAGGAGAGTGAGTTTGTGTGTGGGGGGGTGGAGGGTGAGAAAACCTGGATTTGTGCTGGAAATGGCCCAACTTGATGATCACTTTAGATAAGTTATTACCAGCAGGACAGTGGGGTGGGAGGAGGTATTGTTTCATATTCTCTGTGTGTATATAAAGTCTGCTGCAGTTTCCACGGTATGCATCCGATGAAGTGAGCTGTAGCTCACGAAAGCTCATGCTCAAATAAATTGGTTAGTCTCTAAGGTGCCACAAGTACTCCTTTTCTTCCATGCCAGTTAGTGCACGACACACTGGTGGGCAGTAGAATTTACATCCTTGATGTTATACACTAAGGCACCGTGTAGATGAGACCTTAGATATCCTGAGCTGAGGCCACTGAGTGCCTTAAAGATAAGAGCAGAGACTATTAACTTGATTTGAAATTCTATCGGAAGCCAGTATAGGGAACAGAGGACAGGTCTGATGTTTTTGCAATAGCCTATGTTGCTGAGAAGACACACTACAACATTCTGTACTAGTTGGAGTTTTCTAAGAGCTGAAGGCATGATGACCAGGTATATTTCATTGTTGTAGCCAGCCAAGAAGTGATAAAAGCACAGTGGATAAAAACCAATAATTTCTAAAAGTGATTATTTTAAATGGATTTTTCTGATGAAAGTTAAATCCATTTTTAAAGTTGATCTAAAATTAAATTTGAAATTATGACAACCTATAGTATAGCCCAAACTTACTATAATCTATTAAAGTAATTTAAATTAAATTAAAAAACCATAGTCAAGCAGTACATGTTTGCTGCCAAAGTTTTAGAGGCAGTCAAACCATGAAACTTGTGGAAATCTCTGGCTAAGCACCTGGAATCAGAGTCTGTTGAAGTGCTAGACCAGCTTTTGAAAGCAGTAGCTGCTTCTGCAGGTGCAGAGAAAATGTTTTCTTCATTTCAATTTATCCAGTTCAGTTCAATTATTATTTTTTTCAAAGTTGATAAACCAGTCAGGAGTTGAAAAAGCAGTATAGCTTGTTTTCCTCTTGCCATCTATGAGTAAAATGAGGTGTGGAAAGATGAGATCTACTAGTTCTAATCTTGAAGGACATCATCAACAGAAAAATCAATTCAATTCACTTACTACAGATACTTTATTTAATAAAATAAGTTAATTTTAAATGCAGAACATATTTTGATAAGCTTTTTGATCTTATTTGTCCAGCACATTTAAAGTAGTCTTATTTAACTAATAAACAAACTTGAAAAGCTGTTTTTGTGCATTTTAAGTGATTACTAATGTCCATCCAACTGCAGCTTGACAAGTCATGAGTTAAAAATTATTCATCGTCTAGTAATTAAATGTTATTTACCATTTTCTGACATAAAAATTTGTGTAAGGATTATAATTATTCGCAAATCAACATGCTCTAATGGTTACCAATCAATGACAATTCACCTTTCTTTAGCAAAATAACTACAAAACTAAACAAATGCAAAACAAGATTAAAATCAATTTAAATCAAGGTTTTCTACTTAACTGATTTAAATCAATTTTGAATTAGAGGCCAGATCATCATCCACCAAGAAGGGATGAAGTTTCCTAGCCAAGCATGACAGTGTCAATGAGGAACCCAAGAATATTCCTAAACTACAGACAGAGTAGTTGACCAATTGTGGATGCGTAGCTTCAACCAAAGGAGACTGTATTATGGCTGTAAACGCTTTAAAATGCTTTCCTCTTCCCACCAGCATCAGTTGTGTCTTACTTAGGTTCAGCTTCAGACACCTTTTCTTCATCCAGCAGCTGATCTCATCCAGGCACTGGGCCATCATGGTGATATTGGTGTGGTTGTATGTGGTGAAGGATAGATAGAACTGTGTAGCACTTGAATCCTTATTCTCTGACTAGTTCACCTAGTGAATGCATGTAGGTTTTATGTAATGTAACTTATTAACCCATAGAAAAGTGGCACTAAAACGGGTATTAGGAAGTGTTGCAAATCTCTCTGAATACGTCTAATAAAAGGGGAAAGAGAAAGAGAGGTTTTCAGGTACTAACAAAATACTGAGATGGGAATATCCATACAAAAAGGCAAATAAGGAAGACAGTTCTCTTCCTAAATGGAAAAAAGTTCTTTCACAATACATGAAATTCACCGTTGGGCACAGGTACTAAAATTATTGCATTTCTTTCATCAGAAACACAAAAGTCTTTAGAAAACTAAACATAAAAATTGCAAAACTGGTCCTGGAAACACCTATATGCTTAAATTTAAGTAAATGTGTAGTTAATGGGACATACATAAGCGTTTGCAGGATTGTGGCATTATACATATTATATACACATATGCATACATAATACATATATACACACAGACAAAATACAAATTTACATGTAGATCAACTTCAAATGCAGGTCTATTACATATTTTTCATTAATGTTATACACTTTTCTTATTACTATAAACAATAGTTTCAAGAAATAGTTCTTAGTACTTTAACAAAAATATAGGTTTCAGAGTAGCAGCCGTGTTAGTCTGTATTCGCAAAAAGAAAAGGAGTACTAGTGGCACCTAAGACACTAACCAATTTATTTGAGCATAAGCTGTCGTGACCTACAGCTCACTTCATCGGATGCATTCAGTGGAAAATACAGTGGGGAGATTTATATACATACAGAAGATGAAAAAATGGGTGTTATCATACACACTGTAAGGAGAGTGATCACTTAAGATGAGCTCTTACCAGCAGGAGAGCGGGAGGGGGGGGAGAAAACCTTTTGTAGTGATAATCAAGGTGGGCCATTTCCAGCAGTTAACAGGAATGTCCGAGGAGCAGTGCGGGGTGGGGGAAATAGCTTTACTTTGTGTAATGACACATCCACTCCCAGTCTCTATTCAAGCCTAAGTTAATTGTATCCAGTTTGCAAATTAATTCCAATTCAGCAGTCTCTCATTGGAGTCTGTTTTTGAAGTCTTTTTGTTCTAATATTGCGACCTTTAGGTCTGAAGTCGAGTGACCAGAGAGATTGAAGTGTTCTCTGACTGGTTTATGAATGTTATAATTCTTGACATCTGATTTGTGTCCGTATATTCTTTTACGTAGAGACTGTCCTGTTTGACCAATGTACATGGCAGAGGGGCATTGCTGGCACATGATGGCATATATCACATTGGTAGATGTGCAGGTGAATGAGCTTCTGATAGTGTGGCTGATGTGATTAGGCCCTATGATGGTGTCCCCTGAATAAATATGTGGACACAGTTGGCAACGGGCTTTGTTGCAAGAACAGGTTCCCAGGTTAGTGGTTCTGTTGTGTGGTGTGTGGTTGCTGGTGAGTATTTGCTTCAGGTTGGGGGGCTGTCTGTAGGCAAGGACTGGCCTGTCTCCCAAGATTTGTGAGAGTCATGGGTCATCCTTCTGGATAGGTTGTAGATCCTTGATGATGCGTTGGAGAGGTTTTAGTTGGGGGCTGAAGGTGATGGCTAGTGGCATTCTGTTATTATCTTTGTTGGGCCTGTCCTGTAGTAGGTGACTTCTGGGTACTCTTCTGGCTCTGTCAATTTGTTTCTTCACTTCAGCAGGTGGGTACTGTAGTTGTAAGAATCCTTGATAGAGATCTTGTAGATGTTTGTCTCTGTCTGAGGGGTTGGAGCAAATGTGGTTGTATTGTAGAGCTTGGCTGTAGACGATGGATCGTGTGGTGTGGTCTGGGTGAAAGCTGGAGGCATGTAGGTAGGAATAGCAGTCAGTAGGTTTCCGGTATAGGGTGGTGTGTGGATCTCTTGTGTGGACTGGTCCAGGCTGAGGTTGATGTTGGGATGGAAATTGTTGAAATCATGGTGGAATTCTTCAAGGGCTTCTTTTCCATGGGTCCAGATAATGAAGATGTCATAAATGTAGCGCAAGTAGAGTAGGGGTATTAGGGGACGAGAGCTGAGGAAGCGTTGTTCTAAGTCAGCCATAAAAATGTTGGCATACTGTAGGGCCATGCGGGTACCCATAGCAGTGCCGCTGATTTGAAGGTATACATTGTCCCCAAATGTGAAATAGTTATGGGTGAGGACAAAGTCACAAAGTTCAGCCACGAGGTTTGCCGTGACATTATCAGGGATACTGTTCCTGATGGCTTGTAGTCCATCTTTGTGTGGAATGTTGGTGTAGAGGGCTTCTACATCCATAGTGGCCAGGATAACATTCATAAACCAGTCAGAGAACACTTCAATCTCTCTGGTCACTCGATTTCAGACCTAAAGGTCGCAACATTAGAACAAAAAGACTTCAAAAACAGACTACAACGAGAGACTGCTGAATTGGAATTAATTTGCAAACTGGATACAATTAACTTAGGCTTGAATAGAGACTGGGAGTGGATGTGTCATTACACAAAGTAAAACTATTTCCCCTTGTTTATTTCTCCCACCCCCCACTGCTCCTTGGACTTTCCTGTTAACTGCTGGAAATGGCCCACCTTGATTATCACTACAAAAGGTTTTCTCCCCTCCTCCCCCCCCCGCCCCGGTTCTCCTGCTGGTAATAGCTCATCTTAAGTGATCACTCTCTTTACAGTGTGTATGATAACACCCATTTGTTCATGTTCTGTGTGTATATAAATCTCCTCACTGTATCTTCCACTGAATGCATCCGATGAAGTGAGCTGTAGCTCATGAAAGCTTATGCTCAAATAAATTGGTTAGTCTCTAAGGTGCCACTAGTACTCCTTTTCTTTTAACAAAAATATAGAATTTGATAAATACATTAATGTTTCCCTCTTGACAGTATCACTTAAAATAAAATATTTTGATTCTCAAATAAAAAAAACCCCTAGAAATAATACATAGAAAATCTCAAAATTGCATAGATCAGAGTTAAGGTGGTTGTGAGGAAATAAGCGTTTCTTGTTTGTTATGCAGACATCATACAATTTAGGTCAGCCTAAACTATATATTATTTTTTATTTTTAAGTGCTTTGGTTTTGTAAATGATATGGTAGATAACTATACTGTTGTCTCTTAGCAACCTTAACAGGTTTTTGAAAGTGCTTTGGATTTGAAGTATATATAACATAAGAAACAGTGGCACTGATAACATTAAGATTTTTGAATCCACAAAAGTTAGAAAATTCCACAACACCCTTATAAAACCAATTTTGTAAAGAGCAATGCAGCACACCTAAGGGCACGCTTTTAGCTGTGTGCGCAAGGATCAGACTACATGGCTCCCATTCATGTTAATGTTAAATCTCCATGCTGAAATCTTACCCCATGATATGTAATATTATCCATTGTTTTTGAAATAGGACCATATGTGCTGCAATTGAAAGACATAAGGGGCCTGAATGTATAAAGATTCTGTAGAAGCCTCATGTATGAGATATTTTGTGAGTTTGTCTGTACTATATTATTTTAACAGTTTTTGTGATTGGTTTCATTTGTTGACAATAGTGCACCTTTTCAAAGGATTTGAAAGCACTGCATAAACATTACTTATACCTGGCAAAAAACCTGCACAATAGGTATTTATTATTTTTATACTTTTTAGATGACTAAACAAGCACAGAAAGTTTAAGTGACTTACACAAGGTGTGTCACTGACAGAGCTAGGAATACAATCTAATAAGACCTGATTTCAAGTGCCTTGTTCCGACCACTAGACTATCCCCCTGTATCTAAGCAGGAAGGATTTCATTTTTGCACAGAGTGGAATGGATCTGAAATCAATGAAACTTTATAATCTCATATCACAGGTGCATACATCACTGCAATACTATATGAGCATTTGCAGGAATCTAATCTTCCAGTGTAAATCATTCTAATTTTATAACAGCATCATCACAAGGTTTTCATACAAGTGCTTTGAAATACTTTGTCAAAATCCAACACAAGTTTTGTAACTCTGGCTCTACCAATTTGTTTTTGAATCATTTAACCTTCATGCTTTCTAGTTGTAATGGAACTGTAATGGATACCATAATGGCGTCATCTATCTGACCTAGTCTATCATCTAAAGTGCCTATCAAAATAGAACATAGGTGCTCTTCAGTCCAGTTTCATCCCTAGACTGGTGCAGGGACAGAAAGTGGTGGCTTGTGCCTTCCTTATTCAAGGAGCCAGTTCAACACCTAGAGGAAGCTAGGGCAACCCTAAGGGCCCTTTGCACTACTTTAGCTGGTGCAAAGGGGCTGCCACACAGGCACGAGTTCCCTTGATAGTCTCTCCATAGTCTTGCATCATCTACAAGGAAATTCCTCTTTCCAATAAAGATGAGAGAAAAGTGTGAAGACAGAGAGAGAAATCAGCAATGAACAATGGCATCATCTGCATTTTGGTGCAGAAGATGGTGTTAGATGTTTGAAATACAAGCTGAACAAAGCAAATACTACCAGGCTACTGGCAGATCCAACAGTAAAAGGCATATGTGACAATAGGGCCAGATTGTTTTACAACAGTAACTTTGTTCTAGTTTCAACTTTCTTGGTAGAAATTTTGTTTACTTTTCTGGTTTCAGTTACAGATGATGTTTTTTCTCCATAGTGTGAAATTCACTCTTGTTTAGAGGGCCAGCACAAGATCTCATTGGGTCTACAAGGGATACATAAACATTCTGCTGGACTTCAGCACAGGGAGAATTTCCTCCATAAAGCTAGTGCAACATTAACTAGAAAAAGTTGCAAATCTCATTTGGGACTCTGATAATAAAAGGTTTTTTACACTTCCATATATATTTACTACTAACTAGCTGTAAAATCAAAATTATTCCTAGGAATCCAATTAATAATTACCAGAGCGAAAACAAGCCATTGAGCTCACTGGGTGGCGGGGAGGACATCTAAGAGCTTGTCTACACTTAAAGTGCTACAGCTGCGCTACAGTAGCACTTCAGTGAAGACACTACCTGTGCCCATAGGAGCGCTTCTTCCCTCGGTTTAGGGTCTCCAGCTCCACAAGAAGCAGTAACTAGGTTGATAGAAAAATTCTCCTGGCTACACTGGGTGTTAGGTTGGTTTAACACATCACTTAGGGGTGTGGATTTTTCACATCTCCAAGTAACATAGGTATGCTGACCTAATTTCCTAATGTAGACCAGGACTAAGACATAATAACGGTTAGAATTTGGCACCTTGTTTGCACCATTTCCCTCAAATATATCTAACAACTTAGACATCATGAATATAAGTACTGTATATATAAAGACCCAAACTTTCATATGAGTTTGCCTTTAATCTGTATTCATAGGCAAATATCTTGAAAATGGCTTTCTTGCCCTGCCCAATGTAACACATAATGGTCTCTTTACCAAACTAGCTGGAAAAAAAAAAAAAAGCAAACCTTGTGGGCTGTAATCTTGAAAACTAAATATTTTCAGGCTGGCTCAGTACTTGGAATGGAGGCACCAAAACAGTGGGTGCTACATTACATGGTTATAGTGAATCAGCAGGTGACCTTCCCGCTTAGGAAGAAATTCACCTCTGTGTGGAGTAGCAGTTCTCAACCGGGAGTCTGCGGCCCCCCTGCGATCTGTGAGCCCTTTCAGGGGGGCCACAGGGCCCCATGGCTGAAACCGAGTGCCCCAAATCCTGGTGCTGAAGCCGACGCTTCCTCTCCAGAGCTGAGAGCGGTGTGGGGCTGATGCCAGTGTAGCAGAGCACTTTGTGCAGGGGGCTGAAGCCAGGATCGCCAGAGAGCCCCACCCCCCGCTAAAGCTGGGATCCCCAGCGCCCCCGCTGAAGCTGGGAGCCACAATGGGAAGCCCCCACTGCCCACACACAGCCCCTATCTACCTGCTGCCTCCACCCCAAGCTACTCCCCTCCGGCACAAAGCCACTCGTTATCCCCTCCCTACACCCTGAGCAATTTTCAAACTTTTTGAATTGAGTTCCTGCTTTGGGTTATATTTTGTGGTTGTGTCCCCCCACAGCCCAGACAGGCTGGGTGGCCTCCTGAGTGAGTCAGGGGGTGGAGATGGTGCTCCCTCTCTGGACCCTGCTGTGCGGAGCTGGCTCAAGCCCCACCAGCCCTTGCCCCCCCAACCCCAAATAGAAGTAAAACTATGCCTATGCCCAAGGATCCCCCTGCCCCGGAGCCAGCAGTGTATTAATGCCTAGGCTGACAAGGCCTAGGCCTAGAGCGGCAAATTTGCAGGGGCGGCAAATTTATGATAGCAGCCAGAGGCTGCTTCCCCCAGCGTTCCCCCCTTTCCCCCCTCCTTCGCGAATTTGTTTCACGCACAAGCACTGGCAGGGAGCGGGGAGAAGCAGGACCCAGCAGCATGCTCAGGGGAGGAGGAGCAGAGGTGAGCTGGAGTAGGGAGCTGCTGGGGGGGCGGCAACCATTTTAGGACCATGGGGCGGCAAAATCATTAATCCGCCACTGCCCAGAGCCCTGATTTTACCCCAACCTCCGGTAGGCCCTGGAGTTTTTATAGCCAGTTGAGGGGGGCCTCAGCAAGAAAAAGGTTGAGAACCCCTGTGTTAGAACACTTTATGGCCAAGTAAATTTCACCTGCAGGTTCAGCTGCATGTGCACTATTGCGTACTTTTTGTATTTTCCTTTAGAGGTGGCTTGATTTCAGTTGTGGACAAAGTGATTCCTATTTATAGTTTGTAAATTAGTTTATAAAGCACTTTGGGATCCTTTGGGATGATGAGCACTGTGAGCCTAATTTGTAGAGGGGATGAGTGCCCAGAAATCCAGTTGTGCACAGGAGCTGCAGGTGCTCAGCCCCCCGCCCGAAAATTAGCCCTTATATGGATGTAATACAGTATTACTAACAGGAAGAAATGAAGGTCAATTTGTCACCGAGCTACTGTAGTAACAGATGCAATGGAAATGTGGACAGATGTCTCATGTTTTAAAGGAATGGTGTAAAGATGAACAAAACCTTATGTTATACAAAATACACAGCTGAATGGGCTCATATTGAGAAATATGGTTACAACTTTTTATTTTTAAAAATACATTTACAGGTTGCTGAAATCGCTACTGTCGAGGTCCACTTCACTTCCCACTCATGAAATCCAAGCACCCAATGGACTGGTTCTGTAAGTATTTCTACACTTCAGTAGTGGAACTGGAAATCTACCTCTGAGAAAAAGGTAAGTAAACTTTTTGTTTCCTCTTTCATATTTTACCTCCTAAAATGAGAACATTATCTAAGCACAGCTTAGAAACACATATTTTGAAAAATGTAATTTACTCACATTTTATGTTAATTTCTTGCTGCTGTTAACTGAAATACAATCTCATAAAGGAAATTCACCTTTTTAAAAATCTGACTTTTCTCTGATTAGAAATATTTATGAATACCTTTAATAATTTATGTATGCCTAGAGCCACATAGATATATGTAAACTCTTCTCAGATAAATACTTTTATCATCTTAAGAGATAAAGAGCTTGAGGCAGAAGACAGGAATGTGTTGTATATACGTCTCTGTGGTGAATATATTTGTCAACTGAGTGCCATTACGATGAATTTCAGGGAAGATGAAAAGCATTTCCATGACAGTGAAAAATTTGTAACTCAAAGAAGGAAGAACGAAGCAAATAGTTTGTATTTATCTTTGCATCTTAATAGACAACCTTATTCCTGTTTTTATCTTGTTTTCTTCATTCTCACACTAAGGTGTTTTCACTTGTATGAAATATTAAAAAGAAGAGGAATTCAATTAGAAAGGCGTGGCATCCTTGTCATTCACAGTTGGCTACAGAAACTTTATTCAGATGCATTTCACTTGTACTGATTTTACCCTTTGTTTTGATCAGAGAGCCAAGAGAGACAGGAAGAACTTATCTAAATATCAAAAATTTTACTATTAATTATGATTTAATAAATGATAATCTCACCTCTCCCCTAGTAACACACTATCACACTTGAGATCACAAAGATCATTGACTCAATGGGCACAAGATTGAGCCCTAAATGAGAGGGAGTTGCTGGCAGTGTGTTCCCTGTGAAGGGTCCTTGATTTTGGAATTTGCGTCCCACCTTGGTCTGCCAGAGCCTGGGTTTGTTCACTTACTGGGCATGCTACAAAGCCCATATTTTCTTAAACTTTGAGGGGTTGGGCTGAGACATGATTATAGTGATGAGTGAGGTATAGAACCCTATATAGAATAGAACAGTGATTAAATTCATAGTCAGTGATTTTTTTACTTTGGGTGGTTTAATCTGTGGGCTAGATGCACAGAAAATACGATGGGTGCCTCTAGCTACATAGGTCATGAATTTAAATAAATAAATATTACAGCAGTGCCCAGGATTGGAGTCTCGTTATTCTGGGCACTGCACAATCATAAAAGGAATGACAGCTCCTGCCTCAGAGAGTTTACAATACAACACTAAGCCATATATTAACTTCTACAAGAAAGATAAGAGCCCTACCACATAAAATGCAAGTTATGGCAGTATTATTCTAGTATACCAGAAAAAAGCTTTATCTTGTGTACTTTTTGCAGAAGTTAGGACCCCTTGCAGTATAACATTGTTCTCTATTTTGTAGGTAACTGTAGGACATCCTAAGAATTTGTTTAGTCGTGTTTAGGTCCACACACATTTTTAGCATGATGTTTTATATATTTTGTAACTTTTTTTAAAAAATGAAAATGTACTTTCAGAAAATAACTTATGAATCTGACAGCATAGGAATGAGAGTAATTAAAATAATTTACTGCAGCTGTTAACACAAAATATTCCCTAAAGTACTGGATGTAGAGTTCTACATTGCTGTAAGGTCACTTGGCTAAATTGAAACTTACATATACTGAGAGAGCATAACGAAACTGAAAAGCTGGAACCAGTCCCTAGCACATATTTTGACAGTGGTTACTTACAAGTTATTGGCCTGTACAGCACAATATTGACTTATAGGAACACACACACACACACACACACACACACACACACACGTAAAAGAAGCAGAACAACATCCCCACAACTTGAAAATGCATTTGTTTTCCAAAAATCCATACTTTTCAGGTTTGTACGATATACCAAATCTGAATGTGCAGGCTTTCAAGATTTATGTGATAGAATCAAATTCTATTTTTAATCATAGACGTTCTCTTGTAGTAATACTAGGTTATAAAATCAACACACTGTGAAAAATTAATCTGTGGAAAGACTTGATCACCATAAGCCCTGTTGTGTAAACAGTACTATATAGCCGCCTCATCTTATCTGAAGTATGATTAAGGAAATGTAAAAAAAAAATCGTACCGCTATAATGTTTGGTATGGCATTGGATTGTGCGCACAATTTTGACATCTTTATTAATTATTATTATTATTGCTTGTATTACTATAACCCCTTAGTCATGGACCAGAACTCCACTGTGCTAGGTGCTGTACAAACACAGAACAAAAACTATGGTACCTGCCTGAGAGTGCTTACAATCTAAGCATGAGACTAGAGACAACTAGTGGATAAAGATTGGGGAAGTACAAGAAAACAATGAGAGAATATTTGTCGTGGTAATAGGCCATGGTCTATTGTCAAGTTTTTTGTAGGCATCACAGAAAAGGAGAGTATTAAGAAGGGATTTGAAGGAGGATAATGAAGTGCCTTTGCAGATATTTATGTGGAGCATCTCCCAAGTGTGAGGGACAGCATGGGAGAAAGCATGAAGGTGCTTGTTTCAGATTTGTATAAGTGGGTGATGGAGACTCTATTGTCAATATAGTACTGCAAGGTTACACCTTTACCTAGTTGCTGAGGGGCATGTTGGGGATGTTGTCCAGCAGAGGGAGGTAATTAGATCTCAAAAACTGCCCCGCTGATGTAGTGCTGGACAGTGAGAAAGCCAGGATTAGCCATTGCTAGACCATGAATGACTGAGACAGAAGGCTAAAAGATGTGATCAGGTTATTTTCTGATTTTTCCATTCTTACCTATACGTTTGTACCTGTTTAGATGAATTATAAGGCTAGACATGCTTTGATTAGGGCTGTCGATTAATCGCAGTTAACTCACACGATTAACTCAAAAAAATAATTGCAATTAAAAAAATTAATCCCAATTGATTGCACTGTTAAACAATAGAATACCAATTGAAATTTATTAAATAGTTTGTGTGTTTTACTACATTTTCATATATATTGTATTCTGTTTTGTAATTGAAATCAAAGTGTATTTTTTATTACAAATATTTGTACTGTAAAAGATAAACAAAATAGTACTTTTCAATTCACCTCATACAAGTACTATAGTGCAATCTTTTTGTCATGAAAGTGCAACTTACAAATGTAGATTTTTTTTGTTACAAAACTTCACTCAAAACCAAAACAATGTAAAACTTCAGAGCCTACAAATCCACTCAGTCCTACTTCTTATTCAGCCAATCACTAAGACAAACAAGTTTGTTTACATTTACAGGAGATAATGCTGTCCTCTTATTTACAATGTCACCAGAAAGTAAGAACAGTTATTTGCATGGCACTTTTGTAGCCGGCATTGCTAGGTATTTACATGCCAGATATGCTAAACATTTGTATGCCCCTTCATGCTTTGGCCACCATAGCAGAGGACATGCTTCCATGCAGATGCATGCTTCCATGCAGTTAAAAAAAAATGTGTTCATTAAATTTGTGACTGAACTCCTTGGGGGAGAATTGTATGTCCCCTGCTCTGTTTTACCCACATTCTGCCATATGATGTTATAGCAGTCTCGACCCAGCACATGTTGTTCATTTTAACAACACTTTCACTGCAGATTTCACAAAATGCAAAGAAGGTACCAATATGAGATTTCTAAAGATAGCTACAGCACTCGACCCAAGGTTTAAGAATCTGAAGTACCTTCCAAAATCTGAGAGGGATGAGCTGTGGAACATGCTTTCAGAAGTCTTAAAAGAGTAACACTCCAATGCAGAAACTACAGAACCCGAACCACCAAAAAAGAAAATCAAACTTCTGCTGGTGGTATCTGACTCAGATGAAGAAAGTGAACATGTGTTAGGGTGACCAGATGTCCCAATTTTATAGGGACAGTCCCGATATTTGGGGCTTTTTCTTATATAGGCTCTTGTTACCCCCCCACCCTCTGTCCCGATTTTTCACACTTGCTGGTGGTCACCCTAATATGCATCAGTCCGCACTGCTTTGATCATTATCTAGTAGAACCCATTCTCAGCATCTACGCATGTCCCCTGGAATGGTGGCTGAACCATGAAGGGATATATGAATCTTGAGCACACCTGGCACGTAAATATCTTGTGACACTGGCTACAACAGTGCCATGTGAACAGCTGTTCTCACTTTCAGGTGATGTAAACAAGCCGGCAGCATTAGCTCCCACAGATGTAAACAAACATGTTTATCTGAGCGATTGGCTGAATATGAAGTAGGACTGGGTGGATTTGTAAGCTCTAAAATTTTACATTGTTTTATTTTTGAATGCAGGGGTTTTTTTTATATAATTCTACATTTGTAAGTTCAACTTTCACAATAAAGAGATTGCACTGCAGTATTTGTATTAGGTGAACTGAAAAATAATATTTCTTTTGTTTTTTTACAGTGCAAATACTTGTAATCAATAATAAATGTAAAGGGAGCACTGTACACTTTGTATTCTGTGTTATAATTGAAATCAATATATTTGAAAATGTAGAAAACAACCAAAAATATTTAAATAAATGGCATTCTATTATTGTTTAACAGTGCGATTAATCACAATTAATTTTTTAAATCGCTTGACAGCCCTAGTTTTGATATGATTTTTCTCTCTGTTTCTAATAAAGTGTTCTTTAATAAGATTCAGACTGTCTTACAGGATGAAATCCTGGTCCCATTGAAGTCAGTGGGAGTTTTTTGCCATTGACTTCAATGGGGCCAGGATTTCACCCAAATTGTTTTGTAAAGGAAATTCATGCACTCTTGTCCCACAAGAGGGAAAGTAACCTTCAGCCTCCAAGGAAAAAGAATAAGATTAACTCTACTCAGAATCCTAGGTCAGGGGGCATGATTGAAAAGGCTTATCCAATCACATGCAAATAGTATCAGAGCTGTGGTTGGCACAATGTACCAGGAACGCCTATAAACCACAGAAAAGAACTGACTTTAAAATTTCCAAGATAACAGAAATATACAAACTCAAATTCCTTTTACAATATTTAAACATTTTATTAAAGCTAATGTTTAAAATCAAATTTACACAAGTTAAGAAGGAAGCTACTGTACATTTGGGGGCAGGCTTGAGTTATGAGAGGTTACAAGTATCGGTTACAAGGTTCACAAGATACATTCATAGTACATAACCAGCATAGACCCCCATTGGGGTGCAGGAGTTTTTAAAGTGTCAGTGAATAAGTGATCTCAGGTATGCCACCCATAGAATGTATTATAATGCCATTATATAAATATATGAATGCATGCAGTTCTGCTTGCTCCATATCAAAAAAGATATATTAGAATTGGAAAAGGTACAGAGAAGGGCAACAAAAATGATTAAGGGTGTGGAACAGTTTCCATATGAGGTGAGATTAAAAAACTTGGGACTTTTCAGCTTGGAAAAGAGACAGCTAAGGGGGGATATGATAGAGGTCTATAAAATCATGAAGGATGTGGAGAAAATTAATAAGGAAGTGTTATTTACTCCTTCACATAACACAAGATCCAGGGTCTCCCAATTAAATTAATAGGAGGCAGGTTTAAAAAACAAACAAAAAAAATGAAGTATTTCTTCACATAATGCACAATCAACCTATGGAACTCATTGCCAGGGGATGTTGTGAAAGCCAAAACTATAATGGGGTTCAAAAAAGAATTTGATAAATTCATAAAGGATAGTTCCATCAATGGCTATTAGCTAAGATGGTCAGGGATGCAACCCCATGCTCTACATGTCCCTAAACCTCTGACTGCCAGAAACTGGGAGTGGATGACAGGGGATGAGTCACTTGATAATCGCCCTGTGCTGTTCCTTCTCTCTGAAGCACCTGGCATTGGCCATTGTCGAAAGACAGGATACTGGGCTAGTTGTACCACTGGTCTGATGCAGTATGGCTGTTATGTAAAACATAATATGTTTCCTTGAAAGCATGCAGGAAGGTTATATTAATCACATCACAAATTTCTTATGTATATTTAGTCCTTATGTCTTTACTCTGGAACTTGTCTGCTTCTGTTCTATTCAGGATTTTTAAATTCCATACTGAAACTATGCAAGAGAGATGAGAAAGCACTGAAGGTAGGAGACCCTGGAACAAAAGTGAAAATGATCACTATCAGAAGTAAATTGTAGTTTACTATTTTTATTCATTTTGAAAGAAATACAAAGCAAAAGTAGGGATTTGTTATTTTAGTTTAATTTAAAGAAGACGGACTATTCTATTTGTATTCACTTTGAACATGAACAGTGCCATTTTCAAGTATTCTTATTCATTCTAATCATTCTCCCACAAGAAGTATCAATAATCATTATTACTTTACAGCACCAAAAAGCTCGCTCTGCACCACACAAAACTCCATATCAGAAGACATTGGGACAGTTTCCCTTCTGTGCCCAGCTTCCTGGCAGCAACATAAGGAAGGAAGCTTAGGGGACTCCCAATTTTTCTGCCCCAGCCCAGACCCCTGTGTAAGTTGGAAAGGCCTTGGTGCTGCTGCTCTAAGGTCTTATCTACACTGGAGTTTTAGCCACAGATGTAGCTACACTGGTGAAAATATGCATATTCTTCCAGATCAAGGATAAGTTGAAATAAAGGTAGTGAGAGAGCCCATCAGCATGAGACAGATCCAGACCCGTGACTTGAGGAAGAGCTCTGTGTAAGCTCAAAAGCTTGTCTCCTTCACCAACACAGTTTGATTCAATAAAAGATATTACCTCACCCATCTTGTCTTTCTAAAATCCAGCACCAATGTCACAGCTGCAATGCCCCATTGCTTGAGGGTAGATGTGTGTGTAAAGACATATAGTGGGGAACCCGTAGCACAATCAAAATGTTCAATATTTCTGCTATTCCATGTCACATAAAACAAACCATTTAAAAGTCTCTTTTTAAGAAAAGAAAAGGGGATCAGATTTTGCAATCTCTTACAGCATCTTTGCACTTGCCTCACAGTGCAAAGTTGCCCAATCATTGGAAAATTCTTCCTATATAAAGAAATCCACCAGTGATGTGGAGTCCCCAATTTAAGGGGCATGTCCAGGGGAAAGGGAGTACAGCTGGGATATTCCCCTACCCCACAATCACAAGCTGTGAGAACAACCGCCAGGAACTATTAGAAACGTGCAATTTAAAGAGACTTTCAAGCTGCTGTGAATGATGAGACTGTCCTTGATGCTAAGCAACCCAAGGATCATACACTGTCACAGAGGTGGCCTAAGATCACCTTGATCCCTATACTCTAATCTCACACTGAGGGCATCTCGGCAGTAGTGGAGAATCTGGCAGTCTTGAAATTTATTGCAAAACATTGGTGAGCAATGTTTTTTAAAATCCAAGAAAATGTCTGTTAAAATAGAATCATAGAATAACAGAGTTGGAAGGGACCTCTGGAGGCCATCTAGTCCAACCCCCTGCCCAGAGCAGGACCAATCCCCAACTAAATCATCCCAGCCAGGGCTTTGTCAAGCCTGACCTTAAAAACTTCTAAGGAAGGGGATTCCACCACCTCCCTAGGTAACGCATTCCAGTGTTTCACCACCCTCCTAGTGAAAAAGTTTTTCTTAATATCCAACCTAAACCTCCCCCACTGCAACTTGAGACCATTACTCCTTGTCCTGTCATCTGCTATCACTGAGAATAGTCTAGATCCATCCTCTTTGGATCCACCTTTCAGGTAGTTAAAAGCAGCTATCAAATCCCCCCTCATTCTCCTCTTCCGTAGACTAAACAATCCCAGTTCCCTCAGCCTCTCCTCATAAGTCATGTGTTCCAGACCCCTAATCATTTTTGTTGCCCTCCGCTGGACTCTCTCCAATTTCTCCACATCCTTCTTGTAGTGTGGGGCCCAAAACTAGACACAGTACTCCAGATGAGGCCTCACCAGTGTCGAATAGAGGGGAACGATCACGTCCCTCAATCTGCTGGCAATGCCCCTACTTATACAACCCAAAATGCCATTGGCCTTCTTGGCAACAAGGGCACACTGTTGACTCATATCCAGCTTCTCGTCCACTGTCACCCCTAGGTCCTTCTCTGCAGAACTGCTGCCTAGCCATTCAGTCCCTAGTCTGTAGCGGTGCATTGGATTCTTCCGTCCTAAGTGCAGGACTCTTGTGCAAATAGTCATTCAATTCACTGCAGTAAGAATGCTACCCCTCTATTTCAAAAACACAGAATCAGAAACTACATTTTTTGTGAAAGCAGCAGAAGAAACAAAATATACTGAAGTTCTCTTCACTTCCTTAGAAAGGAACAAACTTCTTAGAAGATGAAGGGAAACTGCAGTAAAGAGCTGATACATTAATATGCTGGTTGTGCATAAATCATATTTAAGATAACACAGGCCTTCTTCCTGTAGAAGCATCACCACAGTAATATATATTTTAAGGCTATTTCAGGTTTTTATTCCAATCTGCCTATATCCCAGCGGGACCTCAGCCTGAAATACTGCTCCAAGGGACACAGCACATAATCAATCCCTTTGAAACCACTTTGGTCGTGGTAAATTCATATAAGTGCTGATTCCAATTACATTAATGAAGCTGCAAGGGGACTGCATTTCTTGTAGTCCTAGAGAGGCTCTCTAACAATGCTGCATCATCATGCATAAGATCACATGGAGGCTGCATTCAAATTCACTGTACAATAGTGGTGTTCGATATTTTCATAGCCTGACCTAGCATATTATTTCAAAAAGACCAAGAGGGCCACAGTCGATAATTTGGAGCAGATTCTTGGTCCTGGTCTGCTCCCTTTGCACTGCTGCAGTGGAGCAAAGGGAATGGAAAATTCCCCCAAGTTTCCTGCTGAGGAGTTCCTAATGTAGGGAAGGCTCCAATAGGTGCAGAACCAACATATCCAACTCCCACACCTTCCTGTCTATAGCCCCTAGTGCAGCAGGTGTGTCCAGAGTGGGAAGGGGGAGTGGCTGCAGTGTTCTGGTCTCCAACTATCTCCAGTTGGCATATGCATGGGACCAATAGCCAGCTTGTGAAAGCTCTGCTCTCACCTGGGCTGGTGCAGAGAAAAATGATGCCATAAGAGGATGCTGGTTCTCACCTTCTCTTCTTTGTCCTCGCTCTTGGGCTGTCCAGATTAGCTTCATGGGGGAGAGGAGTCATTCTTTGCCAGGCACTCCCCTACGCTCAAGCAGAACCAGTCAGGCTCCTAGTTTGCTCACCCTGGGGCTCTTACTGACCAGAAGAGAAGAAGGCTGATTCAAACATTTCTAATTAGAAATCAGAGGATGTGGCTGAGGGAACATTTTCTATTTGTAATCAGATGCAAATTTTCTTCATATAGTCACCCTCAAAGTGCCCAAGTAGCCTTTGAGTCACAGCTTAAATAGATGTTCTGTGGGTATGTCTACAAAGCGCATTAAGCGTGGGCTCTGACTCAGGTTAGAAAGGGATTCTTGCCAACCAAACAGTGTTTGTGAAATATTACAAATATTTGGTATTAATGTTGCTGTTAATGGGTGGCAGTTCATCCACTGGTTAGAGCAGGGGCCTGGAATCCAGCACACCTGGCTTCTGTTCTCAACTCTGCCACTGATTCACTGTGTGAATTTGGGAAAAAACACTTACGGTCTTTATACTTCAGTTTCCTCATCTTTAAAACTGGGCTAATGATTCTTCCTTATTTCACAGATGTGCTGTGATATTTAATATTTACAAAGCACTTTGAGCTCAGCTGAGTGGGTGCTATATAAACACAAAGTATTATTATTTAGTAATGAAGTTTCCATTTGGTGTGGGTGTTGGTGATCTCTAAAAACAGGGTCAGTTTTCAGCTGGGTGGGCAAGAAAAGTGGTCACCTATGCACCAGCTTTCAGGGGGCATCACACAGCAGTGCCTGCTGCTTAGCTTTTGGATTTTGTTTGTTTATTTCTGTATGCATGTCTACTCCAGGGTAGTGCTGAAAATGTTTTCCGTCCTGGACAGCAAAATGCCCAGCATCAACCCCATCTAGAAAACTTTCTAGTTTATTCTTCCACAGATAATTCCATTATAAAATTTGAAATATAATTAAACATACTTTTGGTTAATTTGGTCTTTTAAATATCCTGGTGTGTGTACAGTTATCAAGTTTTAACTTCATATATAAAACATTAAGAAGTAACAAATTGAGGTAAATAACACAATTATTGAAATTATGAGGAAAATGGTTTAACTACTGATATTATTGGCTTATAACATTTGGATAATGCAAATATATGTATATATTTTAGCTCTTGCTCGAAAAATTAAAAGTACAATTACATTTGGTTTCAGCTCCTCACTATTAAATAGGATTTGTTTAGAAATATTAGTTGGAGAGCTTCATTTTGATTCTGAGCTCATTACTCTGGCAGAGTTTGCATTGATTCCAGTGCAAGATATAGTCCCTTAAATGGCAGTAGCAAGGAGAGTGCTCGTGCCTCAGCACGAGGAAATATTACTGGTAGGAGAAAAAGTACAGAAGCTATAGGTACATGTCTTTTTTAAGATGGGCAAGAATAAACCCAATAAATCTTTCCATATCAGAATTCTGGGGACATTCTAAATCACAATGGAAATGGCTGGTGTAACTGGAAATATTTCACTGCAGTTCAGCTGTTATTTTATTTACAGTCCTTCAATATATTGTTTTATATTTTGAAATTAGTTAAAATGATTGTATAAAAACGAAATAAAGTTTAAATAGTCAAATGAATTGGCTTTTTCAGTTACTGTCAAGCAGGTATAAGAAATTGCAACACATCTTTCCAGAATATCTTATGTTCAAGAGGAAACCTCTGCCTTCCTATACCTACTCAAGCTCACAAACAAGATGTGTTATAGACACAGAGAACTACGTACACAGCTATTAAGAATTCCCCATATGAAAAGTCGGAATATGTGCTTTGGAAATAATCTACAAAATAGATCTTGTTTTGTCAAATGTGAAAAAAATTTGGAAATAGATTATTAAAATTAGGGGGGAATCAAAGATATATAGGAAATTCCACTATGCATTTCTGTGCTATCTGCCAATATCTTAATAAAATATTTAAAGGTACAGCTTGTTTATCTTCTTCATTGCCCCTTGCTCATTGCTCACTGCTGCCACCATGTGTTACCACTAATTCCTTCTGAAATAAGAATACCCCTTGAAACAGGTAGATACTGAATTTGGTAATGGAGGCCTGCCTGGAAATAGGCATGATGCCACTCAGAAAAAAATGTAACGTTACAAGCAGGAGGGCAAATCTTCCTTTAGAAAAAGTGGGCACTACTGGGAAGGGTGTGACCACCTTCCAAAGCACCAATATGGCTAAACAGCAGCCCTTGCAGCATTCTGTGTTGCAAGCCTATGTTGTCTTCTGGCATACAGCCAAAACACTAATCAAATCTGCTCTTCTTCTGTGCACGCAAGGGTCATGAATGTTAGTGGAACTTATGCACATGCATTAAGAGTTGTTAGTTTAAAACATTTCATATATATGCATATGTTTGCAAACACAAATATCCTCAGTCTCCTTCACTTTATAATAACAGAGTGACAAGGACATTTGACCTTCTTGAGCTAGTGCATGGCCCAGAAGTTTCAAAGCCTCTTAAGGGCCTAAGTTGCCAGATAGATTCCTAATAATGGACACTTATGGAACAGACTGCCCATAGGAGAAGTTTTCTCCTAACTTCAGGCAGAGGTTGGCTCATTCCCCAAAGTATGAAGGTCTATATCTCTTTTATTTTCTATCCTATCAAATGTAATTGTGGATATTCTCATTATTCATGTAAATGGATATTTTTTAAAATCCTAATAACATCCAGGCCTCAATGATAACTTGCATCAATATGTTCCACATGGCAGTTATGCATTGCGTTAAAAAACTTAGTGTTCTTAGGCCATACTAGGATGAGATGGCAATTTATTATACTGTACAAGCTAAACTTCCTTAGGACTGTTCGGTTCTTTGCTAAATTTACAGTTCTTTAAAGAACTCTTTTAAGATGAGATTAAGTGACAATTTGTTGCTGGTTAATCATAATTAAGTTTACAGGCTATAGTTTCAATTAATATATGAGCTCAGGTTTGTGTAGCCCCAATACAGCAAAGCACTTGAAATATATACTTAACTAAGGCCTCCATTTAGCAAGACACTTAAGCACATGCCTAACTTTAAGCCCTCAGTGTTGCCAACTCCTGCAATATTTAGTGTTTTACTTTTTGCCCAGCTCCTGGGGACCAGTGATTCCATGACAATCTCACGCTTTCAGTTTGAAAATATGAACCCTAAAGACTCAAAAACCAGAACGCAAAGAAATAGAATTGAAAACATTTTAAATCTAAAAGTTATTAAGCCAATCTCCTGATTTTTTAATGTTTGAGGTTGGTAGTCCTGTTGAAACCACCTGCTTAAAGTCTGATCCTCCTTCCCCTAAAATTTAGCCTAATTAAAGGCTAATGCAGCTCCCATGACAAATTTTCCATTAATTTCAATGCATGATAACTAAGTGTACACTAATCTTTATAGTGAAGTGCCCCTCAAAATGGCTAAGCACTCTCCAAATACGGTTGAAGACATAGTCCCTGCCCCTGAAGAGCACACATCCTAAAATATACTGCAACAAGCTAATTACCTTAGTCTGTAGCTTCAGGAACTTTGTGTAGCTTCCCCCTCCCTATTGTCTCACCTCTAAGGAATTTTCCAAATAAATCCCTGGCATTAAGAACACCACTACACAGGTGGAGGAAGCACTGCAAAACAGGTCTGGGTGCTCACACAGCTGATATGTCTTAAACATCCTATTCAATTATTACCCTGGCTGCCTCCCCACTCCCTTGTTTGTCTCATACACTGGTGATGGGTTGTCTTTTAAACTATAAATACTTTGAGGCAGGGACTGTCATTTTCTGTATGCCTATAGCACAAAGCCCAGTGGAGTCCCAGCCTGGTTTAGGCTTGTAGTTGCTGCTCTACTATAAAATGTTTAATAAAATAAAATAATAATAATAATTAATAATACTAGGAACATGGCAGCTATCATGTTGGCTAACACCTAGAGATTAAATTGTGTACCTTTAGAATTGTAAAATGCATTGGAGCCAGAGAGCCAGACTCTCATGCTGAAAGCCACATCGTTTTGCACACACAGAGAAATGACTGTACAATGGGTAAAATGGTGGAGAATCAGCCCCCCCAGTTTCTGTGCCATGTTCCAGTTGCCTGTGATTTCCAGTTGTTTACACATAGTGTCCACGGTGGTATTTGTTCTTCGGTGTCAGGGGGAGGGGAAGTACATAAAGTTCCTGTAACTTGCTTCAGAACTCAGAAATAGGTGCTGGTGCCCTGAATGCCCTATTGTCTGAAAACAATCAGCTTCACCATGTTGAAGCAGGTGCCACTGCATTCAAAAGGGGGAGCGGGGGAGGGAGAAAGGGAGGAAAAAAGTGTTTTGAAGGATGTGGAGGGATTTCAACCAAACTGTACATGAATTATATCTAACTACTAAAGTGATCCGTATGAGCCTCATACAAAGCACAAAAGGCTCTACATCAACTACCTCTGAGATAAATCTAAATGGAATATTGTAAATGAACTAGGCAGTCATTAAACATGGCCTCTGTTCTTGGCAACAGCATGGGAAAAGCTAGAAATAATTAAACAAATGGTTTTTCAAATGACTGCTGACTGAATTTGTTTTCTGCCCCAGAATGTTGTTGCAGCTCATAATTTCACATTTCCATAATAAAAGTAAGACCCAGTTCAGTGTAGTGTCTAAAAATCTACTTACGGGGCTCAGCATTATTCAGTTTGAATACCTGCTTTTCATACATCCTGTGTTACTGTTCACACTTGTATATTTCTTATTTGGTTACAGAATTTTCAGCGATTCTCATAAAGCTGTCAAATTAGGATCAGTTTGGTTCCAAGTTTTAGGAAAGTTGCAGTGCTAATATACTGTGCTAAGCACGTTGTCAGGGCTTAACAAAAATGAACAAACAATACACCTTGCTGTGTCCTGGTCTCAGTGAGGAGGACTGGAATGCTAACACTGTACAAAGGATAGCCTTTGACTTAGCCCCAGATTTTTAAAGTATTTAGGCATCTAAAAATGCAGCTAGGTGCCTAGTGGGATTTTCAAAAGCCTCTAAGCCCCTAACTCTCATGTAGGTACCTAGGCACCTTTGAAAATCCTTTTAAAAATCAGGCCTGAGTCTCATACCATAAACACTGTCAATGTGATCTAATACATCAGAATGAACTTTTTATTTTTCTGTGACAAGAAATACTCTGAGGATTTAAAGGTGTGGTGTCTAATTAAAATAATTATAACTGGGATTAATATGTGCTGCTCACCTTTAATATGTACGTTGTCCCCTCATTGTGTGTGTGTGTGTGTGTGTGTGTAATGCCCATGATTGTTAAGGGTGAATTACATGTGTGCATTGTAAGGAGTGTGAATTCCAATACGTATACTTTCTTAAAATCTATTACTACTAGGTCAGATCCTGGGCCACCTCAAGGGGAAGTCCTGCTCAAAAACAGATAACACAATCTAGCTCCTTATGAAATATTAAGCACCCGAAATTCCCATTAAGTCTGTGGAAGTTGGTACCTCTCTGGCATGTCTATACTGCAATGGACCCAGTGGAACTTGGGTTCAAATTCCATCACTTTGTTGTATGGACAGAGCTCAGGCCCGGATCCTCAGAGTCACATCCTGAAAGTCCGCTAACACTATCCCCAAATCTTATGGGTCAGTGTTTGTCTTTTCTATCCCAAGGCTAGACAATCGACTCCCAGGCAATGATGGCAACTCTCCTGGTTCAAATATAGCTGCTCCAAGTTTAACCCTTCCATTTTATTCTGACTGCTGAAATACAAACAGGGTGAACCATCTCCTGTATTAGCTATAGCCACCAATAAGACAAAGACCTTTGTCAAGCATGCTGCTACTTGGTCATGGAACCACAGTCAGATTCTGGTAAATCTCTGGTGTGAGGCGAGCAAGACGTTTGACTGCAGTAAGAGTACCAGAAATTATCTTGTATACCAAGGAATAGAGGGCAAGTTGGCAGAGTTGGGGATTCAGTGGATTGGTCACCAGTGCAGGGAATGGATGAAGCAGTTCAAGAGCAACTGCTGGTAAGCTAGAGATGAGAACTTCACTTCTGGGAATTTCCTGTCATCCTGCCTCTTTTACGAGGAGTTTGACTGAGTGCTAGATACTATGCTGATCACTAAGTAACCATCAGTTCACAATAGCCTGACAAGCCAGAATGCTTCTGATCCTAAATCTAATATAGCACTGGAGAGGAGCAAGCAGCGGCCAGATCAGGCTAGCAAAGTGACGATGGTGTTCGTGCCAGTACCTGAGGAGTCTTTGTCATTGGAGCAGCTGCAGAATGTCCTGGGTCCGTATTCAGAGGAGCTGTTTGATGACCTCCTGGAGGAGCAGTCCACCATGGAACTGGAGGAGAAACAGAAGAGGCAGAAGTAGCCTTAGAGCCTGGTAAGTTTCTGTCTCTGTTGTTATCAATGTACAAATGGGAGTGATTTCTGGTTTACGACCCAATTCCACTTTTCATTACAAGCA
Source organism: Caretta caretta (assembly GCF_965140235.1). Lineage (NCBI taxonomy): Eukaryota > Metazoa > Chordata > Testudines > Cheloniidae > Caretta > Caretta caretta. The sequence continues at coordinate 205,010,692 of NC_134207.1, read as the reverse complement.
GTGGATAGCAACATGTACCCACTAATAGCGGAATACACACCAATGCCTTGGCGTCTACCCCTCATTCCAACACCACATGGAATTCAAAATGGAACCAGGAAGCACAAACAGTTAAACAATTATATACAATGACATTTTTACTAGATACTCGCACATTCTTATAAAGATTCTTCCAAAGTTTGCAAACTGAAGAAGAGGTAAAAAAGCAACAAAGGTTGCAGGGTCCCACCAATATGCCTCTCTTCAGCTGTGATAGACCTTCAGAATGGACAGACTGGAAGCAACATTTTTGCAAGAAAATTCCCTAAAGAAACTGGAGATACTCAGGTATCATCTTTAATTCATGTTGTGGGGAAGCTGGCACAGCATATCTTTAAATCCCTTACCTTTACTGAAAGCAGTCACAAAGATGACTGTGACAGGGTTCTGGCTGTGTACGATGCATACTTTATACCTCAGAGGTATGTGGTTTATGAAAGAGCATGTTTTCACCAGACAATCCAGGAACCAAGAGAAAATGTTGAATCTTTTTAAAAGAGCTTTGCATGCTTAGTCTGAAAACTGTGATTTTTAACTACAAAACACCAAGATATCAATGGCAGGTTGATTATTGGGTCAACAGACAAGAAACCCTCACAGCAACTACAGTTAAAGTAAGACTTAAGTGCACCCACAGCTATACAGATGGCAAAGCATTCTGAACTAGTCAAACAGCATAACAAGAGTCAGAACAACTTGAAAAACCTGAAATGAGCTTATAAGCTGTAAACAGATACAGCATGAGTACTAAAAGTTATTACCATAAAAGCCCTGAGGCTATTAGGCAGTCCTAGGCAAACAACAAAGCCTTTTAGACTAAATGTACAATATGTGAAAAAATTCATAGCCCAATAAATGTAGGAGTATAAAGTGCACAAAATATGGACATTCTGCAACTGTTTGTTGAACCAAGGCAGTCAGGGAGTTGACGATATTGCAGACAATCAAGATACATTGAGCGGATGTTTTCAGAGAACTGTCCACAATGACTCGAAGATCTCTTTCTTGAGTGGCACAGCTAATTTAGACCCCCATCATTTTGCATGTATAGTTGGGATTATGTTTTCCAATGTATGCTATTTGCAATTATCAACACTGAATTTCAGCTGCCATTTTGTTGCCCAGTTTTATGAAATCCCTTTTTAACTCTTCACAGTCAGCATTGGGTTGAGTAGTCTTGAGTAAGTTTGCACTGTCTGCAAACTTTTCCACTTTACTGTTTACCCCCTTTTTTAGATCATTTATGAATATGTTGAACACTACAGATCTGTACACTGCTATTTATCTTTCTCCGTTGTGAAAACTGACCATTTATTCCTACCCTTTGTTTTCTGTCTTTTAACCGGTTACTGAGCCGTGAGAGGACTTTCCCCCTTATCCCATGATTGCTTACTTTACAGAAGAACCTTTGGTGTAGAACCTTGTCAAAAGCTTCTGAAAGTCCAAGTATACTACATCAACTGAATCACCCTTACCCACTTGCTTGTTGAAACCCTAAAGAATTCCAATAGACTGGTGAGGCATGATTTCCTTTTACAAAAGCCATTTTGATTCTTCCCAAATATATCTCATTCACCTATATGTCTGATGGTTTCAACCAATTTGCCTGGTACTGAAGTTAAACTTATTGGTCTGACTGCCAAGAGCACCTGTGGAAACTTTTTTTAAAATCGACATTACATTAGCTATCCGCCAGTCATCTAGTACAGAGGTTGATTTATGTGATAGGCTGCATACCAGAATATGTAGTTCTGCAATTTTGTTTTTGAGTTCCTTTAGCACATCTGGTCTTGCTGATGTATTACTATTTAATTTATAAATTTGTTCCAAAATTTCCTCTTTTGATACCTCAATCTGGGACAGTTCCTCAGGATTTCTTACCTAAAAAGAATTGTTCAAACCAATGCAAAGGATTAATCTAGCTTCTCTGAAATGGCCTTTTCTTCCTTAAGTGCCCCTTTAGCATCTTGATTGTCCAGTGGCCCTCCTGATTGTTTGCCAGGCTTCCTTCTTTTGGTGTACTTAAAAGAAAATTTTCTGTTAGTTTTTGTGTCTTTTTCTAGCTGCTCTTCAAATTCATTTTTGGCCTTCCTAATTATACTTAGACATCCTGGACAGGGCCAACAAGCAGCTACAGTACCAAGCCACACAGTCAAGTGGATAATCCCTTTCAGGGTAGCAAAGAGTTCAACACACGGTCTACCCTCACCAGGGTCTTCAGTCCCGTCTCTGGGCCCCATAAATCCTGCCCTTCACTTGGACTTCTAAGCAAGCTTTCTCCCCTTCTCAGGGCTTAGGCCACTTTCCCAGTGGCTGGTGAGGGAACCCAGGCCTGCCTGCTACTCTGTGTCCCAACCCAGGGACGTCGTAAACAGCAGCCATGTACTGCTGCCTCCAGTTTGCTGCTGTTATTCCCTGGGCATTTTCCTACGTAGCTCCTCTCTCTTTGCTCATACCTCAGGTTGAAGTTCTTAGATCCTCCTCACTGAACACCATCTTCTGGTTCTCCCTTGAGCACCTGTAACCCGCATAAAGCTCCCTTCCCTGCTCCTCTGGCCCAACCAGGAACTGACCTGCTTAGCCCCTGCAGCTCCTTTTATCTGATCCCACTGGGTTCTGATAGGCTGCTTCCATGCAGCCTCTCTAGGCAGGCCTGTAGGACCCACTGTTGCTGCTCATTGCTGGGGCAGGCTGTTGTAGTACCACAGGGCCTCAAGCAGGGGGTCTTCAGGACCAGGTATGCCTTGTCACTCCTCTGTACAGTGTGACATCACATGCACTGTAGGGGCCCCAGAATTAAGCCCTGAAGGGGGCCCCACACACAACAAACACTGCCACTGCTCCTCCATGTTGCTGACTCCAGTTACCGGGACCCAAAGGACAGCTCAGCAGGATGTGTTGTTGAGCTGCCACAACTTCTGGTAAAGTGCCATGGGACGGCCAGTCAAGTTTCCCCAAAATTCACCATAGAGGGCTAGGGTGGTGGCTACAGCTGGGGAGGGGACTAGGAAGCCTGCCAGATTGACTTGGGTCTGTATATTGCAATGTGGATGTGTGAGCACGGGCGTGAGACCCAGGTCCAGCGATTGTAAACCCAGGGTGACTACCTAGCGTGGACACTCAAGCTTACAAAATATAGAGAACTGCAGGCTCAAGTCCCATAGATCCAAGCTCATATTGCGAATTAGACACACCCTCAAGTGCTAGTGGAGCAACTGCGAAATCTCTCCGTTTTGGGAGCATGATCTAGGTAGATGATGGTGGCAGGTGGCTTCTACTTAAAAGACAATAGATCACACAAGAGAAAAGTTTCTCCTTTACCACCATTTTTATGAGGTTGTTCACCTGTGACAACTTCACTCCATTCACTGTAATCAGACCATGTCTTATAGATTATGTATTATCCATAAGCTGTATTTCGCAGTGCAGAAAGCCTTTTCTATAATTGTTTCTACCAGAACATTAGCCTCATAATCAGTAGCACTTACACGCATGGAATAGATGGACCGATGTGCATAGCTGCCCTCTAAAGAGTGTAACATCAATCATAGTACTAATTTGTTTCTGAGGCAGAAAATTAAAAGTGGTCTGATAAGAAAATTCATTAGTTATCACGTTATTAGCTATGGGAGGAATACATCTGCTTTATTTTAATGTCTCTAAGTTTAGAACTTAGCTGTTCTGCAGTAGCTTCATTTCTGTGGTTTTCTGTTGTCATTGGCAATGTAGCTGATGCCAAAAATGTAGGTTTTATTAAGATGGTTCAGTGAAGCTTGGGCCGATCAGTCACATCGGGCTGGTTAAACTTATGCTGGGCCATGCTGGCTCCTGGATTGGTCCAGAATCCTGGAGGTGTAAAGGTGAAAGAAAGCCACATTTTCCCCTGCCCTGGGCTATGCATCTGATGAGGCACAGTGTAGAGTCTGGCCTAACTTTTCTAAGCCCTGGTCTACACTAGGACTTTAGGTCGAATTTAGCAGCGTTAAATCGATGTAAACCTGCACCGGTCCACACAATGAAGCCCTTTATTTCGACTTAAAGGGCTCTTAAAATCGATTTCCTTACTCCACCCTTGACAAGTGGATTAGCGCTTAAATCGACGTTGCCGGCTCGAATTTGGGGTACTGTGGACACAATTCGATGGTATTGGCCTCCGGGAGCTATCCCAGAGTGCTCCATTATGACCGCTCTGGACAGCACTCTCAACTCAGATGCACTGGCCAGGTAGACAGGAAAAGAACTGCGAACTTTTGAATCTCATTTCCTGTTTGGCCAGTGTGGCAAGCTGCAGGTGACCATGCAGAGCTCATCAGCACAGGTGACTATGATGGAGTCCCAGAATTGCAAAAGAGCTCCAGCATGGACCGAACGGGAGGTACGGGATCTGATTGCTGTTTGGGGAGAGGAATCCGTGCTATCAGAACTCCGTTCCAGTTTTCGAAACGCCAAAACCTTTGTCAAAATCTCCCAGGGCATGAAGGACAGAGGCCATAACAGGGACCTGAAGCAGTGCCGCGTGAAACTGAAGGAGCTGAGGCAAGCCTACCAGAAAACCAGAGAGGCAAACAGCCGCTCCGGGTCAGAGCCCCAAACATGCCGCTTCTATGATGAGCTGCATGCCATTTTAGGGGGTTCAGCCACCACTACCCCAGCCGTGTTGTTTGACTCCTTCAATGGAGATGGAGGCAATACGGAAGCAGGTTTTGGGGACGAAGAAGATGATGATGAGGAGGAGGTTGTAGATAGCTCCCAGCAAACAAGCGGAGAAACCGGTTTTCCCGACAGCCAGGAACTGTTTCTCACCCTGGACCTGGAGCCAGTACCCCCCGAACCCACCCAAGGCTGCCTCGTGGACCCAGCAGGCGGAGAAGGGACCTCTGGTGAGTGTACCTTTTAAAATACTATACATGGTTTAAAAGCAAGCATGTGAAAGGATTACTTTGCCCTGGCATTTGCGGTTCTCCTAAATGTAGTCCTAAAGCCTTTGCAAAAGGTTTCTGGGGAGGGCAGCCTTATTGCGTCCTTCATGGTAGGACACTTTACCACTCCAGGCCAGTAACACGTACTCGGGAATCATTGTAGAACAAAGCATTGCAGTGTATGCTTGCTGGCATTCAAACAACATCCGTTCTTTATCTCTGTGTTATCCTCAGGAGAGTGAGATATAATTCATGGTCACCTGGTTGAAATAGAGTGCTTTTCTTCAGGGGACAGTCAGAGGAGCCCATTCCTGCTGGGCTGTTTGCCTGTGGCTAAACAGAAATGTTCCCCGCTGTTAGCCACAGGGAGGGGGGAAGGTTGAGGGGGTAGTCACGCGGTGGGAGGAGGCAAAATGCGACCTTGTAACGAAAGCACACGTGCTATGTATGTAATGTTAACAGCAAGGTTTACCCTGAAAGAGTGTAGCCACTGTTTTATAAAATGTGTCTTTTTAAATACCGCTGTCCCTTTTTTTTTCTCCACCAGCTGCATGTGTTTCAATGATCACAGGATCTTCTCCTTCCCAGAGGCTAGTGAAGCTTAGAAAGAAAAAAAAACGCACTCGCGATGAAATGTTCTCCGAGCTCACGCTGTCCTCCCACACTGACAGAGCACAGACGAATGCGTGGAGGCAAATAATGTCAGAGTGCAGGAAAGCACAAAATGACCGGGAGGAGAGGTGGCGGGCTGAAGAGAGTAAGTGGCAGGCTGAAGAGAGTAAGTGGCGGGCTGAAGACAGGGCTGAAGCTCAAATGTGGCGGCAGCGTGATGAGAGGAGGCAGGATTCAATGCTGAGGCTGCTGCAGGACCAAACCAGTATGCTCCAGTGTATGGTTGAGCTGCAGCAAAGGCAGCTGGAGCACAGACTGCCAGTGCAGCCCCTCTGTAACCAACCGCCCTCCTCCCCAAGTTCCATAGCCTCCACACCCAGACGCCCAAGAACGCGGTGGGGGGGCCTCCGGCTAACCAGCCACCCCACCACAGAGGATTGCCCAAAAAAAAGAAGGCTGTCATTCAATAAATTTTAAAGTTGTAAACTTTTAAAGTGCTGTGCTTAAAGTGCTGTGTGGCATTTTCCTTCCCTCCTCCACCACCCCTCCTGGGTTACCTTGGTAGTCATCCCCCTATTTGTGTGATGAATGAATAAAGAATCCATGAATGTGAAGCAACAATGACTTTATTCCCTCTGCAAGCGGTGATTGAAGGGAGGAGGGGCAGGTGGTTAACTTACAGGGAAGTAGAGTGAACCAAGGGGTGGGGGGTTTCATCAAGGAGAAACAAACAGAACTTTCACACCGTAGCCTGGCCAGTCATGAAACTGGTTTTCAAAGCTTCTCTGATGCATACCGCGCCCTCCTGTGCTCTTCTAACTGCCCTGGTGTCTGGCTGCGCGTAACCAGCAGCCAGGCGATTTGCCTCAACCTCCCACCCCGCCATAAACGTCTCCCCCTTACTCTCACAGATATTGTGGAGCACACAGCAAGCAGTAATAACAGTGGGAATATTGGTTTCGCTGAGGTCTAAGCGAGTCAGTAAACTGCGCCAGCGCGCCTTTAAACATCCAAATGCACATTCTACCACCATTCTGCACTTGTTCAGCCTGTAGTTGAACAGCTCCTGACTACTGTCCAGGCTGCCTGTGTACGGCTTCATGAGCCATGGCATTAAGGGGTAGGCTGGGTCCCCAAGGATACATATAGGCATTTCAACATCCCCAACAGTTATTTTCTGGTCTGGGAATAAAGTCCCTTCCTGCAGCTTTTGAAACAGACCAGAGTTCCTGAAGATGCGAGCATCATGCACCTTTCCCGGCCATCCCACGTTGATGTTGGTGAAACGTCCCTTGTGATCCACCAGAGCTTGCAGCACTATCGAAAAGTGCCCCTTGTGGTTTATGTACTCGGCGGCTTGGTGCTCCAGTGCCAAGATAGGGATATGGGTTCCGTCTATAGCCCCACCACAGTTAGGGAATCCCATTGCAGCAAAGCCATCCACTATGACCTGCACATTTCCCAGGGTCACTACCCTTGATATCAGCAGATCTTTGATTGCGTGGGCTACTTGCATCACAGCAGCCCCCACAGTAGATTTGCCCACTCCAAATTGATTCCCAACTGACCGGTAGCTGTCTGGCGTTGCAAGCTTCCACAGGGCTATCGCCACTCACTTCTCAACTGTGAGAGCTGCTCTCATCTTGGTATTCATGCGCCTCAGGGCAGGGGAAAGCAAGTCACAAAGTTCCATGAAAGTGCCCTTACGCATGCGAAAGTTTCGCAGCCACTGGGAATCGTCCCAGACCTGCAACACTATGCGGTCCCACCAGTCTGTGCTTGTTTCCCGAGCCCAGAATCGGCGTTCCACAGCATGAACCTGCCCCATTAGCACCATGATGCATGCATTGGCAGGGCCCATGCTTTCAGAGAAATCTGTGTCCATGTCCTGATCACTCACGTGACCGCGCTGACGTCGCCTCCTCGCCCGGTATCGCTTTGCCAGGTTCCGGTGCTGCATATACTGCTGGATAATGCGTGTGGTGTTTAATGTGCTCCTAATTGCCAAAGTGAGCTGAGCGGCCTCCATGCTTGCCTTGGTATGGCGTCCGCACAGAAAAAAGGCGTGGAACGATTGTCTGCCGTTGCTCTGATGGAGGGAGGGGCGACTGACGACACGGCTTACAGGGTTGGCTTCAGGGAGCTAAAATCAACAAAGGGGGTGTCTTTACATTAAGGAGTATTTCAGGCAGGACTTCACAGAGGGTTCCAGTAAGAAATGGTGCACCTAAGTTATCGTTCTTATTGGAACAAGGAGGTTAGCCTGGCCTCTGATTGATACATGGCTAGATTTACCTCGCTGCACCTTCTCTGTGAGTGACTGCAGTGTGACCTAGAGGAATGAGTCCCCTAGACAGGGGAGGGGGGGAAGCAAATGAGTACAAAACAAATCTGGTCTATTTCTTGTTTTGATCCACTCCATCTATCTTTTACATCTTTGGCTGGCAGCAGACGGTGCAGAAGGACTGCATGCCATCCACATCTCATGGCTGCTCGGCAGAAGATGGTACAGTACGACTGCTAGCAATCCTCATCTCCTGCCTGCCTGGCAGAAGATGGTACAGTACGACTGCTAGCAGTCCGTATCGCCTGCCTGTTCACCATAAGACGGTTCAATAGGACTGACTGCAGGACTAAAGAGAATGACCTGGTCAAGTCACTCCAAATTTAGTCCCTGCGCCCATGTCTGTCCAGGCGCTCCCAGCCGACGTGGCCAGGAGCACCTCGGACATGACTATGATGGCTACCAGTCGTACTGTACCGTCTGCTGCCACAAGGCAAGGGGTTGCTGCTACTGTGTAGCAATGCCGTACCGCGTCTGCCAGCACCCAGGAGTCATAGGGTGACAGTTACCTGAGCGGGCTCCATGCTTGTCGTGGTATGGCGTCTGCACAGGTAACTCAGGAAAAAAGGCGCGAAACGATTGTCTGCCCTTGCTTTCACGGAGGGAGGGAGGGAACGGGGGCCTGACGATATGTACCCAGAACCACCCGTGACAATGTTTTAGCCCCATCAGGCATTGGGATCTCAACCCAGAATTCCAATGGGCAGCGGAGACTGCGGGAACTGTGGGATAGCTACCCACAGTGCAACGCTCCGGAAGTCGACTCTAGCCTCGGTACTGTGGAAGCGCTCCGCCGAGTTAATGCACTTAATGCACTTAGAGCATTTTCTGTGAGGACACACACACTCGAATATATAAAACCGATTTCTAAAAAACCGACTTCTATAAATTCGACCTTATTCCGTAGTGTAGACATTAGCTAAGTAACTCCTCTCTTTCTCTGAGTTTGGCTACCATCTATCCCTCGGCACTTCCATCTATGCACTGTTAAGGTTTTGGATTCACTAGCTCCTGTCAGCTGTAGAGATCAGAATTTCTGTTTAGTCAGCTCCATATCTCAGGGGAACCTCTGTCTCTACAGCAATTTGTGAAGCTCAGCCCTTTCAGCAGCCTCTTTTGCAGCCAGTTACCCTGATACAAGAATGCTGTATAGAAGCTGATAACTTTTCTTTCCTCTCATCATTCCATAAGAGCGTCTACCTTCAGGAAAGACATTAGCTTAAAAGAAAACCAAGAAAAGCTGATGCACTATCAAATCTGTTCTAATCCTACCACGTCTTCTGTGCTGTCATTATGTTGTTACTGCATTTCATGGTTGTTTTTCATCTCATCCTCTTTTAGAAGGCTTAGTTTAGAATGATTGTGTGTATATAGTTTGTGTGTGTGTGTGTTTTACAGCTTATTTCTAGTATTCTCACCTTTAATCTCATATCACTGTAATGCAAGGAAAGGTTACATGTTCCAAGTACCAGGCTAAGATATCAAAAGTCATTCACCTGTAGATATTATAAGGGGAACATGAAACCATCCACCAATATTTTAAAAGTCTAAACACTTAGGACAAAGGAGTGTAATTTAGGTGTAATGGAAATTAAGAAGGGGAAAATTTAGGCTGAAGATCAGGAAAAATTCTGTGAGATCTACTAGACTGTGTCATAGTCTCCAGAAGGAAGTAATACAAGCCTGGCCACTTTTGACTTTTATACCTAGATTGGTAATGTACTAGATAGTATGCATTATTATTATGTATATGGCTCTAGTGCTTAAAGGCCCAGCTTTGTGTTGGATGCTGTACAAACACCTAGTCAGAAACAGTCCCTGCTCGCAGGAGCTAATAATCTAAGCAGACAAGGATGGAGGGGAAAACCCTAGCTCATACAGTCCATTAATGAGAGAACTGGTATTAGAAATTTAGTTTCTTGACTCCCTCTTCACTAGACCACACTGCTCCCCCAGAAGCAATAATCTTGCATTATCAATGAGATAAACTAGATGACCTAAGAGAGCTAGTTTCTATGATACAGTGTAGTATTACAATTTCATATATTCAAAGTAACCCTCATTTAATTTCTATGAGACTTTAACATCTTTGGCTGGGTGCAATGTGTGCTATATTAATTGGAGAGCTCAATAATTAGATTCTTGTGGCTAACCACAGTTTCATCCATTTAGTGAAAAATCAAAGCAAAAGATGATGAAAAAGGACAATTCAAGCTATTATTTTTTTTATTCCTTATTACCCTAGCATCATTCCTTCCACTCTTTCTGTTTTAGCTTAAGTGACTTGACTTCCTAAGCCAATCCTCCAGCTAAAGTAATGCTCTAATTTTAGGCTTATCACACAGCAACAAGACATATTGTTTGTGTGAGATTGCAGTGTGGCTCTAAGACAGCTACTGCATGTTGTGTGTTAGGATTCAGAAATAATTCAGAAACAATATTCTAAATCTTTTTCTAATTAATTTTCTATATTCTTATATGGGATTTTGTTCCAAGAGAACTCAGAATAATAAAATGCGCGTCCTCACAGTGTGCTACAAAGTGCTTATTATTTTGCTATTCTAATATACTCTTACTGTCTTTGGAAACAGATGCTCCAAATACTGTTCTTAATTAAATACTAAGAGCTAGATTTGCATGAGGGTCTATGGCAGCAGAAGACAGTATAAATCTTGGCACAGGGCCCCAAATCCACGAAAGGAATGGTTGTGGATGTGCAAGATGCTTGCAAGCTTCCCTCTGTTTAGGATCTGCAGGCCGCCAAGCCACCCCTCAAAATGGGTGTGTTAGCTGGGGATGGGACTTGGCCAACTAGGGGATGCACTGATGCAGAGCATTCTCATGGAGCCTTTGCTGGAAGAGATCCTGGAGCACCCAGCAGAAATGAAAGCTTCTATCCACTGTTTGAACCCCCAGAGAAGGTGGAGATGATGGATACACTGCTTGCACACTAAGCTGGGGGGAAGAGATAAATATGCTGGAGGGTAGGGATAGGGTCCAGAGTGACCTAGACAAATTGGATGATTGGGCCAAAAGAAATCTGATGAGGTTCAACAAGGACAAGTACAGAGTCCTGCACATAGGATGGAAGAATCCCATGCACCGGGATTCCCACAATTGAGGGAAATGATTATTCCCTTCTATTCGGCACTGGTGAGGCTACATCTGGAGTACTGCATCCAGTTTTGGGCCCCCCACTACAGAAAGGATGGGGACAAATTGGAGAGAATCCAGCGGAGGGCAATGAAAATGATCAGGTGTTTGGGGCACATGACTTATGAGGATAGGCTGAGAGTACTGGGCTTGTTTAGTCTGCAGAAGAGAAAAGTGAGGAGTGATTTGATAGCAGCCTTCAACCTGAAGGGGGGGGTCCAAAGAGGATGGAGCTCAGCTGTCTCAGTGGTGGCAGATGACAGAACAAGGAGAAATGGTCTCAAGTTGCTGTGGGGGAGGTCTAGGTTGGATATTAGAAAACACTATTTCACTATGAGGGTGGTGAAGCACTGGAATGGGTTACCTAAAGAGGTGGTGGAATCTCCATCCTTAGAGGTTTAAGGCCGGCTTGACGAAACCCTGGCTGGGATGATTTAGTTGGTGTTGGTCCTGCTTTGAGCAGGGGATTGGACTAGATGAGCTCCTGAGGTCCCTTCCAACCCTAATCTTCTTCTATGATTCCTCTGGGAGTGAATCTTTTCTGGGGTGCTGCAGTCCTCAATGAGAGGGGGAGGTGCAAACAGCATCTGCTGCACCAGTCAGGGTGAATCTGACCCTGGGTCATCAAGAGAGCAATAGGAACAGATCCTCTTCAATGGAGCTGAGCAAATTATACCAGCTAATGCTTGGGCCCTTAAGGTATCAAGTCCTTGCAGAAAAAAGTTTTCTAAAAGACTAAATTTTATTTTATTAATAAAAATAAAATACACTAGTGATTGTGCTTCTCTGACTTTAGCCACAGCCAAAGAATATTAAATTGACTTCATTTTGTTGTTTGTAGATATGCCTGTAGGCGGCTTGAAGCTTGTGACTATCACATGAAATGATGGTTTGGGTGCTTACACAGTCATTAATTTATTAATTATTACTATTGGAATAGTACCCTAGCATGATCAGGGTCCTATTGTGCTGGTTGCAGACACCTTCGAAGACTTGGGCTCTGCCCTGAGGGTCTTACAGTGTAAAATGGCTAGTCAGATATAAAGCGTAAAGTAAGTGCCCACTGTCCACACATAAGGGCAGAATGGAAGGAGTCATAAAGACACTTATGTGAGAAGCTGACAGACAAAGGGATGAGGCTGGAAGCATTGGCAGTATAGAGATGCAGAGCAACGTGATGAGTCAAGAGTGGGCAAGCAGAGGAGAGAGAGTTGTGAAGTGCCTTTAACATGAGGACGAGAAGCTTGAACTGGATGCAGGGTGGAGAGACCCAGTGGAGGGATTCAAAGTAGGATGAGGGACATGGTCAGAGCAACAGGCAAGAAAGATGATGTTAGCAGCTGTTTTTTATTCACTGAAAGACTAATGTGGGTGTTAAGGAGGCCAAAGAGGAGCATAGTATACTAATGTTTTCCCTTTGCCAAGCGGTAACAAAATTTGGGGCCTTGCAGGTTATTTCCCCCAATAGAACAGAAATCAGGGGTGCAAAGTCTTACCGCAATTTGTTTATTTGTACAATCATAGAATCATAGAATATAAGGGTTGGAAGGGACCCCAGAAGGTCATCTAGTCCAACCCCCTGCTCGAAGCAGGACCAAATCCCAGTTAAATCATCCCAGCCAGGGCTTTGTCAAGCCTGACCTTAAAAACCTCTAAGGAAGGAGATTCTACCACCTCCCTAGGTAACGCATTCCAGTGTTTCACCACCCTCTTAGTGAAAAAGTTTTTCCTAATATCCAATCTAAACCTCCCCCACTGCAACTTGAGACCATTACTCCTCGTTCTGTCATCTGCTACCATTGAGAACAGTCTAGAGCCATCCTCTTTGGAACCCCCTTTCAGGTAGTTGAAAGCAGCTATCAAATCCCCCCTCATTCTTCTCTTCTGCAGGCTAAACAATCCCAGCTCCCTCAGCCTCTCCTCATAACTCATGTGTTCCAGACCCCTAATCATTTTTGTTGCCCTTCGCTGGACTCTCTCCAATTTATCCACATCCTTCTTGAAGTGTGGGGCCCAAAACTGGACATAGTACTCCAGATGAGGCCTCACCAATGTCGAATAGAGGGGAACGATCACGTCCCTCGATCTGCTCGCTATGCCCCTACTTATACATCCCAAAATGCCATTGGCCTTCTTGGCAACAAGGGCACACTGCTGACTCATATCCAGCTTCTCGTCCACTGTCACCCCTAGGTCCTTTTCCGCAGAACTGCTGCCTAGCCATTCGGTCCCTAGTCTGTAGCTGTGCATTGGGTTCTTCCGTCCTAAGTGCAGGACCCTGCACTTATCCTTATTGAACCTCATCAGATTTCTTTTGGCCCAATCCTCCAATTTGTCTAGGTCCTTCTGTATCCTATCCCTGCCCTCCAGCGTATCTACCACTCCTCCCAGTTTAGTATCATCCGCAAATTTGCTGAGAGTGCAATCCACACCATCCTCCAGATCATTTATGAAGATATTGAACAAAACCGGCCCCAGGACCGACCCTTGGGGCACTCCACTTGATACCGGCTGCCAACTAGACATGGAACCATTGATAACTACCCGTTGAGCCCGACAATCTAGCCAGCTTTCTACCCACCTTATAGTGCATTCATCCAGCCCATACTTCCTTAACTTGCTGACAAGAATACTGTGGGAGACCGTGTCAAAAGCTTTGCTAAAGTCAAGAAACAATACATCCACTGCTTTCCCTTCATCCACAGAACCAGTAATCTCATCATAAAAGGCGATTAGATTAGTCAGGCATGACCTTCCCTTGGTGAATCCATGCTGGCTGTTCCTGATCACTTTCCTCTCATGCAAGTGCTTCAGGATTGATTCTTTGAGGACCATGTGCTCAAATCCCATTTCCTTGAACAACGGTAGTCACAAATGGCACACAGGCAACTCCTTCTTGGAGAAACTTTAGGCAAGGCACCTCTGTCCTGCCTCAGAAACAGCTGTCTTGTGTGTGTCTCTCTCTCCAAGGTCTTCCACAAGACTTAACAATTGAAACTAGTCTCCTTTTCTCCTTCACCCCCTATATACCGAGGCCACATGATCACACCAGGTGGACCTGGGCATCTACCTTCCTTTGGTGCCACTGCTCTGCAACAGAAAGGAACTTCAGAGTTTTAAACACTAGACAAAAAAGAGTGCATTAACTAATGCAATCTCCATAATGACTCTCTGGGTGCAGTTTTTGCTGCATCTTAACTCTCTCGATTGGGAATGTTATTCTGGATGCTTTTCTATTAGTAATATCCAATGGGCAAGACATTAACATCAAAGACCCCTAATGGGGAAACTATGCCAATAGTCAACATGGGAGATGGTGAGGGCCTGGATGAGAGTTTAGGCTGTATAGATAGAAAGCAATGGATGCACCTTACAAATGGTTACGAAGGAAGCAGCAGCAAGATTTGGACACAGCCTGGATGTGCTGAGCAAGTGATAGGAAGGATTCAGAGATGCCCCAAAATTATAGGTCCGAGTAACAGAGACAGTAGTCATGTTATCAACAGTGACAGAGGATGTAGGAAGTGGAAAGGGTTTAATAAGTAGCTTCTAATTTTGTTTCAGAGTAGCAGCCCTGTTAGTCTGTATTCGCAAAAAGAAAAGGAGTACTAGTGGCACCTTAGAGACTAACAAATTTATTTGAGCATAAGCTTTCGTGAGCTATAGCTCACTTCATCGGATGCATTCAGTGATATATGTGATACCAATGTGATATATGCCATCATGTGCCAGCAATGCCCCTCTGCCACGTACATTGGTCAAACTGGACAGTCTCTACTTAAAAGAATAAATGGACACAAATCAGATGTCAAGAATTATAACATTCAAAAACCCGTTGAAGAACACTTTAATCTCTCTGGTCACTCGATTACAGACCTAAAAGTGGCAGTACTTCAACAAAAAAACTTCAAAACCAGACTCCAACGAGAGACTGCTGAATTGGAATTAATTTGCAAACTGGATACAATTAACTTAGGCTTGAATAAAGACTGGGAGTGGATGGGTCATTACACAAAGTAAAACTATTTCCCCATGTTTATCCCCTCCCCCACCCCCCCACTGTTCCTCACAGGTTCTTGTCAACTGCTGGAAATGGCCCACCTTGATTATCACTACAAAAGGTTTCCCCCCCCCCCGGCTCTCCTGCTGGTTATAGCTCACCTTAAGTGATCACTCTGGTTACAGTGTGTATGGTAACACCCATTGTTTCATGTTCTCTATGTATATAAATCTCCCCTCTGTATTTTCCACTGAATGCATCCGATGAAGTGAGCTGTAGCTCACGAAAGCTTATGCTCAAATAAATTGGTTAGTCTCTAAGGTGCCACAAGTACTCCTTTTCTTTTTTCTAATTTTGTATGACTGTTTCTGGGTGCTCTACTTGAGGCATCTAGATTTTTAGGGATACTGAGCACCCACAGCTCCAACTGAAAATTAGAGTTAATACATGTACCCAAAATACAATGTTAATGGGTTTTACAGTTACTGTCCTGTAGTTTTGCAACATCCATAAGCCAATATACTTCTATGATAGATATAAATACAAGAAATGTATTTAATTAATAAATGGATTGTGTGTGTTAGTATGATGGAAATAAGTATTCTGTTCAACATTAATTGAATGAAACACGATGGCAATGAGATGATTGCTTTGTTGGGAAGATCAGCCAAAGCATTTTGTAACAGCTTGACAGCCAGACTTGCACATATTTGCGGGCCTAATTAATATACTTATGCTTACAAGAAGGAGGGAGCCTACACCATAATGCAGAGATGGAAAGATGCAGACCTACTGATTAGCTTTAAACGTGCTGAAGTGCCATTAAGAAAGATGCTTTACCAGAGAACTACAGTATAAGCTTCAGAATGCAAATTTCTGTTACGCTTAAACGAATGCATAGAGGAAGGGGCTAGTCTAATTTCCTGGTGCAGCATGGAATTTCACAGACTTAACAAAAACAACGAGGAGTCCTTGTGGCACCTTAGAGACTAACAAATTTATTTGGGCAATAAATGTGTTAGTCTCTAAGGTGCCACAAGGACGCCTCGTTGTTTTTGCTGAAACAGACTAACATGGCTACCACTCTGAAACCTGTCACAGACTTGACAGTCTCCCCTATTACATCAGTTATAAGGTATTGGCACAAATGTTTTAAAATTCTCGTGTGTGTGTGTGCGCAAAACACTCAATGCACATATGTGATTTGGCTTTGCCACACACAGATATGTGCATATGCAAATACCCCACTAACTCATGTGCACTCATCAGGTGTTGCCAGGGCCCTGACTTCCTCAGTAATGTCAATACCTCCGAATCCACATTTTTGGGTTTTTTTTTTTAAAGTATATTTTTACCCTGACGGTTCATTAGAAAAGTTTGGAAACAAACATGATTTGAGCATAATCTAATGCAGTGATGGTGGCTTGAGTCCTCAAAAGCCTCCCGCAGAGAGGAGGAGTAGTCTCTAGTGTCAGGGGGGAAGTTACCTGGCCCCAGGAGCACCACCAGATCCCAAACCAGGCCCCTAGCGGAAATAAGAGCCCCTTCATGCTGCTCTGGGAAGCACCAACCTGGCACAGCTCTGGTGGTGCCCTCTTGTCAGCATTCTGAGCAAGGGAGGCCTTGCCATTCCTCCTGCTGCTGTCGGGGGGAGCAGACTGCTACCACTGGTTTACCTTCTGCTGGTATGGGGCTGAAGGAGCAGGCCATTTGGGCCTGTGCTTGTCATTCTGGGTTGCCTTAATCTACCCATGGGTGTTTTGTGGTACAAAAGAGAATTTACAAACATTTGGAACACAGCGTACTTTTCTTGTGTAACCAGGAATCTATTGTCACTGATTTTTTTTAAAGTGGACGTTCAGTGTTTTAACTGTATATAATACAAATATTCCCCAATGGAGTCCAAGAGTACTATGTAGTTGTCCATGTGGGTACTATGTAGCATATTCTTCTTAACAGACTCTCTTTATCCTTCCCTTATAGCTGAGATCACATGCGTGTGGCCTGATATTTTGTTTGTAATTATGTTACAGTCATGCTTAAAAGCCCAACCAAGAACAGGACCCTATTGTTATAGACGCTGCAATAAATACAAAGTGGCAGACAATTCCTGCCCCATAGAGCTTACAATCTGAGTAGACAAGACTGGCACAGGGGAACAGACACAGACATGAGAGGTGAATTGCCCAAGGTCACCCAGCAGGTTGGTGGCTCAGCTGGGAATAGTTAGGTCTCCTAACTCCCATTTCAATGCACTACTTTTAGCCCACACTGCATCTACAAATGCAGCATTATGATATTTGGTCAGTGATCACAATCGTAGAATCATAGAATATAAGGGTTGGAAGGGACCCCAGAAGGTCATCTAGTCCAACCCCCTGCTCGAAGCAGGACCAAATCCCAGTTAAATCATCCCAGCCAGGGCTTTGTCAAGCCTGACCTTAAAAACCTCTAAGGAAGGAGATTCTACCACCTCCCTAGGTAACGCATTCCAGTGTTTCACCACCCTCTTAGTGAAAAAGTTTTTCCTAATATCCAATCTAAACCTCCCCCACTGCAACTTGAGACCATTACTCCTCGTTCTGTCATCTGCTACCATTGAGAACAGTCTAGAGCCATCCTCTTTGGAACCCCCTTTCAGGTAGTTGAAAGCAGCTATCAAATCCCCCCTCATTCTTCTCTTCTGCAGGCTAAACAATCCCAGCTCCCTCAGCCTCTCCTCATAACTCATGTGTTCCAGACCCCTAATCATTTTTGTTGCCCTTCGCTGGACTCTCTCCAATTTATCCACATCCTTCTTGAAGTGTGGGGCCCAAAACTGGACACAGTACTCCAGATGAGGCCTCACCAATGTCGAATAGAGGGGAACGATCACATCCCTCGATCTGCTCGCTATGCCCCTACTTATACATCCCAAAATGCCATTGGCCTTCTTGGCAACAAGGGCACACTGCTGACTCATATCCAGCTTCTCGTCCACTGTCACCCCTAGGTCCTTTTCCACAGAACTGCTGCCTAGCCATTTGGTCCCTAGTCTGTAGCTGTGCATTGGGTTCTTCCGTCCTAAGTGCAGGACCCTGCACTTATCCTTATTGAACCTCATCAGATTTCTTTTGGCCCAATCCTCCAATTTGTCTAGGTCCTTCTGTATCCTATCCCTCCCCTCCAGCGTATCTACCACTCCTCCCAGTTTAGTATCATCCGCATCATAATGGCTGCTATAGCATTGCCTTTAATTTTCTAATATCTAGCAGTTCCATCCAAGGTTCTAGATGGTGGGCCTGTAATTACAATATTTAATGCTGATTTATCTTGCTATAGCTTCGTCCATGTAGCTTAGTCCATGTAAAATACAGATCTGTACAAGTGAGTGAACCATCTGAATGTTAACTGTCTTTAAGAGAACAGACCATATCAACTGTATTCACTATCTAGGTATCATATCTTTAAGTATTCAAAATGATGGCCAAAAAGATAACAATTCTAGATCTCCCAGTTACACAAACCCAGCAGGGGCAGTGAGAGGATGGAGTTTGGAGATATATGGTGTTAAAACATCAGTGACAAAAACCTTACCCCAACCAAAGTTTTGACCCCCAAAAGGGTAAAATGCCAGAGACTCCATGAAGTCCTCTAGGGACTTCGCAACTGCTACTGATCTTACATGAAAGGCACTCAGATACTACTGTGAAGGACAGCAGTATATAACTGTAAAATAGATAGATTCGGAGTCCCTATTTGAAATGAACTACTTTTTAGGAGCACTAGTCTTGTAAACTGATTTCACATCCTATTCAATGGGCTGTTATTTATCTAGCACCATAACTATGCATGGTGCTTAATAGACAAGCAACACTGATGAATCCCTCCCATCTCAAAATCTCAAGTTAGATATAATATAATATGGGCTGGCAGAAAAAACAGTGGGGAGAATGTGGAAGGATGAGAGTTGCAACAATGAGAGATTCTGAGAGATGTTTATTGTTATGTCCAATCTGTTAGAGTACATTTTCAAAAATGGAGCTATCAATGAAGGGCAGAGTGGAGGTCTGCATTGGAAAGCTGATTGAAAGGAGGGTGTCATGAGAGTTGGGGAGGAGCAGCAAGAGCTGTGTGCTACACAGGGTCAGGGCAGATATTCCAGACATCAGGACAGCAGAAGAAAAAGCAAAGTATTGCTTGTGGATGAGATGAAGGGAACATCAAGTCCAGGTGAACTGGCAAGGGAGTAGAAGGAAGGCATATTATGCTAATGCCTATAATCCGAAGAAAATGGCTGAGCCAGAAAGGAATGTCCTTTAAGGAAATGTCAGTGAATATTTCATCATGTTGACTCTTTGTGTAGTTTCAAAATCTTCATAGAGACAGTGGCTATAATTGACTCAGACTTTGGACAGAGAGGGGCAATTCCCCCCACAGCAGAGAGACACATGATCCAAGAAAAGGCAGCTTTCAGCTCTGCTCTGCAAGGTAACGTGCATTGTCCTGTTTCTATATATCTAAGATTCATGTGTTAGCTCAAATGGCCATTTCACTGCCAACCTAGTAATTAGTAGTTTATAGAGCATTGCCCTTCCCGTATGAGTAGTGCCCTAGTTTGGCTGCATAGAGTGTAGAGGGTGGTGGTATCAACACACTCAGGCAAACTCATTCAACTCCAGTAAGATCTCCTGAATGCTGAAAGGCTGTCAGCACATGCTTAATATGAAAGGTAACACAAAACAGACTAGGGACTAACTTTAATTGAGTCTCGGGATCTAGCAGTAATTGCCAATACCCTTTGGGCAGGTTAATGGTAGCTAGGTACTGAGACCCATTTGCTCGACTAAAGTCTGTCCAAAATTTCATCTTTTCCTGGGCATGGGGTAAGCTTCAGATACTGTTACGGTGTTAAGCCTCTGATAGTTTGTACAGAGGCCAACAGACCCATCTAGCTTGGGAGTTAGAACAATGTGTGATCCCCAAGGGCTGTGATAGGGTCTGTTTACATTCAGGGCCAGTGTATCTCCTTTTCCGGGTTTTGAAATTGCAGTTCCAATGGACTGGGAGGCAAGGAGATTTCAGAGTCCTGATATTAATCTTATGAACAGCGGGTGTGCTCAAGTCTTACTTTAAACATTTTTCAATTAAAAGTTTAAGTCTAGTTGATCAGGAGTTGGGTTCTCTGCTGATACACAAAGGCTCCCAGGGCACTGCGGGTGCAGTGTGCGCACAAGGGGTTAAAGAACCTAGCGACTATTCTCATTGCTTAAAGCACCCACTTAAGTGCTTTGCTGGATCAAGGCATTTGGGCTAGTTTCTGCCACCTTTACTCACATTGAGCAGCACCTTATTCCATGTATAGCCCTGTTGGTTTGGACTGTAGGGCCTTTACTCACCCTGGCTGTGGTTAATCAGCTAATAGGTTGTTGAACAGGACATGTCCCTATCTACACTGACTGCAGAGTTGTGGTCAGCATCGTGCTGGTTAATGAATTCCTCAAACTTGTGCTCTAACTTGACAAAATTTTCTAGTGAAGACAAGTCCTTAGGGCAGAAAGTCCCCGGATACAAGAATGTGCACAGAGGAGGTAGTGGCGGTGGAGATGGAGGTGGCGGAGAGTCTGAGCTATAGCTGGTGCCTAAGCAATGGCTGCTCTTTGTCAGCCCTAAATAATAAAGTTTCTTTTACTTTGTGTTTGATCATGGTTGAAAATAGAATACAACCATATCAGAGGCTTAGTTTTGTCAGTTCTGCTCCTTTTTTGAGTCTTCCAAGGCTACTTTGCCACATGGAAGACCCCCTCCCCCACCTCAGCTTTTCAGACCACATTACTGCCAAGTTGTCCAAATGTCACAGCATCTTCTCCAAATGGCAGGAGACCATAGTCTCACATGGTACATAATGAACCTGTGTAACAGGCTTCCATTTTGTAATTATTACCAAAAAGTGAGTTATGTGCCAAATAGTTGATGGCATTACAGGGCCAAAGTTTGTATTTTGTTTGCTTTAGTTTTTCCTGTTATCAAGCAAGCTTTGATACTTTTAGAGTCAGAGATAGCAGGCTAAACTGAAGGTGAGGGGAAATTTTACCATGCCATAAACTAAACAGATCCAACTGAAAACTGGGAATAATATTAAATGGGAACTTTAAATTACTTTGTGCAGTACAAGTTTGATCATTCATTCCTAATCCTGTTATCCTCAAAAAAGCAGAGAGTGTCATTTTCTCCTATCTGTTTCCTTTGAGGGCCATTCTGCTCACAGTTCTGTGTCACAGATGCAATTAAGGGTGCCAACTTTTTCAGGTATACTAAGCAACTGAAGAGTCATAATTGATCAAAATGGGTTTTAATTGTTCATTTCAATAAAAACACATTTTAAAGTTCTACACTATTATTTATTGGCACTAAACTAATTGACAAAAGCACTAATCAACAGTGATTATTCCTAGCTGAACCACAATTCCCTGAGCTATTATTGTCAAGAAAAATATTTTCCTGAAAGCTGCCAAAAATACCATTCCTGTTCTTAGTCTAGCCTCTTAGTCATTCAGGTGAAAGATAAAGTTCCCACTGTGGTTCTAGAGGATGGTAAGTGGACAACTAGTATAGCCTGGCCAACCCTTACTCTCCCATCCCAGATTCATTGGCATTAATGTTCCCAGCTCTGTGTCGCGAGTTCGATATAGATACGGATTTTGACGGTATATCATTACTTCCCCACCCATATGTCATTTATTGCTTTGAAATATCTTCTGCTAGGTGCCCAGAAGTAAAATCACAGAGGTTTATATTAGTACTCCATTCCTGCGCGTTCTCTCTCTCTCTCACACACACACACTCACCTATTGGACTTGAAACTTCAGCTTTATAGTTTTTTCATATAATAAATTCCACCAACTAACCAACGGTGTACTTTAGTGTAATTGTCAGGACTGATCTGAATTCTAATTTGGAATAAATAAGCAGAATTGTAGTAATTTTATCATCATTCACATTATATGCAGAATGTGCTATAAGGCAGTGGTTCTCAACCAGGGGTCTGGGGCCCCCTGGGGGGCCATGAGCAGGTCTCACAGGGTCCTCTAAGCATGGCCAGCATTAGACTCTCTGGGGCCCAGGGTAGAAAGCTGAAGCCCCACTGCATGGGGCTGAAGCCTGGGGCTCTGACCCCTGCACCCAGAGCTGCAGCTGAAGCCTGAGCAATTTAGCTTCACAGGGGCCCCTATGACGTGGGGCCCCAGGCAACTGCCCTGCTTGCTACCCCCTAACGCCGGCCCTGGCTTTTTTATGCAGAAACCCAGTTGTTGTGACACAGGGTGGGCCATAGAGTTTTTAATAGCATGTTGCGGGGGAGAGGGGTGACGTGAAGGGGGGGCTCAGAAAGAAAAGAGTTGAGAACCCCTGCTACAAAGGCACTTAAAGAGCTAACATTGAATGTCTCACTACACCTGGCAGTAGTGCTGACTGTCACTTCAAGATTATCAATTTCAAGGTGTCTACCCTGTGTAAAAATTGCATATGTATCTCTCTCTCTTTCCTGTGCAACAACATGACACATAACTATTCATTACATTTCCTCATAAAGGATCATCTTGCCTTCATCACATAAGCTTTCAGCCTCTTATGACAGTTCAGGTCTTAACAAGAGAATGAAATAACATTGCCAGATGATTAACTCAAAGATGAACTCAAAGGAGTTTAGGGTCATAAATAGAAAATCAACTTATGAACAGGCTCTGATCTTGTTTCACTCGCCTATCTCAGAGTTTTCCATCAGTTAGACACCCAACCATGTTATAGTTCTTATACAACAGGAAGCTTGGGAGCACTGGAGAGAATATTGGAACATCCAGAAACATAAAGGACTCTCCTCTGAACTGGCTGAGTAAGACTCCCATAGTGCTCCCAGTTGCCCAATATTATACCATAGAGGGGAAATTTCTTCCTGACATCAGCTCATTATCCAGTATGGCCACAAAGCATGAGAAATGAGGGCCATTAGAACACCCAGAAAGACTTGCGAGCACTGGTGAGCACCAGTGGAACATGCGGGCAGGCCATTAATTAGCTGTAGCAATGCATATTTTGGTTGGTGCTGGATGGTTTACACAATGTTATTATTATATATATGAGGGCACAGGTGTCCATGTGTCAAATGGATTATGGTAGGGAGAACATACATGTCAATCTCATCTCTTTCTTTTGATGTGAAGCCAATAAACCATTCACTGTCAATGGAGTGAGGATTTTTACAGCAGCAGAGATCATGTGGTTCATGTCTGTTTCCTAACCCTAGGAAATTCAGAGGGGAGTCTAGTGGCTCTCTAGGGCTGAATGTCTTTACCATATTGATCACTTCAGCAGCAGATGGAATAGTAAAAGCACCCAAAATTAAATAATCACACTTACCGAAGACCACCAGGTATTAACGAATTACAGAGGTTTAACAATAACAGTGTTTTGACAGGTGCTTTCAACAATCTTTTTCTGACAATCCAGCATTGTTACATGTAGAAAGGGCAATATTAACCATGCCCGTACTTGATTAATGTGACTTATTCCAGACACGCAGTATTCATACCCTTGGTGATAATTACCATAAGCTCAAGAGGTGTTGGGGGTGGGGAGACTTTCCATTGCTGCTGGATTAACAGCTTTAGTCACACTATACAGTACTGTGGCATTTTCAGAAATTTACCCATAACTAATCATTTGTGTTTAGGGTGATTCACAGCCTTAGCTTCTTCATTCTTTATGGGGAATTCTTGCATCGTGAAGCTTCTCAAAATCCAACGGGACTGGCATTTGAAGCAGGCTGTCATGAACATCAAGTTGAAACTGCTTTTCTTGTGTGAATGGATGATAAGAGCTTTATGAAGAAGAACAATGGATGCTACTCTGAGCAGATTATATCCAAGTCTTGGAGAACATCACATGTATTTTAATTAAAGTGATACTGTCAAATAGAAAATCATGGATCAAATCCTTAACTAATGTAAATTAGCACAGCTCCATTGACTTAACTGGAATCAATGGAGCTATGCCAATTTACAGCAGCTAAGGATCTGACCACATATAGCTAGAAAACATTAACATCCATGTTACTGCTAACACTTTAGATGATTAAAACAAATATTTTTAAGCATTTCAGTAACTTTTCACCAATTTTGCTGTTGATGTACTGTTCGCATTGCACTCATCTGGCACAATGGGGCTGGACACATCAGGTCTTTGTTTACAGTCAGATTCTCTTTGCTCATCTTGGCGTAGCTCACTGCTGTTATAAAAGCTGGGTTTTACTGAAATTAAAGAAAGCCACAAAACATTTTCTTAAATGTTTGGGCCTAAACTAAACTGAGGGTGGCATCCCCTTTGTGTTCAAGTCTGTTTTGTGTTCTTTAAAGCAAATAGAGCAGGTACTCAAGAAACAACAGCAGTGCTTGCTTTAATATGTGCATCTCCGGCATTAAATCCCAGCAACTTCTCCCAGCCCCTCTACAGCCACAGCAAAACCCCAAAACTGCTGTGGTTCTGCTACATAGGAGGAGGAGGAGCAGAGACTGCACAGGGGAACTCTGTAGTCCCCTGCATGCCACAAAGACAAGCTCCACATTGACTCTCTTTATGGCTATATTTACCCTTGTGCGCTTTCCTGGGTACTTAGCCACGTACTGCTGCACATGTACTCTGTACTCACGTCGACTGTCCACATATGGTGTGCTGGGCACACCATTTTCAATATGCACAGGCATTAACCTATATTCCCACTACCCCTTTTCAGTTTGCAGTGGCATTGCTAGTATTTCAGATTCAGTGTCCCAGAGTCTTGTGTGTCACAGGAGACACTCTGGGACCCGCCCTGTTGCGTGTCACTGGTACGGTGCACTGCCTTCGCACATTTGGCAACAGCAGCTTGCGGTTCTCTCTCCTTTCTGCCAAACTGCATTGAAGAAATGGCACAAGTCCAGGATGATGTGGTTCTGCTCCTGCTTGCAGGACAAATGTTCATGCGGCGCAGTACACCAGGGACTGGATGGAATGGGACCAGAAGTTTTTCAGATGCTCAAAGACGGAAGACCAACAAGACAAATGAAAATTCACTGGGATCCCATAGAACAGATGTGTTGAATGCTGGGATCACAATGGTATGCTCATGGCTGGACCCCACATCTGGACATGGAGAAGTGACATGGTGCGGTGGGACCACATTGTCTTGAGGTGATGACCAGCGGCTTCAGAATGAGGAAGCAGACCTTCATGGAGTTGTGTGAGTAGTTTGCACCAAACCTCTAGCACCAGACCACTTATTTTTTGCAAATCCATACCAGCACAGAAGTGGGTGGCTATTTGTCTCTTGGTCAATTGCCAACCAGTTCAGTGTTGGGAAGGTGTTTGTACACCTTTGCCACGCTAGCAGTACTGTAATGGGTGGTTGCCATAACCAAAAATCCCTGAAATGGCAGGGGGATTTCAGAGGGTGGGGTTGCCAAACTGTGCAGGGGCCATTGATGGATCATGTATCACAATACTTTGGTCACCGAAAGGGACAAGTTGGTACATGAACTGAAAAGGTTACTATTCACTCATTCTCGAAGGCTTAGTGGACCAAAGAGGGTTAGCTCCTGAACACCAACACTGGACATACGGAAAAGGTCCATGATGCTAGGGTGCAGAGATTGCACTGCCGGGGGAAGAAGGGACTTTATTCCTCACAGGAAGGATGTGATTTTTGTATAATATATCTGTGCTGATATATTTCAGGGGACCTCACCTACCCACTCCAAATGTGGCTCATGAAGCCATACCCCCAACATCACCAACGCCAAGAAAAAGGGACTTCAGCTACTGCCTGAGGAGCTGCAGAATGATGGGGGAGTGTGCCTTTGCTATCTGAAAGCTCATTGGCTCTGCCAGCAGACTCCTGTGGATACCAGTGCAGCTGACCTGGTTCACATCATTGTGTTGTGCGGTGCCTTGCACAACGTAGGTGAGACTAACGGGGAATACTTCCAGAGCAAGTGGACATAGGACAGGTCTAGTTTTCAGAGCCTGTTCAGGCAGCCAGATCCCACCCATGTGCACACTGCCTTTAGTTCCTGGCAGGCAAGGGACATTCATGAAGCTATTTGCTCGCACATTTTGGATCAGCGTGGATCAGAAGGTGACTTGGGACTTTTCTGAGGGACACTATTGTGACACTAGGGTGCTGTTGAAAAAAAGTTCAGTAGAGCATTGCCACATACTTGTGTTGCAACTTATCTCAGTGGGTCTCAATCCCCAGCAGCTGACACTAATGTACCAACCTAAAGCAGAGTATCAGGTGAGGACCCTCAGTGTTAACACCTTTGGCTGTGGTTTTGTGCTGCAGAGAGTGTATATGCACTTTAATGCCATCATTGTACTGGTTTTGGTACAAGTAAACAGCTCTGCTTGGAGTTGCTTTATGGAGATCACTTAGGCATTGTTGAAGTATTTAAAACCAGTTCTGTAAAGTTTTGGGATGGACTTCACATGTTCCTTCTTCACAATGTTTTCTGACTTTGTTCACAGCACTTACCAGATGCTGTACATGAGTATTGCCATGGTTACAAGTGGTGACTTTCTGATGGGGAAAGAGGAGTCTTAAATGCACGGTTCAGTACCAGCGATCTTCACTGTTAATTTACTTTTGTTTCCTTTGTCTGTATTGTCACTTAATTCCTTAACAGAGCCATAAAGACGTTTCAGGTAACTTCTCTTTGGTTTTCTATTCTGGTCCTTCAGACAGCATCTGTTGTTTCACAACTTAGTTCACGGTTTATTAAAAAAAAAACAAAACAAAACACACACACCACCCAGGATTCATTACATTAGGAAATTGATGGCTGGAAAAGAAGGGGGTGTGGGAGGGACAGAATTCATTGGATTTCTTTGGCCCCACATTGGTACAGAAATCACAGTCATGTGCTGTACTCCTGTTGACCCATCCCAAACATGCAGGAAATATCACATTGATCATACTCTGAAAGCAAGGTGCACACACAAGTGAAGTGAACTGTAACTTCAGGCATGTAGTACTGGCACAAGAGGGGATATTTCCAGGGAGCCGTGTGTAGGGGGAGGGTGTATGGTAATTTACAAGCCTTTTATTCCAGTTCCTGTTATGGCTCAGGTTCCTCCTCAGGGAGGCTTCCTCAAACAGGTCCGCTGGGTGACGGTCCAGAATCACATGGTCCTCTTTCTCTGGGTCTCCCAGGGCTTCCTCTGAGGTCCCCACTGCCTCCTCATCCTGCCCCCTCATCGTGTCCCGTCATACGATGAGGCCAGCAAGGTTGATGAGGGGCATGAATCACTTCAGGATCTGTATTCACAGCCTTGGAGAGCACCCAGTCCAGCTCATCATAGGATGTGCAAGTGCTAGGTCCACTCCTGGAATGTTTGTTGGAGTCCTTTATTCTCCGGTTTCAAACACTAAGGTACTTCATATACTCCCAGCACTGGGATCGAGTCCGGTGAATGCCAGCCTCCTCCAGCCACCGTGAAATCTCCCAGAACAGGCGAATGTTCCTGCTGTTCCAGGCAAAGTCATGGAGGATGGTGTACTCTGACCACACAATGATCAGAACCCAGGTGGGCTCCAGAGATCAAGGGACAGCTCTTGAAAGTTGATCTGCGATCGCCTGTGCTGATCAATAATGTTCACAGGAGAATTGACGTTAAGTCACTCAAGCATAGGTCACTATTACCTCTGGCAAGTGAGCATCAGGGACCTTACCACCAGCAAAGGGATCAGTGCATTGTAGGAATAGCCCTGAAGAGCTATTGATGCCTGGGAGCTGGTACATCTACGGTGCAGCATGGATGGGGCAAGAACGGGGATGGGGCCGTACCCCAGCAGAGGGTTGCACAGTCCCACCCCTCTCATGTGTGCTAACTTTCATGCTGTGCACTCTCCGTCAGGACCATGCTTCAGGTCTTCAGATGTGGACAAAGGGGGGGCTGTGGCACAACACCACACATGTACAGTCGCAAGTGTACACATAGCCTATGGGAGCATGAAATGGATTTTGAGCGGCGATCAGGGGAGTAGCAGGGCAGTGCCAGTCTATTTACAAACTGCATTAATCCACTCACCAAACAGAACACATGGGGCAGAGGTCACAGAAGGTCACCATTGTTTGCCTACAGTAATGGCTGCTGTCCATCTGTGCAGGGCCCCCCTGCCTCCAGGTTACAGGAAGGATTTTGTAGCACTCAATAGACAGGACGTTATAACACCACCTCTCAGATTCTCCCTCCCACAGCTTTCTGGTCACTCAAGCAAAACAAAGTTCCACTGAGCTGGAGCCTGCTGTGTCAGGTGATGTTTCAGTCACTTGTTTTCCTGGTGTAGCTCAAACAGGATTTCTCTAGCTCTGACAGATTGTGGCTAAAACCTCCACACAGCTTGTCCTTCAGAAGTCCCCAGATGTCTCAGCTGACACTTCCCTGGCATATACTTCATGGAGAAAATGGAAAAAAGCTGTCACTCATCTGCTTTAAATTTTCCTTGTTACTGTGCTGCCAAATAGCATCAATCAATATTTAGGAGATTGTCACGAGCTCCAAATTTCTCTTTGGTGGCCAAGACTTGTCGATTTGATTCTTAGGGAACTTCCCTGGTTTTGTCTACAGCATTTTGCATAGTTGCTCTCTTCCTTTCATAAGTGATGGCACTCATCTTACTTTTAGACCTTTAAAGGTTGTCTTAGAAAGTTCCTTTGCATTCATGAAGTTAGATAGAGCCACATATCAATGAACACATTTCAAACATTCCCCTCTGATTTACATTTTCTCTAACGTGATCTGATCACCTCTGCTGTTCATTTTATTAACTGTTTGAAATTCAACCCTGAGCAGTGGGCCAGCACAGTCTATGTACTACATAAGCCATGAAAATAGGGCTTCGTGGGATTTAAAAGTTGCATATATAACACACTGGCCACTGTGTCCCCTCAGCTATGCCTGATCCACAAAGGAAACAAGTCTGTGACTTATGTGATGGCCACCATCTTGACTGACACCAGGGAATGAACTGGGGAAACCCCAGAGCTAAAAGCACAAGTCTTTACAGTATCAGCTAAGAGCCTGGCTATCAAGGTGAGAGCTGTAATGGACCCACATCCATACCCATAAGGGTGTTCCTTAACACACATCGACTAGTGAGTTACATGTAGGCTTTGTACTGGCTCTCTGTGCTGGGGTTTAGATTATTTCCCCATAGTTGTACTTTAGGATCTCTTTATTCATTCCTACTAATTCCACAGGGTCAGTTCTTGAAAAGGACCTTTCAGCCCTCCATTTTTCTGAAGGTAAATAAAAGGCATTCTATGAAATTTACTGTGTGGGAGTCATTTGGATGAGACCTTATGAACCAAGATCCCAACTGCCTCTGTGCCCATTAGAGATCCTCTGGCACTTTTCATAGAAGTAAAGGTTTGCCCTAGTGTCTCTGGCCAAACATTTTGCTCCCTCTCCGTCTTGTGCAGTGCCCCATATACTGGTTAGAGTGTCACTTTTTTAGGGTAGGGACAATCTTTTTGTTCTGTGTTTGTACAGCACCTTGCACAATGAGGTCCTGCTCAGTGACTGGGACTCCGAGACACTAACACAAAACAAATAAGTAATAATAATGGTTGGTTGACACCCTCCACCCCAGAGGTGGCTGCATTTCCATGCCGTTTTACATGTATAGCTGAAACCTTCATTTGAGATCATTTAGAATTAAATAAATGTGCTAGTAAACTAAGATTTTATTTATAGCCCAAATGGGGTGGAAGGGGGACAGCATTTTGGCATCGAGACCGGTTGTAGTCTTAGCTATTTCCTGTTTTCTTTGGAAGTTTTCGTTGTCTCAGATGCTTTTGGTTTCTGTTCCACTCATTTAACTTCAGTCTGTGTATAATTTCTCCTGACATATGATCAACAGAAAATCCTTTGTGTTACAGTAATCATGCTGCTGTAGGGGGCCTCCCACCTCAGAAAGCTGGTGAGATTATCAATCATCATTTTCTTAAGTCTGCCTTGAGGAGTGTTACCTCTGCTATTAGCATTTTGATTTCAAGGTGAACTGTGGGCATGGCAAGCTCCTGGGATGGTTCTTAATAGAAGTATTTAGAAGCAATGTGAGAGGATGGAATATCTGGTATAAGAGCATAATTAATCAGAAAGCTTTTTGGTGATCACGTTGTGCTCAAAGAAGGAGAAGCAAGATAAGGCCCTGATCCTGCACACTCTTATACTCATGAGCTTTACTCACATGAGTATGCTGAGCCTTTCATAAAAAATACCTCAGCCATCACAGGAGCTCCATCCCAGCCTAGGTCAGCAAGCAATCATACCTTTGCTGTGGTGATCCCTGGGATGTAAAAATCTCTTCTCCTTCACAGTCCCAAATTCTCTCTCCTCACCTTTCAGCAGCAGCACCTGAAAACCATTCTTTCGCAAAGCTGCTTTTTATTATGACCCGTCAGCCCTCATATGAAGTAACTCCATCCCTGTGTCATCCCTCTATGCAGCACACCTTCTCTGCATCGCCTACAGGGTTCTAGTTAATGATATGCATAAGGCCCCAATTCTGCAAACACTTGTGCACATGGTTAACTTTACACACCTGAATCCACTGGATCAAGTATGAACTGAAGCATGTGTAAAAGTGTTCCTGAATCAGGCATGAAGTGAGCTGATCTACTTTGAGTGCTTGGTGTTCTTCAGAGAAGCTTGTAAAATAAGAAATCCATATCCCTGCTTAACCCAGGAATTAGGAGCCTCTGAAGGTTTATGGACAACTTTTTGATTTTAGACCTTTTGGTATCTAAATTTTACAAAGTTTTCAAGACTAGAGAATATAGGTGTGTGGGTGTTGAATGTGTTTGGGAAGCAGATCCAAAACCAGATTTATCACAAAGCAAAGTGGCACTATGGCTATAGTAATATAATATCAGGAAAATGTGAACAGTAATCAACCAGTCCATCTATTTTAATGTTGCATAGAAATACCTGGACCCATGTAACATTATCAAAAGCAAACCACAGAGATGGTGGTATGTGCCAGCTCTACCGAGATCAAGATTTTTAAAGTCTAATCTATTAAAAGTTTTGTAGCCAGGGTATCACAGAATTGAAACACTCTATTGATGAGTTAAAACTAAGCACTATTTGCCTAGAAGTCAAATACAAAAAGATTTCTGCAGGCATAAAAGAATGTATTTGAAAAGTGTGTAAAATAGTCCAACCTTTCTAAATAATTTTGAGTCTGGAATCTGATCCTAATGACACGGGGAATTTTACCATTGATTTCTAAAGCGGCAGGATCAGGTCATTTGAATCTCAATGTACAGCAAATAATAATTTAGAGTCTGAGGCAAAGCCCATTTAAATCAATAGGAATCATTCCAGCCTCAGCTTACGTTGAAACCATTGTTAATCTACCCTGTTCAGATGCTCATTCCTAATAACCTCATAACTTTGGTTCTTTAATCCTGGTCTTGTCTGTGTCATTTGATAAAAAATGTGAATATACACATTTCAGACTTGATTTCCTAAAGTTAGGCACCCCATTCAATATTTAATCACCTAAATGAGAGACCTGATTTGCATATGTCCTGAGCCTTTTCAGCCCCATCAACTTCAGTGGGAATTGTGTGTACTTGGCATGTTTTGAAAATCAGGTTTCTAGTGTTACATGTGTACATATGGGTTTAGGCGCCTACATTTGAAAAGTTTGGAGTGTGGTGAGTGCATGGTAGTGCTGGTCCTGCAGCCTGTACTCACATGAGTAAAACCTCATTAAAGTCAATGGGACTTCACATGTAAGTAAGAGCTGCAGGCTACGGTTGTTCTATTAAATGTTTACTTAATAAAATAGATGAACATAAAAAGGAGATCTCTGGATGTCATATTATTCTTCAAGTTTGTGGAAATAATTTCCAAAGAGCCTGCTTAATTTTTAAACATGAACACATTCCTATTTTTAAATTGTTTCCCTCCTTCCATAGGTGCCGACTGCATGGGTGCTCTGGGGCTGGAGCACCCATGGGGAAAAATTAGTGGGTGCTCTTCACCCACGAGCAGCCAAGCTCCCCTCCTTACCCCCCCGCCCAACCTCACCTCTGCCTCCTCCCTAAAGCGCTCCCCGTCCCCGCTTCTCCGCCTACCTTCCAGTGCTTGCTGCCACAAAACAACTGTTTCGTGGCATAACATGCTCCAGGAGAGAAGGGGGAGGAGCAGGAATGCGGTGCGCTCAGGGAAGGAGGCAGGGAAGAGGCGGGGCCGGGGTGGGGATTTGGGGAAGGGGTTGGAATAGGGACAGGGAGGGGGCAGAGTTGGGGTGGGGACTTTGGGGAAGGGGTTGGAATGGGGGGGCAGTGGTGGAGTCAGGGTGGGGCCGGGGGGGGGGTCGAAAACACACCCGCAGAAGTCAGCGCCTATGCCTCCTTCCCAGGCACAAGTGTTTGAGCTGCTGCATGTAGTAGCACTGGCTTGTCTATTGTAGTAGATGAGAAAGATTATTGGTAAATATGCCAAAATGTCGTTTGTTTCATAGTGAAAAGAACGAGGAGGACTTGTGGCATCTTAGAGACTAACAAATTTATTTGAGCATAAGCTTTTGTGGGCTAAAACCCACTTCATCAGATGCATGCAGTGGAAAATACAGTAGGAAGATATATATATACACAGAGAACATGAAAAAATGGGTGTTGTCATACCCACGATAACGAGAGTGATCAGTTAAGGTGGGCTATTTTCAGCAGGAGAAAAAAAACCTTTTCTAGTGATCATCAGGATGGCCCATTTCCAACAGATGACAAGAAGGTGTGAGTAACAATAGGGGAAAAAATAAGCATGGGGAAATAGTTTTACTTTGTGTAATGACTCATCCACTCTCAGTCTTTATTCAAGCCTAATTTAATATTGTCTAGTTTGCAAATTAATTCCAACTGAGCAGTTTCTCTTTGAAGTCTGTTTTTGAAGTTTTTTTGTTGTAGTGTTGCGACTTTTAGGTCTGTAATCGAGTGACCAGGGAGACTGAAGTGTTCTCCGACTGGTTTTTGAATGTTATAATTCTTGACGTCTGATTTGTGTCCATTTATTCTTTTACGTAGAGAGTGTCCAGTTTGACCAATGTACATGGCAGAGGGGCATTGTTGCACATATGACATTGGTAGATGTGCAGGTGAACGAGCCTCTGATAGTGTGACTGATGTGATTAGGTCCTATGATGGTGTCCCCTGAATAGGTATGTGGGCACAGTTGGCAATGGACTTTGTTGCAAGGATAGGTTCCTGGGTTAGTGTATTTATTGTGTGGTGTGTGGTTGCTGGTGAGTATTTGCTTCAGGTTGGGGGGCTGTCTGTAAGCAAGGACTGGCCTGTCTCCCAAGATCTGTGAGAGTGAGGGATCGTCCTTCAGGATAGGTTGTAGATCCTTGATGATGCGCTGGAGAAGTTTTAGCTGGGGGCTGAAGATGGGCCCAACAAAGAAAGTAACAGAACACCACTAGCCATCACCTTCAGCCCCCAACTAAAACCTCTCAAACCCGAACTAAAATGTGACATATGCCATCGTGTGCCAGCAATGCTCACCTTAACTGATCACTCTCGTTATCGTAGGTATGGCCATTTTTTCATGTTCTCTGTGTATATATTTATATTCCTTCTGTATTTTCCACTGCATGCATCTGATGAAGTGGGTTTTAGCCCACGAAAGCTTATGCTCAAATAAATTTGTTAGTCTCTAAGATGCTACAAGTACTCCTCGTTCTTTTTGCTGATACAGACTAACATGGCTACCACTCTGAAACTTGTTTCATAGTGCTAGTTCAAACATTTGGATATGTCTGCCCCATTGTCTTGGAGCAAAGAGAGCATTATCTGGAGCAATTATAGTGCCGTCATTCTTCACTATCTGCCAAAGCGAAGAGACTCACGTATACTGTACGGTACAGCCATGCAGTATGTTCCTTGTGATACAAACCAGGCCTGGTGCTTTATGGAAGAAAAGAATGTTAACACAGTGTCAATTATGGTGCTATTAAGACACTTTCACATAAGTCTCTGAATTAGCCTGCTCAATTGCTACAAATTCTGAATAACTATGAGAATTTAATCCATGTATAGATTTATTCCCGTTCTTTCCCCTTAGCTAGTTTTGTGATTTTCTTTAATGTTTAAGTACTGCGTAATTTTTCTCCATTGTACTCTTCTAGACTTCCCTGTCTTAATTACATTCTTCATAATGCTACACTATAGAGGAGTAATTATTTCTAATCTTTGCCCTTATTTCCACGAAGTAAAAATCCAGGGGAAAAAAAAGTAATGATTTTCTTGAAGTTTCTGTATACATTCAGATCTGACAAAGTCATCAAAGTAAAATGGTTCCAAGGTCATCTCAGATAAGAAAGACACATGAAACAGCTTGTTAATTTGTACTATTAGCCTAAATGTAAAAAAGTGAAAAAAATAAAATTCACACAAGGCTGAAACCCTCTTTTTTTTTTTTTTTTGCTTTCTCTACTTCTGGAACTAGGTGGTGTAGAAAATATGGGGCCAAATTCTGTTCTCATTCATACCAGCTGAATCTCATTGAATTCAATGAAAGCAGAGTTTGCATTATAATATATAAGATAATCCTGTTTGAAGATCCTGAAAGAACATGGCTCAATGATGAATTCAGATGTGTGTGTGTTCGTTTAAAACTATTTATTGAAATTTGCAGTAAAATACAACATTTAAAGAGGATGTGGTGTTGTCATTTCTACAAAACATGGTACGACTGGCAAAGCATAAAGATGGAGCAGGTATTTCTGCCTGCTCCATCATATCTCTTGCATGAGAGGAAAGTGATCAGGAACAGCCAGCATGGATTCACCAAGGGAAGGTCATGCCTGACTAATCTAATCACCTTCTATGATGAGATTACTGGTTCTGTGGATGAAGGGAAAGCAGTGGATGTATTGTTTCTTGACTTTAGCAAAGCTTTTGACACGGTCTCCCACAGTATTCTTGTCAGCAAGTTAAGGAAGTATGGGCTGGATGAATGCACTACAAGGTGGGTAGAAAGCTGGCTAGATTGTCGGGCTCAACGGATAGTTATCAATGGCTCCATGTCTAGTTGGCAGCCGGTATCAAGTGGAGTGCCCCAAGGGTCGGTCCTGGGGCCGGTTTTGTTCAATATCTTCATAAATGATCTGGAGGATGGTGTGGATTGCACTCTCAGCAAATTTGCGGATGATACTAAACTGGGAGGAGTGGTAGATACGCTGGAGGGGAGGGATAGGATACAGAAGGACCTAGACAAATTGGAGGATTGGGCCAAAAGAAATCTGATGAGGTTCAATAAGGATAAGTGCAGGGTCCTGCACTTAGGACGGAAGAACCCAATGCACAGCTACAGACTAGGGACCGAATGGCTAGGTAGCAGTTCTGCAGAAAAGGACCTAGGGGTGACAGTGGACGAGAAGCTGGATATGAGTCAGCAGTGTGCCCTTGTTGCCAAGAAGGCCAATGGCATTTTGGGATGTATAAGTAGGGGCATAGCGAGCAGATCGAGGGACGTGATCGTTCCCCTCTATTCGACATTGGTGAGGCCTCATCTGGAGTACTGTGTCCAGTTTTGGGCCCCACACTTCAAGAAGGATGTGGATAAATTGGAGAGAGTCCAGCGAAGGGCAACAAAAATGATTAGGGGTCTGGAACACATGAGTTATGAGGAGAGGCTGAGGGAGCTGGGATTGTTTAGCCTGCAGAAGAGAAGAATGAGGGGGGATTTGATAGCTGCTTTCAACTACCTGAAAGGGGGTTCCAAAGAGGATGGCTCTAGACTGTTCTCAATGGTAGCAGATGACAGAACGAGGAGTAATGGTCTCAAGCTGCAGTGGGGGAGGTTTAGATTGGATATTAGGAAAAACTTTTTCACTAAGAGGGTGGTGAAACACTGGAATGCGTTACCTAGGGAGGTGGTAGAATCTCCTTCCTTAGAGGTTTTTAAGGTCAGGCTTGACAAAGCCCTGGCTGGGATGATTTAACTGGGAATTGGTCCTGCTTCGAGCAGGGGGTTGGACTAGATGACCTTCTGGGATCCCTTCCAACCCTTATATTCTATGATTCTATGATTTAATGAGCCATATAAATACATGAACCAGCTCTGAGGGTAACACATGAACAAGGAAAGCATACTACTAATATGGAATATCAATCAGAACTAGAACCACCTGAAACTTCTAACAAAGCAGCAGAACTCATGTGGACATGGGAGGGTTGGTATACACTGAGAACTTATTCTTTTATTCTAGAAAGCAAGAGGTTACAACTGTCCTCTTTGTACATGCACAGAATTCCAACCACTGTTAATAGGAATAATGCACATGTATTAAGGGACACATTAACCCTACACTTCCAAACGTTACTTGGGATTTAGTCTAACAATACAAGTTTCTTATCTAAATCTCATGCAAAGACTCAGTGTAGGACACACTCTCTCTCTCTCTCTCTCTCTCGTGTGTGTGTGTGTGTCTCTGTGTGTTTCCCCACCATCACTTGTCTTTCATTTCTTCTGAATCATATTGTTCGATTCTTCCGGTATTTCATGACTGCCAATCTCTAAAGGAGAATTTAGTGACAAGTGAAAAGTGAGGGGTTGTTGCATGTGCCTTCATAATGGAGTGGAGAAATGGGACAGATATGTCTGCGACTGAGAGAGAACTCATCCATTTTCAGCATCTTGAAACTATTTCTAGATTGTTGGGATCACCTCCGAGACCTCTTTCCACCTGGCTTTCCATGAACTCATTTCAACTGCAGACTTCATCACTCAAATATCTTTATTTGGTATTGAGTAATGCTGTGCTGAGTTGATCGACGCAAATGCAGGAGGTGGAGGAAGGGCTCATCACAGATCCAAAGTTATGTAACAAACTTCTCCCTTCATATACATTTACACATGACATTGCATTTAGTCTACACTTTATCACATGTTTTGGCTTTTGCTTGGTTCCTTTGCTATGAACCAATCCCTATACAGCCCGCTCTGTCCACGCACTGACCATGTCCGATGTACCCTTTACATCATGTTTACATTCCCGACTTACCTTATCCATTGTTATCTTGTCTATTGTAAATGTTTCCTGGGGGTTCCCCCTTATCTTAGCTAGTACAGACAGTCTGTGTCCACCCTGCTTATCTATTTATCTCCCAAGTAATGAGGCCTCACCTATGTCCAGTTACTCATATTAAGCCAAGCCTACACAGATTAGTTCATCCTTGTGAAGAACACGTTCCCCCCTTCAATACTGCTGTCCAAGAGAGTGTTAGCTAGAAGGTTGCAAAATTTAGACATGCCATATGGCAAAATAATCTCGTATACCTACACTTTTCCATTCATAAATGGAAATCTTTACTCAAGTCATGTCAGTCCCATCTTGTTCCCTCCTTAGCTCTTACCTCATTTTCAGCTTACAATTCCACTGCAGCCCTACACCCCAGCATGGAGAGGGAAGCAGTTTGTCGACGGAACTCCCTGTTTTCACATACTATGCACAATGGTAAATCCCCCTGCACCTGGCAGAACCTAAAATTCTGAAAATGCATACAGTGGCTCTATAATTGGTATATGTGAAAGTGCTCTTCCACTGTAACACTCAGTTCTTCAGCCATGTAGGTTTTGAGCTATTCCTGTCCATTGTACCAAATCCTAGATTATTAGTAGGTGTGTTTCAGCCTGTAATTTGTTTCACAATGTGAGTTCTGAATGCTTCTGTTCTAGTCTCTTTCAGCAAAGCGAGTCCATTATTTGGTACAATTTCAGCCCTATGTCTCCATTGCAGGCTTTCCCACACATCTCCCTAGCAGGCACTCAGATCATTTACTCGCTGATGACATCAACAGCCAGGGGTTCTTGAATTCCATTTTCATGCAGTTACAAGGCAAGGAGCCACATTCAAGTATGTTATTTTACATAGGGCAGAGCCTGAGCCTGTGAAGGACTGAGTGCTCGCTGAGATGCAATAAGAACCCTAAACTTCAATAGGAGCAGAGCTGTCAGCACCTCTCGTCATGTACTCAGTCCCTAACAGGATTGAGTCCATGGCTAAATCACTTCCCAAAGGTCACTGAGGGACTCAACAACCGAGCCAAGAATTTGACTCAGCTCCCTGAATCCCAGTCCTCTGCCAACCATGAACACGAAACCATGCTCTGTTTACATGGAAAGCAAATGTTAACAGAGGCTGTATCTGCCTTGTGATTAGAGCCCTTTCATTCACTTCCCCTATTTAAGTTTTGTGTTTCCCTAGAAACACTAAGGGGAAAATTGTCACCCCTCGCCATATATGTGAATGGTGAATAACTTCTAACTATGTGTCTCCCACCTCCTGCATAGGAGGAGGGCTCAGCCTACCAATAGTGCTCTCCACCCTTCTGCTAGACCCTGTGGAAAGTGCCCTCGTTGCCATGCAAGGGGAGAGGGTGGAGTCTATACACAGCTGAGTTTATAATGATCCTTTCCTTATCTTTTCCACAGAGGCCCCTCTGCAGTGAGGATCTCCCTTCAAGAAAGGGTCAACCGAGCAGCCATGACCAAGGTGCTGTCCTTATTTAGGGCCAACTCCTCTCTCAAAGGACAAAACAAGGGAGGGCAAAATCCACAAACTTTCTGTTGCATGATCCGCTTCAGGGGGAAGTCCAATAAACTGGTTTAAAATCACACCATTAGTTATAGCACTGCAACTCTGCATGTAGACAAATCCTAGAATGATGGCAAAATAGAAAGGAACCTCTAGAATCCAGTCATCGTATTCTGTAATTTGCCATAGGGGATGCAGATGGGGAACATGAGACCTTCCTCCACAACAGAAGCTAAATACAGAGTGGGAGGTAGGAATGCAAAGATACTGGCTGATCTGTTGTACCCCCTTCTGCACGCAATAAAAACATAATTTCCCAAGGTAGAAATGCCATTACATACACTCTGATCTTTAAATACAGAGAGAGATCTTGCCATGTGTCATTAAAAGAGACTGATGAGCCAAAACCCAAAAACAAATGGCAGACCAAACTCCATAGACAGTCCCCCTCCCTCACCTGCAAGGAAGCCAAAATAGCTCACCCTGTACACCACTGTTTCATCGGAAGCAGACATACTGCAACATACCCATGGCTTACTCTGAAGCTTGCATAGCAGCCCACTCTTGCTAGTTTGAGAATTGATTGCTGAGGATTGCATCAGGATTTTCTCCATGGCAATGCAAACTGCTTCTGCTCAGCCATCTGTCTAATCTATTGCCTTTTAAATTTCACTGTGTTTCTTGTCCTTGCATTTTGCATGCTGGTAAGTTGCATACATGTTCCCATTGCCGGATTTCTCAGTGACATACTTGGAGGTTTTCAGAAAGCTTCCTTGAAACCAAAGAATGTTTTTTTCATATATCATTGTAGCAATAAAGAATATTGTTTTTTAAAAAAATCAACTAAACCCTGGCAATTTTATTTTAGATTACTTGTGATCAAAAATGACAAGCTTATTGACATGTGCTCTGATTTTTTTTTGTAGTCACCATTCAAGCTGCTAATTCTGCTAATGAATTCTAGAGGGAGTTACAGAATAATGAATAATAATAATTAATAATTCACTTGCATTTCTATTGCATCTTTCATGTCAAAGGATCCAAGAGTGCTTTACAAGCTATATATGAAAATAATTGAAATGAGCCACCTCTGAGGATGGGGCAGTATGTAGCAGTTGTTTACAATTATCAACAGCACTACACTACAATCTAGATAGGGTACAACATTCATCTCAAGTGAAATGCTTTGTTCAGCTTGGACCAGAATCCAGGCAGATGTAGAGTATGCAGCATTACCCACTTATGTGATTTCATCATGATCACAATATATTTGGTGTTTATCTTAAAGCCCCAGCTTTTGGAGTCATGTGATTATGTGAGAACGTCAGGTTTCATTTTTAAAAATAAGTTTCTAGCCCTTATAGTTGAAGAGAAAATCTTGAAAAGGTTAAACCTAAAGGCACAAAAAGCCAGAAAGAAAATTAAAGTAACCCAACTGTATTTTTAAGCCAATTTAATGATTTTGAGGGGCCTGACTCATGGTTTTTGAAGGCTTGCAGTTGGTAATGCTGAGTATGTGCAGAACAGATATTTAAAATAAAAGCAGGAGCACATTCCATTGCTTTGGACATTATGTATGTATAACTTCCCACATGGAAAACAGGCAAGATGCAGCCCCCACAAAAACAGTCTTGGAGCAATACTAGTCCTTCTGGTCTTTTCCACTGTCACAAGTAAGCGGATGGATCCATATAGTCACATCTCCAACATTAGAAGAATGACATTGCAACAGAGATTGGTTTAAGGACAACAGTACAAATCATTCCAATTAGAATCTTCAAAGCTAAAACCTTCTATATAAACCAGGGTCACAGATCATTAATTGTTAGGCTTAAAAGTTCTGATGGTATTCTTTTATCATCTGTTACTATCAGGAGTTGTAATTCCTCCTCCTTTGTGTATAGTTAGAGGTATACCAACATAGGAACTTCAAACCAGAATCATCTGAATATTGCAGGGGAGAGGGGCTGCTGGATTTGAATTTCTGAATTGAAAATTGTTGTTTTGGCTTTGGGCAGACTCCAAACCAAAAGGCGCTCATTCTTTGGTTCCAGTTTGGATGAAGCCGATAGCTTTTAAGAACAGATTATGAAATGTGGATGCCTTAGCTGGACCTTAGCCTTGAAAATGAATCTTTAAAAATTCTTTCCTTCAGCCTTTCACTTTTTTAAAGAACCAAATTTCTCATGCTGCCACAAAGCTGTTTGTGTCACACACATTTCTGTCATTTTCCCTGAAAAAGGTCAAAAAGAAGAGTTACTGAGCACAGGAGATCACTGTTACTTCCCTTTGCAATTGGCTCAGGCTGCCAAGGGCAACAACCGCATTCAGCTATAGTGATCTTGCCTTTTTAGAGAACTATTCAAGGAAAGAGGAGGCGATAGTTCAAAAAAAAAAACATTCAGCAAGCTAAGGGGTGAACCTCTTAGCTGTGCTGTTTGATAGGATGAACACCAGAGGGGGTCAGCAGAACGGTGTCTGTCCAACTGCACAAAGAAAGCATCAGTGCAACCAGATTAGACGGCTCGAACACTATCATGCTGAATCTGACTATTAAAAATATCTTTCACATGCTGCATTTGTAGAGCACTGGGGTATGCAGCCCCTCAAAACAACAAGCCAAACATGATCAGGGCCAGAACACAGATATTGTATCAGACTGACCTGTATCATTATTTATTATTTGTATTACTGGAGTGCCTAGGAGCCTTAGACATGGACGAAGATCCTATTGTGGTGGGATCTGTGCAAACAGAACAAATGCAGAAGAAATAGATTGTTAACACTGTATCCTGTTTATAAAACACTTTTGGTCTGGACAGTGCTTTGCAATGTATATTGGCCAGGTTTGCAAACTGGTCTCTAAAACTTGGACCTGCATATTTTGCACATGAAACTGTTTTCACTCTCTCTCTCCCTCCTTCCCCCCCCCAAAAAAAAGGACAAAAGAAAAGACGTTATCAGAGATGCTGTCAAAATGGGGCATATTTGGGACAAACATGTGAATGGGGCAACTCAAATCAAGGATGTGATCACTGTGTGAAGCAAGAGGATGTCATGTGCAAGATCAACCACAGCAACTGGGAAACAGGAGGCTCACACAACAATTTAAAGGAAAAGTCCCAAGATACTTATTCCTGCTGCCAGAGGAAAGAAGAAATCATTGGACAGGTTATGCTTTGTTCAGGATACCAGCAAGAACTGTAGATAGACTGTCAGATAGAAAACACTGTAGAAAAGCACTGTAGAAAACACGGTATGTCACATCCTGCAGGGAGCCACGGAGAATAATAGCAATGAATTGCCCAATTCTGGGGTTCACCAGCATTTTACCATAAGTGCTTCCACACAGCAAGGAAGTATGGCCAAGTTAACTGGAAAAAATGTTTGCTCTATTATCCCCACAAGAAAGTAATGGCATTATGGGACACAGGTGCTCAGGAATCAATGATAATAAATGGAAAGAGGTCCATTTCCTGGAGCTAGACATAAGACCCATTGAAGAACTGTTAGATATTGAAGAGAAATTAGGTGTAAAAGCAGTGAATGGCAATGAACTCCTTTAGAAGGCTGGATCAAAGCAGAGTTGCATGCATTGTGAGGGGCATTAGCATTTCCGTGGATCACCCTAATAACTATTTCAATTATACTGAAGTCCTATCTCCCAGTAATTCACCAGCATAGGAACACATATCTTGTCAATATGATTACTAGCAGAGATAGGATGACCAGATGTTCCAATTTTATTGGGATAGTCCCAATATTTAGGGCTTTGTCTTACTGTGAGTATTACTCCCTACCCCAGTCCTGATTTTTCATACTTGCTATCTGGTCACCCTAGGCAGAGACTCTGAGTGAATCAAGTCCAACATTTTAGTCCTAAAGGATCCCAAAATACTTTTTGCACTGGACAAACAGGAATCATATAATTGCCACTGAAGTGCAGGTACCTCTTTTAATATCCCATATTTACAATCTATAACAACTTAGAACAGAATTCCAGGAAAGTAGTATTTCAAATCCAGATGAAAGACCAGACAGACAATAATGGTCTGCATTGGAATTTGGCCAGAATATTGGCTGAACATCCCTATCGTGGCAAAAAATGCCTTAGGCTCGCTCTTTAATGATCATCAATGGCCAGAAGCTCTGTTTTAAATCTTAGCCAAAATATTCTAATGAAACCAAACATCCTGTGATTGTTCCTGCTAGGCCTGAATGGGAGAAGCTACTTGAGAAATATGACTTTGCTGTTTGTTAGGTATTGTGTTTTAAAGATCTGAAGCAAGGAACAGAGTCCCAGCACCTCTTTCATTTGACTAGAAAACAAAAGTACACAAGTGTTGAAAGAGAAAGAAGGCTAAAGGGAAAGGGAATGTGAAAGAAATAAGAAGCTTAGGATGGACGGGGATGGGGAAAGAAAGTGATGATTGAGTAATGTTCATCCTGCTTATTACTATTTTGTGTAATGGGCCAACTCAGTCCTGGGTTGCAGGATTACACAAAGCCCCCGATTTTTTTTCTTCCCACGAGGAGCACCGTCTAGAGGGAGTACAGACTTGTGCCAAAACAGGCTTATGTCTCTATTTTGAATTTTGTACTTAACTGTGGTGCATAGTTGTTTTTCTCCCAGCAGATCATTTGCAGGATGGGTGTGTGTTGGCTTCACTGTCAGCAAAAAGAACATCCAAAATCCATAACCACATAATAACATCTGGGTGAAGTTTAGCCAGCCGCAGATTTGGGAGCAGATTTCAAATAAAGGCAGCGTGTTTTCCCTCATAACTTCTTTATTTGTTGTTTTCACACTTTCAGTTCTCAGAAACTGTTGGTCAGACAGTCGTACAAATACAGCATAAGCTCAAACAAAGACCAATGTATAGTAAAAACAGGGGATTCACTAGAATTTATAATATAATGTAAAACTTAGTGATCTTGTTTACTAATCTGCATATAGTGGCTGCCTCTATCAGAGTGAAATTCACCCAGCTATGGAGGGCCTTTACTTAAGCCATACATTGGATTGCATGGAAGGCATTGATGGAGGGCTCCACAGGAGACTACTGCACCCCCAGAAAACTGTGAAGGAAAGCTCAGCCCTGGTGCAGAAGAGCCCCCTACAGGGTTTGCTGGAGAAAGGTGTATGGGATCTATGTTTACAGATGTGGTGACCCCAAATT
Source organism: Caretta caretta (assembly GCF_965140235.1). Lineage (NCBI taxonomy): Eukaryota > Metazoa > Chordata > Testudines > Cheloniidae > Caretta > Caretta caretta. The sequence continues at coordinate 204,966,822 of NC_134207.1, read as the reverse complement.
TCTGCACAGCAGACACAGAGGGGCAGTGACAACTGAAAGTACCCCTGGGCTCCACACACACTGGTGGTCAAGGAGTGACTGTCCTTTGTGGCACTTGCTTAGATTATTCCCAAAGTCATGTCACATTGTAGATTCAACATGGCTAATGTGAAGCTTACCAACAGGTTGCTCCTGATTATCTGAATGTCAAAGGGGCCATGAATAGTTTGGATAACAAAAGTTTAGCTACTGCACTGTATTGTATTGTACGTTTCAGAGTTCTCCTCTTAGTGGAAAAATCTTAGAAGGTGGACCCCTCTATCCCATCCAGGCACTGGATTTCGATTTCTAGCACCACAAACACTATATAAATCTCTGTCAAGCAAAAGGAGAAATACAGACATATAGGACTGTAAAGAAAGCCTATTAATAGCACACTAAAGTTCTTTGTATAGTTTATGGTGCTTTGCAGCAGATACAAAACTAAGAATGCATACTTAGGAATGGCAGCATCCCATGAATGTCCATACTGCTACAGACAAAGCTACAGCTTTTCATTTGCAGCACAATGACCTGACATATATCAAGGAAGCTATATTTGCCTACTGAGGCCTAGGAATTTTCCAAGACACATCCTAGTCAATCTTTTTGAAAGCTAAAGTTGGTTGGAATTTGAAAATGTTTCTCTTTTTCTTTGGCTTGCAGGCAAAAAGCCATCACATTTTGTTCATGCTACAAGTGCATAGGAAATCCACTCCACATCTGGACAACTAAATTGACTGGAGTTACTCAAGCTTTGATGAAAACACATTTAATGTTGAAAGAAAACACTGGTAAGGCCAAAAAGGTGAGATGGTGGCTTATATCAAATCAAAGTCTTTCATAAATTCAGAACAGTGCACATGTGTATTTTTATTTGCAGCATGCAGTTTTTGCTTTGAGTCACATCAATTTGAAACATTCGTATTGCTCCATGCACTTACATTTTGAGAATCATCATCTTTTACTTCTTTTTTAATTAACAGGATTTCAAACTGTTGAGATAATTTTCAAAGATGATAATGGTTGGCACATATGTCTGTATACAGCATTCCATCACTTGATCTCTGAAATGCTTTCATAGATAGCAGACATTTCACTGCTTTCTTTCCTATGGGAAATGATGCCCCCCCCTTAAATTTCTCTTCTCATATTTTGCTGGAGGGCTTGTTACCTAGTTGCAAGTGCTTGCTGCGGTAAATATGTTTTCCAACTCTTTCTGGTGCGAAATTCCAGGTACAGTATTATGTCAGATCAGATATTTGTGAAAAAATGTATGTTGGCTCCAAAAGAAAAGAACAGAAAAATCATTCTAACCCTGCCAGGAAAATATTTTCCCCCTTCAGCATGAAAACAAAATGTAGAGTCAGCCGAGAGATCTGTTGATTAAAGAAAAAGTAATGCTCTTTGTTTTTCTTTTTTTAAAAAAAAAAGATATTTAAAAGCTCTTTGGGAGCTATAAACAAAAAGAAGCTAGTTGGTTGATTTCACTGAAATCAAGTCAGATTTTACTGGCATGTCATACTGCTACTAATATTAAGGACACTTTTACCGTCAGTGCTATTTTTGGCAATGGAGCTAGACAAAAACTAAGTTAGAAAATAACTTGACAAGAACATAATACAAAACTATTTTATTGGCTTAGAAGTTACTCCCTCCTTTATCTTTCTTGCAGGCAGGCGCAGTTTCTATGCTAAGTGGAAAGCAAAGTATTAAGGCATAGGCAAGCTTGGCTGTTTATTGTCATTACATTTTATGAAACTGGCTACCTTGCAATAAGCTTGACAAAGGCCAAATAAATACAAAAGAAAAGAAAAAGAAAAGAAAACCCTTTGTTGGGTATCAAAGCAATGACAGAATTTCATATACGTGTAGCATAACTACACAGGCAGAATGGTGCGTTTTTACAGCTACTGTAGGATACCCCAGGTCTCATTGAGGGCCCAATCCTGTTAATATTGAAGTAACTAGTAAAATTCCCACTGACTTCAATATGAGCAGGGTGGTACCCGTAGGCTGCTGTTTCCTTATATAGACAGCCAAAGTAGCTACTTAGAAAGTCCTGATTTGGGGAGGAAAGTCTCTGCACTGAAAACATACATTGGCCTATCTACCTTTCTTGGGGGTGAAAAATCTACACCCCTTAGTGATGTAGCAATGAAGACCTAGCTCCCGGTGTAGACAGTGCTAAGTGAGTGGAAGAATTCTATCACCTCGCATGGAGGTGGATTAACTACAGTGTCAGGAGAACCCCTCCCGTCACTGTAGCAAGTGTCTACACTGAAGCACCCCAGTGGTGCAGCTGCAGCTGTGCCGCCGTAGCATTGTAAACATAGACAAACCCAGAGTGCTGACTTCACATTTACCCTGTGCACTGGCGCTGCTGCACTCAGGTTAGGGAGAAGGGCGACCAGATGTCCCCACCTGAAGGGAAAATTCTGACCATCAAGAAGAGTTCTTTCCACCCTGTACATCACCACTGGTAGTAAAGGTTCTGCAGAGCAAATTCTGCCCTCGGTTACACATGTACAGTCAGTTACCTACAAGAACCTACAATCTACTCAGGAATAAGAAAGGGAAAACTAGGGGGAAAAGTAAAACAGGAATTAAGAATTCTTACCAGTTAGGAGACAGGGCAATGCAACAAGCAGCAGTTGGATATAAGATGACCATTTCAGGGCTAGAGCAGGCTGTATCTGCCAAATTTAAAGGGCAAATGACCCCCAACCCTTCCCCAAAAGGCATGCTGAGGAAAAAAAAAAATCAGGAAAGCGAGTAGGGATCCAATGGCCATACAGAAAGGTGCACTTGGGAAAAGTGGAGGTGGTGTGCTTAATCACGACAACATCACATTGTGATTGTCTTCAGTGGTTATGCAAAGAGGTAACTGATTAGCTACATGCAACACAACTGAATTTCACCCTATGTGCTTTAAGGAATAATTTTGTGTCTTTCATTATTGTGCATCTGACAATACATTAATTATAAATCATAAACATTTGTTCAATAATAAATCCAATGTTATAGCTTCCTGATATTACAAACTAGAAGACTTTGCCAGGGGTCTGTAGACATCATTTCTTTTTCAGAGGATAGTGCTAGGAGATCATGGTATTAGCATTGACAATTTTCCCTTCGTCAAATTCTTCCAGCTACTTTTCAAAACGTTTATGTTGCCTTCATTTGTTTTGAGCTTTCGTCTTCCTTATCTGGTTTTGTCCAAACCTCAGAACAAGAAAAGAGCCTCTCAAACAGTCATGGAGAAATTCAGGCAACTGGTAGGGTTCATTACTACAGATTGGCACCATATGCAACTTTTTGTTATGGACACATTAAGGAAGAATCTTACCACTGATTGGATGGAAATAAATGTTAGTGTGATTTCTCCACTGTTACTACTGCAATAGAACTGCTAATGAAATATCCCTTCCTCTATACAATTACTAAAGTCAGCCAGTGTCTATGTAATAGGATTGTTAGGCTAGTCACCAATAGCTCTGCAAGTACAAAACCAACTTCTACATCCTAACAAAAGCAATTTGGTAGCTTGGTAAACTTACAAAACATTTCTGTAAGGTCAAAAGAAAACACTACTTTGGGACTATTAAGCTTTCTTCTGAGATCCTGAATTTCAGTGCAAACCTCTTCTTCCCAGCACACACTCCCATAAAGTTATATTTGAAAGGGATACTGGTAAACCATATCAATTCATATGCTATTATATATACGTTGCAAAGATTATTCACTACAACACCAGAAGGTTAAGAGCTGTAACATTTTAAAGTAACAATAGCAATCAAGGGGCCAAATGTTAACAGTCTCTGTAACGTGTAGAGGACTTTTTTCATATGGATCTTTACCCACAACACTCTTCCATGCAGGAGAGGATTTAGTCATCTCCACTACCCCATTTCCCGCCCTTTCTGTGCAGTCCTGGGTCTGCAATGATGGAAGGGAGGAGACTGAGCAGGCCAGAGGCAGAGGTGATGCATATTTTCCCTGCTCTATTCTCTAGCCCTACCGACCTTACCTGAAAAAGGTAATTCAGTCTCAAGCTGTATTACCCCCCACAGCTGGGTGTCCTGGATGCTGCTGCCAGCAAGGGAATATATCTAGTAGTGTGGCTCCAAAGGAGCCATGCTGAAAGGTGGATTGGGGGGAAGGGCCTTTGGGGACAGAGCTAGTGTGGGGGTACAGGGCCTCCATGTGGTTAGCCCTGGCCTCTGTGTGGATTCGTAGCGATCCGCTAGGTTAGGAGGAAGGCTGTGCACCTTGTTGGTAGGGGGAGGGAAAGTTTTGGCCCACCAGTGAGGCAGTGTGGGACAATCTTTGCAAGAGATTCCCTGAAGAGATTTTGGCTCAGAAAAAACTGTCCTGGGATTTTAACAGGGGAAGGGACAATCTGGTCGAGGTTGGTTCTTAGAATCATAGAATATCAGGGTTGGAAGGGACCCCTGAAGGTCATCTAGTCCAACCCCCTGCTCGAAGCAGGACCAATTCCCAGTTCTTCTAAATCTCTTGGAATTTAGTTTTCCTTTCTGTGTTGATACTTCTATTTATCATAGCTTGAGTGGTAGCAATATCTATTATTAAGATGGCCTAATACTTTCCACTATAATCCTCTGTTTCCAGTTGCTTGTAACTTTGCCAAACTTTAACCTTTAATGCTGAAGTTTTCCATACTTGGTCTCTGCCTACAGTTGATTTTTTTTTTTTAAATTTGATGCAAAATGGGTCAGCTGCTTTCAAGAACAAAGTTAGTGAATTTGGCAAAGAAAACAATACAAAACACAAACAAACCCCCAACCCCACATCCCCTCCCCCCCCCACACACAACCCCCACCTATTTGTAAAGATCACCTCAGGGTTTTGGAGCAGGAAGTTGGAATTTGGTAGGGAGACCGTGCTGAGGTCGGAGAGGTGCCCAGCATTGTCCCCATCAAAATCCACTTAGATTCAGCTGAGTCACAAGCCATAGAAAATTGCCACTTATACACTAATCATGATGCTCTTGGGCTACTCTAAGCTTATAGCATCATTTAAAAGTGATGTTAGGAAGTTCTATCGCTGTATAGGAAACAGACAAAATTCACGCTCCTGTATCAAAATACCATTTGGGCTAAGGGAAGAAGCACTGGGTTGGGAGCCAAGAGACTATGAGCCCCTTTTCTTCAGTCTGTGAAGGGGGTCACTTTGTTCGGCTTATGCATTGTGAGGAGACATGTGGCGGAACAGAAATGCCTAAATAAAGGAAGTTCTTAAGTTTGCCCACTGATAAGCATATACTATGATACAGGGTAAATTTTTCAAAAGGACATAAGTGACTTTGAATATTAAATCCCATTTTTAAATTTATGCTCCTAAATTGTGTTGAAAGTAAATAGAAATCATGCTCCAAAGTTCTTACATCACATTTGAAAATGGGATTTAGGCTCCTAAGTCACTTGGGTGCTTATTAAAATTTTACCCAGTCTTTAATTATATGATCACATACAATTTTCCCCTCACAGGATGCCTGTCTCACAAAGACTCTGGTTCAGCAGAGGAGTTAGGCATGTGTGAAAGATCCCATGATCTATATGTATAGTTATGTAGGGTAGACATCAACACTATAATTAGGGTCAAACTGAGCCACTTAATTGCAAACTCCTCGCTTCAGTTTTTCTGAATTTTTCTTTTGAGATGAACTTTCTCCTGCTTGTTCTCAGCCCAAATGGGATTTGTTTTTAAGAGCCTCACCTAAATCAACCCAGCTTTTAGAGTTGGAGGTGAAAGATTATGTACTTTCTGCTATTTTTAAAAAAATTGTTCAGTTACGTTTTTGAACCCGTTAAAACAAATTTTTGTTTTGTTTTGTCTGAAAAAACATTTGGTTTGAAAATTAGGATGTATTTGGTTTACAACAGATATTGAGTAGACTGCAAACATCATACATAGAAATCTGATGTGGTCTTTATGGTATTGTCCTATAACAGGATGCACAGCAAACTTCTAGAGGATACCACAGCTCTTCCCAATGAAAAGCTTCTTTGGGAGTCTTGGCTCAGATCCTGCAAACACTTCAACACATGCCTAACTTTACTATTGCAAGTAGTCCCATTAACAGCAATGGGACTACTTGCAGTAGTAAAATCATGCACAGGTATAAGTACTTGCAGGATAGGGGCCTCAAGTTGTATATAACTTTCTTTTCTCCCTGTATGCTCCAAGACTTAGTACTAAAGTAATGCGTTTCCTTTTTCTATGGGCAGAGCAAAGCACCACCAGATAAAGGATTGTAAGCTCTTTGGAACACAGCCTGTTTTGGTTCTGGGTTTGCACAGCACCTACCGCAGTAGGGTACTGACCCAAACTGTGGGGAGTCTAAAAGAAAATTCAATGAGGGAAAATGTTTCCCTAGAGGATTCAACTCCAGATACACTGGGAAACCCTTACCTTGGACCAGTGTCTAGTGGACTGTACTACAGACAGAGACTTTGGAAACTTGTCATACCAATACAGAATTTATTTGATTTTACTTCCAGCCCTGTGCTCATTTCTGTAGAGCATGCTGTGACCCGGGGTGCCTAGGGCAGCCCTCACTGACAATGACAAGGTCAGGACAAGCTGTAAAAGGGAGCACAGACACTCCCCAAACTAGTGGTTAATACTGAAGTTAAGCTCACCCACCAGTCACAAACTGTGCTTCTGATCCCCCACACTGGTTATCGAGAAGCTAAAAAAAGAAGTCACACAGCCCCCTTTCTTGCATTCCAGTTCTCTGGCTCCCAATCAGCACATAGGTCCAGTACAGCGAGAAGTTATTTAAAAACTCTGCTTACTATATAAAATGTTCTTCTGACCCCAAAGAGCCAACCATGTTACCAGGTCAATATTAGTTTGGATCTTACTCAAAATACTACACTGCCAGCCAATCCTTTAGTGTCTAAAACTAAACGTTTATCATAAAAGAAAAGAAGAGAACAAAGAGTTGTTAAATTGTCAAGTAATCAGATACATACATAGACTACAAAGTCCATATATCAGGTTCTTAGCAGTGTTGGTGAGTTTGCTGGCTTGAAAGTCCCTCTGAATCACATTGATAGCTTGCATGGGCCATTTAGTCCTTTCTTCAGAGTTTCAATTTGTACTTCAGAGGTAAGAAGCAGCTGCCTTTTATATTCTTTTGCCATGTAGCTGGTACTTCCTGTGTCTGAAAATACGCTTCACAGCAAATGGCATGGAAAAGCCTTAGAGTTCTCTGTCCACAGGCATGCCCCTACATGTCTTGCCTACTCATAAGGTGTAGCCCCACCTTCTCTCAATGGGTCAGTTATATAGCTGATGACACTTGATGGGCTATCGAACAGGCTAAGCAGTGCTGATGCCAATCTGCCTGGGGGTGTCACCCAGAAACACAGCACAAATTTGGAAATACAGATATACCCTACATATCTATAACCCATAATACAAAGGTGATACAAACAAGATCCTATGCACCGACATTCCACTTCCCCAGGGGGTGCTCGACCTCCTTGCTGCCCCAGGTGCCCCCACCACTCCACACCTTCCCCCAAGGCCCCACCATGCCCTGCCTCTTCCTGCCCCTGAGTGAGCCCGGACCTCGCTCCTTCCCCTACCCTCAGCACTTCCTGCATGCCACTGAACACCAGAGAGCGGCGGGCGGGAGAGGTGATGATCGGCGGGGCTGCGAGTGGGCAGAGGCATTGTGGGGGAGGGGTGGTGCTGAACCACGGGACTGCCGATGGGTGCTGAGCACCCACTAGTTCTTTCCCATTGGTGCTCCAGCCCCAGAGCATCCACAGAGTCGGCACCTATAAACAAGATCATCATACTTGGCAAATCCTAACATTTTTACAGATAGCTTACATGGCATATCTGGTCAGATTCCTTGCAATTTTATAATATTGGTATCAACAATATCATGAAGTGTCTCCCTGATTCAATACAGCTGCTTCTGAAACCAGTGGCTTTAGCTAATTTGTGAAGGACACTGTGTGACGTTGCACCCCATAATGCTTTATGGAAATATACTTATGAATGTATATATGACATAACTGGAATGTCATATGCTACATATGTCATGTAACATATCTCTGCAAAGGTTATGATCTACTGAATATATTCATCCTATTTGTATGCATGTATCATTTTTGTATTCGAAGTTATGAATATTGGCTGTGTACTTGTTTGATTTTTAAGTAGCCTTAGTAAGGTATTTGGTCAGCTTCTTAAGAAAGGAATTTGCAAGTTAAGTGCCCAATCAAGAAACAGTTAACAGACAAGGGAACCTTGGAAGACTCCAATCCACATAAGAAGTCTACCTGGGAACATTCAAGGAGCATGTAAGCAATGGCTGCCACTTGTAAGGAACTGAGTTGTGCATGCACATGTGACTTGCCCATGTGATTCCAAAACTCCATCTTGGAGCTGGATTCTGTGTAGGAGAGAGGAGGGGGTCTCCACCCACAAGAGAAAGTCTATTTAAGCCCCTGGGAGACCCTTCCATTTTGTCTTCAGCTGGCTCAAGAGATGCCTCTCCACCTCCAAAGGATACCTGAAAGAAACTGAACAAAGGACAGTAACCACAGGGGTTTGAGTGATTGCTGGACCCAGACTAGAAGGAGGCTAGTCTGTAAAAGGAGTTTACTGGAACATCTCTGAAGGTGAGATTTCATCTGTAATCACTTTCTTACTGTATTAGGTTTAGACTTGCATGTTTTATTTTATTTTACTTGGTAATTCACTTTGTTCTGTCTGTTATTACTTGGAACCACTTAAATCCTACCTTTTGTATTTAATAAAATCACTTTTTAAATATTAATTAACCCAGAGTATGTATTAATACCTGGGGTGGGGGGGGAGCTGCTGTGCATCTCTATCAGTGTTATAGAAGGCAAACAATTTATGAGTTTATCCTGTACAAGCTTTATACAGGGTAAAATGGATTTATTTGGGGTTTGGACCCCACTGGGAGCTGGGCATCTGAGTGTTGGAGACAGGAACACTTCTTAAGCTGTTTTCAGTTAAAAGCTGCAGCTTTTGGGTGCATGGGTCAGACCTGGGTCTGTGTTTGCAGCAGGCTAGCATGTCCGGCACAACCGGGCAGGGTTCTGAAGTCCCAAGCTGCCAGGGAAAACGGGCTCAGGAGTAGTCCCAGCACATCAGTGGCAGTCCCAAAGGGGGTTTCTGTGATCCAACCCAGCACACAATGCAAGCAAAAGTGTTCTACAGGCCTCCAAAAGATAAGACCAGAAGAAAAAAAACAGAGCTGATTTCAGTCCTGGTGAAGGAGACTTAAGGACTTGTCCACACATACAGTGCTGCAGCTGTGCTGCTCTAGCGCTTTAGTGAAGACGCTACTATGCCAGTGGGAGAGCTTCTCCCATCGTGGTAGTTAATCCACCTCCAAGAGAGGCAGTAGCTATGTTGATGGGAGAAGCTTGCCTGTCGACGTAGTGCTGTCTACACTGGGGGTTAGGTCAGTCTAACGAAGTCACTCCGGGGTGTGGCTATTTCACATCTCTGAGCGATGTAGTTATACTGATGTAAGTTTATAGTGTGGACCTGTAATGTAGAGTCAGGAAGAGCTCTATTCTGAATTTCTCAGCACTGAATTGTTCTCTCCTCCTCCTGGCATACTTGTGTGGGAAGCTGTGAATCAAAGAGCACAGAACAAATAAAAGCTTCCTATTTATAGCTATACAAAGAACCAAAAAAAAAAAAAAATAGATAGAGGGCATGCATACTACACAGTGAGGGCCAGATGTGTGAATCAAAAATGATTTCTCACTTAGTGAAATAAATGCATTTACAGTATCAAGAGTATCAGCTATTCCTGTGGACCTAAATGTTTGCTTACTGCTTAAGGTGTCATAAAGCACTCTGTGATCCTCAGAAGGAACAAGTGGTTTCTAAAATGAATGTCCATGTTCTATGTGAGGATTCAAACTATGGCCCTGACAGTGCAATCAGCTCTATACAGGCTGACCCCAGGCCCCTAACTCTTATTATAGTTAAAACCTTTGAAAGCCTAAGCTTTAACTCCCACCAGCTTAGTACACACTAAAGCACAACTTGCCTTGTCTTGATTAGAATGTGTTAGTTAGATCAAGTTAGCGAACAAGACACCTTTAAACATTAATCCAGACAATGCCTTAAGTCATTCTAGTGCTGTACAAACCCACAGCAGATTAAAATTCAAAGCTTTTAGCTGTTATAGGGCATCCTGTGAGAGCCCAGGGATTGCATGAATTGAGTGAAGCTCAATGCAGCATCAGGGCCACAATTTGAATTCTGACACAGAACGTAACTATATTCACTTTCAGGACCACTTTTAAAAACAAATCTTCCTCAGTGACAATCCCTTCCAACTGAATACATTAATACTCAAGCACACCCAGTTTGAGAATATATAATTCCCTGAGCTTGATTAGAGCTGGCCACATGAAAGAGCTTTTTTAATTGCACTTTACCATCACACTGTACTATGGTCTTTGGGTAACATTAAACATAAAAGCAAATGCGTTACAGCTGTTCAGAGACTAGTGAGAGTTTGAAATTACACAGGGTTAGTTTTGGAACTCTCAGGTAGACACTATTAAGGCGAAAACCTTCATGGCAAATGCTATTATTCTAAAGCATTTGAACGTCCTTTACACCCCTTTCAACTTTTTTTTAAAAACTGAAACGTAATGCTAGATGCATGAGTGTAGACCTGCTGAAGTAGAAATGATACCAAGTATATAATATTATCTGTGTAAGAGCTGAGGATTTGAAGGAAAGGAAGACAGTATCATTCCCATTTTACAGATGGAGAAATGGGGGCATAGATAGTGATTTGACTTGCTGAAGACCACACAAGAAGTTGGTGTGACAGAGCTGGGAATAGAACCAAACTCTCCTGGCTCCTATTCTAATGCCTTATCTATCCACTGGGCCACTGAGCAAAATGAAATAAATTGTATCTTTGCAGTCATGGAAGTCAAGAAATTAACAATTCCGTGACTTCGCTTCAGCAGCTTCAGTCAAGGCTGGGGCTGTGCCCCACCACCCCATGGCTGTGGCCAGGGCTCTGAGCCCCACCCCATCCCCCTCAGATTCAGTTGGGGCTTTAGCCACTGCTGTGTGCCCCTGCCCCATGGTTCAAGCCAGGGCTAAAGCTGGGGCTGTACATTCTTGCTTGGGGCTGTGATGGGGGCTGGAGCTGTGCCCCCCATGGCAGTGGGGCTGGAACTGTCCAGTCCCCCACATGGGGCTCCAGCAGTCATTCCTCCTCCCACCCCACCTATTTCTCCCCCCATTAATTTTAGTAAAAGTCTTAGACAGGTCATGGCTCCCGTGAATTTTTGTTTATTGCCTGTGACCTGTGTGACTTTTACTAAAAATAACCATGACAAAATCTTAACCTTAGCTATGACATAGCCCTTTGGATCATATGAAAAGTGAAACTGGTCCAGTAGCTTGTAATGGCCTCTGTTCTGCAATAGGTCATCTTGCGTTCTGTTGATGATCTCCTCCTGTGTGTCTTATATAGCTCAGACAGAGAAAAACCATTAAACATAAATCTTTATATGGAGTCTTTGTATAGTCCTTTCAAAGCCGTTCGTTGAATTTGAAACCCAACAACCATGGCAGTGGCAAGGGTAAAGAAACCAAGCATGTGTATTACATAATAAGAGTTAATGGTGCTAAAATGACAATGAAGAGATGGTGACTGTCACTGCAAACACTCCATTGTGTATTGTGGAACTGGCTGGAGCTTCAGCTCAGCCACCTTAATATATTCTTATAGTCAGAAAGACCCTCCTTCCTCTTTGACTAGGAAGTAAATAGTTAATGGAGGGGGAATCCTTCATTGGATACAAACCAATCTTAACTTCATGGTCACATAGTATGGCACTACAATTTTTGAAGAGAAAAACTGCCTTAAGCCTCCTTGCAAAGCTTGAGACGACTATCACATAGCAGTAGCCTGCTTGAACAATAATGCATTGAGTACTAATCCCTGGCTGCAGTAATCTAGCATGAAGGTTTTGAAGTTGTGAATGACCACAAAAACAGAGGGGAGAGAAAGTCAAAACTCTCCCCATATGAAAAAGTAATAAAGTAAGAGAGACATCATTTGTCTTGTTTATACAGTGCATGGTTCTCTCTCTTTTGCTACGGTCTTGGCCATTCAGCTAAAAGGCTAAAGTTAGTTTTTACTTCAGATTGAATTACTAGCAAGTCTTTTCACAGCAAAGCTGGGAATGCATGACTGTGGCAAGAGAAAAACAAACTGAGAAGTGGAAAAACTATTGAAAGGAAACACTTTAGAACTAGTGTCATAGCAGCAAGGTAAGAGCTAATATCATGGTCATAATAATACTTAACATTTACATAAATACTTTACATTTACATAACCCCATCCATCCGAGCATTTCAAATGACTTTGAATTAATGAATTTAGCCTCACAGCATCCGTATGTAATTCAAAATTACATTTATTTGGAAAAATCAATTTGCTCAGCTGTAGAAAAAACTGTACCGGTTTAGTAAAAAAGATTTTCTAAAATAAATGTCAAGATAGCTTTAAAAGTACATCCCAGAATACTGATCTCTAAGCACTGAGAAGTTTGACACCTGAAAAGGCATGTGGCAGTGTATGCACACACCATCTCCTGTCAGGGTGAATAGCAGTGTGCTGACACTGCAAGTACTGTCTACTACACTATCCTGGGCCTCACCACGTTGAGGTCCAATGCTCAGAGTCAAAGCAGCAGCCTTTGGGTTCTGGGCTGCATGGCCTAGCAGCCAGAGTCAACACCGTGGACCTTGAGTGCAGGGCAGTGTGGCCTACCGGCCAGAGTCAATATAGACGCCCTCAGGTACAAGGCAGTGTGGCCTAGTTGACAGATCTGGGGGGTTACCCCCAGAGGGGGTGGCAGTCAGGGGACCCAGGCCCACCCAACTCCACCAGGTCCTGACCCGGGGCCCTAACAATGGTGGAGTGGTCCACCACTGGGTCAGCAGGGAATTCAACCACAACACACTGAGCGTACATGGGTGGGAGATACCACTCACTCACCCACCCTCCCTCCCTGGTTCACTTCCTACTGGGCTTTCTGATGCTGCAGTCCATAGGGCATTTGGGTCTTGGGGCTTCTCAGCACAGGTAACTCCCTGGGACTTCGATGGCAACGGGTCTCCAATCCAGGTCTCAGGCAAGTGTTGTAACACTCTTAGACTGGAGCCTCCACCAAGCATCCTTCCTCCTTGGCAGTCTGCCCAGACTGGGCTGGGCTGCTCTCCTTTATACTAGCACAGCAGTTGGAGCATGCCCAGCATGGTCTGAGGGGTGGGACTTCCTCCACCCATAATGTGGGATTAACCCTTTCCTGCCTAGTGCGAGGTATGCACACACTGTCACAGGGCTGCTCTGGACTCAGATAAGCAAGCTTCCAATAGAGTTTGAATCAGAATGATTTAGCAAAGGAAAAAGATTTCTTCTTACTTTAACAGTAGCATATGATGCTTTACGAGTGTCAAATGTTGAACCATCTTGTATGCTGTGACATGTATCTGTCTGTAATCTCTTGTCCCAGGAAAAAAAGCCTGTATGCTGCTAAGAACCAGTTGTACCACTTAGTAAAACATGGCTGCTCAAACTGAAATGTTCGATGGACAATTTTGACTTCTCTAGAAAGTGCCAGGGCTTGATTCTTTTCTCACCCCAATGTAAATCAGGACTAACTCCACAATGAAACTGTAACAGTGTAAGGCTGGTACAACTGAAAAGAGAATTGGGCCTTGTGTCTCTAGACACCAAAATTGTTAAAATTGGGTTGGCCTCCCTTTTTTTGGTCACAATTTACCCTGGTTTAGTTTATGTTCATTTGAAACTACTTGGGTAGGGCTGTGATAGAATTTGACACATATAGTTTTCTAAAATTGTCTGGATGCGTGCAATGGGATATAACGATATTGTAAAATATTTTAGACACTAAATTGCATTGCTGCATAAAGTTGTTCAGGATAACACCAAAGCATGTCTGACTGTGTGTTCCCTGATGCCCTGGCCCCAAGGACTCTAGTCTCACCAGTACGTTTGGTAAATGTCTTTTTACTTCATTTTCCCTCTCAATAGAGAGTATGATAGATAGGTACATCATTAAACTATTTCTATGTATGTCACTTGTATGTTCAGATAATTAAACCCTCAGTCTATCTCATTCTCTCAACACGCCATAGTCACCCAGGGCCTGGTCTGAACTAGTATGATTGGATGATGACCCTCGATGGTCAGAAGAAAGGACCGTTCTGGGATTTTCCATCTGCAGTAACACTGACATTCAAACTCTATGAATCAAGAAAAACAACATTTTCCCCTCCACTGGGTTATTTCACATGAACCAAATGTATTTTTGGGTCTGTTCAGTGGAAGAGCAAGAGAGCCCTCCACTTTCAAACTATCCCATTTTTTTGTTACTTTCAAGTAACTTTTTAAATAGACATGGGCAGCAGTCATAAAATGTCCTGTACACAGTGGGCCAAGTGTTAATGTCTTTTCTCACTCAGGCAAAGTTCCCACTGTCTCTTCCAATGGACTATACCTGAGAAAGGACTTCCCTTTTGTAAGCGAATAGAGCCATAAATCATCAAAAGTATTCAGAGTAACAGCCGTGTTAGTCTGTATTCGCAAAAAGAAAAGGAGTACTTGTAGCACCTTAGAGACTAACCAATTTATTTGAGCATGAGCTTTCGTGAGCTACAGCTAAGTGAGCTGTAGCTCACGAAAGCTCATGCTCAAATAAATTGGTTAGTCTCTAAGGTGCATCAAAAGTATGTGAGTTTGGAGACAATTGTAAGCAAATTTGTTCTATACAACTCAATTGTGGAAGCATCCTAATATCAGAAAGCCCTGTTAGGTAATTTCAGGCTGTTCTCTTAGCCCTTAGCTCCCAGGGAAGCTGTCCCTATAGGAGACTAATCATGCAAAGTGCTGCGCCTCCAGAATTCCTGCTCACAACAGTGAGAGCTGAGGGCACTCAGCACTTTGTACAATCAGGCCCTAGATGAGGAATCTACTTCATCTCTGGCAGAACATTATTAGTGGCTAAAAATCCCATTTAGTGATGGGCTAGTTCTTTGCATGCTTTTTGTTATTCAGAGGTTCCTTGCTATTATGTGCAATTGTGTAACACTGAGTGTAAATCATCAGTAAGCGACATGTAAGTATAACCAAAATTAACATCTCCAGTTTAACAACCAAAAGCACCCAATTAATTGTCATTAGAAAAAAAAAAAGTTATATCTCCAGAAATGAAGACAATGACTGGATGAGCATAACTGAAATGAAGCTAGCCAGAGCTTTTCCCCTTCTCAATACCTGTGGGTCATTTAGCCATAGAACTTAAAAATATGATATTGCAACTCACCAAAGTAAGATTTCTGTGATAACCAGGGAATAAAAACCTAATTACTAGGATAAACAACTCTCAGAAGTTATATCCAGATTATCCGTTGTTACTATACCTGCTTAAGAGCTAAATTCTTGGTATTGCAAACTCTTGGTTCCAACAAAATCATGGCTGTTTGCTCAGAAAGCTTGGTCTCTGTTTCAGGGTCATGGACACTAAGGTCCAGATCCTCAATGGTATTTAGGCTCATAACCCCCTTTGAAACCAATGGGAGTTAGAGAATCTGGGCCTAAGATCCTGAATAAAAATATAGGACTCTGCTGTTACATCATACTAACGTGTGGGATTTTATTAATTCAAACCAAGACATAAGAGGGATTGGAACATCCCCTTTAAAACAGGGAGAATGAGGGCCTGAGAAGGTTCTGCACACAAAACAATAGAAATAGCTGAGCTTGGGGAGAAAGTTTCGGTCACATTGATGTAAGTCTTTTAGCAAGAGAACTAGCTTTCTCTGCTGTTGTATAAATGAGCACTTTTCTTTCCAGAGCCTTGTTTTTGATTAAATGTCTTGTTGAACTTCAAAACACACAAGACAAAATCTTTCATTGTGGCTGTGAGCTGTGGTTTCACTAGGAAAGTTTAGTGTGAGCAGAAAAACAAGCATGAAGTCAGCATTTAAATCTCTAGGTATCACAGAAAGAGGACTCTGGGGAAATAGGAAGAGGGGCCTTGGACCTGTGAATCCTTGACCATGCATCTATCATCTTATTACAAAGAATACAAATTTCCCATGATAAAAAGTCAAAGTCAGATGGGATCCAGGGAGAAATAACATTCCACTGACAACAAGGGCATGTACTAATTTCAAAGGAAATTACACAGTTACCAGTTAAGCAGGCAGTATAGACCAAAGGAATAAAATGTAAGTCTTAAAATCTGTGGTGGGGCTTGAGTGGTTGAAGATGAAACTAAAAAGTAAGATATTGAAAGGTAGCAAACTCATTGTACTTGCTTGTTTGCTGATGGATGCCAAATTCACCCAAACAACACTGCCCCTGTATTTGATGTTTAATTCATATATGGAAAGGGAAGGAGAAATAAGAGTTCCTCAGAACTAGAGCAAGTAATTCACAACAAATCACTTACTCACTTAATTTGGCCTCTTTCACTGCTCATGGAACATCCATAACTGGACTGATATTTCCTTGAATTTGAGGTAGCAAATATGAACACTCACCAAAAATGTGCATTGCTGGTGCAGTTCAAGAATTAACAGCATCAAGGAATCCCACCTGGAATGTTGAGAAGAAAGTGACTGAGAACTGATTTAGCTACATTCTCCTCTCCTTTGCACCCAGAGAATGAAACTCCCATTTTGGTAGGCAGGAACTCCTTTTCCCTTTTGCAAACCTTCTTGGTTTGCTTTCTTCCCCAGAGTCTTTCATAGCAGATTACATATAAGGATGGAGGAAAAATTTGTAGGAAGCAAGACCACATAAAGCTATCAAAGCATCTATTCCTATAAACAGTCCCAGTCACATGCTAGAGTACAGGCAGCCTCCAGCAATGTCTTTCTGCCCTCTGCAGTTCACATGTTCGATGTTGGCACATAGAGTGAGTGTTAACAAGGACATAAGCCATCCCTGTCCCACAAAAGGGGCTTTCTGCAGTGTTAGACTGCCTGTCTTAGGCTGCCCCCACTCTCTAGTTAAATAGGCATAACACTGTGGCAGTGCCCACCACATTATCTCAACGGATGGACATGAGTATAATTATTCAAGCAGTCAAATGGACCAGCTGGATGGGTCCGGTGGAAGGGTCCAGTCATTCTGAGTTTTTGTACTTGTGATTAAGGCAGGGGTTCTTAAACTGGGGGTTGTGACCCTTCAGGGGGTTGCGAGATTATTACAGGGGGAGAGGAGTCCCCCAAGGTGTCAGCCTCCACCCCAAACCCCACTTCACCTCCATCATTTATAATAGTGTTAAATATAAAAAAAACTGTTTTAATTTATAAGAGGGTGTCATGCTCAGAGGCTTGCTGTTTGAAAGGGGTCACCAGTAGAAAAGTTTGAGACCCACTGGGTTAAGGGGACAGGGCCATTTTCACTCATTCAAATCACAAGTGGAAAGAGAAAAGCATTATTTTTAAGGATCTGATCCTGAATTCCTCCTTCAGGCAAAACCATCACTGAAGTCCAGTGCTGCAGAGTTGAGCTCTAACCATCTGACAACTTTTGGCTCTTTCTTAGGCTTTCATCCAGCTGATTAAAATAAGCCACACTGGATGACCACATTTCTGCTTAATAGAGTTTCGAAGAGTGAAGAAGGTCTACTATAAGCATGACATTTGCCCCTCAGAGTGTGAGACATTTTTCAGATCACTCGGACCAGTAATGAGTTCTGGCACCTGGGGTGCTTTAATGCTATACTGCTGTGGCTCAGAGCCTTGACTCCAGTACCCATCCCACAAGCATAAAGGTCTCACCCTGGCTTTCACCAGCCTAGTTACTCCTTTTAGGGTGACCCCAACAGCTCTACTATCCTGAGCCTACCCAAATCCATCTACCCAGAGTTCTTAACTACCATACGCTTCGGCTTTTCCCCAGGATTCACCACCCCTGAAGGAGTGAAACCCTCTCCCAGTTATCTGTTCACTTTAGCACATACACTCCCCACAGGGTTTGGATGATAGAGACCTGCTTGGAGTCAAAATACACAACATGTTTATTTAATAGAAAAATCACAGATTCAAAACGCAACTCGTAAGGGAAAGCAAACACATACATGTTATACAGAAAATAAACAAAGATGCAACTTCAGGCTCTTCACATCTATATTAGTGAATTTCCCTTTTCTAATACAAGTTAAGATTGCCTGTGAATAGCTTCCCAGCGTGCCTCATAGCCCTAAAGGGGGATCCAGCATTCACAGACAGGTTTCAGAGTAACAGCCGTGTTAGTCTGTATTCGCAGACAGACTCTCCGCCTTCAAAACTATCTCTGAGCTCAGTATGGCCTTCACTTCAAACCTCTTCTCTTTCAACAGGATTTTCCGTTTTTTTTCCATTTCTCTCAGACTATGGTAATTCCTGGTTATTCAGAGCAGAAGGGGGCGGGGAGAGAATTCCCTCTTGACTTGATAGCTGGGCATCTCAGTGTCTTCCCATTAGCTGTAATGATCCATCATTTGCCTTTTTCTGGGTTGTGCCCTGGATCATTACTTGCTGGTTTTATGTACACACCGGGCTTGGGAGGAACCCCTGCCTGCTGTGAGGTGTATTGGAAATTGTAGTTCAGGGCATGAGCATAGTATTCTATATACATAAGTACACAGATTCACAGCCACACCTGTATATACATATCTCATAATGACCATCACGTCTGGAACATTACAAGCTTTCATAAAATACCTTACTCAACATATTTTTATACACAATAACATTGTATACAACCAGTCGATTCAATTGCTTACTCTTTGGGGCTCAGACCCCCTGTTTTCCCTTTGGGGTCTGGACCCTGATTATCAGAGATCCTGGTGGCTCAGCTCAGTGAGGTAGTAAGTTTCTCTTTAGGTCAGCCACATTGTCACAGACTATATAGCAGTCTTGGCACTATGGTTGTTTAATGTGCTTTTCTCTGCAATACAGAGGCTTGTATTTTGTGGTCTTCGATAATAAAGACATAGGCCCAATGACTTCAGGGAGTTGTGCTCGTGTATCTCCGAAAAGAATTGGGTCCGGTATTCTGTAGATTATTCAGATGCTTGTGGCAGTTTTTTATTTGCTTTTGGGCAAAAACATGCTCTCCAGAAACATTTGTTGGCTAAACCAGAACACCCATTTTGACCTTGAACCCTTAGATTTCCTTCATTGCTTGCTGAAACAAATGGGTTTTTCCTTTGGGGGTGGGGTGGGGGAATTAATAGAGGCAGTTAACATCAGCCACATGTATCTATATTAGTGATGTATTTTTACTACATTATTGAAACCTGGTGCATTAGAAAGCCTGTCGCATGATTTGTAGTTCTTTGCCAGAGGCTCGCAGGAAGACCTAATTTTAACTAAATCATTCAATCTCATTCTTATTGGCTGTACTAATTTTCAAGGAATAAACTCACTGTAGTACTCTTGGGTTTTTTTAAAAAACAAGATTATGTGACTACATAGTGCAGAAACACTTTTGACTCATTACTATTATTAAAAAGCAAATAAAATCTCAAGTTTAATGTACCAAGAGCTGTGGGGGAGTGGAGAAGGTGAGGGGAAACTGAAGCAAAAAAGCCCTTTGGGGTTTGGAGCATGACTTTAAAGCCATGAGAAATTATTCCTCATGTAAACAGATACCTGCTGCCATCTAACATAATGGAAACAGTCACAGCTGCCCGTGGATTTGGGATCCAGTGAGCACGACTAGCCAGAAAAACCACAACAGAAAAAGTCTCTGAAAACTTCTGGGGTCAACAAACTGTACAGTCGTTGGAGATTTGTTTTAATCCAATTAAATGTTGTGAATTATTGTCTTGCTGGTGTTACTGGTGTTTAAAAACATAATAAAACCAAAAGGTACACAACAAAGTAATCCCCTGAAAAAAAAGAATAGATTTACACTACCCTACATGGGAGGTTTCTCTTTCTCCCCTCTTTCTCTTAATATAGAACAGTTACTTACCTGAAAGTAACTGTGGTTCTTTGATACTTTTGTCTGTGTGAATCCCATTCATGGTGTGCAAATACCTTATGTGTGTGACTCTTGCACAAGAGACACATGCCTACTATGAAGGGGATCCAATCAGACAATAACAAAGAAAAATGCCTGGTGCTACCATTTTTACTCTAGCCCCAGTATGTCAGATGGATCTGTAGCAACATTATTCTATCTCCATGTTAAATGTATTCACTTACAGATTATTTTTAGGCATATGAAAGAGCTCACAAGAAGTTTGTTTGTTTTACACAGGTGAAGTCCTCTCCCAGTTCACAACAATGAAAAATCAGCTACAAGTATCTGCTGGGAGCCTCTTCTGACAGCTACAGGTATTTTCAGGAGGTCTTCAAAGTCAGGTAGAGCTAGCATGACTTTGGATGGTCCAAAACAATATAGCTGTGGCCTGGTAGTAGGTGTGAAATGCAAACTGTGTGCGATTTAGAAATCATGTACTTGATGAGCGAATGAACAGTATATCAAGGAGAGGTTAGCACTAGACTTGGTTGGGAGTTCGCCATCAAAATGTTTTTGCAGCAGAAAATTTTTGATTTTTATCAAAAAAATTTCTGTTTCTATTGGAATAACAGAAACAAATTATTTCATTTGGGATTGGCTGACCCAAATCAGCTTGTTGAAACAAATTGAAGTGTTTAGTTTTAAGTTAATTTGACATTAAGCTTTGATTTGTCATAGGAGCTATAATTCAGATGCCTCATTACCTATTCTTCTTTATGGGCCAGGCTCCATGGCTGGACTACATCTCTCAGGATGCACCAGAGTCTGCTCTCTGGGTGAACCGACACTATGCATCATGGGAATTGTGATTATGGTGCATCATAGGATATGTAGTCCAGATATGGAGCTTGGCCCATAGAGGAGAATAGGGGCATGAGGCACTTAGAAATACAACTCCCATAAGGCACCACAGCAGCACAGGGGTATAGATTAATGTTGAACTGAGCTGAAACAACATGTTTCAATTCAACAAACCAAAATGAAATATTTTGAATGGAAATATCTAAATGAAATGTTTTAAAAAAACATTTCTCAACTTTCCATTCCATGAAATATTTTCATTTTTGTTCTGATTTGGGATAAAACCAAATTTCAAAATACTGGAATTTTCCATGGGAGAGAAATTCCAATTTTCTATCAGCTCCCAATTAGCACAATCCATCCCTGCCATTTTAAGGAAAAGTGCTATGATGGCAGACTCTGAGTATGACTAGGGACGTGCCATTGGCAAGCTGCAATTCTCCATGAAAGCTGAGTGGTGACCACAATTTATTATTATAATATATTTTGTCTAGTGACAAGAGTTAATCCTTTATAATTATGCTGTGTAGAGAAGTCAGTGATGAAAATGTACTTAACGCTGGTGAGTACAACACAACACATGTTGCTGTTTTGTTCAGATAGCTGTGCTATGTGCAGTATTTAAAAGCAGTGGAAGGACTAAAGTATAAGTAAATGAGGGAAGGGCCTAACCTGGAAGGTTATGGAACACAACAGCCATAAAATAGCTGTAGCCTAACCATAGCAACAGAAAGTTGAATCCCTGCCTCTGTGAAAACTAAAGTGCTTTATATTTTACTTTGTATCTTCTTTTGGATTAAAAACAAACTAATTGCCAAGGGCTGCAGTGAGAAGGAGCTGAGATTTCATGGAACGTTACCAGCTTGCAGATTTCAACTCTCTAATGGCCGCCAGGGAGCTTTTGCTTGGTTGACTCCATAACGTCCTTAGGAAAACACCTGCACAAAAAGATGATTCTTGCAATAATCCCTAAGCAAAGTAAGGCTTGGGCTCAGTAGAGGGAGTAATTTCTGCAGTCAAGAGCCCTCCACTGAGTAAGTCATGGCGTGGCTCCGCAAGTTCCACCCTGGGAACTGTTCTTGGTAAATTTGTTATTCTCTGGGACCACTTTATCTCTAGGATTGCTCGTCTCTCTGAGGGACCCTTGTTTCCAGCACCTTCTCCCTGGGAGTACCTATCTTATCTGAGCTTGGGTACCTTTTTATTAGGTCCAGGTGCTCATTATAATATAATATAATATAAGGGTAATGTAATTAATGCAAATCAACTTGGGTTTATGAAAAATACTATCTTGATATCTTTTGTTGATGAAATTATAAGTTTGGTAGATAAAGGTAATAGTGTTGGCATAATATATTTAAACTTCTGTAAGGCATTTGACTTGGTACTACATATTTTGGTTTAAAACACTAGAATGATATAAAATTAACATGGCACACATTAAATGGATTAAAAACTGGCTAACTGATAGGTCTCAAAATGTAACGATAAATGGGGAATCATCATTTAGCTGATGAGTTTCTGGTGGGGTCCTGCAGCGATTGCTTCTTGGCCCTACGCTATTTAACTTTTTAAAAAATCAACAACCTGGAAAAAACAAAATAATTCCTGATAAAGTTTGTAGATGGCATAAAAATTGGGGGAGGGGGAAATAATGAAGAGGACAGATAATTGATTCAGAGCAATCTGGATCACTTGGTAAACTGGGTACAAGCAATCAATATGTGTTTTAATATGGCTAAATGTAAATGCATACATCTAGGAATAAAGAACAGGGGCCATACTTACAGGATGGAGGACTCTGTTCTGAGAAGCAGTCACTCTGAAAAAAGATTTGGGGGTCGAGGTGAATAATCACCTGAATGTGAACTCCCAGTGGCCACAAGAACTAATACAATCCTGAGATGTATTCACAGGAGAATCCCAAGTAGGAGTAGTGAGGATATTTTACCTTTTCATTTGACATTGGTCTGACTGTTGCTGGAGCACTGTGTCCAGTTCTGGTCCACACAATTCAAGAAGGATGTTGATAAATTGGAGAGGGTTCAGAGAAGAGCCACAAGAATGAATAAAGAATGAAAACAAGGCTGATAGTGATAGACACAAGGAGCTCAATCTATTTAGTTTAACAAAGAGAAGATTAAAGGGTGACTTGATTACAGCCTATAAATAACTACATGGGAAACAAATATTTAATAATGGGTTCTTCAATCTAGCAAAAAAGGTATAAATGATACAGTGGCTGGAAATTGAAGCTAGACAAATTTAGACTGGAAATAAGGCATACATTTTTAACAGTTGGAGTAATTAACCATTGGAAAAATTTACCAAGGTTGGATGCTTTTAGAAAAGAATGGATGTAAATCAAGATTGGATGTTTTTCTAAAAGACATGCTCTAAGAATTATTTTGGATAAATTCTATGGCTTGTGTTATACAGGAGGCTCTGACGCCCCTCAATTGCTATGGGACAATATGCCACTAGCCATGCAAGAGCCTGATCCTCAACTCCCATTAAAGTCCCTATTAGATGTGAGCACTGTGCAGAAGGCACTACACATGTTGTAGGACCACGGCCTTAGACACTACAAATTCACTTCAGCTTTCAGCTTGTGGAGAAGGATTTATTTAAAACGGTCTAAGGATTGTGCAA
This sequence comes from Caretta caretta, assembly GCF_965140235.1. Taxonomy (NCBI): domain Eukaryota; kingdom Metazoa; phylum Chordata; order Testudines; family Cheloniidae; genus Caretta; species Caretta caretta. The sequence goes on along the minus strand of NC_134207.1, from coordinate 204,943,229 downwards.
ACACAGGGAATAAAGTGACCATCTGTGCAGCACTCTAGAGACCCAGGGAGATAACCCTTTGCCCTTGAAAAGTGGAAGCACTCAAAATAAGGGTAACTAGCCACAGTCGGGCTAGTTAAAGTGAAAAAATCTCATTTATTTTGCCTTGTTAAAAGATCCATCAAACTGCATTTTGTGGTTGGCTGACTGATTAGAGGTAGTCACAACATCCATCGTCTACCTATTGGAAACAAAGATATACGTATACTTCTATTTTGTTGTCTTCTTCTCTACAGTGATTTTCCTCAATGAAAATGTTCAGCTACTCGCATACTTTAAAACAAATGATAAAGGATTTTTAAGAGAATTAAACATACAAAGAACAAAGAACTGAGGCGTTCATCAGTATTTTGAGGAAGAGAAAACGTGAACTAAAGTGATTCAAGAATAGCAGGAAACATACTTCTAAACTTTTCTCCTCTGATTTGCTCAATATAGACAGACAAATGTTGCCTCCATCCTAAGAAGGATTAAAAACTTTCCCCCTGACAATTGGGTTTTCACGTGGGTTTTAGACGCCTAGATTAGAAAACCAATTCCATCTCATAGTTTCAACCCACCTATCGAAAGAATATAAAAGGAGAAAAAAAGGGCTTCAAACTTTAGAAGGTTTTTTTCCCTGTTATTAACTTGGAGTGACCGAGATCCCTGACAGGAGTTCAATGTATAATAGTTTCCATTGCTTATGGTTCCTTTCTGAACTTCCATTTTGTGGGAATATGCTTGGATCATTGCATATAATACTGACCTGTCTCTAGAAAAGTCTCACTGTATTTTGGCCTGGCTCCTTTCCATTTCTAGTCCCCTAAGTCTGTTCCCCATTTCAACATTGCTTATTGCTACATTCCCAAACACGTTACACAAGCTTAGAGGAGCAATTTATAAGAATATTAGTAATTTGGCTGTGACCAAACAAGCCTTTTTCTTGTATAACAAATCATTCTGCCATGGAAACCAGCATTTTGTGGTTATTTGCTCACTTGTTTACAGCATTTCATTGAATGTGATATTTAAACAGCAGGCAAATGATTCAACCCAATATAAATCCATGAAAACCATGCAGGTCTCTGCAGCAATTTTCAAATCTAAACCTGGCTGGAAACGTACTCTGAAGACTTTTCCAAAAGTGCCTGGAAGAATGTAATATATGAATGTGTAATCTTTCCACAGACAGCCAAATTGTGCCAAATGTGTATATGTAGTGAGCCTACTTTGATTTTTGTAGCCTGAGGCAGCACCACAGTCTAATAACACTGCAGTAAAATATCCTGGCATATTGTCTGTAGAGATGTTTTTCTATAACTGAAAAAAAAGGGGGGGGGAAGAATATAAAGGCTGCACAACTCAACCTCAAGAGGGAAATTATCCATAATCACACTTAGCTCAAATGCAGTATCATTGAATGTAGTAAATCTCACCATCTGGGTCAGATCCTGCAACCCTTACTCTCATGAGCAGGCTTTATCCCACTGACTCCAACGGGACTGCTTGTGTAGGTAGACTTGCAGGATCAAAGCCCTCACTTGCGATATTTTGTCAGAGAGATGTGTCAAGTTAAATGGCATAGTTAGAAAAAGAAATGTCCCATTTCATGGGATTTCAGAATCCGAACCACAACCAGTATGTCTCTTCAGTTTTTTCATTCACCCTATGAAACAATGGCAGCATATTGGTACTATGCTCAACTCTAACTATGAAGCTAGTGCCGGCCACAATAATCTGAAACTAGTGTAGGGGTGAAAATTTTCACCAAAGGTGACACAGCCTCTCACAGAATTGAAGGAGTGGGTTTAGACAGGATCTTCAAGGCCTGGACCTATGGAGGAGGCCAGGGGGAGCAGTGAATCAGAGCAGGGGTGGAAGCACAGCTGGTTGTCTAAACCAACACACAAAACTCCACCTAGTAAAAACAAACAGGCAGGCAGTGCAGATCACAGAACATGGATGGTTTATGCTAATGGCCAGAAAGGCCCCTTAACAAATGCGCCATCACAGTCTTCACTAGCTTGAGTTTCCAATCTGATTAAAGGTATTGCCCTATGTACACACTGCAGTCATCTAACCTTGTGTTAATAAAGGCATGGGTCACTGTAGCAAAGTCCTCATCTGAAAGAAACAGTCACAACCCCCTGAGAAGATGTACAGTAGAACCTCAGAGTTTCAAACTGACCAGTCAACCACACACCTCATTTGGAACTGGAATTACACAATTAGGCAGCAGCAGAGACAAAAAAATAAGCAGTACTATGTTAAACATAAACTACTAAAAAAAAGGAAAGTTTAAAAAAAGATCTGACAAGGTAAGGAAATTGTTTCTGTGCTTGCTTCATTTAAATTAGGATGGTTAAAAGCAGCATTTTTCTTCTGCATAGTAAAGTTTCAAAGCTGCATTCAGTCAATGTTCAGCTGTAAACTTTTGAAAGAACCACCACAACGTTTTGTTTGGAGTTACGAACATTTCAGAGTTACAAATAACTTCCATTCCCAAGGTGTTCATAACTTTGAGGTTCTACTGTAGATTGAAAATACCCATCCTGATCACTGCTGCCATGTGATCATCTAACAATAGCTGGGGATCCCACAATATCCCCAGATTGTGTACTTAAGTACCACATGGTGGACACATCCTCACCATATCCAGGTACAAAGTCCCACCCTACCAACATCACTTATGTCTTATCTGGAGTGATCTTCATCCAGCTAGCTCCCATCCATACCTAACCTCTACAGCAGGGGTTCTCAACCTGTTTTTTTTACACCAATAATGGACCCCAGTCCTCCCCTGGTCTTTATTGGCCAAGGACGACATTTAATCCAAAGCAGAGGCTGAGGCACAATACGTTGCTGACACTTCTAGTACTTAGTGAATGTATCAATGGAGTTACCAGGGATCAATTTGTCCACATTTGCCAAAGTGTCCTCTGTAGTGCTTCAGTGTAGACACTACCTATGGTGACAGGAGGGGTTCTGGCATAAGTATAGGTAATCCACCTCCATCAGAGGCAGTAGCTGGGTCAATGAAAGAATTCTTCCGTTGACCTAGCGTTGTCTACAACAGGGTTTAGATCAGTATAGCTACATCTCTCAGGGACGTGGATTTTTCACACCCCTGACAGATGTAGCTATGCCAACATAAGTTCCTACTGTAGACCAGGCGTCAGTGTCTCTAAAACAGTTTGATGATGAAAAGGTAAGTCACTGTCCTAAAATATGGCCTCAGATTTGTTCCCATGTTGCAGTATATAGTGATCAGCAAAAAAATGGCACTGGGCAACTACGTTCCCTCTAAGATGTGTGGCCATGCAGCAGGCTATCAAGGGCTGCGCAGGCGCATAGCAGGGAGGGGCGCCTCTCCCCATGGCCCTGGGCTGCTGCGGCAAGAAAGGGCTGAGGGGAGTCCTCTCTCCCTGCTGCAGCCCCAGCGCAGACTTTACCCCAAACCCCTCATTCCCAGTCCCACCCCAGAGCCCCCACCCCCACACCCCAACCCTCTTCCCTAGCCCTGAGTCCCCTCCCGCACTCCAAACCCCTCTTCCCTGGCCCCACCCCAGAGCCCGCCCCCCCCAGCCAGAGCCCTCACCACCCCCACACACCAACCCTTTGCCCCAGCCCTGAGCTCCCTCCCACACGCCAAACAACCTCGGCCCCACCCCTGCCACACATCACCTCCATATTGGTGCACATAACAAAATTCATTCTGCACATGGAGATAAAAAATTAGAGGGAACATTGCTGGGCAAGAACATTAAAAAAAAAAAATCCTGGTAGGAACAACTGGAATCCCTTTACCGTATACAGGTGAAAGAAAAAGTGTGGCATCCACTTTGGAATGGAGTGTTTAGCTACAGCATGTTATTTTTGGTGAAACATGACTGCGGGGTTTCAGTGCTTAAAGGATGCAAACTCCATGCCTGCTTATCATCACTGGCTCCAGGCTCACCACCTACATCAGGCTGAGGCTCCACTGATATTTCCCGGTAACATCACAGAAAAAGTCTCTCTTCACTGCAGGTATCACCGTGAGTTTACTCACGGCCAGAATCCTTTGGTTCACATAGGAATTAATGCCAGAGTCTAATTTTACAAGTTTCAGAGTAGCAGCCGTGTTAGTCTGTATCCAGGGGACACTAAGGAAGGAAACTGAAATCTTGCTTGCTGGAAGTTCACCCCAATAAACATTGAATTGTTTGCACCTTTGGACTTCAGGTATTGTTGCTCTCTGTTCATACAAGAAGGACCAGGGAAGTAAGTGGGTGAAGGAATAAGCCCTCTAACATCTTGGTGCCGTGACTCGGATGCATCGCATCGGATAGGTGAGTGGCAGCCTGTAAGTCCCCCTCCCCAACAGTCCACACAACTACTTGGAGGGGGTATAGCGAATGCTCGTGATGGTAGTTGCGGGTTTTGGCAAGCCAGGGTAAAGGATTTTTTGGATAAATGGATAAGGAAGAACCAGGGCCCATACCAGGTGCAGAGGTCAACCTGGGATGAGATTAAAAAGGAAATGGAGGAAGTGTTAGGGGACCCAGAGGGATGGGGGGCGGCTGAGGAGCCCACCCTCCTTTGGTATATGGGCAGTGGAAGAAGGTCCCTGCCCATGGGGACTGAATGCCTTCCAGGGAAAGGAGACACTTCAGTCTGCTTGTGAGAGGTTTGAAGTAAGGGCAGCATTATGGGAAGCTGCCAGTAATCTTTCAAGTTTGGTGCTGCTTCAGCAAGGGTTGCTGAAGGGTTGTAAATTAGTTAGGGGTGGTTAAAGATGATTTGGCACAACAGGGTTTAGAGTCAAAAGCAGAGTTAACAGACCACCTTTAGAGACTGGAGCTGGGACTTGGTCCTGGGGGAGTGGAGAGAAAAAAAAAGGTTTCAAAGTGCAAAATGGCAGGGTTTGCAGGAGCAGGTAACAACCCCCACTCTTCTCCCAGAGCCAAAATGAGAACCTGGGGATAAGAGTTCCCTACTGTTTCAACCCAGGGAGCCTACTCTTGGCTCAGAGCTAACTATATCCTTTTCTTCTTTTCCTTTTTCTTTTTCTCCATTTACTTAATTTGCTGCTGGTAGCCTATACTTTAAACTGACCTGACAGGCTTAATTGGTTTCTTTCCACCTCTTCCTCCTCCTCTCCCCCAGCCTTTCCACACTTTTGTTTTTCTGAAGTTTTAATGCAGGGTACTTTGGATACTTATGTGAAATGTTTCTGGTTATTTTGGACAAAGTATGATGGAGGTCTGCTGTATTCCACTGGAATTTTTGGAGTAAAAGATCCATGGGCATCAATGGAGACAAATGTTTTACTACCTTTTTGAACAGTCTCAAGGTAAAGACAACACAGGTTAAGGCAGCTGTGTGGCAATAATTGTACTTGGTGGCTAAGTTGTTACAGACAAATTGCACTACCTTAAAGAACTAAATGTAGGAGTAAGTGATTTAAAGAAGTGAGTGAAAAGTAAGGTCTGCAATAGCTGCAAAAGTGAGATGGCTGTGAGCCCTTCTAACAGGGGAACAATGACACTGTTGGCCTCTCTGCTATTTAAAATTTATCTCAGTTTTTGCATAACATACAGTGTAGGGCCAAATTGTGTCCTCAGAGGATGTGTGCGCAACTCCCATTGTGTTGAATGTGCTTTATGTGGGTGTCCAAAAGCAGACAGGCCCACAGTGAATGATTGTTTTGGCTTCCTGATCTTTATTATTCTTCACCTCCCACTCCAGTCAACCAGCTGCTCTCCTCAACCCAAAGTAAAAACAACTCCTGTCCTTTAGATTTGTCTTCTTAAAGAAAGTGTTACTAATCCAAACTCTGTGGAATTCATAAAATGCTGGCAAATTTCAAATTCCATTTGCCATTGACTTCAGTGAGAGCGGGATCGATATTTTAAACAACGTTTTGCAGCATTTTGGGCTATTCCAGCATTGGAGTTGAGTGTGCTTAGCACTTCTGAAAAATCAGGCCATCATTGTCTTAAGTTAAGCTACCAAAATTAATGGACACTTTTGAAAATTTTAGCCTGTCTAATTTGCCCAAAGATATACAGTGAGTCTTTGACAGAGCGGAGGATACAAACAAGGTGTCCTGACACCAAGTCCTTGGCTATGAATGCTGGACCTCACCGGTAAATATTATCTATGTGTAACTATTTTCTTATGCTGCTTAAGCATATTTCTTAGTTTTTCAAACACAGGGGAAAATAAACACTTTTAATTTTTAAAAAATTATGCAGAGAAACAGACAGAATTTAATCTTTGTAGGGTGAGATGCCTCAACATCTAGCATGGCTTTCTTGTCCTGCCTCTGAGACACTTCCATGCAATTAGTCCTCTTACCACTGTGAATATATTAAGTGTATCCCTCCCCTACTGAGAATTCACCATTTACCATACCAGTCAAGTAGAAAATGACACTTAGACTGTCCATGCTAGTATTTTCTGTCTTTGACAGAACAAATATTTTACTTCCACTCAAATCTCCAATCTCCTACACCCCAGTGACATATGTAAACAATTATCTCTAGCATCTTTTCATGCTGTCAACTATTTTCTTAGAGACAATAGGTGGCATGATATCTTTTACTGAACCAATTTCTGTTGTTAGAAGGGACAGACTTTCGAGCATCAGAGCTTTTCCTCAGGTGTGGAGAAAGTAGTCAGTGTGTCTGAGCTAAATACAAGCTGGGACAGATTCTTAAGCATCAGGGTTACACACACTCACCCTACCTTCTCCTCCACACCCCACTTAAAATAAAGAAAAAAAGCCTCCACTGACTGCATGCTCCTAGTTGTCACCTACCACACCACACTAGATTAATAGATTCTAAGGGACCACTGTGATCATCTAGTCCAGGGGTAGGCAAACTATGGCCCGCATATGGCCCGTCAGACCTTTTAATCCAGCCCTCGAGCTCCTGCCAGGGAGTGGGGTCGGGGACTTGCTCCTCTCCACCTGCCCGGCGCTGCTGCCGGGGAATGGGGTCGGGGGCTTGCCCTGCTTCAGCGATCCCACCAGGGAGTGGGGTTGGGGGCTTGCACCGGTCTGTCCGCCCGGTGCTTCCCAGCCCCCAACTTGATAAGCAGGTGCGAGCAGCACTGCTTATTCAGACTTCACCACGCTATTTCGGGGATCGGAACCCTCACCCCTACGTGCCCAATCCCTGAAGCGCCAGCCTCCTCGCGCCAGCCTCCACCCAAACTAGCCAATGATCAGGGCCAGCAGCATCGCAGGATACTGCCCCTAATCGAGTCCAATTAGGCACGGCAAGCTCCTTCATTGACCAATCCCTGAGGCTCCTCTGAGAGACTCGCCTCATTCCTTATCAGCCAATCACCAGGGCCCAGACCCTCCGTTCTCCTATAGCCCCACCCTTCAAACTGCCCAGGGGCCGTACCCATCCCAGCTAGGGTGCCTCCACCTGTGGCGATGCATGGTACGGCCGCTTTGGTGTCACCGCCGGCAGGGCCCCTCGGAGTCCCTGGTGCCGCCCCTGGAGAGGAGGTCGTTTTAAAATATTAGCTTTAAGATTTTTATATGTTAAACTCTCATAACATGCTAAATAAACGTCTTTTTTATTTTGTGTATCCTCTTTGTCACCATTGCTGACTGACTATAGCAACAATGTGAGAACACACAACCATTTAGAAGTAAATATGTTGCTTTGAAAAAGTGATAATCAAGCATAAGAATTAGTAACACTATTTTTCACTCATTATACCTCGCACCCAAGGTTCTCAAACAACAACAAATTAATTTAGCTTCTCAGTACACCTACTGTGTAACCTGTTTTACTTAAAGGGAAACAGAGGCACCATTTGGGCTCGATTCACCTACATGAGTGCAGCGGGTTGCAGTTCCTACTAATTACACTCATGGGGGAAGCTGTGCCAGACACACTTCCCTCTTTCGGGAGGTAGGTTCACCTAGTACAGGGGTGGGCAAACTTTTTGGCTCAAGGGCCACACTGGGGTTCTGAAACTGTATGGAGGGCCAGGTAGGGAAGGCTGTGCCTCCCCAAACAGCCTGGCCCCCGTCCCCTATCCGCCCCCTCCCACTTCCCATCCGTGACTGCCCCCCTCAGAACCTCCGACCCATCCAACCCTCCCTCCTCATCCCCGACCGCCCCCTCCCGGGACCCCCCGCCCCTAACTGCCCCCCCAGGACTCCACCTCCTATCCAACCCTTGCCTGCTCCCTGACTGCCCTGACCCCTAGCCCCCCAACAGGCCTCCTGGGGCTCCCACACCTATCCAACCCCCCTGTTCCCCATCCCCTGACCACCCCCCCTGAACCCTAGACCCATCCAACCCCCCCTGCTCCTTGTCCCCTGACCTCCCCCTCCCAGGACCCCCCAGCCAACTACCACCCTCACCATGCCGCTCAGAGCAGCAGGAACTCACAGCAAGACTGCAGGGGAGAGAGGACAGCAGGGGAGGGGCTGGGGGCTAGCCTTCCCAGCCGGGAGCTCAGGGGCCGGGCAGGACGGTCCTGAGGGCTGGATGTGGCCTGCGGGCCATAATTTGCCCACCTCTGACCTAGAAGGACATACTTTTAAGTTATAGTTGGGCTTATATAGGAGCCTAGCTAGCAACTACCTTGGGAAGTGAACTGAATTTTCACATTTCTCAAGTGCCCTAGCCCCACTTCCTCCTTGACCAGTCACACACACTTTAGGGGCTACATTGGCTGCCCCTGAACCCCTGGGGAGAGATGGGGTTGTGGGTAACTTGCAGTGCTGTGCCCTCACTTTAGGCAGGTTTTCCAGTGGTAGGGATCCACAGTCTGAGTTCTGCCAGGCAGGGAATTTAGCCCATTTAATGACTTGCCCAAGGAAGCAAGTGGCAGAACTAGGAATAGAACCCAAGTGTCTTGATTCATGGTCCTGTATCTTAACAACAGGAGCCTCTTCCTTCCCTGCTGCTGGCCTGACAACCTAGGAGACTGAAGTCATCTTTTTACAACCAAATCAGGCTAAGTTACAGGCTTCCTTATGATGCCGCACCCATGCCATGGTGGGGTGTCTATAAGGTGGAGAGGGCAGTCTCCACAGCTATTTAGACCTTGGCCTCTGTATTGAAACCACCTATCAAAAAGGGCCAATTGTGGTAGTGTGAGATATGGACCCCATGTCCCCTGGGAACTGGCCTAAAACCACTACATTTATTTAACAGAATGGATGCTGTTACTTTCTTTTTATTGGCAGATAAGATATTGGCAGTTTTAGTTGTATCCCTCATAGGGCAAAAGTTCCCAAAATGTGGTCAGTAACCAGAGGTAGTTCATGGCACCCTTTGTGGTGGTCCACAGACAGCAGATTGTCAAGTGGTACTGCTCTTCTCCTTGTTTCGAGCTACTAATTATAATAAACTACAGCTAAATATTTATTTTCAACGTAAATAGTTTGTAATTGGTACAGGAATGTTGTGAGAGCATGTCTGGGAAGGGAGGGGGTCTTCACAATCATGAAAGAGTTTTGAAATTGAGCACAAAACAACCTCTCTGTTAAGATGTAGTCCCCATTCTGAGAAAAGAATCCCAGGAACAGGGACTGGCTGCTTGCACCAGAAATGCCTAATCCATGGGTAAAACATTAAACAATGACTTTGTGACTGCATCCACCTAACAACATTAGGCAGTAATAGCTTCCAGTCATTGCCAACATCATGGGGTGAGAGTCTTTGCCACGCCTCCAGGAGGCATAGCAAAGAACTTGCAGTCTAGGGGAAAGGGGGCCATGGTGACTTTAAGCCACCTTTGTACCTTCCCAATCCTGGGCTTCTCAGCAGTGACTGGAATCTCCATAGCACTGTGGCCCTGCCTCCAACCTGCCCCTCTCACCTCCAGCTCTGCCCTGCCCTAGCAATATGCCAGGGCTTCCTTGGAGGACAGCCTCACTCACTTACATGGCTGTCTTCCACTGTGCCTGCACCAGGGGAATGCTCCCCTGGCTGGATATGGAAATTTTAGACCCCATTTACTTAGCATAAAGGGTCCAAAGCGAGGTCTGAACCTTGCCCCTAGATTTTAATTGCTGCCCTAGAAGTGAAATGCTCTGAGAGTGCCTTAACAAATCCCTAAGCTATCCTCTTCCTTAAAGAGTCATACCTTCTTGAAGGTTCAAAATACAAAGAAATGTTCAGATGAACTAAGCACATTTTGGGAGCAGTGTATTCTTTTTTAAATTAAAGGTAACACATTGTGCATAACTAAACACAGTGTCATGTAAAGTTGTTTTAAAGGAAGCATTGCTGTTGTCCAAGGGGGAATCCATGTTCAGGCGCAATTGGCTTGTTTTTCCTTTAACATCAGATGCAGAATGCCTCCATTCTCCTTTACAGAAGAGATTTATATGCTGCCACTCTTCTGGTAAAATACTTGAATAATGTAGTACTATTTAGACAAGACGAATTTCTGGCTAAACTTAGTGTGTCACTGCTGATTATTCCTATCCTTAGCCAGTATCATATCACACAAATGCATTAGGACATTTTTCTGGACCATGATGTCTTTATACTTACTGGAACAATTACACAATCAACAAACGGAAAGGCACTCATGAGGCTGACCTGTGATTCAGAGAGATGCCTTTTAATTTCTTGAACTTTCTTTTCAGTGTACAAAAATATATTCCCCAAAAATCAATAATACTGATGTCATTTCCTCTATTATTCATCTATTTTCCTTAAAGTGACACAATATAGAATATAACATCTACACAAACACACATAGATAAGTATGCCCACAGTCTCATTTCTATACTCGTGGCAATATTGGCTAGGTAAACCTTGTGTCTAATGTTAGATTTTCAGATTCCAACTTGGAAATCTATTACCAATAAACAAGATAAAACTTAAGCCATATTGACAATTCAGTTGGTCTCCAAGGTTCTGGTCAACCATGACCAAGACTCGGCTATTGGTGCTAGATTTGAACTCTTGCTCCCTGGGGCAGCATGATCTGAATCATGGCCACAGACTCAGATGGCAATACTGGCATTTTGCATGGTTTATTTAATGCAACTCACTATTTTGTGCCTTCAAGCATCCCCTACTGCTGGTAGTTATGCTCGGTCTCTCCTGCATTTTATCTGTTGCAGTATACGAGCACCAAAGAGGCTGGGAAGATTAATATAGGGAAGTCCTAAATGACTACTCAAGTGGAGAATCAGACCCATAAAGGAAAGACTGTGACAGCCCTTTATTGGTGGGAAGCATGCAAAGAGTTTTTACACTCTTGGTGCATGGACTGGTCGCTTAGCACATTCTTAGGGGCATACAGAAGGGGTGTAGAGGAAGCAGGACCACTGTCTGTGGAACAGGCTATCCACACTGGGGTGAGCAGATTTCATCTTCCTAAAGGATGATATAGCCCACACAGTCCCTCTAGTTACCATTGAAGAACATGGTGCAGGTTGGGTGGTTGTGGTTCTACACAGCCCTTATTTGAGCCAGTGGATAAATACCACAATTTGGACAGGGGATGCATGGGAACAAATGGTACATTCTCCATGTTGGTTGCACCAAATTCCTTACCCAACACATTGGTTCAGATCCTCAGCCACAACTAGGAAAGGAATTCTTTACCCTGGGGTCCCACTTGCCTTGGAAGTGTTGGATAAATACAGGGTTAAAACTGAGTGAATAAAGCAGCAATTTAAGAAATAGAATCAGAGCTATGTATGAGAACAGATATGGAGATCATTACTAAAAAAAAAATCTGTTCAAAGTAAAGTGCTGAAGAGTTTACTGTTGGTGGAGTGCAACTGCAGTTGGGTGAATGCTTTAGCCTACATTTCAAAGGCAAAACTGCAAATACTTTACAGCTAGCTTCAAGCTCACAGAGCTCCAATTAAAATCCTGTGTAACAGATGGCAAATTCTGAGTCATAAAACAGTATTAGTTGGCAACAAACTTACGTTTGTTCCAAAGGGATTCTTGCCATATACTGCTCTGACAACTGTGCATAGTCTGTACCAGTCACCAGCATAGTTCCTGCCCTGGCAAGCAAAGCTCCAAATCAGTTTACACATGAACAGATATTTGAATACGAATGTCTAGTATGAAAAATACAAATACCAGTCTGAGGCAGAAAACCGACCACAGACATGCGTAATCTGGAGATCACTTTTTTTCTGCTTGTTTCTGTGGTGATTTATGCATACAAGTTGCTATCTATGAACAGATCATATTTTTTAAAGGGCGAGGTGGAATTTAACAAAATGTTAGGTAGTGAGTGAATTGTTAAGACCTGGGCATTAATAGTGATTTTGATCTTCAAAGCACTTTACTCACATTTTAGAGGTGGAGACTGAGACAAAGAATCTTGCCCAGGCTCTAGAGGGAGTTACTGCCAGCAGTGGAGTGAGGAGTTCCTGGCTACAGTCTTGTCCTCAGGTCCATTAGGCCCCATTTGTCTCAATTACATTAACAGAATTAATACAAAATCTAAAACTCATGACCTGTCTGTAGCAAGACTCTTTATCAAGGAGTCCTCCATAAGAGTTACATTCTAGCATAATGTACAAAACTAAATGGGTATGTCTACACTACGGAATAAGGTCGAATTTATAGAAGTCGGTTTTTTAGAAATCGGTTTTATATATTCGAGTGTGTGTGTCCCCACAGAAAATGCTCTAAGTGCATTAAGTGCATTAACTCGGCAGAGCGCTTCCACAGTACCGAGGCTAGAGTCGACTTCCGGAGCGTTGCACTGTGGGTAGCTATCCCACAGTTCCCGCAGTCTCCGCTGCCCATTGGAATTCTGGGTTGAGATCCCAATGCCTGATGGGGCTAAATCATTGTCGCGGGTGGTTCTGGGTACATATCGTCAGGCCCCCGTTCCCTCCCTCCCTCCGTGAAAGCAAGGGCAGACAATCATTTCGCGCCTTTTTTCCTGAGTTACCTGTGCAGACGCCATACCACGGCAAGCATGGAGCCCGCTCAGGTAACTGTCACCCTATGTCTCCTGGGTGCTGGCAGACGTGGTACGGCTTTGCTGCACAGTAGCAGCAACCCATTGCCTTCTGGCAGCAGACGGTGCAATACGACTGGTAGTCGTCCTCGTCGTGTCCGAGGTGCTCCTGGCCACGTCGGCTGGGAGCGCCTGGGCAGACATGGGCGCAGGGACTAAATTTGGAGTGACTTGAGCAGGTCATTCTCTTTAGTCCTGCAGTCAGTCCTATTGAACCGTCTTATGGTGAGCGGGCAGGCGATACGGACTGCTAGCAGTCGTACTGTACCATCTTCTGCCAGGCAGGCAAGAGATGAGGATTGCTAGCAGTCGTATTGTACCATCTTCTGCCAGGCAGGCAAGAGATGAAGATGGCTAGCAGTCGTACTGTACCATCTTCTGCCGAGCAGCCATGAGATGTGGATGGCATGCAGTCCTTCTGCACCGTCTGCTGCCAGCCAAAGATGTAAAAGATAGATGGAGTGGCTCAGAACAAGAAATAGACCAGATTTGTTTTGTACTCATTTGCCTCCTCCCCTGTCTAGGGGACTCATTCCTCTAGATCACACTGCAGTCACTCACAGAGAAGGTGCAGCGAGGTAAATCTAGCCATGTATCAATCAGAGGCCAGGCTAACCTCCTTGTTCCAATAAGAATGATAACTTAGGTGCACCATTTCTTATTGGAACCCTCCGTGCAGTCCTGCCTGAAATACTCCTTGATGTAAAGACACCCCCTTTGTTGATTTTAGCTCCCTGAAGCCAACCCTGTAAGCCGTGTCCTCAGTCGCCCCTCCCTCCATCAGAGCAACGGCAGACAATCGTTCCGCGCCTTTTTTCTGTGCGGACGCCATACCAAGGCAAGCATGGAGGCCGCTCAGCTCACTTTGGCAATTAGGAGCACATTAAACACCACACGCATTATCCAGCAGTATATGCAGCACCAGAACGTGGCAAAGCGATACCGGGCGAGGAGGCGACGTCAGCGCGGTCACGTGAGTGATCAGGACATGGACACAGATTTCTCTGAAAGCATGGGCCCTGCCAATGCATGCATCATGGTGCTAATGGGGCAGGTTCATGCTGTGGAACGCCGATTCTGGGCTCGGGAAACAAGCACAGACTGGTGGGACCGCATAGTGTTGCAGGTCTGGGATGATTCCCAGTGGCTGCGAAACTTTCGCATGCGTAAGGGCACTTTCATGGAACTTTGTGACTTGCTTTCCCCTGCCCTGAGGCGCATGAATACCAAGATGAGAGCAGCCCTCACAGTTGAGAAGCGAGTGGCGATAGCCCTGTGGAAGCTTGCAACGCCAGACAGCTACGGGTCAGTTGGGAATCAATTTGGAGTGGGCAAATCTACTGTGGGGGCTGCTGTGATGCAAGTAGCCCACGCAATCAAAGATCTGCTGATATCAAGGGTAGTGACCCTGGGAAATGTGCAGGTCATAGTGGATGGCTTTGCTGCAATGGGATTCCCTAACTGTGGTGGGGCTATAGACGGAACCCATATCCCTATCTTGGCACCGGAGCACCAAGCCGCCGAGTACATAAACCGCAAGGGGTACTTTTCGATAGTGCTGCAAGCTCTGGTGGATCACAAGGGACGTTTCACCAACATCAACGTGGGATGGCCGGGAAAGGTGCATGATGCTCCCATCTTCAGGAACTCTGGTCTGTTTCAAAAGCTGCAGGAAGGGACTTTATTCCCAGACCAGAAAATAACTGTTGGGGATGTTGAAATGCCTATATGTATCCTTGGGGACCCAGCCTACCCCTTAATGCCATGGCTCATGAAGCCGTACACAGGCAGCCTGGACAGTAGTCAGGAGCTGTTCAACTACAGGCTGAGCAAGTGCAGAATGGTGGTAGAATGTGCATTTGGATGTTTAAAGGCGCGCTGGCGCAGTTTACTGACTCGCTTAGACCTCAGCGAAACCAATATTCCCACTGTTATTACTGCTTGCTGTGTGCTCCACAATATCTGTGAGAGTAAGGGGGAGACGTTTATGGCGGGGTGGGAGGTTGAGGCAAATCGCCTGGCTGCTGGTTACACGCAGCCAGACACCAGGGCAGTTAGAAGAGCACAGGAGGGCGCGGTATGCATCAGAGAAGCTTTGAAAACCAGTTTCATGACTGGCCAGGCTACGGTGTGAAAGTTCTGTTTGTTTCTCCTTGATGAAACCCCCCGCCCCTTGGTTCACTCTACTTCCCTGTAAGCTAACCACCCGCCCCTCCTCCCTTCAATCACCGCTTGCAGAGGCAATAAAGTCATTGTTGCTTCACATTCATGCATTCTTTATTCATTCATCACACAAATAGGGGGATGACTACCAAGGTAACCCAGGAGGGGTGGTGGAGGAGGGAAGGAAAATGCCACACAGCACTTTAAGCACAGCACTTTAAAAGTTTACAACTTTAAAATTTATTGAATGACAGCCTTCTTTTTTTTGGGCAATCCTCTGTGGTGGAGTGGCTGGTTAGCCGGAGGCCCCCCCACCGCGTTCTTGGGCGTCTGGGTGTGGAGGCTATGGAACTTGGGGAGGAGGGCGGTTGGTTACAGAGGGGCAGCAGTGGCAGTCTGTGCTCCAGCTGCCTTTGCTGCAGCTCAACCATACACTGGAGCATACTGGTTTGGTCCTGCAGCAGCCTCAGCATTGAATCCTGCCTCCTCTCATCATGCTGCCGCCACATTTGAGCTTCAGCCCTGTCTTCAGCCCGCCACTTACTCTCTTCAGCCCGCCACCTCTCCTCCCGGTCATTTTGTGCTTTCCTGCACTCTGACATTATTTGCCTCCACGCATTCGCCTGTGCTCTGTCAGTGTGGGAGGACAGCATGAGCTCGGAGAACATTTCATCGCGAGTGCGTTTTTTTTTCTTTCTAAGCTTCACTAGCCTCTGGGAAGAAGAAGATCCTGTGATCATTGAAACACATGCAGCTGGTGGAGAAAAAAAAAGGGACAGCGGTATTTAAAAAGACACATTTTATAAAACAGTGGCTACACTCTTTCAGGGTAAACCTTGCTGTTAACATTACATACATAGCACATGTGCTTTCGTTACAAGGTCGCAT
Organism: Caretta caretta; assembly: GCF_965140235.1. Lineage (NCBI taxonomy): Eukaryota > Metazoa > Chordata > Testudines > Cheloniidae > Caretta > Caretta caretta. The sequence continues at coordinate 204,927,182 of NC_134207.1, read as the reverse complement.
TTTGCCTCCTCCCACCGCGTGACTACCCCCTCAACCTTCCCCCCTCCCTGTGGCTAACAGCGGGGAACATTTCTGTTTAGCCACAGGCAAACAGCCCAGCAGGAATGGGATCCTCTGAGTGTCCCCTGAAGAAAACCACTCTATTTCAACCAGGTGACCATGAATTAGATCTCACTCTCCTGAGGATAACACAGAGAGATAAAGAACAGATGTTGTTTGAATGCCAGCAAACATACACTGCAATGCTTTGTTCTACAATGATTCCCGAGTACGTGTTACTGGCCTGGAGTGGTAAAGTGTCCTACCATGAAGGACGCAATAAGGCTGCCCTCCCCAGAAACCTTTTGCAAAGGCTTTAGGACTACATCTAGGAGAACCGCAAATGCCAGGGCAAAGTAATCCTTTCACATGCTTGCTTTTAAACCATGTATAGTATTTTAAAAGGTACACTCACCAGAGGTCCCTTCTCCGCCTGCTGGGTCCAGGAGGCAGCCTTGGGTGGGTTCGGGGGGTACTGGCTCCAGGTCTAGGGTGAGAAACAGTTCCTGGCTGTCGGGAAAACCGGTTTCTCCGCTTGCTTGCTGGGAGCTGTCTACAACCTCCTCCTCATCATCATCTTCTTCGTCCCCAAAACCTGCTTCCGTATTGCCTCCATCTCCATTGAAGGAGTCAAACAACACGGCTGGGGTAGTGGTGGCTGAACCCCCTAAAATGGCATGCAGCTCATCATAGAAGCGGCATGTTTGGGGCTCTGACCCAGAGCGGCTGTTCGCCTCTCTGGTTTTCTGGTAGGCTTGCCTCAGCTCCTCCAGTTTCACGCGGCACTGCTTCGGGTCCCTGTTATGGCCTCTGTCCTTCATGCCCTGGGAGATTTTGACAAAGGTTTTGGCATTTCGAAAACTGGAACGGAGTTCTGATAGCACGGATTCCTCTCCCCAAACAGCGATCAGATCCCGTACCTCCCGTTCGGTCCATGCTGGAGCTCTTTTGCGATTCTGGGACTCCATCATGGTCACCTGTGCTGATGAGCTCTGCATGGTCACCTGCAGCTTGCCACGCTGGCCAAACAGGAAATGAGATTCAAAAGTTCGCGGTTCTTTTCCTGTCTACCTGGCCAGTGCATCTGAGTTGAGAGTGCTGTCCAGAGCGGTCATAATGGAGCACTCTGAGATAGCTCCCGGAGGCCAATACCATCGAATTGTGTCCACAGTACCCCAAATTCGAGCCGGCAACGTCGATTTAAGCGCTAATCCACTTGTCAGGGGTGGAGTAAGGAAATCGATTTTAAGAGCCCTTTAAGTCGAAATAAAGGGCTTCATTGTGTGGACGGGTGCAGGTTTACATCGATTTAATGCTGCTAAATTCGACCTAAAGTCCTAGTGTAGACCAGGGCTAATAGAGGACATTCCAGTAGGGACATAATTCATGTTGTGGTGCACATAAGTCATGTACTGAAATCTTATATGGCCCTGAATAAACGAGAACCAAAAAATACAAGTGCTCCACAGTGAAATTTACAATATAAGTTAGCTGTTTTGCGTATTATACAGACACCCTGCCCCTCCCCCGCCCCCCATATCTGACAGGGGGGAAGAGGCTAGTGGCCAAATGATAATCAAACTAATATGTCTGTGACTTGAGCATCTGGAGCCCTATTTCTTCATCCACAGGGTAACACACCCTGGCTTCAGTGGAGTTACTCATATCCTGTGGAAAAGGAGAATTGGGACCCCAACTAGGAAAGGGAAGAAAACCATAAATGACTGAAAAGCAGGGAATATTCACACAATTATGTGATGGGTAGGGCCTATTCAAACCTGTGGGAAGAAAAGAGATTGCTCTGATCAATGTGAAGAATACAGCCTCTCTTTTTCAGTAGATAAAACAAGTTCCATGTGTACAGTTTAGCAAGTGCATGGAAACTGGTTAAACTGCATCTTTTCCCAAGCAACACACCAGTAAAATCTAGGCACTGTCCACTGTGGGAGTGAAAGCATATGGACCTGCAACTAGTAGGACTCAGTGGTATATTTAGCTGTTATGGCTGTTTCCTTTTAAAAGTCTGTCCATCTACAGGAGCAACTGCCATTTTGTGACACAGAACTGATTGCAGCACGTTACAGAGAGGAGATTCCAGAAGTGAGCACAATGTGATTTACATTTTGTTCTCTCTTGTTTTATTGCTTCTGTTAATCTAAAATAAAGGTTCACAACCTGGGTGCTGTGAACAGGTATGAAGAGTCACAACAATTCTGCCCTTTTCATTGTGCTAAGTGTGAAGGGGATCCCAACTAGATCCTGGCTAGATGGAAGGAGGGTCCTGGTAGGGAAAAGGTTGAGACACACTGATCTAAAAAAAGAGTCATTTGGCCTGACAGTAGATGATTGCTGTGTGGGTGTCTGGAAAAACTTAATAGCCAGAAACTGGCACACAGTAACCTTTTAGATTCTACCTTTGTAACTAAGGATTTTTCCAGCATTTTCCTTGTGTGCGTTACATTTTCCCTTCCAACTGCTGGAGCTGCTGGCCAGACTGAACATGTGCACTGGTTCAGTGAAGACCAACTCTATAGAAAGTGTCTTGGCACAGTTTAGGGTGTAATCTTGGTATCAAAAATGTATGGGGTAAAATCCTGGTCCACACTGAAGTCAAGGGGAGTTCTGTAGTTGATTTCAGTGCATCCAGGATTTCACCCATCCACTAAAGATATGTCTAAACTATGATAAAAGGTGTAAAAAAATGTGTTAACCAGTCTGTTTTAAGACAGATATTCAAAAATCCTAATACTGATAATGCAAGTTGTATTTGAACATGTCAGTTGGTCAAGGTGAACCCTAGGGCCAATGGGACTAATTGTGTACTTGAGCACATGCATAAATGCTTTGCTGAATTGGGTCTTTACAATCTAACTGTTGGTCACTACATGAGTGTTCAGACTCTCATTTCTGTCTCTAAAGCCAGTACTTTGTTCTCTCATGTCCTTTCTTGTGAAGTTTGATGGTGTGACCAAATCTCCAGATAAAAATAAATAAATAAATAAAAATTCAAGAACATAAGAAATGTCATAGCTTTTCTGACACTGGTTAGCAGAAAAATAGAAGTAGCTAATATTAAACATTCACTGCTGATTTTAACATTGTCCAGCTCACTTCTCCTTTGCATGCTGAAGAGTTTCTGTATGCAAGATGTCAACATGCATGCATCTCTCTGACGCATCGTCTTGCTTGTGAGGTTTGGCTAAAAAACCAAACCCATCAATGACGGCACTGAAAAATATTTGCCTCTAGTAACCTTCCCGCTTGTTCTCCAGATGCTTGTTTTAAAGCCACACACTTTCTGCTACTAGAAAAATTGAAACCTATAAACATTGACTCACTGGCTGAAATAAAAACCCAGAGTTCCTGAGAAAGCTTTTTAAAAGGTGTGGAAGTTTTCTTCCCATAAGACAGACTGCATAGTATTTGGTTCTTCATTTTACTGATTAATATGTTCCATCTCACTTAGAAGTGAACACTCAGCCCAGAACCATTTACCTCTTTGTCATCATTGTACATACTCAGTGATCTGTTCTCTGCCTCGGATAGTGTAACAGGCACCAGCTTGGTCAAATGCTGCCTCATGCTGTACAGAGGGACACAGAACCATGTAGTGCATTTACAATTCCTTTCCCCTCCATTCTCTCCAGCAGCTAGCCATTATTCTGTCTCTTCAAATATCTGGCTCCTCCCTGTAGTACTGTTCATAAACAGCATCCAGATGTTAATAAACATGTCAGATTTATTATTCTTCATGTGCACAACCTTTTCCATTTCAACATTTTCTACAATTTATTTAATCCACCCTGAAGTCTTTGTTGCTTGCTTATGTTTCCATCTCACCAGAATATATTTTCTTCTCTCTAGAATACACTATATGAGCGTCGAGGGAAGAATTCCTTTAAATCTGAACCAAAATAATATTCATTTGTTTCAAACCCCAAGAAACAGATCCCACATTTAAATGTATGCCCTTTGGAGTTTCCACTCACATTTTCTGGACAAGAATCTACTGTGGAACGTCACTCAGTGTTCCAGTTGGAGTTCAGAAGTGAACTTTTAATTTCAGATTTCACCATAACAAAAGGCTGCTGCGCTATATTTTTGAATGTGATTCATTCAATTGAAAATAAGATGCCAGGTCAGTGAGCTATGGTTTATAAATCAATCCAGCCAGAACAAGACTGACAAGTGATAGAAATACAATATATAGCACCTTGTACAATGGGGTTGGGGGCCCAGCTGCTACCACATAAAATAAAATAAAAACAATAAAAAACCCTTTAACTCTTTAAATAAAATTTAGACATTTAAAAACAGTTTCTATAATCAAGATCAGACTGTAAATAAATAAATAAATAAATGCGTACACAGGCCTGGAGTCTTGAGACTCTACCATTCATGCAGGGGATTCCCTGATCTGCACAGCGAATGCCATTCGCATGAGTTCCTGAAGCAGCAGCAATCCTTCTGCAGGAGAGGTGCCATTTTAAGGTTTCAGGACTTTACTTCTTACTGTAGATTATTTTATTATAAAGTAATTTAAAGCAGAACATTGGAGTTTACTACTTATTTGTCAAAAGAAAAGAAGTACTTGTGGCACCTTAGAGACTAACCAGTTTATTTGAGCATAAGCTTTCATGAGCTACAGCTCACTTCATCAGATGCATAAAGTGGAAAATACAGTGAGGAGATTTATATACACACAGACCATGAAAAAATGGATGATCACTTAAGATGAGCTATTACCAGCAGGAGAGTGGGGTGCGGGAGAGAAAACCTCTTGAAGTGATAATCAAGATGGGCCATTTCCAGCACATTTCCAGGAGTTAACAAGAACGTCTGGGGAACAGTTGGGGTGGGGGAGAAGAAACAAGGGGAAATAGTTTTACTTTGTATAATGACTCAGCCACTCCCAGTCTCTATTCAAGCCTAAGTTAATTGTATCCAATTTGCAAAGGTGAAAACTGTCTAATCACACAAACCCAACGCCCTGCCCTGCCCCTTATCCCACCCCTTCCCTGACACCCCACTGCTGCCCCACCCCTTCTCAAAGGCCCTGCTCTGCTCACTCCATCCCCCCTCCCGCCGTTGCTCGCTTTCCCCCACCCTCACTCACTTTCACCAGGCGGGGGCAGGGGGTTGGGTTGCAGGAGGGGGTGCGGGCTCTGGGCTGGAGCAGACAGGTTTGGAGTGTGGGAAGGGGCTCTGGGCTGAGCCTGGGGCAGGGAGTTGGGGTACAAGAGAGGGTGCAGAGTGCAAGCTCTGGAAGGGAGTTTGGGTGCAGGAGGGGGCTCAGGACTGGGGCAGGAAATTGGGGTGCAGGAGGGGTACAGGCTCTGGGAAGGAGTTTGGGTGTGGGAGGGGGTGAGGGGTGTGGGCTCAGAGCTAGGGCAGGGGATTGAGGTGCAGGAGGGCATGCAGGCTCTGGGAGGGAGTCTGTGTGTGGGAGGGGGCTCAGGGCTGAGGCAGGGGTGCAGGCTCTGGGAGGGAGTTTGGGACCAGGAGGGGGCTCTGGGCTGGGGTTGCGGTGTGGGGGAGAGTGATGGGTGCAGGCTCCGGCCACTGGCGCTTACCTCAGGTGGCTCCCAATTGGTGACGCAGCAAGGCTAAGGCAGGCTACCTGCCTGCCCTGGCCCCATGCTGCTTGCAGAAGCGGCTGGCACGTCCCTGTGGGGGAGGAGGCAGGGGGCTCCGTGCGCTGCCCCTGCCTGCAAGCACCACCCCTGCAGCTCCCATTGGCTGCAGTTCCCGGCCAATGGGAACTGCGGGGGCAGTGCTTGCAGGCAGGGGCAGCGCAGAGACCCCCTCCCCCACCAGGAGCTGCAGAGACGTGCTGGCCACTTCCCGGAGTGGCGCGGGGCCAGGGCAGGCAGGGAGCCTGCCTTAGTCCCACTGCGCTGCTGGACTTTAAATGGGCTAAAATCTCCCGGATCGGTGTCAGTAGCCTCTGAGAGATAGAGCCCGATTCCAGGAGACTCCCAGCAAAACCGGGAGGGCTGGCAACCCTACTGACTTCAGTGGGATGGGTACAGCTAGTATTTACTTATCACCATGTGTGTATTTGTGTTTATTTGCTCTTGCCAGGAGTAGGATTTTTAGTTTTCCAAGACTAATTAGCTCCTCTTTACCTGCAGTCCCCAAGACAAATCTCTACTGGTCACTTGGAAATTTGGTTGTGTTTTCCTGTGTGTTCATTCCCTCTCCAAGTTTAGTATCATCTGCGTATTTGATCACTTATACAAAAGATACAACAGGGCTTCGCAATGCCCTGTCTCTGTTTCCCTCCTTCAGGGCCCTCAACTCCACACAGTCTGTTGTATTTCAAAACAATTTTATAAACACAAAGTTCCAAAAGCTTTGGAACACCAAAACCTGTGCACCCAGTCCTAAGGTGGGTACAGCACCATTGTCCCTGAGGGACTGTGCCTTCCTGCTTTCTGGGCACCTGAAGAAGCTGCAGGGCCTGGACAGCCTTCTTACCAAGCTCAAAATCCCTTCCTCCAGGACCACTGCAAGAGACCCTCTTTACCCTGCAGCTTCACTAGGCAGTTCCTCCTTGACTGACCACAGGCCTCTGTTTTTCTACCTTCCCAGAGGCCTAGTTTAGAGATATGATTTGCTATGTTCTCGCTACCTGAGAAATCAAATTAGTTATGTCAGAGAGGACCTGGGACCCATCTCCCTCTATAAGGGCCAGCCACCCTGGGATAGCTCTCTACACAACACTAAGAATACGGAGAAACCACCCAGAGAAAGTTAGGTTCTAAACAACCATGTTTACTAACTATACATAAACATACAAGGCCTAACTACATATATGTATACACTGCTGCTCTGTTAGGTTCTGACAACTTCTGCAATAAAAATAGGGAAAGCTCGTAAGCTATTTAAAGGGATACTCCACAATTCTTATATACTGCAGGAAGAATCATTGCTTGAAGACTGAAGGTACAGCACCTCCTTGCTATTATGAACCCCTCAGGATCCAAGCCATTTGTTCGGTATAGCCAGGGGTTCGTTATAGCAAGGGGGTTGGGGGACAACTCCTCAGGCCCTGGGGCTGGAGGTCGGATCCAGTGAACACGTTTGTGATAGCCCAAGGTTCGCTATTGCGAAGGGCGTTATAGCGAGGGTCTACTGTATGTCTACACTAGGGTGACCAGTCAGCAAGTGTGAAAAATCGGAACAGGGAGTGGGGGATAATAGGAGCCTATGTAAGAAAAAGACCCCAAAATCAGGACCATCCCTATAAAATCGGGACATCTGGTAACCTAGTCTACACCGCAACCACAGGGTGTGATTGCAGTTCATGTAGACATACCTGAGCTAGCTTTAATCTAGGTAGCCTGGGTACTGGAGCAGCGAATCTGTGGCAGCATGTGTTTCAGCACGGGCTGTCCAAGCCCACCTGGAACCCCAGGTAACTAGAGGAGGGGCCTAGCCCTCACGGAAGCACGTGCTGCAGCACACACTGCGATGGCTCCAATGCCCAAGCTGCCTAGATTAAAGCTAGCTCGAGTAGGCCTTCATGAGCTGCAGCTGTAATGTGTGCGGTGTGCGGAATTAGACCTGGGACCTCTGGAGTTTAGTGTATGAGCCTCTATGGCATGAGCTAAAAGCCACGTGGCTCTTAGCTAAGGCTGTAGCAGACTCACTTTCTAGCTAGTCTAGGTGCCACTAGGGGGGCACAGAGCACCACAGCAAGCAGGCCTGGGTTACACAATCAGACTCTGTGATTGCAGGGTAGATGTACCCCCTCCCATGTGTGACAGAAGAAGCAACCTGGACCACAGCTTGAGCATTAATTGTCATACAACACCAGAGTTCTGACGGTTTTAATAAACCCTGTTTTACACATGCCCTCTGCAATTATTTTATATCTGTATTTTCTTTGGCATCATTCTTCATTAGAATGGGCCTTTTCTGTTACAACAGCAATAAATCAATTTCAAAAAGTTAAAATGCAAGAAAACTGAATTTCAGATTAAGACACTTTAACTAGCAAAATCGAAAATAATTAGCTAAGTGTCGTGGCCCAAAAGAGTACTCTGAAGCTCCTGCTATCTTGTTACTTGGGCCAGCATGAGCTGGAAGCACTCCAGGGGAAGAACACTTAGGGTACGTCTACAATACAGCTCGGGGAGTAATGTGTAGCTCATGCAGATGTACCTGCACGAGCTTTAATCTAGCTAGCTTGCTAAGAATAGCAGGGAGGATGCAGTGACATGAGTTGCACAAGCAAATATGTACGCATGGGGGGAAGGCAGGCCTGTGCAGCCTGCACCGCCCCATCTACACTGCTATTTTCAGAGGGCTAGCCAGCTTAAAGCTAGTTCAGGTATGTGAATGACACCACCAAATAGCCTAAGCATGCTCCCATGGGAGTGCTCCCCTTATGGTTCATCTGCATTGTAATCAGAAGTGTGAGTGCAGCATATGTAGACAGACCTGAGCTAGCTTTAATGGAGCCAGCTTGGATACCAATAGCAGCAAAGCTGTGGCACAATGGATTTCAGCTAGGGCTAGTTACCGAAGTACATACTAAGGATCCCAGGTGGGTTTGCAAAGACCGCACTGAAGTTGCCACATGTTGCCACAGCTTCACTGCTATCGGTACCTGAGCTAGCTAGATTAAAGCTAGCTTGTGTATGTCTACACAGGCTGTAATCACACACTCCAACGGCAGTGTAGACATACCCATAGGTCTTTTTTGGAGAGAGCGAGCACACCATACAGTTCAGCAGCAGCAGCCCATTTGGATGATAACTAGGAAAGTTTCAAAGATGCCGTGTTCAGATTCAGATCTGGGTTCAGATTAGTGTTCAAATTCAAGGCCAGGCCAAATCGGGGCAGACAACGCCAAAATCTCATCAGCATTTCTCATAAGATTTCGGTCCAAAAAGCTAGAAATCCTGTGAAATTAGTTGATCACACAGGAATTTTAACACCTGAAATGACATCAAAGGAAAATGAGGGCAACTCAGCACCTCCCAGTACTGAAAACTTGCAATGTCTGTTCGAAAAAGTCCCCAGGATATGGCCAGTTTGCCATTTCCATGATGTTTTACCTGAAAAAGTTTGCTGTGACATTTCAAACAGAGGCAGCCTAGGAGAAAAAGAATTTTTAACCAGCTTCTTCACTGAGCTACTCCCTACTTACATCCTCTTCATACAAATACTGTTGATAAATACAGCTAGTGAAATCCCATTTCATCATGGTAGACCAGATCATCAGCTGGTACAAACTGGCATAGCCCCATTGCTCGCAGTGTCTACACTTTGACCTCCATTTCCTTCCCCTGCTGATGTCTGATTTTTGCTGCTGACTGAGCAAAAACAGTTGTAAAAATGAGTAATGCTGCACCAGCAAGGAGTCACCTTTTGGAGAAATCAATAATTGGCCAATTCTGTTCTGCATGTGAAATTTTTCAGTCATCTCCCTCTCCGTTTAGCACCATTATTTATTTTATGTAAATGGTTCATAGAGGTAAGCTATATCTTTAAAAGCACATGGTAATTCTTCATAGTATCATATAACATTTTTATGAGGGTTACTTAATGAATCCACACAGCAGGTATAGTTTACCTGCAAGCTCTTACCTCAGTTGGGCAGGATTTATTTATTTTGGCTTTGTTTTTATTAGGTTTTCCTGTCATCTTCCCCCTTTTTAAAGCTATATTACCTTCCAAATAAAGTTAATAAATAAATCTCAGTGTGAAGCTTATTACAATCTCTTTCATGTACTGGTTTCACCCATTCAAAATATTCACAGATCAGAATTCTTGACTTGGGCAGGGCCAGTTAATGTCATGAATAATTTTCATCTAAAAACATTACATTATTCCTAAACCAAAGAAAGGGGGGTAGGGGGGAAGCAGTTTTTTTCATACTTGTTCATTTAAGACACATCCACAGTTTAACTACTTTCTGTCTTCTCTTTGCAAACAGAGCCCATTACTATACTAGGAAACAAACTCTGTCACTGGGGCTGTGGCCATGGATACCATGAGATGACGACAGCCATACATAAATTCCATCTGCGTTAGTCTAATCCCTCAATAGAGAGATGACTGCATGGTAACTGTTCCTTTAAGCTGCTGTCTTGCTTTTGCTTTTTAAAGAGAATGATAAAGACTTCACTCACTTGCCCTAAGCAATACTATTTCCAATCAGTGGTTTATGTGATTGACTGATTTACACTTCAGAGAATTGTGATGGGGTATACAAAACCTGCACCAGGCAAGAAGGGGTGAAGAGGCAGCTTTGGGCCCAAGTAGCCCTGCCCCACTGTACCTGCAAGTCATGCCAATCTTGGCAGAGGAGCCTTAGGCTATATCTCCATTTAAAACACTCCGGTGGCACCACTGTAGCGCTTCAGTATAGACACTTACTACAGTGATGGGAGGGGTTCTCCCATCACTATAGGTCATCGACCTCCCCAAGAGGCGGGACCTAGGTCAACAGAAGAATTCTTCCATCCACCTAGTGCTGTCTAAGCCAGGAGTTAGGTTGGCTTAACCACATCTCTCAAGAGTGTGGATTTTTCACACCCCTGAGAGACAGAGCTATGACAATGTAACTTTTCAGTATAGATTGGCCCTTAAGAAGGGAGAAGCTAAGCCCAGAAGACCCCAGCCTAGGGAGGTGGACAGACCTCTCATCCCACCCCGACTCCCAGAGAGGAGTACAGAACAGTAGGACAGATGGCTGGAGGATCCTACAACACAGAAGCAGGAGCTGCTTTTTATTTCTGTTACTTTAGTTTCTTTTAGAACTGAGAGTAGGGGCCAGGCCCCAGGGAAGACCCCTGCTTAAAATACAAGCACCCGAGGAGAAGGTGGGCTGATGTAGGAAATAGCCAAGGGAAGAAACAAGAAGTCTGATCAGACGGACCTTACCCACTTGTTACAAGGGTCATTGGGAGGGAACTCTGGGTAGAGGGAGGGACTGGGATCCCTTACAGCCTCACTGGCAGGACTAGTTGGAAGACCCCAGATGGAAGGGGCCAGAAGGAATATTTGGGCCTGGCCCAAGACTGTCAACCTTGTACAAGGGCCTGGGACTATTGGATGAAATTCTATTTTGCCCTGAAAGGGGCAAGACCAAAAGGGCCAAGTCACAAGGCAAAAGTAGACCACTAGCAGACTGGCCCCCCACACTCCAGAGAATGAAACTCCACAATACCCCACCTCACTGCAAGGCAGCGCATCAGCTGGTTAGTCACTTTGCCACCAGGATAATTTGTTATATCCGAAGATAGACCAAAGTTTCCAGATGAACTGTTAATTTTGGACTGGTGATTCTGATATCCTTTTTATACCATCATCTATTCTAAGAGATTGCACACTGGCTCCTGACCTACTTCAAAGTACCTGCACCAACAGCCACACTAAAAACAACAAAAAAAGCATCCTAGAAGCAGTATTTTAAGTATAAACATTTTCCTATGTTAAACTAGCTGGTTTATTTCCCCGAAAGAAGCATTGTTAATACATCAGATTGGCAAGTGTTGTGATCATTTAAACAGAATGTTTGTTTGTGTATTGAAGATGTAGATCTTCTTTGTTCAAATGGCAGCTTCCTGCCCCACTCCGGTAGAAACCTAGGGGGATTCACCTCCATGAGAGATGCAAAGTTCCATCAAAGCAGGGAGGCTTTCATCAGTGGTAAGGGTTCCCCACGGGACACCTATGGTGACGACTTCTGGGAGATACGCAAACTGGCCCTGCACATGCCACTTCTGCACCCAACCAGCTCCTGCCACTTTTCTGGCAGCACAGGCTGGCTTTGGCACCCCCACTGAAGCAAGGTTGCAAACAGCTTTGGCATCTGTGTCTTCCTTTCATCACTGGAGGTCCACAGCCTGGGTTTCTTGTGGCAGTAAATAAAACCAAATGTACATCCATGTGGCAGAGTACACTGAAAAGGCCTTTAGTGAGTGAATTCCTACTGCTATTTCACTCTCCAGCGACCAGCACTATAGGTTTATCTTGAAAGACAGAAATAATAAGCATACCTTTGAAAATACACATCTTCCATTGCCATAGAGTACATGAAACTCACCTTGGTACCACACAGAACACACCATTAAACTGTTCCTTAAGGACTGAAAACAAAAACCAAACACATATCAATAAGCATATGATAGAGAATGAGTGGTAAAAAGAGAGTGCTTTATCCCTGAGACCAGTGGGATGAAGAGGCAACATCCTGTAAACACTAGCTGCCTACATTTTAGTTTTATGTGCTCAAACTTAAACTTCCAAACAACCTCCACAAACTGATTCAAGGCCAAAATAGAATTTCTTTGGGCATCAAGCAGTGTATTTTTGGGAAGATCAGCCTGTGGCTGAGGTGGTGGGGAGAGGAAGGGAGTGCAGATGAGTCACACTTTTAATTGGTTGCAGAAACTTTCTCTGCTGCTACCCTCTTTTTTGGACATGAACCAGTCTTTCATTTTTTCTTCCAAGTGGTAAATGCTGATGTTGATGTTGATTTGTGTTTATCCACATACAAATAATGTTGGCTGCTATTTATAGGGACTTTTTAACATCTTTGGTAATAATACAAATATTAAGTACCTGCCTTTCTTTAGCTTGATTTGTAATGATTCCATAGCCCAGCTTGCTGTGGACCTTTTAAAGGTGCCAGAAGTCTGGCACTCCACCCCTCTGCTGAGTGTGTACAGCCAAGCTGTTTACTGAGGGGGAGGAAGGTACATTCAATTCTCATTTACACGTGAATCCAGAGTAACTCCATGTAACTGAAATCAGACTCTGACCAGAGAGTTCATTGCACTTAGAAAACTAAAATTAATACGCAAGAAAACAATAGGCATTTATAATGTACTCAGGCTAGAGTCACTGTAACTTACTGATGTACTGAATACAGTGGGAGAGATGCTATTAAATTTATGTTTCCATAGGGGACAAGTTCCATTTTCCAATCCGAGGCCCTACCTATTGTGCATTTTTTTGACTCATCTGCAGACAAGGTGAGAAAGGGTGCACCAAACAATGCTCAAAATTTTAGGAGCAGCATGATGCTGTCTCCATGAAACAGCACCGAATGTGCTGGTGTGAAGATTATCAAACAGTAGCACAGAATAGTTGTCTGGGGAGAGGGGGAGGGTGACAGAACTTGTCCCATAAGGACATGCTACAACCCTTTCCCACAACCATTTCTATCAGTACAATGTTTGTATGAACAAACACACACATACACACAGAGGAGAAATGGGAAGGGGGCATCAAGACACTGTCTGATCAGTCTATCCATCCCTCTCTGCCTGAAGTGCAACACGTAGCTCAGCTCTGAAGGAGGTAGAAGCCAGCTCTCATCGCAGTGTCACCACACCTGTGAGCTAGGGAAGCATTGTTGTCCTCTTTTCACAAAGGAGGAAATGGAGAGATTGGTAAGTTAAAAGACTTGCCCAAGGTCACACTCTGGCCTGGATTCTCCCCTGGCTGAGCTACACTTGGCATTGGAATGGGATGGTGGGGGACAAAGATGGATTTATACCACCTTTGTGGCTCCCTAGTTTTGAAGCCTGCTGCAGGTACTAAATTACTCTGAACCGCCGATGAATACAAGGGGCTGTTCCAGAAACTGGGGCTCACTGGACCATGGTGGTATGATGGGCACACCCACTATTCCCAAGCCACTTCTCTTAGGCTTTGGAAGAGAAGAAATAGGGGACTGATAATGTTACACTGTGAGCTCATAATCTGGGAAATCCCAAGGTAGCCAGTTAAGCACTACCAAGCAAGGCAAAGCCACTGGTTCATAGGAAAGAATTAGGGCCAGCAACTCTGCCAGGAATAGAACAAGACTACTGGCTCTTGACTGTAACTACTACAGCATATTCCCTCCTTGGAGCGCTCTGAAAATGGTAAACAACCACGTCTCACTACTCAAGAATGAGACTGCCTGACAAACGTGTTACATACTAACAAAGGAATTCATATCTTTCCATCATTCTTTAGTCCCTGACTTTAGAAGGCTTTTTCCCCCCCAGTGAACCTTGTTCCTCATGTAACCCTTCTGCCCCGTCAGAGTTGGCAGCAACAAGGGCCGGGTTCAATATCTAGGGGTTCCATTCCAATAACACAATGCAAACCGGCTCAAGCCCCCACCCAGTGATCTGGGACAAATATATACCACCCCCGCTGGGCGCCTCCAAGAGGCAATACTTCCCCTCTCGCAAGCACATAGTCTGAGTGTAGCAAAAGCCTTTTAATAACAGAGAGAAACAATGTGGCATTATGTTGGGGAAACACCACCAACAGGATTCATAACACAACCCATGAGCAAAAAAAAAAACCCACCCCAGGCAAATTGGGGCATGCCCTTTTCCCTTTGGTTCTTGAGTCCAGCAACCCCAAATCACCCAAAGTCCCAAAAGTCCAATGCCCCAAAAGTCTCTGTCCCTGGTCAGGGCGGCCCCAGAGTTCGAAAGTTTATCTGCGGAGCTTTACCTCCCAACCTGGGTGGAAATGGGACGGGGGTAAGAGGCACCTTACATGATCTGAAGCTGACCGCCCCATAGCGGCGCTCCGCTCCGCCAGCCGCCCCACAAACTCCTTCGCTCAGCTGCACTCCGCTCCGCCAGCCGCCCCACGAACTCCTTCGCTCAGCTGCGCTCCGCCAGCTGCCCCACGAACTCCTTCGCTCAGCTCCACGGCCCACAAGCAGCTCCTGCCATCCACACACTGCTCCGCGTCGAACTGCTTCACCAGCCGTCCTGCAAACTGCTCCACAATATATCTTCAGGCTCCCCCACTACTTAACACAACACTCAGTGATTTCGGCTCTTAGGTGAATTCAGCTTGTAGTAGGGGAGCCCCAGTGCTGGTGCACTGTCAGCCCAAAGTGAGCTCAGCAGCCTATAACTAGACTTCTAATGAAATCAAAATTAGCTCTGATATTCCACAGTGGAGAGAGGAGGAAGTGCAATTAGCATGTAAGGCCCTCACCAAGGGGCCCATGCCACCAAGTATTAATACTTGTCCCCAGCCTCTCTCCATTCACACAGTTTTGGAACCCATGACCCTTGCCTAGCGAGTGCTACTTAGTTGATGGTGAATCCCTCCATCATAACAAAAGGCCACGTACAGTTCCAAGCACAGTTCCCATAATCAGGGTAATAACAATTTATTCTTCCTGCCCCAATAACAGAGACACTGGGGATCCCACAGCAGCCAAAGTGACCATTTGGGCAGCTATGGTCTCATTCTAGGCGTGGTGGGTGTGCCTATGCAAATGAGATCGGCCCCTGAAGTTCTTTTCCACAACTTGCCACACCTCACCACCAGATGTCACGGTGGAGCTCATCCTGACACTGCTTACACTCACTTTACCCTCAACTTCTTTAATCCTTTGTTTCACACTGTATTTCTTGCCACATTTGTGTTCACCTCTTAGAAAACTGCCATATGGACTTGTTTTTTCAGTTTGAGTTCTTGCACTTTTACCTAAAATTTACTAGCCCTGAGCTGAGTAACAAATTGGGTATTCTTAATCACAGGGGCAACATTTAATACAGAAAGAGGACAGAAGCCTATCTATGGAGACAGTGTTACTGACTTCTAAATACAAGGGATTACGTACACAGACTGTACCAAAGAATATCTTCAAATGGTCACAAATAAACAAGATCTAAGGGAGATGTGATCAGGGGATGGATAAGGTAGCAGTTTCTCCTTCCCATCAGCTTGATATTCAATACATCAGTGAGATAACAGCTTGAGCTTGCAAGGACAACTGTTTGTATCTCTGACTTGTGGGTGCCACACTTATGCCCTGCCACACAGTAGTGTGAAAATGTTTGCAGGCTTCTGGCCTTTGTATGCAGGGAGCAAATGAATATGTAAGTTGATCACAGGAGTTTCCAGGTTATACAAATACAGAAACTCAAATAGCAATAATGCCATTTATTGCCCGATGTGTCTTTGAGGACATTAATTTGCTATCTAAATTAGTGGTCTCCTGCCAAAACCTTTCCATTCCAACCAGAATGGATGTCTATGATGATATACCTTGTGTTTGGATAATACAGTTCCCAGCTATACTCTACTGTACTATCCTGTGGATCAAGACAATTCAGTGAACTGCTAGGGTCAAAGCTCTTCCTTTTTTGTGTTTATCATTGAAGAGTAAAGGAGTTGGACACACAGTAGGAGGGGCAAAGCTGTGCCCTGACATGAAGTTATGGCAGCAAACCCACAACTTGCTAGAATCCAAGTAGCAAATACCTTTGTGCTCGGAGGGTCAAAATATGTATTAGTAGGGATGTAACGAATACTCAGATGCCCCATATCTAGGATGATTATTTGGCTATCCAAGTGGCCACATAATTCACCTTTACGTCAAGCTGCCACATAAATCCTGTGTATGTTGCACAAATGCACAGAGGTTATGCAATCTTCTGCTTCTGAGGGGCTCAGCCCACCATTCTGCCTTCCTGCCACCATCTTCCTCATCTGTTTCTTTGTGCAAGGAGAAACAGAATCTAATCTGTTCCACAGTTCTGTGATCTTTTCCCCCGCGAAAGGAAACTCAGAGAATTTCTGTGCCTGTTCCCGTGTTGCTCCCATTAAAACAGAGAGAGAAATTTCAAAAACAAATGAGGACAGCTGCAAAGTAAGATCATCAGTGGTCATGAAGTTCATCTCCTTAACCCTCCTTCACCCCTTAGCAATTCCACAAGACAGGAGACTCGCTGGCCAGCTGGAGGAGTGAGGAATCAGAGGCAGCTAGCTGCAGAAAGGGCCACAATGTTTGTGGGGTTAGAAAAAGGCTTGTGGTAGATGGTGGCCTGCTCCTCCCTCTCACTGTTCCAGCCTTAGGTGACAGAAAACCTGTCTCCAAACAATAGCAGCAGAGGGAAACAAAAGTCTCCCTCTTCTTCCTATAAAGAAATATGAACTTCTGAATTTAACCCCATTTATCTCAGTGAGGTGTTAACTTCAGAAGTAAAACCTAGCAGCTACTTCTACAATTGCCTCTTCTCCTTTCCCTCCTCAAACTTCTGGTTAGAGACTATATAGTGCCTAACCACTTCAGTCATCAGGGCCTGAGAAGTAGGGTGACCAGATGTCCTGTTTTTAAAGGGACAGTTCCATATTTAAGCCCTTCTGCAGGTGTCCTGACTTTTTCTTAAAAATGGACAAAAAATCCTGCTGCTGGCTGGATCCCTGCTCACCAGTTGCTTGCCCACCGGTGGTGAGGCAGGGTGGTCCAGTGGTTGACGATGGGGGTGGGTGTGCAAGCTTGGCGGCGGGGCAAAGATGCAGTGTGCGGGGCCAGCCACACCCCCTGCGGGTCCATCAGCACAGCCCCTGCTGTGTGCCAGTTCTCGGCCAGCAGGGCCGCACCCCATTTCCAGCCAGCGGTGTCTGGTGAGTGTGGACAGGTGCCAGGCAGCGGCCGCTTACGTGTCGCCACTGTTGCCCTCCCAGTGGCCCTTTACCTGCTTCCTGTCTCGCTGTCCTCTCCCTGCTTTGCCTCTTGGCCTCCCACCCAGCCGCACTACTCCTCCATATCCCCCACCCATGTGCTGCCTCGGGAAGACACTGTGCCAGGTACCACGAGAGGTGGGATTCATCCCAGGGGAGGGTCAGGTTGGTTAGTCAACCCCCCTCTGTGAGAGAGGTGTATGGGAGTGTGGGGAGGGGTGACATGTGAACCCTAAAGCCTTAAAGACAAGAAGGCAAATAAAAAGACTCCAACTACACCATATTTCTTTTTAACAGGGGCTTGGTCAACTTGATGTTAATTTGAACATTTGTACAATTGATTGAGATTGAACTTGCTTGAATACAAGTAATTTTACCAGGTGTCCCATATTCAGTATAGGGAAATATGGTCACCCTACCGAGAAGTGTTCTTTCAACTGGTTCTTCAAAGGTTTGCCCATTGTGGAAATATTAGAATTTCATTTGTTGCCATACAATTTATGGCACTGTTAGCTTTGTGCAATAACTGCTCAGATAATATTTAAAATCTTCAATACACCTTGTCTTTAATTGCCATAGAGACAAACTGAATGAGATAGAGAGATGCTGCATACAAGACCTTTTCATGGACAAACAGGAACTTAGCTAAAGCTGAATGCAAGTTTTGCAAAGCAGAAATTACTTAAGAGGATGATATGTCTGGATACTCTAAATGAGCGATGGAAATGTACTGTGAAATACTGAGAAGCTCATAAAGCCTTTTGAGAGGGTCAAAGAGCCCCCCATATACAGAGGGCCTATAGACCATACACAAACCGCAAATGCAGTGAGTGATGGAGCATGATGAAGCTCAGAAGAGGCCCTGGTAGGTGGAATCTCTGAAGAGTGGTTAGACCAATATTGCCCATAGGAAGATAATGATGGCAGATGACAACTAGCAAACTTCAACTAATGAATAGTACGGGTGCTGTATGGCACTAGGGCTACCCCCCACCTCTGATTCGAAGTTGTCACTTCCAGTGCAAACTATGGGCTCGGCTGTAGCAGACACGGCCCTGCACTTGGGGTGGTGCAGAGCCACACTACCACAGTGGGATACTCTGGGTAGGGCTTGTGCCTCAGGGGGCATCCCTTCTGGAGATCTAAAGGGCACCAGGGGAGCAACCATTCCTTTTAGTGATGCAGCATACTCCCTCTTCCCTATGCACAGATAATAGTTTGTATCTTTTATCCCTGGGGGCACTAGGAGTGAGATTATCCTTGTGCTAGGCAGGAGACCTAGGGTAGATGGGAGTCTTCTTACACCCACCCTTCCCACCTTTGCTCACTTTCATAGCAACCAGACACTACCTGGGCTTATTCTGTCACTCTCCTCCACTCCTGTAGCTGTTAGAAGTTGCTCCTTATGAGACACTCCTCTGACTTTTGGAGACCACCGTTGTTAAGTCCAAGTTCTCCTTGGCCCTTCTGCCCCAAAGAAAGTGTGGTTCAAGACTCCCATGGCTAAACACTATCTTCAGAGAAGCCATTAGAGCTGGTAAATCAATTTATATAAGACCATCGAGTCCAGCTCTCTGCTAATTCAGGATTGTTCTCTATACTGCATCTTCTAGTTTTAACAACCCCATGTGATGATGCTTCCACCATCTGCCTTGGGAGACAATTCCACTGCCTAATAAAGCTCTCTGTCAGGAAGATGTTCAGCCTACATTTTCCCCACTCTTAATTTTGATCATTTATGCAAATGTATGCATATAAATTCATTATATGCTTACATTAGCTTTACTGCACTTGGATTTAGACAGAATTCTTCAAACACTTCCTATGCAAATTATTAAAGAAATGTTAACATGGCAGCAAGGGTAATTAAACATGGACATGTTACTAAGAAGAACTACAGCTGCTATGATGTGGTTTCATTTTTGTGCATAAAAATATCCTGTAAAAAACCACAGATCTATTATTAAAAAAATACAACCCCTCAAACAACTTCAGCTGTTAAAATAATTAACAAGTTGATGGGACTAAAGCAAGCTATTTAACAATTGAACAATTAGTCTTTTATTTATGCAATCCAGTTTGAAATGATTTTAATACTGCTAAACAGAAAAAACGAGATGAAAATGGACATTTAAAAAGGTGTGGTTAATAAATCAGTATCTGCAGAAATGACTTAAGTACCTCTTTATTGCCATGTGTAAAGACACTTAAAGGCCTTTAAAAATACAATAAATGACTGTTCAGAATTTCAACAGGAAGCATGGACAGTTCAGTAGAAGACTGACTAACAGCAGTCAAACTATTGTATTGGGCTAGCTGGTTCACTTAGTGACATCATCCTGCACTGCCGTCTGGCAGACCCGGATCATTTGCTATTCCCCAGTTTATCTGGATGCAGCATACTCAGTCCGTAGCGCCATGTTGAGGGCGGGAGGGGGTCTGGTGTTCAAGCCCAGCAGTACCACCTAGTGGCTACACTCTGGGCTGCATTGACTAGTAGCAGGAGTCAAGGGCCATATTGCCCAGAGGTGACAGTTGGTGGCCAGGGTAGGGGAATTCCACTGTGAGCATGCCTAGCAGGGGTAGCTGGGCAGGGCTTTCTGGGCCCAGAGCTGCTCCTTACCGCCCCAGTGTGGATTCTGTATACCCC
Organism: Caretta caretta; assembly: GCF_965140235.1. Classification (NCBI taxonomy): domain Eukaryota; kingdom Metazoa; phylum Chordata; order Testudines; family Cheloniidae; genus Caretta; species Caretta caretta. The sequence continues at coordinate 204,907,036 of NC_134207.1, read as the reverse complement.
ACACCACACCCATTATACCCACAGTGTGTCTTTCCAGGTCAAAGCGTGGCTGCACTTTGTGAAGTAACTCTGTACATACAACACTTTAAGGCACATTTTGTGTCATTACCATATCAAGTGTGCTTCGTCTATAAGTAAGAATCTTTTTTTCCTCACTACTTCAGGTGTGAAAGGAAGGGCTCTTTTCATGTATGATCAGGTTCTGTACACCAAATTATATTACTGTTACCAGCACCCAGTGCCGAGAGGCTGAACAACAGCTTGAATTGGTTCGTTACCCGGTGTGCTACACCCAATTATCACAACGGGGTGGAGAAGCAGAAAAGTTTATTTGAAGCTTCAAATAGGTACAGGGAGATTTGAATCTCAAATCCTGTACCCAGAGCAAGAAGTTACACAGGCTTTATACATCCTTTTTCCCAGCATACTTATCCAATAGCAAGCTGCCCCAAGTATCCATATAGCCAGCCAATCCAGTTCCCAGCTAGTTCTCTGGTTCTCTGTATCATTTGTTAAACTATACATAAAGCTGCTTTATTCAGCATTGTTCTTCCATATCTGCCCTGTGTGGCCTTGCTTATTTTCAGGCAGTCTGACTCTGCAGCATATTGTTGCAGATCCTCAGCATAACTGCTGTGTGTGCCTCCAGGCGGGGGGGCCAAGGACACTTGGGCCTAGTACGCAGAGCTGCTGCGAGTGCCTCCAGGCGGGAGGGTGGGCCAAGGACACCTGGGCCTAGTGCGAGGGGGCTTCATCGACACTCGTGGTCTTCCATCCCCTCAAGTTACCTAGTGGCCATGCCCCAGTGTCCCCAACATTACCCTACCCATGACAACCGTGCAACCGCACAATTTTCATATTAGGCCTTCAGGGGCACCTTGAAAACCCACTGTAGTGAGCGCATTTGCACAGGTGTAGATAAATAATTCAGTGGATAAATAATAATAAATAAATAAATAAATAATTCCGTGGATGAGGCATATGAGAAGTAGAATCCAGCTCACTTTCTCTGAACTGGGCTGACTTTTGCAGGGCTAGCAGCGAAAAAAAACCAATGACTAAAATAACTGGTGACTTCAGTAAAAACTTATGATGCACAGGGAGCAGATCTATTGAGCAAGACAATGCCATTTTTTATACAGTCACTTTAAAGTGTGATTCTACTCTATGAAGAGTGACATTGATTGCTACAGAAGGAATTCTATCCAGCCTTTTAAGCTAGAACAATTTAGTGTACGTATAAGAGGATGAAACATGCATCTCAGATAACAGAGTCCTAAACCTTTTAGTGGTGCTGTCAGGATTTTAGGCCTTGCTAAACATAGGAATATAACTGAAGCTGATTTATAGTGAGTGGGCCAAAGCCTGGCATTCCTTCTTTCAAGGGAAATTTTGCCTGGGTAAACACTACAGGATTTGACCCATTATGTTTCAAAAATATCAGGTCTTTGGGGTGATGTAAGCTGGTTGACTGGGCCACTCAGTCCAGCAACAACCAAAAGATTGGACATGGCTTAACCATAGGTCTTTTGTATAAACAGAAAATAATATGATCAGGCTACATCCCAGCCGATCAACAGCTAATTATGAAGCTTTGCTCCCTCAACCAGAAATATCTGAAAATTTCCTTTCAAGTAATAAGGTCTACAGTTCCATTACAATGGTGTCTCAGCCTGCACGCAGCATGGGGGCAGAACCAGACCTGTTAGTCACTGGCAGCAGGAGAATGCTCCATCTTCTAGAGTTCCTGCCATTTGAGAACTTCCACAGCCAGGATAATTCAAATCTACTTTCCTAAATTAAAGACTGCATTAAAAATACTTTGAAGAAAAAAATGCAACAATTTATCTTACTGCAGAGCATGGTGAATTCTACCTAATGACACAAACCCAAATCCTTCGATGTTATTTCCATCTCTGTAGTGGATGATCATTTATCACCAGGGTGATCTGGATCTGTGGACCTTATAATTCAAAGAAAGGAGATTTTCTGGTAAGTGTGGATGCATTTTCCTGTTCTCTATGCCAAGATCCACAGATAAATTAAGAATGGGATTTTCATAACAGTGTCTTCCCCAGGTGGGAAGCAGGATCATCCTTTAAATATGCACATCCAAAACAAGGTAGATTATATATAAATATCTCCTCTGTTTTCCTTTGGGTACTAAGCCATGGAGGAGAATTCTGTCAAAAGATAGGAAATGGCATTGACTATCAGGGAGTGACCAATATGAAGACATTGGAGAAATGACCATCTAATAGATCTCGCTACAAGGACTACGATTACTCTGCTCTGAGATTGTCAGTGCTCCTACGGACTGGACTTTGATGCTTAGCCAAAGGGTGAAATATATCTTGAATTGACTTAGATAATGAATACTATTACAGGTGTGAGGACTACTTGTCTGGATAAAAGTACAATACTGGGTCTTGTTAGAGAAAGCACCTAAATTCAAATTAACCCCCCCCCCCATCTGATCAGAGATAACTATTGGGGGCAGGGTCTACTCTAATGGATAAGAAGAGTAATGACACGTCTTGCAAGGGTTCAATCTGGGTAGTGCTGTAGGGAACAGAATGAGGCTCCAAGGTCATAATTTATGACCTTGTGACTGGAATAAGGTTGATGCCCTAAGGACACATTGAGCTGAACTCTTGTTCTAAAATCTGAACTAAAAGCTTTGAATTTCCCTCAGAGAAGCTCTGCAGCAGGAAGGTTGGGCTAAGCCAGCAGCCGCTGTGGATGCAGAACAAAAAAATGGAGGGCATTTCCAGAGGCAGGGGCATTTCTTTGCTGCCAGTGACTAATGACTGTTTCTGCCCCCTAAGTCCAAGTAGCTATCTAGAGACCCATTGTAACAGGTCTGTGGACTTTAACAAAGAAAGTCCTTTCGCCTCACCCATAGTTATGGTATCACCACACTTAGAGCACACGGTCTTTCCTCACGTCTGCTTGGGCTTTCAGTTCTCAGACCTGCTCCATTACTCCACCTGGGACGCCTGTGGGAGAGGTAACCAGAAAGTTAATTCCTTGCCTGCTGATATTCAGATATAGAGGCTCTATACCCAGTCACTAGCAGATTCACTCTGCTTGCTCCAATAGGTGATCAGTTAGTTACATTAGAATGAAGACCGAAGAAGCCAGACCATTGTTGCCTTGTACAATCCAGGGAGTAGCACTCAGGCATTAACTTCTGACAATGGTGCATGATAGAATGGTGACAACAAGAGCAGGATATGAATTAATCCCTTAGCAGGCTTCAGTTCCCATATCTTAAAAATTCAGCCTCAGCATTCCAAAAATGTCAGACAGATGCTTTAATATTTTATATGCTGTTGGTCTTCCAGTCCAGCAACTGTGCTGGGGCAATTTTATGCTCCATTAAAAAGAAAAAAAACCTAACAACTCCTCCCCACCCACACAGTACAATACTGTGGTAGACTTGATGTACGTGGAAGGAAGGTGGGGGTGTATTTTCTTGGCATACCTCGCAGATTAGTCAGCAGTGGCACAGACACTATTTATAATTTGTTGGATAAAATTAGATTTGCCAACTTCCTCCCTATTTTACAGTTGCCTGTTCGGGGCCTTCGCCCAACTTCCATTGAAATCAATGGACAGACTTCCAGTTATTGATTTAAGTTTCAGTGGGTGTTGGAGTGGGTCTATAATCAGAACCCAGCCTGAAACAAACAATGATGGAGTGACTCTTTTCAGGGATTTTCATATTTTTACAAAATGAACAGTTCTATTGAAGAGCCCCCTGAAAGGGTAGAACAATTGCCATGCTAAAATTTCCCCCTCCCCCTGCCTTTACCACCACCATTCTACACTGCCTTAATTTGGAGTGGTTCAACATTTTTCTTTGCATCTGGATGCTGACACAAGCTCTTTAATGAAGGCACTTCAATACTTCCCTAGATGAGTAGAACATGCACCTAGAAGTCTAGAGTGCTGAGCAGGCTAGTCATTTGACCGTGTGTACGAGGAGGTTTTTTAATTAACTTCCATAAAAAGTGACATTGTTTGAATAATTCCATGAGAACCAATATGTCAAACTGAGTTTGTCTGCATGTCTCTGTGCTTCCAACAGATAAAGCAGGTTTGTAGATTGGATGCAGCTTATTGTGGGCTGTGTGTGGAAGAAAGGCATTGCTGTCCTTTTAGAAGTACTAATGGTAGCTCCCAGAAAGGGATGTATTTGCTCTGGTGCTTTTAAAACTAAACCAAGAAAATGTGAAAATTTCTTAGAAAATAACTTACAAATGCAATTCAGAAAGAACGTCTATATTGTAGCTGAAACCCACCAAAGTCTTGGCAGAGCATTGCTGTTGCTTCTGAAGCTGTGAAGTTAAAGGGCTACATTCTTGTATTTTCTCCATCTGTCAGGGAGGTTTATATCCTCACACTGTTAAACAATTCCCCTCTCCAAATCTCTCTGACACACAGGGCAAGATTCTGTGCTGTGCCTCCTGGAAGTGCAGCACACACAAGCGCGCCCAAAGGGATGGAAGGCAAAAGTGGCTTTAATCCTTCTCTGGACTGCTCTGGAGCCTACAGTGATCTCTGATACACCCTAGGCAGTCCACAGAGCTGCTCTGCCCAAGCTGCCAATGGGCTGCTCTTGCCTCAGAATCTTGATAGCACTCCAAGCTATAAACCTGCTTTATCAGTGCAGCATCTGCCCCAGGGGAAATTCTCCCTGAGCGGACTATTGAGTGTTCCTGGCCTCTGTACAACTGCCACAGTAGTATACAAAGGCTGCCGCAGAGGGGAGAATCCTTCCCAAAGAGTTTAGCAAGAGGAATAAAGCGTTTCTCAGAATGTAGCTGCCTAGATATAGCAAGTTAGGGTCTAAGGCATATGGTGAGGGAAGGGGAGATTGGATAATCAAGATTCTCTCACTTGTTCCAATGGAACTGTCTGCAAGGCAGAGAAGTAACACATTTAAGGGTGGACCTGCCCAGAAACTGTGGCATTTAAATTCCAAATACCTTATCCACTTCCATTCACTGAAACAAGACATTGAATAATTATTTGACTAGAGTCCCTTTCTCTCACAAATTGACCACACTTCCTCTCCTGGATCCGTCTGGGGCCTCCGACAGACTGTTTCTCCTACTTTTAAACCTTAGCTGCCTCCTCCTGTCACTAGACAGACTTTTTCTGCCAAGTGAGGTAACCCAAGTCTACCCAAATAAACTTATTGCTGCTTACATCTCTGCTTCTGACTCACTCTTGTATCCATCTTCCTCTGACTTCAGGGCCCCAAGCCCAAGGCTCCTGCCTTAATCCTCCCTTGGCTCTAAATAATTGATTGAGCAATAGAACATCCATATCATCTCTCTAGTAAAGGCCAGAAAAAATACCAAAGGTCCTGTCTTTCAAGATACAGAGTATGATGGAAGCATAGAATTTATATGAAACTTTTAATGAAATGCCTAAGTCTGGTCTACTCCAGAAAATTGTGGCCTGATTTCACAACCAGTGCACAACCTGGAAGAGCAATGGTGGAAGCTGTAGTGTAGTCAGAATACCATTTTTTGTAAACCAGCATTTCAGCTAAGCCTGCCCAAATAGAAAGAGCTACGAAGTTTTCTAATGTAGACACAGCCCCTCCGAGCCCATTTCTGTCAGTCATTAGAGAATTGTTAGACCCCAACAAGGTAAATTTTTTAACACTATTGGGAATTTCACTCTCTTTTGCTAGTCACAGCTATATTGAAGTAAACTTCCAAGACCAGAGTGTATTGGACCAGACAAAGTTTACACGTAACAAGTTACTCCTTATAGGGCAATTAAAAAAAAAAGTTATGAGCTGGGTGGCTTTACCTTTCAATAAATAAATGACAAGTTTGGCACCTCTGCTCCCAAGTCTAGGCAGAAGACACCACAGTGCAGTTCCTTAGTACTGAGTTTTTCACTATTGCTTTAGGGCAGTAGTTCTCAAACTTATTTGTTCGCACCACCCTGCTTTGTATCTGAAGTCCATTCCCCCACCCCCCCGTACATATACGGATAAGAAAAACTCACTAAATATTAAAAACAGTAAGGCATTAATTCAAACAGAGCCAACAATCCATTGCAAGAAGAGCAAAAGCAAAACCGTACTTGTGATCAATGCTTAAAATTAAATGAGCACACCGCATCATAGCAAATGGATTAATGTACAGATGGCAACAACTTTGTATAATGCTATGCAAGCTTCACGGAAATCCGTCAAAATGCACAGCGCCATCTGAGGACCTGATATGCCTGGAGGAATTAGCTTTGCTAGTCAGTCATTGCTGTGGGTAAAAATGTGCGCAGTAAATTTCCCACCCTAAAGCTTCTCATGCCCTCCCTGAATACCTTCTGCACCCATTGTGGGGGGGCCTGTCGCCCACCCCCAACGTGAGAACCTCTAATCTAGGGTGGTTGATGTTGCAATTTAAAACTTTAACACTTCCTAAAAAACAAAAACCCTCTTACTTCCCCAGTCTGAAGAATATATTTTCTTCCACATCGTACCTTACCACATCTCACTTGTTGATTAAATACTGTGGGGTTGATATTCCACTCAGACAAGTACAATCAATAGTAATTTTATCATTATGTATCTTACAGGAGTGCTTGAGATCAGGGCCTGGTTGTGGTAGATGCTATACAAACACAAAGTAAGAGACAGCCCCTACCCCTCAGTTTATAATAATCTAAGTAGACAAAGGATAGGAGGCAAAGTGACCCGTAGGTCAGTTCTAGAGCCAGGACTAAAACTCAGGTCCACTGAATCCCAGCCACTACCCTACTCCCAGGAACATGCTGCCTCTCAAGTCGCTGAAGTTACTCTAGTGCAAACCTGAATCAAGCTCTTTGTATCCACCTTCATGAAATTTCAAAATGCACTACAGCCACTAACTGCAACTCTCTTGGGTTCTGGTCTACCAGTTTGTTAGTTCCTTCAGTACTCGCAGAGCTTATGCTCTAGAGTTATTTACCATTACCACTGGTCACAATGTAGTTACTGTGCAACTTCCAATAAGAATTGTTATATACTTACAGCACCGTTATCACATAATACTCAAGTGCATTTCCTGGCAACTCCTTATTCTCATGAATGCCGAGAATGGATGATCATTTGAATGAAAACAGAGATAACAGAGCTCAGGCAGCAACTACAGGTCATCCCAAGGCAAAATTGCTTGCATTATAGGTCAGATTCTCAAAGCTAAACACAACAGCTTCTACCCTAATTCTCTCCACTGGAGTGGTACTGGATATTAAAAAGTATATACAAAATATGTGCATAGGGACCCAAACAGGTAACTGTCCATACGGACACCAGTTGGATAACTTGCATACATATCTTGGATACAGGTTTTTGTAAATTTAGCATCAGAAAGCCTCAAAAATCCCAAGTACAGTAATTTAGAGTTGAGGCTGAAATCTGTCCCAATTGTGACAACTTAGATACAAAATAATAGCCCTATAAACTCATGACCTGAATTAGTAAAAAGGGAAATTGCACCCCCAGTGTAACTTCATTGGTTTCAAATAAATTACCCTGTAGCTAAATTGGTTTCCTTCTTTGAAGGTGAGAAGTGGTATAATGTGCACTTTAATAAATTCACTATAAAGTCTCACTATTTTGTTCTTATGTACCTGCAAAGTGATACTTTCCAGACAGTATCCTGAATATAAACAGAGTTTACTTTTTGGCATAAAGAAGGTCCTCAAAATTCTAAACCACTTTCTCTCCCAACTGCTGATATACTGAGATCCTGCAAAACCACAACATCATCCATATTTCTAATCCAGATTTACCACATGCTCTCCTGTAAAATAGGCTGTTGCAGACTACAGAGTAAACACAGGAATGAAACAGGCTTTTTAATAATTGGAGAAGGTCCAAGGAGATAGTGTTCAGATCCAGATGCTGATCTTGTCTATGCTGAGGCTAGAGTTCAGTTTCAAAGCTGAACCAGGGCTAGAATTTGGGATTGAAGTGACAGCACTGAAATCTTACCACCTAGTCTGATGAGATTTTGGCCCCAAGCAGAAAGTCTAACAGGGTGACCTACCCTTGATAGATCATTTCAGGAAGTGGCAGAAATCTTGTAACATTAACTGGCCATTAACATTAACATAAACTGGATCCTGAAAATGTGCCCTCTCTCATTTTGATGCAGAGTCACTGATTAGAAGCTGATGTCTCCAAAATTTAGGATTGGGCTCACATTTGAGGTTCCCATTCAAGACTTTTTAAAATTGTGGCATTAAGATTAATTGATACTTGCTATAATTGGCAAAACAACTACTGCTAGCAACTGGAGAAGTGGCACTGGAACATGTTTAATGGTGGGGGTGCTGAAAGCCAATCCCCTTGCTCCTGTCCTCCCCCCTCCCCCTGAGCTGGGGTCAGGAACAGGGCCATGTCTCTGGGATGGGGGACCTGGACAGGGGTAAGAAGGCAGAGGCTGGGGCCGGAAGCCGAGATCCCTGGGCGCTGGGCTGGGACCCCATGTGCGGGGCTAGAAGCGGAGCCCCCGGAGCAGAGGCCTGCATAAATCCTGGGGGTGCTGCAGCACCCCCTGAACCCCTAATTCCCATGCCTATGGCTGGAGAGTAGCCAGTTAATTAATACTTATTAACGTATGTATGTGGGTACCACAATGTACCTCTGTAGTCCATTGGTGCTCAAAACAGTGATGTTGTCATTCTCCAAGGTGCACCTTTAGAAATACAGTATTCTTTTGCTAACAATTTATTCGCTTGGTATTTTCCAGCCCGGTGTGCCAGCACCAGCAGTCGGACTTTTCAGTAGGACTTGGTAGAATGATCCAAAAAGTACAAAGCTTGCCGTGGGAGCCCTTTCCTCCACCCTTCCTCACCACATTCAGCAACTAGAAAGTTTACTTCATCATCTCTGAACATTGTCAGAAACACATGGCTGAAAGGCTGCTGGGACTAATGCACTACTAGTGAGTAACCGCCAACCTTCACAAGCAAGCATCCTACCATTGGCTTCCCATGCTGAAGGGACTTTATTAATTATAATCCATGTTACTTCCTATTCATGCTCCTTCTATACAAAGCATCAAGAGGTAATGCCAGGAGTGGGCTGGTCAGTGAAAGGTATCTGGATCATATTGCACATATTTATTATGGAATGCTTTACACGTTGCCCTTGATTAATATGGGAAGAAGAGCTCAGCTTATTACAATCAGTGTTTTAAGAGAATGGAGTAGAACCCTAGTCAGAAGTCTCATTCTTGCATAGCTCAAAGGCACATAGTTTGATGATTTGTATTACATGGCCTGTTGCTTGACAGACAAGATCCCTGCCTTAAAGAGTTTATAATCCAAAGGGCATTTATAGAAATGTTTTTTAAAAGCTTAGTTACAGCTATTAATGATCTAGTTTGCACACAAAAGACTGAACTGATCACTTGTCTTTTAGTTTCTTTAAGCTTAGCCCTTCGTGTCTGGCACTCAGTAATGATCCCTATCTACCACTGCTCCTGCTTGATTACAGTGCCAAGAAGTCACAAGTTTTAGAAATATGAACAACAATTACACTATAAATTAGTTTCTGAAATCCCCATTACTGCCTAAGACTTTCAGTTAAGGATAGGATGCAGGAAAGGAAATGGTGTAAAAACTCCTTTAAACTATAAAGTACACAAAGGCCAAAGACTGAAGTGACCTCTTATAATGGTCTTTGAGGCGCATACCTAGTTAGACTACACCCTTCCCATTGTAAAATCCCCGGGTGGGCCTGGAAGCATCCCAAGCTTCAAACTTTTTTTGTATTACAGGATGTTTTGTTTAGTTTGACATTTTGGCTTAAATCAATGCCCACAGTACCCCAGAAAAGTATTTACTCAGAGAAAAGCAGGGGCCATTTCCACCACGCTCCTCTCAAGGGACTGTGTTTGGAAAGGACAGCTGTAGTTTGCTTAAGGACCCCAGGTGATAGAGACTGTTATAGGAATATGCTGAATCACCACATATCCCAGGCATTGGGCTCCTCATCCACAACAGCCCCTTCTTTTTAGTTATGCTGGTATGTAGTTGCCCTGGTAAAAAAAGAGGTTGTGGCCTCAGGTCCCTGCCAGCCTTGATGCAACCAGGATCCTACATCCCAGTTTATGACAAGAGAAACCAGGGGTCAACCTACCTCCATGAAGTTAAATACGATAAAAGATATAGTCTGCCAAAGAACAAGTGTAATGACGGGAAGAAATTCAAGTCAAAATCCTTTAGACTCTTTGGCACATGTTGGAGCAAAGACAGCAAGCTTCCCCTTTGGTAATTAATACGACTTTTACCACAGACTAATACACTTGGACCGGTAACTTAACCTGTGGAGTCTAATACCTTCGAGACCCACTGGTGCCAATTAAATAGCTTTGAGTCTTGCAAGATAGGATATTCCAGAGATTAAGCTCATTGATGTGAAGATCAAAGAAAAACTACCAGACAAAAAACAATGTTGTGAGTGTCTGAAGCCTCCTTCTTTGTTGCCATAATTCTAAACATCCCCAAGAGATAAATTGTGAATAATGAACAGCAGCACAATTTGGTGGATATAAACTGCTCTCTCTTCACAGCTGTTAGCTAGTTGCCCTTGCTTTCTGTGATGTCAGGCGGCAGAAAAAACACATCAGCACTTAATCCAGCTTTTATGAGCAATGTCATGTTAGACTGTGGTTTGGAATATGATTTTTGGACTAAATTCCACTCTGTGTGACACCCATTGAAGTTAATGGGATAAAGCAAGTGATTTCACTGGGGTTGCATGGGGTGTAACAGACAACAGAATTTTACTTAATCTGTCAAAATTCTGAAGCATATTTATTAATCCAAATTCAATTCAAATGTCTGCCTAAGCCTGATTTTGCAGTCATCATTTGCCTTCCTTGTGCTGTGATGCTTCCAATTGCTCCAAATTCCTCTTTGTTATGGTCTGTCATGACCTTATGGACCTCAACCACTTTCCTAATTTCTCAGTTCTCCATTGCTAGCAAACATTTTCATTTTTGTTTATTTATACAGTTAGAACTTCTTTTCAGAAGAGTTTAGGGGAGCTCCCATGTTGTCAACATTCTCAGTAAGAACTTTGATAGAACTTTCCTAGTGAAGTTTTGTTTATGAATGTCCCTGGAAAAGCAAAATTTCAAGTCTTTAAACAAGCTTTTTTAATCAGTACATTACCTCAGTTTAAACCCTAATTGTACAAAGCCTGGCACATGTGAATAATTTTACACCTGCGAGTACTCATTGATTTTTCTGGAACTATTCATGAACATGAAGCTACTTATACGTGTTTGCAGAAGCTGGGCCTTGGTGACTAACTGAAGTCGTTTTGGGACGTAGCAATTTATAAAGGATAGGCTCTCCAGTCATGGAACATAAGAACAGCCACACTGGATCAGACCAAAGGTCCATCAAGCCCAGTATCGTATCCTCTGACAGTGGCCAATGGCAGGTGCCCCAAAGAGAATGAACACACAGGTTATCATCAAGTGATCCATGCCCTGTCACCCAATCCCAGCTTCTGGCAAACAGAGGCTAGGGACACCATACCTGCCCATCCTGGCTAATAGTCATTGATGGACCTATCTTCCATGAATCTATCTAGCTCCCTTTTGAACCCTGTTCTAATATTGGCCTTCACAACACCCTCTGGCAAGGAGTTCCAGAGGTTGACCATGAGTTGCGTGAAAAAAATAAATACTTTGTGTTTGTTTTAAACCTGCTACCTATTAATTTCATTTGGTGGCCCCTTGTTCTTGTATTATGAGAAGGCGTAAATAACACTTCCCTATTTACTTTCTCTATACCACTCATGATTTTATAGACCTCTATCATATCTCCCCTTAATTGCCTCTTTTCCAAGCTGAAAAGTCCCAGTCTTATTAATCGCCCCTCATACAGAAGCTGTTCTATACCCCTAATCATTTTTGTTGCCCTTTTCTGAAACTTTTTCAATTCCAATATATCTTTTTTGAGATGGGATGACCACATCTGCACACAGTATTCAAGGTGTGGGCGTACCATGGATTTATAACATGAATTATACCATGTGACCAGTCAGACAGCTTGTACATTAATTCACAAGTATGCAATACTCAGAGCTAAGTCTGCAAGTAACTATTGGGTAAAAGTATTTCCACATAAAAATTTCAAACAATTTCAAAAAGCAAACAAATTCATAAAAAAGCAGTATCTTCTCACAAAGGCTAGTTTTCCAGGAAACATGGTTTTAAATTGAATCTTGTTACTGAGCAACTGGGACACATCCCAAAATATAAATGCCATTCTTCTACCAAAAAGTAAACAAACTTCAAATATAAAAAGCATTTTAAAAAATTAAGACTGATACTAACTCATAAAATCAGACAGTTTTATGCAGTTATATAGAAATGTGTCCCCTATTAAAGACAAAAATAGGATGGCAGCATAGAAAACTAATGTATAGAAATTATGAGTTTTTCACCAACCCTGTTTTCAGTGCTATACTTTTGTTATCTCCTGTGCTGATTAATTCCCTGTGTAAACCCATTTAACTCACCACCAAATGCGGCCAAGGGTTTCTGTTATTCTCTTTCAACCCAAATTCTTCTCTTAAATATGCGGGGCGTGCACAACTCCCATTGTCGTCAGTAAGGACCGCATGCCTAGATCTTTAGGCAGAAGTTAGCCCTTTATGTTTGTGGATATTAATGTGTGTGTTTTAGATTGGCCCCAAATTATTTTCATACTGCACTTTTGGATAAGACTAGCGGTTAAGTCATTTCTGCTCTGTGTGGACATTGGAGATTTCAAGGCACTTTTCAGAAGGATGGAGGTTTTGCCCTGGTGTTCTTGACCAAGCTTTTCCAAACCATCCACTATTGTAAAATGTATTTTGTACCAATTAGTTGCCACCATTCACACCTAAGTGTGGCTACATTTTGATGCTAGTATATGGGATAAAAATATAGGTCTTTATTCTGACAAACCCTCACTGTTGTCAAAGGAATTTAACTGAGGACCTCATAATTTGGCTCTATATGCACAGCTGTAAAGTTCTTTGGAATGCATCACAAGGAGAGGTGCTAAATAAATGTAATATATTATTTTATCTCTAAAAAGCATATTCAGCATAAAGAACTATCACAGGACACACCACTCACCACCAGACTAGCATCTCCCCTGAGACTCTGGGGATTAGCTGGAGGCCAACACTCTCCATGTCTGCAGCTTGCACACTGTCACTTCATCTGCCTGCAGCTCCTCCCACATCCTCAGGAACCACAGCATCCTCTCGGTGGCTTAGCCCTCCAGCTGTGTTACTGTCTGTGTTCCCCCCCTTCCGGGGGAGTTGAACTTCTCAAAAGTGTGATAGTTTTCTACCACTTGCCCCATGCAGGGCCGCCCGGAGGATTCAGGTGGCCTGGGGTCTTTGACAGCGGGGGTCCTTACGCTCCGGGTCTTCGGGGCACTTACCCCCGCTGCCGAAGACCCGGAGTGGAAGAAGCGGCGGTGGGTCCTTTACTCCGGGTGTGTTCAGCAGCACTGAAGGACCCCCCCGCCGCCGCAGCCCTGCTGAAAACTCTCATGGGGGCCCTCTGGGCGGCCCTGGCCCCATGGCTGGTAGGGAACCCAGGCCTGCCCTCTTCTCTGGGTTCCAACCCAGGAACCCTCAGCTCAGCAGTCTTGGCCTTCTCTCTCTGGCCTCAGCGCTCTATCCCTAGGCTTCTTCCTACCACTGGTTCCCTTTTTCTTCCTGGGCCTACCAATTCCTAAAGCTTCCTCCCTCTTCCCAGGGAGTGACTGTAGTCTCCATTCACTCCTCCCTTTCTCCTGTGAGCGTCTGACTTTTCCTAGCAGTTCCTTCTCCTTTCAACTCCTGGGCTTTATAGGCCCCATCTACTCCTGCCCAGCTGAGCCTCCTTAATCAGCTGCCTAATGGGTTAATTGGCCCATCTGGCCTGTATTGAACTTTGCAGGTGTCAAGATTCCCTCCCCACTCTGAACTCTAGGGTACAGATGTGGGGACCCACATGAAAGACCCCCTAAGCTTATTTCTACCAGCTTAGGTTAAAAACTTCCCCAAGGCACAAATCCTTCCTTGTCCTTGGATGGGTACTGCTGCCACCACAAAGTGAATTAGACAAAGATTCAGGAAAAGGACCACTTGGAATTTCTGTTCCCTAAAATATCCCCCCAAGCCCTTTCACCCCGTTTCCTGGGGAGGCTTGAGAATCATATGCCAACCAAATAGGTAAACCGGATTCTTAAAAAACAGAACTTTATTATAAAGAAAAAAAAGTAAAAGAAGCACCTTTGTAAAATCAGGATGGAAGGTAACTTTACAGGGTAATCAGATTCAAAACATAGAGGATTCCCCTCTAGGCAAAACTTTAAAGTTACAAAAAACAGGGATAAACCTCCCTCAAAGCATAGGAAAAATTCACAAGCTAAAAACAAAAGATAATCTAATGCACCCTGCCTTATTTACTTACTCTTTTTGCAATATTGAGACTCATTTTAGGAGAAGGAGTTTTCTGACCTGTTGCTTCTCTGATTCACCAGAGAACACACAAAACAAAGAGCACAAACAAAGCCTCCCCCTCCCTCACCAGATTTGAAAGTTATCTTCTTTCCCCATTGCTACTTTTGGTCAGGTGCCAACCAGGTTATTTTCCTTCTTAACCCCTTACAGGTAAGGAGGAATTCTAGGCTACCTTTAGCTGTATGGTTATGACAGCAGGGCAAGTGTGGGATAGTCACTCCATCACAAGGACAAATAATGACAACCAGGAGCAATTGGTATTTTTCCATGTACCTGTTACCAAATGTTCAGTTAAATAATGTAGTTTTTGGCTGGACAACATTAAGGGAAGTCACAATTCACAGTAATACATAGGGTCAAACCACAAGCCTATCATATCGTCAGGACCAGACACTCTCATTTCCATTATATCTTCTTCATAACAAAGACGGTAGCACTGAAAAATAATATGCAGTTTATGCTTTTACAGAACTCAGTTCTGGGTACGTATACTGGCTCTTCCACCACAAAACTCCATTATATGCCCTCTTTGGTCCTGTTGATGCCCACCTGCTACCCAGTTGCACCTCATTAAGCTTCACACCTGCAGCAACTTTAAACTCAGACCCTATGGCTTTTATCCCCCCTATAACACATCAGT
This sequence comes from Caretta caretta, assembly GCF_965140235.1. Taxonomy (NCBI): domain Eukaryota; kingdom Metazoa; phylum Chordata; order Testudines; family Cheloniidae; genus Caretta; species Caretta caretta. Next base: position 204,891,854 of record NC_134207.1, on the reverse strand, counting down.
TGTTTGCTTGTCACACTCTCATTAACAACTGTCTTGTCATCGGGAGTTTTCCTAAACTTATCCTTACTGCCAAAATTCTCTGACAAACCTCAAAAGTCTGATACCTCAGCAGGTTCCTGGTTATCAAATACTGAATATACTGAACACAGACAAAGACACAGTCAATGATAATCCCAGTTCAGGTGACAGGAATACATAGCCAAGTAGTTTGTTCCAGAGCCTGAGGACAGATTATGCTTTTGTTGTTCTTTTTTGCATATAGTATGTGTTATTTTTGTGTATCAGAAGGATGGGAAATATCAATTGAAAGAACTTTCTATTTTTCTTAAACACCATATTCCAAACAGTGTTTGATTATCCATGTGATCCATACCAGTAGTGACACAGGCCTAGATCCACCATGGAACTTTTAGGCTTCCTGTCACACAGTGGAATTGAGAGTCCCAAGTTAAGAGCCAAGGCTCCCTATACAATGCAAGGGAAAGGTTAGTGGTGTGGTCTACAAACGTATTAGGCATCTAAGTCCCATTTTTAGGCACCTAAGTGATCCACAAAACTCCCACTCTGCTGCTGCCTGTACATGCTTAAATTCACTTTCGCCTACATTTTTGCAATAAACATTTTCTAGGTGCCTACTCTTTGGCCTCTGAGCATGTGCACAGCTGCCTCACTGTACGTGTCCTACGTCCTGCTTAATCCCGAAAGTGATTCACAAACTGGGGAAGATAGACATTTGACCACCTAAATTGTGTGTGGGGCCTGGTCCGGTATGCTCAGAGGCTGCCTACCAGATTGGGCCCCTGAGCTGTGTTCACACAAAACAGTGAGAAGGGGAGGGGCACCTTCCTTAAAACCTTTAGCCTAGTGGATGGGGTACTCACCCAGACCCTGAGAGAGCCCCAGTTCAAGTCTCCCCTTCTTCTGAGAGGGAGAAAGGATTTGAACAGGACTCTGCTCTGGTTAGGGCAGATGAGTGCCCTAACCACAAGGCTTTAAAGTCTGTCTCATTCTTTCACTGGCCTAATATTTAATTATTCAAGTATTTAATTAAAGTGGAACAACGAGAGAGACTGAGGGAGCTCCACATCAGAATACTCCACAGCCTAGGAGTTAGGGCACTCACCTGAGAGGTGACAGAGTCCTGTTCACATTCCTTCTCCCCCCAGGCAGCGCGTCTCCTACTACCAAGGTGTGTACCCTCTCCTCAAGGCTAAAAATTATAAGGGAGCAGCTGCTGCTATCTAGGGGTTGGGGTACTGTGCGTCTGGCAGCAGCCACTCAGGTGCTACACTCTGCCCACCTCCCACAAGACCCTAATGGCTTTCATGTCCACAGTATTGCTTGCACAATGCAGTTGAGAGCTCAGCTCTAGGAATTAGTTTGCCCAGGACTATTGCACTGTTTTCAGACGTCATTTTACATTGCCCATATGATTTATTAGCAGAAACCGTGTTAAAAGAATGACCCTGTCAAAGAAAGCTATCAGGTTGGTTTGACACGATTTGTTCTTGACAAATCCATGCTGACTGTTACTTATCACCTTATTATTTTCTAAATGTTTCCAAATTGATTGCTTAATTATTTGCTCCATTATCTTTCCGGGTATTAAAGTTAAGCTGACTGTAAATCCCCTGATTGTCCTTATTTCCCTTTTTATAGATGGGCACCATATTTGCCCTTTTCCAGTCCTCTGGAATCTCTTCCATCTTCCATGACTGTTCAAAGATAATTGCTAATGGCAAGTTGCCCTCCTCAGTCAGCACCTTGAGTATTCTACGATGTATTTCATCAGGCCCTGGTGACTTGACTTGACTTTGACTTGTTCTTTCCCTATTTTAGCCTCTGATCCTATCTCATTTTCATTGGCATTCCCTATGTTAGATGTCCAATCGCCACCAACCTTTCTGGTGAAAACTGAAACAAAAAAAGTCATTTAACACTTCTGCCATTTCCACATTTTCTGTTATTGTCCCCCCCACCCATTGAGTAATGGGCCTACCCGGTCATTGGTCTTCCTCTTGCTTCTAATGTATTTATAGAATGTTTTCTTGGTACTCTTTATGTCTCTAGCTAGTTTGATCTTGTTTTGTGCCTTGGCCTTTCTAATTTTCTCCCCATACTTGTGTTATTTGTTTAAATTCATCCTTTGAAATTTGACCTAGTTTCCACTTTTTGTAGGACTCTTTTTTGAGTTTCCAATAATTGAAACTCTCCTGGTTAAACCAGGGTGGTCTCTTGCCATAATTCTTATCTTTCCTCTCAAGGTCCCTTCCAGTCCTACGATTCTATGATTCTATGAAAATGAAATTCCTCTAATATTTAATTCAAACTCCCCCTCACCCCCACCTCTCTCTCTCTCTCTCTCCACTGTGGAATATCAGAGCTAATTTTGATTCCGTTAAGAGTCTAGTTACAGGCTGCTGAGCTGAATTCACTTTGGGCCAATGGTGCATCAGCACTGAGGCTCCTACTACAAGCTGAAATCACGACATAGCTAAAATTACTAAAAGCTGAAACTGGGGATCCCACAGCAGCCAAAGTGACCATTTGGGCAGCTGTGGACTCATGCTAGGCGAGGTGGGTGTGCCTATGCAAATGAGATCAGCCCCTGAAGTTTTTTTCCACAACTTGCCACAACTCACCACCAGATGTCAGGGTGGAGCACAACCTGACTCTGCTTACACATAACATGTAATTACTTCCATGTTTTATATACTTATTTTCTTCACATCCATGCAAATAAGGTTGATGTTAGGATACAGAAAAGAATTGTACTATGGGGTGTATGTAGCTATGCAAATGGAGGGGAGGTGTTAAGATATATGCAGGGCTTTAAATATAAGGAGTCTTCCTGATCATCTGCTCCTGGCGCAGGGGTATAAATCAAGTCGAGATGACAATTATAGAGTAGCAACCTATGCATATACAGTCTCTCTCCCGGGCAGACTTGTGTTCTGTTCATTCTTTCTTTTTTAGTGATTTTCCTGAATATGAAATAAAAACTATGCAGGTTGAAAGGATATGTTGGCTCTTTGTGTGTGGATAACATAACATGCCATTTAATATTTAACATTGAACTGAAAGGGAATGTTTGGGACTAAAATACATGCCAAAAATGAGAGAGATGGGGAGAATAAGCATGAGTGATGTAACATGGTGATTGAAGGGTTTATTGCTCTGGATAAATCCCCTGTATTTCAAATGAATACTAAATCCTATGTTTGATATGTTCTACCTCTTAATGACTAGCAAGCAGATTGCTCAGCAATGGGTGACACCGAATGCCTTCTATTTTTGCCATCAGGCGGAGAAAGCTGAAGGGGCTAGGTGCTGATGGCTATCTGGACACTAGAGGCCCTAAGAATCAGAGTAGATTAATGATCAACTCAAATTTACATGGGAAGCTGCAAGAGCATAGGAAGCACATAACTTGTTTTCACACTAGAAGAATAAATCCTGGACAGAAAACATCATTAAGCTGTATATACTTCGTAAATATGTACCCTAACTTAAAGAAAGAAAACCTTATGAAATGTTGCAATTTTATGAACAGTAAATTGTTAAAAGCCTGGAAATTCTAAGTTATGGTTAAACTCTGAAAAACCCAAATGTTTGAAAGTGCAGAACTGAGGCAAGCCCCCAAAATAACCGTAACTCTGCCCCTACTTATGCGCAAACATAAAACAAAATTTATACCCACACACTAGCATGGGATTGAGTATGGCTCATATCATATCAGTACTGAATAGTGAATACCATACTGTCCAGTATTTCAGGTACTAATATACGCATCACTAACCCACTATTTATGTACCAGCTACACAAGAAGAGACTATCCTCTATTTCCCCTTCCCACTTTGAGGAAGCAACACAAACATCTCATCTTTTACATTCATATAAACACATGGAAGACTTGTCCAGTGCTCAGCCTGCGTTACCAATATAATTCAGTCACATGAGACTTGGGAATTTTACAGCCATTTGAAACTTGTAGGATTCCAGTACCCGCAGACATTGTAAATGAGAATGCCCTTGCCATTCAACTATGAACAACCTATTATTTTATTATTTGTTTGTTTGTTAAGAGCACAATGAAATTTGTTTCAGCTGTCCACAGCAACTGGCTGCAAGCTTCTTAAAGCCCCAAGATGAACTCTGTGGTTCTTTCTAAAATGTTTAAATGTAATATTGCCCATCACAACCATTCAAAAAGTAATGAAACTTGCTTAAAAATCACGATTTCGTCTTTAAATTATAAATCTGAGATTTTTTTAATTTGCCTTCTGTTTTTTTAACTATAAGGGTACACTTGGGTCATTTTTAGCAATTTTTTCTCTGCAACCACAAGGGCTAGAAACTTACCTTTTTAAATAAATGAAAGTTGAGATTCTCCTGTATTTACGTGCTTCCAGGAGTCAGGGCTTCAGCACCAATATTGTAACACTGTAAATGAGTTTGAGAAGTTTAAAGGAAAGCTCTTTTTTCATCTCACCTTGTAGCAACATAATCATTATTTAATATTTATATGGGGATAGTGCCTAAAGGCCACAACCTATTGTGCTAGGCACTGGGACACTCCCTGCCCCAAAGAATTTACAATCTAAAATAATGTATTATGTAATGGCATTGATTTTCTTTTTTTTAAACTAACATCAGAAGAAAGTTCTTCTCTTTTTCCTGGCAGCTGCCATCTTGCAGATCATTTACTAATCCCTCCACACTGTTCTGGGAACACCGCTAACTTTCAGAAAGTGACATTCCTCATATTTCACAGCTCCTGGGTTCTTTCTCTCCCAGACCTGAAACATCTCTCCTGTTGTTTGAACATGATTTTTAGCTGACTTCATCTCTAGATTCTTTATGGTCTGTATGTCAAGGAGGAGCCTCTGTCTCACATTGGCAGGGTACACAGAGAAGGTATACATTGAATTTTCCATCTGGACAGGTCAGGGGGATTGGGAAGACTGGCCTTTCTGCCTCTGAGTGGAATAGCAGGTGAGAGAATGGTGCTGTATCTTGACTGCATATGGAAAGTAAGATGGGATAGAAGTAGCTTCCTTACCAGAGTAAAATTGACACATGGGAATGACATGGCAGTGGTTGTATAGAGAAGGCAGGAAGCACAATGCTCATTTTTCTGACCCAAACTGGGGAGGTGACCTAAGAAATGTTCTGTGGATGGTAAACAGTTTATGAGCGTTTGTTGATTATATTAGAAATGTATACTATGGTGTGGTGAAAAGAAAAGGAGTACTTGTGGCACCTTAGAGACTAACCAATTTATTTGAGCATAAGCTTTCGTGAGCTACAGTTCACTTCATCGGATGCATACGATGGAAAGTGTAGAAGATCTTTTTATATACACACAAAGCATGAAAAAATACCTCCTTCACCTTTTTGCGAATACAGACTAACACGGCTGTTACTCTGAAACCTATGGTGTGGTGGTGTGTAAGAAAGCTCTGAGTTTAGAGACTGAAGCTAGACAAGGAATTAAGGTTGTTTTGGACTGTGCAATTTTACCCATGTACATTTTATTTACTCGACTGTGTGAACTGTATGAGCATATTGAAATATCTATGTACAAATAACTTCCTCAATTGTTCAGTTCCATGGTTCTAAACGGCTAGGGTTTACTTATCTGTTAGACTCTATGTGTTTCCACTTTAATTTTAACTGGCAACCTTTAATTTAAAAGTAGAAAAGATATCTGTGTGTTTGCAAACTGGACTACTTTACCTGCCACTGAAATGCAGCTATCCCTAGAGAGAAAGGTGAGCAGCAGCTGTTCAGCACTACACAACATTTCAGTGAAGAACAGAGTCATGTTTTAACTCCGATTTCCACCACCAGCCCAGAATTATATTGACCAGAGCTATTATAGCAGCATCTTATAACGGTTTACCTGCTAAAAAATATATTACAAATCAAATAAATGCATTTTGTTAGGTCAACTGGGGGAAAAATCAACAATACTTCACTCACTCCCCTCTTCCTTAATCCTTGCTTCTCCCTTCCTATGAAATTGAATAGTCTGCAAGTTGCTGGTGCCAGCTCTTTGCAAATTGCCTAGGACAGGTCTCTTCATTGACGGTTCATTTTGCCTTTCTGTAGCTGACATGCATTGTTATTTCAATGAAGGCTTTGAACTCAGATTTTTTTCATGCAAATTGGTAATGCTTCCCAGCTGAATTGAAGACATCACAATGTTTTCTATGAAATCCAGTAAAAAGAGCAATATTTTCTCATTAGACAAACTCTGAACTAATGGTGGCTTGGGATGTTACTGGTTATGTGGGTAAAAGTGGAAAAGGCACACACAATGGTGATGCTTCCAAAACATTGGCTACATACCAATTCTCCCCAAGATATGCTTTGGGCTATAGCATACCTTTTAAAGCACAACTAAGATAGGGAAGGAGCCAAGATACAGCATACTAGTGTGTAAGGGTGCTGTGGGAGTGCACTCTGAAGTGGCAGATAGTACACCCTTTTAAAAAGAGCCAGCCTCCAGTCACTAGAGGATGCTACATCATATCTTCTTGTTTAATGGGACATCACTCATTTTAGTGCCTTCATTTTTATTGTTGAAAATTATTTACATCAGCAACAAAGACTCATGAAACAGTTGTAGTTTATAACAAAGGGGTTATTTAGACTAAAGGAAGAATCCGGTAGCATTTTAAATGTCCTGCAGGAATACGTCTTTGTGTCCCTCATTTAGGATCAGTTCATATTGTGAACCCCAAATTGTTCACACATCATATGTCAGGCCCCAAAAATCGTAAGATTGGCTTAAAAGTCATGAGACTGTTTGTTAAAATAATAAATTTTGGATTCTTTTTATTTGCTGTCTGGTTCCTGAACCTTTAAGGTACACTCAGTTTATGTTTGCAGGCTTTTTTCTACAACTAAAAGGGCTAGAAATATACATTTTTAAAAACTGAGCAGAGATTCTCATATAATCACTTGCCTCCAGGAGCTGAAGCTTTAAGAAAATTACCAAATATCACAAGTCTCATTATAAAATTGTGATGTTGTCCCATATGTGGGCCTTGCCAGGTTGAGAGGCACATGATTCCATGGGATGTGCAGTTGATAGTCTCAGCCAATTCCTATTCTCGTCTCACAAAAACAAATGCCCCAGTCAGCACCAACTAGCACCAACCTTGTTAGTAGTATCAGCAAAGATGCCACAGAGACTCAACTACCCTTTCAGTCCCATAGGTGGTCCTTCCAGATCAGGGTTGCAACACATTAGTACCCACTGGTGGAAAAGCTTGCACTGTTACTGCCGATGCAATATCTGATTTAGGGACGCCAGTCTCCAGGGTTGATAATTCAGTACATTTTGCCAGCACTAAAATGGCTAAAGATATAAATATTTATTACACATAAAAATACCTATATATTCCAGAGTCAAGATGTTATGAATCAAACACATTTTAGCATTCAATATATCATGTTCATTCAACCCTTTGTTCAATTCAGTTTGTTATATATATTCCCTGCTTAATAAGGATATTCTAAACTAGAATCATGTGTGCTTCTTGATTTGTTTCCCGAAACAGCATTTGCCTCCTTTTAGTGCACCTTAACAGTTCCATGCAAAGTTTTGATTTGATAGGACAAGAACAGTGAGGGCATTAGGACCAAGAGAAAGACACACACATTGCTTTGTATTATGTCTGGCAAAGGGTTCCTTGACTGAGTGCTGTAGTTATGTGTGAAAGAAAGTCAGGGACTGACTAGTTCTCATCTGTTGATCACAGTTAACTTGACGCGTCAAAACAGGGGAAGCTGTCAGATCTGCTTGCAAAGATAATATCACTCCAGCCCAGGCAGCGATTGGAAACTTTGCAGTGGCAGGAAATATTCTGGAAGGAAACTATAAAAAATGGAATTTATTTTTACTTTTTCTCAGAATTAAAAACGAAAATCAAACTTAAACCACCTTTTAATGAGCTTTTTGGTCAGCTAAATACATTCTTTCTTAGACAATCTGGGATTCTGTATAATAAAGGATCTCCTTTATCTAATTGGATCTATGTTATCTCTCATAAGTAGGTATTTTTGATTTTGTCTACAAATATACGGGAAAGCATGAAACAACATCAATGAAATGCGAGGGGGAGGGGGAACCTCACAGCAGACAGTAATGACCAGTTTATTGCTGCAAAGAAACCAGAGAGCTGGGCTGTAAAAAATATCCAAGTGATATTTAGCATGACCATCTGTATTGTTTTGTCACCAACAGTATGCTCTTGAAGAAGAGGTGCAGATATGGATCACGTAAGCTTCAGTTTCTCTTGTTGTTGCTGATGCTGGGTTTTTTATTACTGATGGTTACAATCCTGAATCCACCATTCCGGGACCTGAACAAAGCGGGGACATCCCAGCCATTAAAGTTCAGTGCCAGAGAAGGGTATCAGCTGGACTTTCCGGAAACCCAAGAAATGTTGGAGACTCAGGAAGAGAGCCAGCAGTACTACCCCATGGTGGGGTTAGCCCCTTTCATTTCCCTCCGGGAGGACGAGCTGCTAGTGGCCATTGTGTCACCCATAGCCAGGAGAAACGACAGCAAGGCTAGAAAAGGATACCGAATGGTGAAGCAGCAGAGCAAAAGGCAGGAGGAAAAGACTAATGTCAAGCCCAGGGGAAACCAAGAGTCCCAGCTCATGTCCTTTCCTCTACAGGATTCAGAAGAGGCTGCTGGGGGTGAGCAATTGGCAATCCTTGGCCTGGAAACTCACGGCTTTAATGAAGCGCTCAGTGAGCGGATTTCTCTGCGCAGGGAGCTGCCTGAGGTGCGGCATCCTTTGTAAGTAAAACATCCTAATTATTTCCTATGAGAAACCTGACCCCTCCCAATTGTCCCCCTAAAAAACCTTTCCCTTGACCCCTGAGAAACCTGTCCCCTTTCTATCATATCATCTTCCTCATTGGAGCAACCAGCCGTCCTCCCCATAAGGAAATATATCCATTCCCCCAAATCCATGTCCCTTTCCCAAACTCCATGCTACAAACTGGGACCCTGAAACACAGATCAGAAATTGGAGCTCAAACTAGCAAGACACATCCTAGTTAGACAAAGCACACTCCTCTTCCTGTCTCCTAAAATAACTTAGAGTACAACAGCTTTCATTTCATTCCATTATATCATCCCCTGGGGATACTGAGAGCACAGCAAATGCTATAACAAGAGCCATGAGAGACACTTGTCTCATTTTCTCCCTTTCTTAAATACTATAGTTGTTGTGGGGATTTCGGTTTTCTTAAAACAATAAGGCGGTGTGGAAGGAAGAATAACTGCAATGTACCAGAGAGACAAGGTGGGTGAGGTAGTATCTTTTATTGGACCAACGTACCAGTCACTCTGGGGGTTCCAGTCCCAGCAGAGAGGGAAGAACAAGTATACAATGAATTAGTGTACAAGGCTATGTTATTTGTAAAACTCTTTTGCTCCTTGTTTATGTACCTCTCTTGCCCTTTCACTTTCACTGGCAGAGGCAATCGTCCTACTTCACCCAGGTAGCCAACAAGTTCTGACTTTTCAACCTGTAAGTGCACTTATTTATTAGCCTGCTCATTTAATGAGGAGTATGGCGGCCTCTGCTGGCACATATCAGAATGGGAAAATGTTGCAGTTGGCTGCTTTATTTAACAGGTGCCAGGGCCAGTCAGTGCTATTTAGCCATCTGTTGGTGTGTGAGAACTATGGAGCTGGTTGGTCTGTTGGAAAGGCAAGCTATGCAGATGAATTGTGCTAGCCATAAGATGCCAATATAAGGGACTTATTTATGCTTGTTTAGGTGTCTTTTGTTAAATAAGCACATATACTTAAACTTATTTATTTACTGTATTCTATTCAGCTGATGCCATCCTTTGTTCTCAGAGTGCTTCATATGTAGGTAGTGGCCCAGATTCTGCTCTGAATTTCACTCGTGCAGGACCACTGACTGTTTGGGGACTGAAATAAGCAAAACAACTTGGGCCAAATTCAGCACTGAGTTACCCCTGCGTATAGTTATTGTAGGCTTGCTTGGGTGTCACTGTGGGCAGAATCTTGGTCTAAAAATGACTTTGCTCCCTGTCTGCTGAATATTTTGCAGTGCACCTGATGTGAACAGAATGCCAGGGCATTTGATGCATGTCCAAAGGGCTATAAGAGTATTGATCTGTTGGGTGTCCATTGTCACTCAGTTAGTAAAGCGATAACATTATTTTCTATTATATTCTGTATTCTCAAGTGGACAGTTTCATGTATTCCCTGCAGGAGCTGATGATACCACTAACACTGGGGAAAGGGCAGAGAATAACCGAAAATCTCTGGGCCTCCTACACTTCGTCTTGTTTGGTTAGATTGTAAGCTCTCCTCTTTATGTCGTGGTAGTCATATAACCCTCATCAACATAGTATCTGAATACCTTCCAGTCATTAATTAATTTTATCTCACAACACCCCTGAGAGGTAGGGAAGGACTATTCCTATTTTGCACATGGGGGAACTGAGGCACAGGTAGATTACAGGGCTATAGCCTGCTAAAAAGATCTAGTGAAAAGTTCACTGATAGTCTGTGCATCAGTTGGTCTTGATGGGTGAGGTTCTACCTGGTACCTAGCCAAGTAGGTAGTGGAGGACAGAGAGAGCATCAATCCCCCTTCCTGAATGGATTCCTTAAGGCAGAATAGCAGCTCCGGAACTCACTGCTACTCCAATTATCATCTGGGGGGGGGTGGTGACTCCGGAATGTGGTGTAGGAGGGGAGAGAAAGCAAGTAGAGCCATGGCTCTGCCTCCCTCTGATCTGGCTAGCCATGTGAGATGGGTTATGTAGCAAGTCTTAGAGAGATATAGCAGCTTCCATGCTCCCCAGAGCACTGGGAGAGCTCTGAGAGGCATCCTGCCTTTCTGAGGCAGACTGTCTCTGATGCATCCCCTTTGAGTAGTGCAGCATACCAAAAAGACGTGATCTGGCCCTATGCAAGCAAGAGGTTTCACATATCTTTTGCAGTGGTCATTTTCTCATGGCTAGAGACAAATGGCAGTCCATGTTTGAGGAGACAAACTTCAAGACTTAGAGGATGTTTTCCATATTTGCTAACAGTGTTTGATATACATTATCTTTAATTTGTTTTTATTTCAGCTGAGTTACACAGATGGAAAACTAGAGCAATGCAGGGGTGAATCAGGCCCTCTATAATTACCCAACCAAAACCAGCTAGAAATGTTCCAGAGAGTTATTTCTATACAATTCTACCTTTGTTGCAGCCTGTCTGAAGTTAGGTGGTAAACTGTTGTGGCAGGGACCATACCTACTTATTTTGAGGCACCTAACTTACTTGCATGCTGCAAAATAATAATGATAAACCCCACTTCTATATATTTCATCTACTAATAAATCAGCTTTAAGATGTATGGAGTTTGTCATAGAACATACTCTTAGAAATGCTGTCCCTTAGAGCTGACACCATACCGTTGCATTGTCTTTTGCATTAAAGCAGTGCACTGGAACAACTAAATTGCCTGCTGTTCACTGCAGCCTGCCACTCATGTGCTGTCCATAAAGTCTTGGACCCGACCATCCAATGTGGAGGGTGGCCCCTTTGATCTCTGCAGCTACATCCCACAACCTTACACATCAAGCATTGCTCCGTACAACCACAGTCTTTCCTGCCTATCCCTGGTGCATGTCGGTGGTACTTTTCAAAACATGTATGAATAGAAGTCCTGGATCTCTGCCAACATGCACTCCACCCTCTCACTAAAACTTATTAATAAAACAAAATCATACCTCATGTAATCCCATTTACTTTTCTGGCTGGGGAGAGAGCGTGGCCAGGTGACCACGCCTAGCCGCTGGGAATCCTCCACTAATGGGGCCAATTGTACTTTAATGCTACTCTCGTTTACCAGGACCCTGAAGGTACAAATGTTCAACACCCTTCCAGTATCATCCCCTGGGGGTGCATTTGCCACCTTTGAGAACACCTGCTTTCTTCTTGCCAAGGTGCAGTTAGCATCCCCCTGGACAGTGGGGGTGAGTCAATCCTGTCATCTTGACTTTATGACAGGGCCTTGTCCACAAACCACGGTTCTTCTCTCTTGGGATTTTAAATGTCAAATATTATGTACCCAGGCAAATGCAAACATACAAAATGTCTAAAAGGTTTTAAATTACCTCACAAAACTACAGCTCCCACTGAAATGCTGCTGGGAATTGAATCTCAATAAGACATTTTTCTGAAGCCGAGCAGGAGTCTCCTTTGACAGTGCCCTTGCCTTGTCTGAATTCATGTAGTGTTGACCACAATTCAGTATTGTTCATGGGTCAGATTAGACCCCTCTGCTCTGTCCCTTATCAGTCATGACCTTTACTTGTTTGAAATGATCAGCCAGTTATGGGCCCCTTCTTGACAGCCTGTGCAGCTGCCCCGAAGTATAGAAAAGGAGTTTCATGCGCCAACAGCCCCTCTCATTTAACTGAAGACTAGTTATTTGTATTTTTAATTCCTTGCCAATCACCATGGCAACTGAATGCCACACCAGCTAGGCTTCATAGTCCAGAGCAGTCATTTTCAGTCCTTTTTCGATCAACACCCCCCAAAATAGCATCAACTTTCTTGTCATGACAACACTAGAAGATAGAAAGCATTATGGGATTGTGGCAAAAATCCACAGTTGGTTATGGCAGTATTTGTTGCTCCTCGTTCAGAGGCGGCATCAGTTTCTTGCTTTCCTTTCCCTGTCTCTGAATACAATTGTTAAATCAGATTCTTCTGCTTGGAAACACAAATTGCCCCCTTCAAGACACTGGGTTTATCCCTTTTCTCCTGTCTTAAGTGACAACGCAAAGATATTAAACAAAAAAAAAACAAACAAACCTGAGCCATATTGATCCCATTGCCTTTAATAAAGTTACACCATAGATTAATTTGGCCCAACTATTGTTAATTTGTTAACTAATTTGGCCCAATGTGTGACTTTCATGAGTGAAATTCTGGCCTCATTGAATTCAATGGCAAAACTCCCATTAACGTCAACAGGATCAGGAATATACCCGATGTGGGAATGCCACACCAGATCAGAACAGTGAGCCTTCTGGTCAGAAATCCTGTCTCTGAAACTGGCCAGTACCAAAAACCTGAAAGGAAGGAGCAAGAAATCTTGAAGTAGACAATTATGGAATAATCTGCCCACTCAGAGAGTTTCTGCTTAACCTCCATCCATCAATGGATGGCTTATGCCCTGAACCATAACCCTTTTTGAATGTATACCCTTTTTAGAAAAAAAATATATTTAACCTATGTAATGTAACTATAAATGTTTTCATTATCCATATAAACATCTGATCTTCCTTTGATCATACTAAGTTTCAATAATATCATGTGGCAATGAGTTACACGGGCTTATTATGCATTGTGTAAATTAGTAGTATCCATTTAAAAGTTGTTGATTTTCAAGGAACAGACAAACAAATTGTTCTTGTTTTGTGAGAATAGGAAAATAGGCGCATCAGACTGACCTCCTCTATAACATTAATTAATTTAAAAAAGAACAGGAGTACTTGTGGCACCTTAGAGACTAACAAATTTATTAGCGCATAAACTTTCGTGGGTTACAGACCACTTCCCACAAAAGCTTATGCGCTAATAAATTTGTTAGTCTCTAAGGTGCCACAAGTACTCCTGTTCTTTTTGCGGATACAGACTAACACAGCTGCTACTCTGAAACCTGTCATTAATTAATTAATTTCTATCTTATTCCTTATTTGCCATATCTTTAAATCTTTAAAGTCTTTCCATGCTTCCAATCCTTTTTGTTGTCTGTCTGGACCCTTTCTATTTCAGCTCTGTCATTTTCAAAGTAGGATGACCAGAACCAAGCACAATGTTCCAGGTGAGGGCAAACTATTGTTCTCTATAACGCCATTACAATATTTTCACTGTTATTCTCTATTCCGTTCATTAGATATCCTAACATTTGGTTTGCTTTTTTAACCATCACTTCACCCTGAGCAAAGATTTTGAGCTGTCTGCAATGAAGTAAGGGTAGATTGTGACTTTCAGCCTCAGAGAAATGGATGTGTTCATAATAATAAGTAAACAAAAAAGAAGTGTTGCAACCTTCCATATTGTGCTGCTCTCATTCTATCACATACAGCTGTCTGCAACAGGACTATGACCCCAACCTTCCTACTGCTAGTGTCATCATCTGTTTCCATGACGAAGCCTGGTCTACTCTCTTGAGAACTGTGCACAGTGTTATGGATACAGCCCCAAGGGCCTCTCTGAAGGAAATTATCCTTGTCGATGACCTCAGTCAACAAGGTAGCTCCCTTTTGCTCTCCCTAAATTCTATTTTCAAGCTCTTGGAAGGAAATTGTAATACTGCATGGCAGGGTCAGGGAGAATGGAACTAGAAGGATTCTCCAAAAGCAAGCTAAATATAGAGAAAACTGGTTGCCAAATTTTACTTTTCCTCCCCTACAATTCAGCTTCATCCTACGTTTGAAAGTGTTTATGTTTTCCTGTCATTTCCAATAGTTTTAAAGCCTTTATTTTTAAACACAGTTCACCAAACAGATTGCTCTGCATGACTGCCCTGTCCTAGTCATTACGTCCCACTCCACCAATCTTTGTGTCAACCACAAATTTTAATCACCAGTGATTTTATATTTTACTTTCAGATCAGTGATAAAGGGGCTGAATAATGGTGGACCTCAAACTGGGAAACACCCCCATTTGATGATGACTCCCCATTTACAACTACTTTTTGAAATGCCTCAGTTAGCCAGTTCTCAATCCATTTAATGTGTGCTTTTTAAATATTGGATAGTGCTAATTTTTTAAATGAAAATGGCCAGCCTTTTTTAAAATCCATGGGGGGCAAGTAATCCGGGCCTGCTGATTTAAAGATGTTTATCCCTAGTAGATGCTGCTTAAAGACACCTTAGTTACTAATGGACTGGAAAGTATCTCCTCATCCTCATGTGACACAAAGTGCATCATCCTGCTTCTTTCCAAATGCAGAACAACTTTTTCCCAATGAAAGATGAGATTCTTACAGAATTCCAGGAGCTGCAACTTTAAGAAAAAGAACAGATGTCATGAGACTTGTGATAATTTGGGGAAAGCTGGTGGTAACACTCAGAGATGACCCATACTTGCTGACAGTGGGGAGGGCAGAGGGAGAGCAGTGGCTTTAGCAAATGTTACTGAGCATGCTCAGTCCATGTGAACATGTTCAGTGCAAGCCAAGTAGCAAATCTGGGGGGCATGTGACCCATGTTTCTCCCCCTCCCCACGCATCGTTTCTGATAACACTGCTTGCCGGGAGATCTTCTTCCATAGATTGCTTCTGGGACAACATGGATTCTTCACTGCTAGTAAATTATACTCTCACCTCAGAGTTTGTTCTTCCAGTCTATAATGGAAGGACACATAAGGGAAATGTAAGGGAAGGTCACATTACTCCTGGCTTGTCCCTATTGGAAACAGAGGACTTCAGTCTCCACAACTGTGTTAGTCCAACATCTATTACAAGTTCTAAATTCACTTCACCTTGCGTCTGTTTTTAAACCAACACCACATTAAAAATAAAATGCTAGATTGTGCCCTTGGCATATAAATTGGTGGTTAAGATTCACTGCCCAAGGAGTAGCCTCAAGAGGAACTGTGACTGAGAAAGTCATCATTCCTTCCCAACTCTCCCCTTTCACAATGATGTCACGTGGGGAGAGTAGTGTACTGCACTCCTTTCCAGGGGCCTGCACATGCCTTCCAGTATGCCCAGCCAGTTCTCCTGGCTGACTTGTGGGGAGGCAAAACCATGGTTCCATCATTACCTACCCAATTTCCTCACAGTGGGGGGGGGGGGGTGAGAAGGAAGGGGGAAGAAAGGGGTGGCTCAGCACAGCCCCCATGCCCAGAACTGCAAGCTAGAAAGGTCTGACTTAGCTAAATAGGAGTTGGAGATGAGGCTTTGCTCCCCTTTACTCCCTGCATGAATGAGAAGGATGAATACAAAGCTAACCCAAAAATCATTTTACTAACTGGGGAGTACCATTTTTGCCACAAACTATTTTTGGTTTTTGTTTTGTTTTTTTGGTGACAGATTGAATCAGCACTAAAATCTGAATGATTATTATATTTATTGCAGGGCATCTGAAGTCAGCCCTAAGTGAATACATCTCCAAGCTGGATGGTGTGAAATTGATCAGGAGCAACAAGAGGCTCGGGGTCATCCAGGGTCGTATGTTGGGAGCTGCACGGGCAACTGGGGATGTGCTGGTCTTCATGGACTCCCACTGTGAGTGTCACACAGGCTGGTTAGAACCCCTGTTGGGCAGACTAGCCACTGACAGGTAAATATCCCTTTGGGCTTAGTGTACAAAATGTTTAGATGCTTGTTAGAAGGGAGTGTGTCACCGTGAAGAACTGTGATCCTTGAACTATTTATATTGTTCATAATGCACAAGTTTATACTAATTCCTGATAATAGGACAACACTTGTGATCTCTTAAAATTCATTTTTACCTTGGGTTTTCATGGTCTCTTCATCCCTTTATCCATACTGTGTTATTTTACTTTTACTCCATGTGCATTAACCTGAAATTTAGGAGACTAGACAGATCAGGCACTTAATAAGACACACTACAAACCCTTTCTCTCTAGGGCTGCCTAGAGGGAATACAGCCTGTGTCTGTAGTGTCTGAAATGCATTAGTATTGAAGCATATGGTGGCCAACATGAAATGAGTTGGCAATCCCAGACAGCAAGCAACAGATGACAAGCATCCATCAGAGAAACTGCTACAAGAGTTGGCATTATTTGCTACACTTGTTGGCAGTCTTAGTAGTGAGGCCAAGGATTGAATAGGCCCAGAGGCTGGATTACCTTCTCCTCCTGTGAGCTGCTCCTGTCAGATCACAGCTGATGCACATTGACGGGGCAGGGTGGGAAGGGCTGCACTGCTTTCTCCCACGTTGTACCTGTGGTTGATCCATGGAAAAACAGAAGACTTTTCGGGCTGCCTAAATCCTAGCTATTTCACCAACACCAAGTTCACAAAGACAAACAGAGATAAAGCCTGGCTGTGATCAGCATTCAGCGATCACCAAGCATCACAAAGAGGTTAGGTTACTGAAGTGTTTCAAGAATCATATGCAATAAGTACATACCCCTTAATAAAGAAAGAATTCTGAAGCCACTGAAAAGTAAATGTTTGAACATTAAATTCTGTAACATAACAGTAAACTAAGACTGTAATACAATGAATTGCTGAGGCAGTGTGGGTGTATTTTGAAAAGAAAAATATAATGCCTCCTTTAAAACACTTACTAGATCAGTAAGTAACCAGAGTAAGAAGATGCAAACAAGGTTGTTCCCAGGCAATGAAATAGGCTGCTTTTACTGCTAACAATATCTGCTTTTAAATTCATTCATGTTCGCTTTTAGAGATGATTGCATTGTTCAAACGCAAAATGAAAGATGCTGTAAGTATGTGGAATAGAATACTGTTCTAGGATTCCATGTCTGCCCTTTTCTAAAAGGGTCTCCCAGTAAAAGCAGATTGCTTTGTCTTCTGGATTATTTTTGGCCCATGCTGTTGAAACTTCATTGCTCTTGTGACTCAGGCTGGCTTTGACCAGTATCCAATGTCTGCACATGCTGCAATCATATCTCCTGATTGCAATGTAGATGTACCCTAAAAGAGCTACAGAAACCCTTAAAGGAGTGTCACAGTGACACACTGCTCCATGGAAGATTTTCACATGCCACTTCACAGGGAAATTACAAGAGCAGGAGAGGAAGCATGGCCCATGGATCCAATGGCACAAATTCATGCCACACTGATTCACTGGCTAACATTCCCCATGGCAAGAGAGTGAGGAAGCCACCAATGCTACTGTCACCCCAAGGCTTCCATAGTGATCATGGAGCAGCTTCACTGGTGCCTTGTGCCCCATGGGAAAGGCTTCTGACCCCTACAGCACACACCAACAACCCTTGTGCAGAGCCAATGTGCTGATTGTTTACTCTGGTTTTGCACAGGGAACCAGGATTTCAGTCTTGAATAAAGGCTGCAGGATTTGCGGCCCATGAGTAGAAATGTAGCCTGATTTGGAAAACAGTGGTGGCCCAAATCATCTCTTTCTAAATACCATAGCAGAAGTGTTCCTACTCCAAGCAAGGGAGAATTTTGTAGTAGTTAAGACACAGGGTTGTCAGTCAGGAGAGCTGGGTTCTAGTCTTGGTTCTGCATTGACTTGCTAAGAGAGTTGGCAAATCATTAACCTCACCACGTCTCACTGTTCCCATCTGTAAAATGATGATAATGCCATCTATCCGATGGAGGTGATGGTGCGGGGGAAGTTATGTCATTATTTTTCATAAAGTCTTTGAGGTGCTTGGATGGAAGGTGCTATAGAAGTGCAAGGCATTAGTATAATAAACTTGAATTCATTAAGCAGGTGAGGGACTGTGAAATTGAATCTATATTCACCTCCTTATACAATAGTGAAGCAGAAAACAAAGTTTCACTGACTCACGAAACACCCACCTCTTTTCCTCATTGTGCACTAATTAAGTTGTCACTCACTCACTTTAGCTGTAAAAGAAAGTGCTTTAGCGTAGGAGAGCACTTCATCAGCTACAGAAAGTGACTCAGCAACTGCCCGGGTTATATACTGCCTTTCTGATGTCTGAACCTTTGCAGGAGTTCCAACCAATAACAATCCAATGCTCTCCTAGATCTAATGTTAAAAAGGAAAAGAAAGAACAAAACAAATTTTATATATATATATATATAAATTCAAACTAACTTATTACAGGGAGACAAATGTGATATTAATGTAATATCCAACATGAAGGCAGAATCAGATACTTTATCTACACAGACAGCTTCAACTCGAGTTAAGTTATTCCTTTTGAAATACAAAATACAGGCTTCTGGCAACAGCATCATACTTTTGGTTTTCGATTTCTGATATCAAGGAAATAGTCATAAGCAAACAATTTCAGATGTTTGTGAAAATCATGCAGTCCCAAGACTCCAAACACATTCGTGAATCAATCATGTTGCAAAAAGCAAGTTTGAAGAATAAGCAGCAGAAAGATGGTTTCATAATACTTTACACTTACAGTAAAACCTCAGAGTTATGAACACCTCGGGAATGGAGGTTGTTCATAACTGAACAAAACATTATGGTTGTTCTTTCAAAAGTTTACAGCTGAACATTGACTTAATACAGCTTCGAAACTTTACTATGAATGCAGGTCTCCCGAGTTGCATTTATTATCCTAACGCAGTAGGAGCTGGTGAAAATAGTAACCTAATACAGGTAAGCACAGATTCCTTGTCATATAAAATACTGACTAATTACATGGTAATCCCAACCCAGCTCACTTTCTGCACTGGGGGTTTTAGACACCAGTACAACTACACAGTTCTAGCTGCTCTGGTACAACTGTACAAGTTTCAAATCGGGAGCAAATCACAGTTTATGCTGGTGCAAGGCTTCTACATTGAGGGCTTGAATTAGTGTAGCTATATTGGTGTATCTACACCAGTTGATAAAACCTCAGAGTTAGACAAGGCCCCAGTCTCTTATGGCAAAGACCTATACAATTTAACAGGTATGAAACCAGTAGGTTTGTATAGAAATTATTAAAAAAAAAAACTCCATATGGAATCATATCCTTTTCTGTAGACTTTTTAAGCATTAAAATAGAGAATATTGATAGGTTCTATATATAGAAAGGTTCCCATTCTCCAAGACTCCATGAGGATGGATGGCAGACCCCTAAGAAATACTTAGTTGCTCCAGGAAGTGGATCTGATGAATCAGGCCAATTGTTTTCAAAAGTGCCCACTAACTTTAGGATGCCTCAGTTGTTAGGTGCTCACCTTGGACACCTGATTTTCAGACCTGCTGTACACCTGCAGTTCCCACTGACTTGTAGGCAGTGTGTAAGTAATAGAATTGGAATTTATGCAGGATATCAATCGTAACCTTATTTCTTGGGGAAAATGCTATGGGATCTTTAACTAAGACAAGTATAATTTGTTTCATCCAAGATAAACTAATTTCCACAGTACAATGCCCTCAGGTATCATGCTGGTAACTCTACTACCCCACACAAATGCCAATGTCATGCTGCCTAGTGCCTGCCTACATTTCCCTAAAGATTTAGCTAGAGGTGTCATTTTCCATTTCCTGTCCTCAGATGTTGGGTTGTGTTACTGTGTGCCACTGAATTCCATCTCAGAGAGGGCTACATTTCAGTCAGGATCATCAAAGTGCTCCTTATATGTAAGTTTCAATAGCAAAATGTTAGGTAAGCTAAACTATATATATAGTATATATATATATAGGTGTGACTGCCAGCTTCATCCATGAATATAACATATTATTTGTTGATTAAATAGTTCCTTTCCCCAAGGATTTCAAGCATTTTACAAATACCCATTTGAGGCAGATAAACCGTGTTATTCCCATTTCGCAGATGAGGAAGTAGGGAAGTGAAGTGAATTTTTCTAAGGAAGCCCATGGCAGAGCTAGGAATGGAACTCAGGGCTCCCAAGTCACCACCCTATGGCTCACCCAGAAAAACATCCTGCCTAAGGTTATGTAGCCCTTTGGAATACCTTGTTATAAAAGGTTCTAGAGAAAGGAAACATTATTATAGAGCTCTTTCCATCCTTATTGAAAAAGGATCACTATACACCTTATTGGGTTACTGAATTCACTTAGCAGGGGTACTTGACTAGTTTGTGTTATTTTTTGGTTTTCGGGCTTTAGTTGATAACCTTATCAAAATTCTTTTCCCAGAAACTACAAAATCTTCCTAAAATAATTACCATGTGCACACACCCTCAAGTAAGACTTGTTTAGGATGAATTCTTTGAACCATAAATCTGAACCATAGATTTACTATGAAACAGTGCAGCAGTAAAAAGATAGGAAACAAAGGGTAAGAATAATGAGAATAGGGTCAGTTTTCACCATAGAGAGAGCTAAATAGTGGGGTCCCCCAAGGATCTGTACTGGGACAAGTGCTATTCAACATATTCATAAATGATCTGGAAAAAGGGGTAAACAGTAAGGTGGCAAAGGGTATGTCTACACTATGAAATTAGGTCAGTCTTATAGAAGTTGATTGCATATGTCCACACTAAGCGCATTAAGCTGGCGGAGTGCGTCCACAGTACCGTGGCTAGCGTTGACTTTCGGAGCGTTGCACTGTGGGTAGCTATCCCACAGTTCCTGCAGTCTCCGTTGCACATTGGAATTCTGGGTTGAGCTCCCAATGCCTGATGGGGCAAAAACATTGTCACGGGTGGTTTTGGGTACATGTCGTCAGTTGCCCCTCCCTCCGTGAAAGCAACGGCAGACAATTGTTTCGCGCCTTTTTCCATGCAGAGGCCATACTGCTGTCAGCAGACGGTGCAGTAGGACTGCTAACCGTCGTCGTCATCCACCGCTTCCGCTGCAACTCTGCTCTGCTGCTCTTGTCTCCATAGTGAATTTCTCCATGTTGTCTGTCATGTGCTCCCGGGTACTTGTGTTCTTCCTCGGGAAATGTGTACGGTGCTAACCGTCGTCCTCCACCGCTTCCGCTGCAACTCCACTCTCCCGGTGCTATGAATCCACCTCTCAGGTCCTCTCGTCGTTCTGTATAAATATCTATTCTCATGGCATCTGTCGTCATCCACCGCTTCCACTGCAATTCTGCTCTCCTGCAGACGCCAATCCAAGGCAAGCATGGAGCCTGCTCAGCTCACTGCTGCTGTTGTGAGCATTGCAAACACCTCGCACATTATCCTGCAGTATGTGCAGAACCTGCAAAAGCAGGCGAGGAGGCTACGACAGTGCGATCACGATAGTGATGAGGACATGGACACAGACATCTCTCAAAGCACGGGCCCTGGCAATTTGGACATCATGGTGGTAATGGGGCAGGTTTATGCCATGGAATACCAATTCTGGGCCTGTGAAACAAGCACAGACTGGTGGGACCGCATAGTGTTGCAGGTCTGGGATGATTCCCAGTGGTTGCGAAACTTTCGCATGCGTAAGGGCACTTTCATGGAACTTTGTGATTTGCTTTCCCCTGCCCTGAAGCGCAAGAATAGCAAGATGAGAGCAGCCCTCACAGTTAAGAAGGAAGTGGAGATAGCCCTCTGGAAGCTTGCAATGCCAGACAGCTACCAGTCAGTCGGGAATCAATTTGGAGTGGGTAAATCTACTGTGGGGGCTGCTGTGATCCAAGTAGCCAATGCAATCACAGAGCTGCTGCTATCAAGCGTAGCGACTCTGGGAAATGTGCAGGTCATAGTGGATGGCTTTGCTGCAATGGGGTTCCCTAACTGGGGCAATAGACGGAACGCATATCCCTATCTTGGGACCGGACCACCTTGGCAGCCAGTATGTAAACCGCAAGGGGTATTTTTCAATGGTGCTGCAAGCACTGGTGGATCACAAGGGACGTTTCACAGACATCAGCATGGGATGGCCAAGAAAGGTGCATGACGCTCGCATCTTCAGGAACTCTGGTCTGTTTGAACAGCTGCAGGAAGGAACTTACTTCCCAGACCAGAAAATTACCGTTGGGGATGTTGAAATGCCTGTAGTTATCCTTGGGGACCCAGCCTACCCCTTAATGCCATGGCTCATGAAACCATACACAGGCACCCTGGACAGTAGTAAGGAGCAGTTCAACTATAGGCTGAGCCAGAGCAGAATGGTGGTAGAATGGGCATTTGAACGTTTAAAAGCTCGCTGGCACAGTTTACTGACCAGGTTAGACCTCAGCAAAACCAATATTCCCATTGTTATTGCTGCTTGCTGTGTGCGCCACAATATCTGTGAGAGTAAGGGGGAGATGTTTATGGGGTGGGAGATGTTTATAGGGGGAGATGGTGGGGTGGGAGGTTGAGGCAAATCGTCTGGTGGCCGATTACGCACAGCCAGACACGAGGGCAATTAGAAGAGCACAGCTGGGCACCCTGAACATCAGAGAAGCTTTGAAAACCAGTTTCATGACTGGCCAGGCTACAGTATGACAGTTCTGTTTGTTTGTCCTTGATGAAAACCTGCCCCCTTGGTTGACTCTACTTCCCTGTAAGCCAACCAACCTCCCCCCTTCAGTCACCGCTTTCAGAGGCAATAAAGTCATTATTGTTTCAAAATCATGCATTCTTTATTAATTCATCACACAAATAGGGGGAAAACTCGCAAGATAGCCTGGGAGGGGTGGGTGAGGAGGGAAGCACTGGGTGGGGTGGTGGATGAGGGAGAAGGGAAGGACAAGGCCATACTACAGTTCAAAACTTCTTGAATGCCAGCTTTTATTGCATGGGCAATCCTCTGGGGTGGAGTGGCTGGGTGCCCGTAGCCTCCCCCCTAACCCCCCCCCCCGCTATTGGGCATCGGGGTGAGGAGGATATGGAACTTGGGGAGGAGGGCAGGCAGTTATACGGGGGCTGCAGTGGTGGTCTGTGCTCATGCTGCCTTTCCTGCAGCTACACCAGACACCTGAGCGTGTCAGTTTACTCCCCCATTAGACTCAGCATTGCATCCTGCCTCCTTTCATCGTGCTCCTGCCTCCTCTCACCACATTCCTCCCTCCTCTCATTGCATTCATTTAACACTTTCCTGGTCTCTGCCATTGTTTGCCTCCACACATTCTGCTGAGCTCTTTCAGTGCGGGAGGACTGCATGAGTTCTGAGAACATTTCATCGCGAGTGCGTTTTTTTTGCCTTCTAATCTGTGCTAGCCTCTGGGACGGAGATGATAGGGGGAGCGTAGAAACATTTGCAGCTGTAGGAGGAAAAAAAGGGAGAGTAGTATTTAAAAAGATACATTTTAGAGAACAAAGGGAAGACTATTTCACACTGAATCAAGTGATTCACATTATATAGCACATGAGCTTTTGGTACAAGGTCGCATTTTGCCTCTTATATTGAGTGCCTGCCGGTTTGGTGTGAGACATCACACACGCTCAGCTGGGCAACAGTATTCGGCTTGCAGGCGTCATGGTAAGGCAAAGGGTTTCGTCTTCTTCAATCTTCATAACATGTGGGAACGGTTTCAAACAGCAACGCCCTCCTTTCCCATACCAAGCAAAGCTCGTTGGGTTGGCCATTTAAAAGGAGGGACTGCAGTTTTAGGGTGAATATAAAGCACAACCCAACCCCCCCCAATTCTCTAGGATGATCACTTCACCCCCCGCCCCCCACCATGTGGCTAGTATCAGGGAAGATCCTTGTCAGCCAAACACAAACAGCTCAGCATGAAAGGGCCTCCCCCCACAGTGTGGCCAACAGCGGGGATGATTTCTTTTCAGCCAAAGGCAAACAGCCCAGCAGGAACGGGCACCTCTGACTGTTCCCTTAAACAAATTTCCTGTATTTGAACCAGGTGACCGTGAATGATATCACTCTCCTGAGGCTAACACAAAGAGATAAAGAATGGACGTTGCTTGAATGCCAACAAAGCCTGGGCCCATTCACTGCAATGCTTCGTTCTGCAATGATTCCAGACTACTTGCTATTGGCTTGGCATGGTAAAAGTGTCCTACCATGGAGGACAGAATAAGGCTGACCTCCCCAGAAACCTTCTGCAAAGGCTTTTAGAGTACCTCCAGGAGAGCTTCATGGAGATGTCTCTGGAGGATTTCCACTCCATCCCCAGACACGTGAACAGACTTTCCAATAGCTGTACTGGCTGTGAATGCATCCCAAGTCTTCAGGGCAAATTAATCATTAAACATGCTTGCTTTTAAACCCTGTATTATATTTACAAAGGTACACTCACCAGAGGTGTCTTCTCCGGTTTAATGGTCCGGGAGCCCGCCTTGGGAGTGTATTGGGTCCAGGGTGATGAACAGTTCCTGGCTGCTGGGGAGAAGGGATTCACCACTTGCCTGCTGTGCACTATCCTCAACCTCCTCCTCCTCCTCCTCATCTTCCTCATCCACAAAATCCTCATCCCTGTAGCATGAGACTCCCCCCTTGCAGGTGCACGGACAGTGATGGGGTAGTGGTAGGGGCCCCACCTAGAATTGCATGCAGCTCATCATACAAGCGGCATGTATGGGACTCTGACCCGGAGTGACCATTTGCATCCTTTGTTTTTTGGTAGGCTTGCCTCAGCTCCTTAACTTTCACGTGGCACTGCTGTGTGTCCCTGTTGTAGCCTCTCTCCACCATGCCCTTGGCATTTCATCTTTTGGAACGGAGTTCTGCCTGCACGGATTCTTCTCCCCATGCAGTGATCAGATCCAGTACCTCCCATTCGGTCCATGCTGGAGCTCTTTTGCGATTCTGGGACTCCATGGTCACCTGTGCTGATCAGCTCGCCACATTGGCCAAACAGGAAATGAAATTCAAAAGTTCCCGGGGCTTTTCCTGTCTGCCTGGCCAGTGCATCTGAGTTGAGAGTGCTGTCCAGAGCAGTCACAATGGAGCATTCTGGATAGATCCCGGAGGCCAATACCGTCAAATTGCATCCACACTACCCCAAATTCAACCCAGCGAGGTCGATTTTAGCGCTATTCCCCTCTCTGGGGAGGAGTACAAAAATCGATTTTAAGAGCCCTTTAAGTCGACAAAACAGGCTTGGTCGTATGGACAGGTGCAGGGTTAAATCAACCTAATGCTGCTAAATTCGATCTAAACTTGTAGTGTAGATCAGGGCAAAGTTTGCAGATGATACAAAATTACTCAAGATAGTTACGTCGAAAGCTAACTGTGAAGAGTTACAAAGGGATCTCACATAACAGGGTGACTGGGCAACAAAATGGCAGATGACATTTAATGTTGATAAATGCAAAGTAATGCACATTGAAAAGCATAATCCCAAATTATGTATACATACAAAATGATGGGGTCTAAATTAGCTGTTGCCACTCAAGAAAGAGACCTTGGAGTCATTGTGGATTGTTCTCTAAAAACATCCAGTGTGGAGTAGCAGTCAAAAAAGCTAACAGAATGTTAAGAACCATTATGAAAGGGATAGATAATAAGACTGCAAATATCATATTGCCACTATATCAATTCAAGGTACGCCCACACCTTGAACACTGTGTGATGTTCTGGTCACCACATCTAAAAAAAGATGTATTAGACTTGGAAAATATACAGAGAAGGGCAACAAAAATTATTAGGGTTATGGAACAGCTTCCATGTGAGGAGAGATTAATAAGACTGGGACTGTTCAGCTTTGAAAAGAGATGACTAAGGAGGGATACAATAGAAGTCTACAAAATCATGAATGATGTGGAGAAAGTGAATAAGGATGTGTTATTTACCCCTTCACATAACACAAGAACCAGGGGTCATCCAATGGAATTAATAGACAGCAGGTTTAAAACAAACATAAGTACTCATTCACAAACAGACAGTCAACCTGTGGAACCCATTACCAGGGGTTACTGTGAAGGCCAAAAGTGTAACTGGATTAAAAAAAGGATTAAATAAGTTAATGGGGGATAGGTCCATCAATGGCTATTAGTCAAGATGGTCAGGGATGCAACCTCATGCTCTGGGAGTCCCTAAAGCTCTGGCTGCTAGAAACTGGGACTGGATGACAGGGGATGGATCACTCAATAATTGTCCTGTTCTGTTCATTCCCTCTAAAGCATCTAGCACTGGCCACTGTCAGAAGACAGGATACTGGTTTAGATGAACCATTGGTCTGACCCAGTATGGCCATTCTTATGTTAGTTACAATATATTGTCTTTCCTTGAAGAATGTATCTTTGATTTGTAAAGACTTTCTTGACATTTCAGTTGTTCAGGGATGACTAATATAACAACCCGTACAGTGTTTTGGAAAACAGTTCAGATGCCCCTCAGATAGTTTCATCCTACACCAGCCTATATTTCAGTCTGCTTCCAGATCAAGAATAATATATAGTTTCATAGCTATGTAATTATTACTGTTTTGTGTATTGCACCTTTAAATCTCTAGGAGTCTGCTGGAGCTGCCATTTTGTGGCAGCCTGTTGCAGACGATGCACATACTGTGCTCTATCATGAAGATCTGGCTTTGGTTATTTCTTGTAGAAGAATGGACTCACTGCTACTGTTCCCATTTGTAGCTGATGGTGGCACAGTTGCTTTCTTCTCTCGTACCCCTTGCTGACAGTCACTCCAGTCCTGCCTCTCCTTGCAACTTGACCCTCCAGGCATGTCATTTTAAAGTCTCTCCTATTCCAAAGGACTGCTGTCCCAAGTCTACATAAAAAGATACCTAAAGTTCCATTCTCTTCCACCCCTCTTCCTGGGGAATTACTAAGGCCCACAGGTCCTCAGCTGGGATCTTCAACATAGACCATCCAAGGAAATCCCCACACAAGTAGTTCTAGTCAAACTCAGCTGCCAGTACTTTGCTAAACCCTGTCATGAAGGGAGAACCCACATCTCCTGACATCTTGGTACTCCATCAGTCACAGCTCCATATTAAACCATTGTTTGGGCCCAATGCAGTGAGAATCACCAGCTCTTGTAGCCTTTGCCTTTTAACTGTCCACACACAAGGTTTTCCTAGCCTCAGGTGGCCAGACCTAACACCCTCAGCTTCCTGGGCTAACTTTCCAGGTCCCATGCCCTCCTTTCTCAGGACTTCTTGAAATGACTCATCCTAATGATTGTGAAGTTCTTTTGGGCTCTTATTTCAGAGTGTGGGCTCTCAGATTTCTTCCTGGCTCAGGCCCCTCTAGTTCTGGCTGCAAGCTTCAGGCCTCCCAGCCATCTGTCTGCCTGTAGCCCAAGAGAGAAAACTCCCAACTACCTCTCACTTAGGTATTCTCCCTGGGCCTTTTCCACTACTCTGTGGTCCTTTCCTTTATGAAGACTCAGCTTCTCCCCCAGCTGGGCCTCCTCTTCAATTGGACCTAGCCCTCCCTCCAGGTGCAAGCAGGTGCCTTAATTGAGCTCTCTAGCTCCAGTTAACCCTTTCAGTGCCAATATGAGGTAGATAGCCCACCACACAGCCCTTAATCTAAAATACAATTAATTCAGACTGAGAGGATATAGCTGATTTTTTGCATATGGGAAAAGCATATCAAGTAGGTTTGATGCTTGGCCCCTGAGAACACCAAATGGAGAAAAAATTAGCCTGGTTATGTCTTTTGTGGAAGGTTTGACTGTAAAAAGGCACAGACTCCATGTTTCGAGTATAGGAAGGCAGGGTTTTCTCATCCCTTAGCAGTCAAAATATCTCACACTAGACCTCTTTCTGGATGCACCTCTCCCTCAACCCTTATTTTAGATTCAAATCTATCATCATGGGATATTTCCCTCTATTACTGGACACTATATACTCAAATACTGAATTAGGAACAGAAACACAGATCCACTAAGGTTCTCGGGTGCCTAAACCCCAGATTTAGGCACCTAAATTCAATTGTTAGGCATCGCTGCAATCCACAAGCCACCTGCTCAGCTACTGCTTAACCCTGTAGGCATCCAAACTCACTCAGCGCCTAAGCTTTTGCAGTAAAAGTTCCCTATGTGCCTATGTTTCTGCCTCTGGACATGTGTATTACTGCCTCCCTCTAGGTGTCTGGATGCCCATCTCCTGTCTAACCCTCAGTGCAATCCCTAGACTGGGAGAAGATAGGTGGGGAAACTCCTAATTTGCCTCAGGGACCCAATCCTGTAGGCATGCTCAGAGGTTGCCTAACTCCATACAAAAGAGCTGGAGGGGGAACCTCCCTTATAACCTTTAGCCAGGTGGTTAGGGTACTCACCTGGGATGTGAGAGACCTCCCAGTTTAAATCCCCCCTCTGCCTGGTGAGGTGAAAGGATCTACACAGGGATGTGCTACCTCTCAGCTGAGTGCCCTAGCTGCTAGGTTATAGAGTCATTATCAATCTTTCTGGTGCTCAATTAGTATTTAATTAATTAATCAAGTGGAACAACTTTCATAGAAGAGATTGAGGGAGATCCACATCAGACTAATCTATAATCCAGTGGCTCAGACACTCTCCTGAGAGGTGGCAGAACCCTATTCAAATCCCTTCTCTTCATCAGGTGGAGGGGGGACTTCAACCTGTGGCCTCCTACATCCTGGAAGCGTACCCTAAGTACTGGGCTAAAAGTTATAAACTCTTCATTTTGTGTGGCATTAGGCAGCCTCTGAGCATGTCTGCTGGATTGGACCCCAGAAGCGTGTTTGGCAGAGGAGCACCTATCTTCTCCTGGTTCATGGATTGCTAGCCGAGAGAGGTGACTAAATCCAGGCATTATGGAGGCACCTGTCTTCATGAGGCAGACGGGGTGTAGGACACATCCCTCTGGTCGACATCTCTCATTGGCAAGGTTAGGCATCACGCCTCCTGGCATGCTGGATTTTGTAGCTCACATTCTAAGGTACCTATCTCTCCCCACATATTGTAGAGGGAGCCTAGGCACCTAACTCAGGCTTTGTGAATCACAGTGTGGTTCCTGTGATTTTTCTAGGTGTTAGGCATTACAACACGGAGAGTTTGTGGAGCCGGGTCCAAAGGCTTCAAAATTGTTAAAAGAAGTTAATTTATCTTCTAACAATCTGGATCTCTTCATTTGGTTCTACAATGTAGATCACCAATTATTTATAAAATTGTTGTTAAATATAATTAAGAATTACTACAGCAACTGAAAATTGCCACATTGTCTGTTTGCTGCTGTTAGAAATCAGAGTTTTGCCAGGTGTCCAGGATCAGACAAAAACAGTTCTATTGTTTAGAAAATGTGTGTGCAGGTGTTAGTTTTATGCTGATTTAGCCTAAAGAATGTAAACGTTTTCTACAAAAATCAAACGTCTTCATCTCTTCTCAGCACAACTACTGCAACTCCCTTCTGTACGGCCTGCAAATCCCAGCTTTCCAGATTCCAAAATTCACAAAAAACTGCTGCCTGCCTTCTCACATGCACAAAGAAGCATGAACTTATCACTCCCTTTCTCACAAAATGCCAGTAGGTCAGCATTCATTTCAGTATACTGTTCAACACTGACCTTGCTTTTAAAACCTTTCACATACTTAGTCCCCTGCAACTATGTAGCTGACTTCACGGACTTTGTCTCTCTTTCTGCTCTTCTTTTCAGGCCCTCCACTTGTCTAGAACAATACTCATTAATATGTTTTGCACTTATATAGTATGTTCATCTGAAGATCTCACAACCCTTTATAAAGGTGGATAAGTATTTCTCCCATTTTAGAAATGGTGGGGAAAGAGAAGTTAAGGTTGAAAGCCAAGATTTTCAAATATGGCTGGCTAAAGTCAGGCATGATTCATGAAAAAGAGGTTTGATTCTCAAAAGTACAGAGCACCCATACAGCTCCCAACTGACCTCAGCACCTCTGAAAATCAGGCCACTGATTTAGGTGATAATTAATATGGATTTTGATATCTCATACCCAAATTTGAAACTTTTGATCTAAGAGACTTGTCGGCCACAGTGGGAGTAGATTTTCTGGAATTTTTAAAAACAAATATTGATTTCAGACCCGATCTAGCAAAGCACTTAAGCACATGTTTAATTTTAAGTATGTGAGAAGAACCAGTAACTTCAAAGGAACTTTTCACATGTTTGAAGCTAAACCCCATGCTGAAGTGCTTGCTAAATCATGGCCTTAGCCTTCTGCTTGCAGAAGCTTCCTTTTAATCCTATTAGCTCCACCTCATTTAAAACTTTCTGCAGTATTATTTTTCTTGGGAGCTTTCCTGCAAGGTGATTTCAGTGGAAATGCAGGTGCCCAGACAGTGCCCAAAGGCAGATGCTTGCCCCAAATTTGGGCCTGAGCAAGAGAGTCAACATGTAGCTTGGATTCCTGAGCCATCTCATTTTTGTACGAAAAGATCCACTCTGAGAGTGTATTGAGGACAATAGGAACATTTTTACAATTGTTTTCATTGCCTGTGCTCATTTTAACCATCTATTCCTTTCCCAGCAAAGCATGGTACAAATCAATACAAAGCCCTTCTAAAAGCAGTCTGTATGAAACTTTAAGCAGAATGGTTAATTAATTCTTCTTTTTCTCTCATTATTCGTATTTTTACAAGCAAAGAACACAATGCCCACAGCTTACGTAGAGGGTAACAGGAAAACATTGCATTTGCAATTGTATTTGGTTTAGAAATCCCCAAACAGGAAAATTATGTTTGTTTGCTTTTTCGTAGGTCTCATGTGCGCCAGGCATTTGAAATATTCACAAATTAATAACGCCCCACTCACATTGCACAAAGCATTGCTGCCAGTTCTTTTTGAGTTTCCTTCCTCCCCTTCTTCTTCAGATTCCATGGAATAAAATTAGCAGCTGTCTGCCAGGGTGAACATTTCATTTCAAAGTTCCGAGAAGGTGCTGACTGTCTGCCAGCTACTGAATTAAGAACAAAACAAATTACAAGCAACATCTTCCAACTTTCAATTACCTTTGGCTGAAAATGTGCATTTCTAGCCATGTGAACACTAAATCCACCATTGAACATGCAGAAAACAGATGTTTTAGAAAGGATACTTTAATATTACAAGAAAGATAAGGCAACACTTGATTAAAATAAGAATTGGATATTGATTAGTTTTATTAAAATTAAAGCTGCTAGATTCCTTATTTATGATCAGAAGGACCTTGTAACAATTTGAAGTTTAAGCTGGTGTAAATTAGCACAGCTCCACTAATTTCAGTAGAGCTATGCTTATTGACACCATCTAAGGATCTGACTCTTAAATTTCTAAATGGTATCTTAAAACCCTGTGAAGCACGGAATTCTGAAGGTGTTATCATTTATACAGTAATATTTTTAAAACACAGATATCAGTTTGTAGTGCATATAATTCACTTGAAAAAATACATTACTGGTTCTTTTACTGAAGAATTTGAGGTAAGGTGCAATATGGCATATCCAATGAGTTATCAATTGTCTTCAGTTTCATAATTTTCCACGTGCAAACTTTTTATTTAATGCTTATCCAAAAGTCCTTTTTTTAAAAAAAAAAAACTTGCTTGTTTTAGTTTTATATCAATCTTTCCATTGCTGAACAAATTTTAAACAGCCTCACTTATTCTGCTTCTGACAGATTAAGAGAGTAGGCAAAATTGTGCAAAATGTTCAGAAGAGTAGGTTGTTTTGAAAGCACATTTTTACCTGGTTTGGTGGTTGTGATTGATTTGGTTCTGGTTTCCTGATTGGCTGAGCCTATTCCAGGTAGTGCAGAAGTTTTGTTTTCATAGCACTGACGGTCTGGATCCAAGATTTAAAACAAAACAGCAACAACATATAGTTTTTAAAAAAGGACCCTCTCCTGCAAACCCTTCTGGTTTTAGTGCTTATTGTCATGAACAATCCCACTGAAGTCAAAAGTGTTATTGGAGGATTGGGCTCTGATATTGGCAACAAATTAGAGAACTAAATCCAGAAAGGATGAGACGTAAATGAATGGAAAATATAATAAGAAGAATTATGCCAATATCACACCCTTAGATCCAGAATTTTATCTCAGTTATACTAGTGTAAATCCAGAGTGACAATATTTACTTCGCTTCAGTTATTCTAGATCAAAAAGAAAAGGAGGACTTGTGGCACCTTAGAAACTAACCAATTTATTTGAGCATAAGCTTTAAGCATAAGCTTATGCTCAAATAAATTGGTTAGTTTCTCAGGTGCCACAAGTCCTCCTTTTCTTTTTGCGAATACAGACTAACACGGCTGTTCCTCTGAAACCTGTCATTATTTTAGATCAGTGATTTTTAACCTGTGGCATGCAGACCCCTGGTGGTCCACAGACTATGTCTAAGAGGTCCGGGAAAGGTGACTCGGAAAATAAAATTTCAGATCCCAAAAAAGGCATTCAGTTTTTCTGATCAATCATTGGGTGTGTGAGTACTCCCACCTACAGGTCAAAACTTTGGAGTATTGTCATTACTAGAGAAGCCCACTGTTTAGGGCCCTGTCTCATGCTGCGTCAAATGCTGTGCTGAGCATGTGAAACATTTATAGTTGAATTCTGTTCAGTCAGTTTTCAGTCTAAGACTTCTATGGTAGGGGTCCGCAGCCACAGGTTGAATTTCCAAAGGACATTCAAGATGAAAAAAGGTTGAAAACCCACTGTTCTAGATTTACACAACTATACATTAGGTAAAAATCTGGCATCCTACTCAAGCATCTTTGAATTTTTTATTCTAAATAATTCCCCATTCATAATTCTCTTCCTAATCTCTCTCACTCTAATATGAAATGTTATTCTAAAATAAACTACCTTACAACAATTAGTTTATCAGTTCTATCTATGTAAGAATATTTAGACTAGAAGCAATAGACTAGAGTGTGTTCATCTAGTAGCAGCAAAGTGAAGCAGGAGTTTCTAGTTCCAATTATAATCATCAATCCCATTTCCACTCAGGCAGCTGTAAGAGGCATTGAGGTGTTTATGCTGGAGGAGGACCTCAGTAGTAATTTTTACTCTAAATGGTGCACACTGCTGTTGCTTGCCATTTAAATTGTAGTTTTATTGACTTGCATTGGAGTTATATGATATTCTTTAAGTTTTGACATTTAGTCATGCAAGATGTATTACATTTTTTAGCTTCATCTGGCTATTCCTTAGTAAAAAGAAAACAAAAAAATGCATGACTGAACCAATTAAGTAAATCCAGCAGTAAACTGCGTTCAATTTTAGCACATCCCAGAAGAAGGTGGTGACTTTTATTCCGCCTCTTTCCTTTGCCCTAGTGTTCTCAGTCGGAGAACAAGGATTGACACCAGCTTTCTTTGGAAAGACTTCTGTTGGCTTTCGTTTGAGTGGAATGCTGTCATTCTGAATACAGGGAAATCTCTCAGGATACCATCAAAGGATGCAATGAGAATTTGATCTTTATTATTTGTATTATGGTAATACCATAAAACTGCAGTGAGGATTGGACTTCATTATATTAGGTGTTGTACAAACATATAGCCTATACCGTATAATAATGCTTCAGAAGAAAGTGAAGCCCAGAATATTCCTGGCCGATTGTCAATGTTGTCATAGGGAGATTCCTTCCTGAACCCTACTGCAATTGGCTCATACCCTGGAGCATGACAATGAGTTACTTGGTCTTAACCTGTATGATTACAAATGTTATAATTGGTCATAAAGTTATCTAATCTAGTTTATAAATCCAGTGCTTGTCTCTATGAGCCCCTATGATTGTGAATTCCACAGGCTGATATAGTCATTTATGAACAAGTATCTTCACTTATTTGTTTTAAATCTATCTGCTTTTAACTCAACAGGTGACACTCCCTGTTCTCTTACTATGGGACAAAGGAGAGACTGAGCAGTTTTAACTATACTCTCCATAATACTACAACTCCCCTCTTGCCATTGAAGACCCATGGACAGTTTTTCTCCACACGTTTCTAAAATCCTCACTAGTGGAATGAGAACTGTAATAGAAAAAAGGATTGAGTCCCTCCCTACTTTCACTGAAAACCATCACTATAGTGATTGTAAATGCAGCAAAAATATGCCAAGGTCATACAAACATCATGCAGAATTGTCAGCTCCCAAAGCTGACATCAGTCTCTCTTTCATTGCCCTGGCAAACAGTGAACAGATAACAGGATACTGAAGACTATGGTGTTGACCTTTCCCTATTGGCTGGAGTGTATTTAAACTCAGCTCCTCTTAAGAATGATCTCAGACCAGCAGGGCTAAAACTTTTAAAGAGAAGGCCTTTGGTGTCTCTTTGGCAAAACATGCTGCTTTCTACACAAAGGGGGCCAGATTCTTCTCTCACTTAGGGCTTGTCTACATGTGAACAGGTTTCAGAGTAGCAGCCGTGTTAGTCTGTATCCTCAAAAAGAAAAGGAGTACTAGTGACACCTTAGAGACTAACAAATTTATTTGAGCATAAGCTTTCGTGAGCTACAGCTCACTTCATCGGATGCATGCAGTGGAAAATACAGTGGGGAGATTTATATGCACAGAGAACATGAAACAATGGGTGTTACCATACACACTGTGACAAGAGTGATCAGGTAAAGTGAGCTATTGTGAGCTGTATGAGCTTATGCTCAAATAAATATGTTAGTCTCTAAGGTGTCACAAGTCCTCCTTTTCTTTTAGCGGATACAAACTAACACGGCTGCTACTCTGAAAACTACTCTTATTGCAGAATCACAGTGTCTTTTTCTGGTTTGCTTTAATCCACAACAGCTATTCCCACTTTATACGCACCCCTACCTTATTCTGGAACAGCTTCCCTGTGTAGACTAGCCATTATACTGAAGTCAATGGGAGTAGCTCCTGTGTAATAGAGCAGAAATGGGTTACTTTCCTCTTCCAAACAGCTTTTTTCCTGCAGCTGTCAAATCTGTAATGCTGTAGCAGTTGAACTATTAAGATGGTTTCCAAATGTCATGCACCATTGATTAGGAAACAGGTTTTGATACCACAGAATTTGTTCTTTGCCGAATTCCTGATAATTTCAGGATGTCATGAGGCTCATTGTTAAGCATCATGAGATGTCTGACATGGAAAAATACAGAATAGTCCTGTTCAGATAAAGCCAGATTTAACTGAAGTTAGAAATTAATTAAAGGATATATGTCCATGGGGTATGGGCTCCTTTCTGGCTATTACAGACAGACAATATAATGGAAACAGTGCAGTGGCAAGAAAATTACAAGTATATGCTAAGAGGGAATGGAAATGTTAACTACACAGATTGTTACAAAGCAACCATTATAATATAGTACAGAAAAAGAATAAGTATACTATATTTTGAACACTTGTGTTTTCAATTTAACCTTATCAGATGAAAAATAGGTCTCTTCCAATGACCAGTCCATGGAAAATTATAAGCAAAATACACCTCCTAAATTCCACTATTCAAGAATAGTTCTGCCCTTAGTCATACCCATGAAACCCTGTTGAAACCAGTGAGGTTGTAAGGGCAGATTGTGACCCTTTGTCTATGCAATTGAAATTTCAGAAGGTAGAACAGTGGACAGAATGTGTCCAGCTGTGTAAAAGATTCAGTGCCAAATCCAGAGATTGTAAGCTTTTGGGGGCAAGGACCATCTCTTGGTTCTGTATTTGTACATTTTGATAGTGCAACCAAAGTAAGACCCAATTAACAGTGAAATGACTGTGATTATACATTCTTAATAAATTAGTGTCCCCTACTTTACTCACTATAGGTTCAATCTTTCAGTAGGCAAAGCACACTCAACTCCCAGCAGCAGAGGAGTTGAGGGCAATCGGTACCTCACAGGAGTGCTCAGCACCTTGCAGGGTCAAATCCTAGAACAAATGGTTTACTAACACACTACCAACTTATTCCCCAACTTGGCTTTCAAAAGAAAATAAATTCTTTTCAGAAATCGAATCGTCTCCCCTGTCATAGATGTCATTGACTGGAAGACTTTTCAGTATCATCAGTCTGTGGACCTGCAACGAGGTGGATTTGATTGGAAATTAGATTTCCATTGGGAGCCGCTGCCAGAGCATGAAGAGAAGGTACGCCAGTCTGCCATCAGCCCCATCAGGTAACAGTTCATCAGCCAATATGCTTACTCTCCCCTCAGCAACACAATCACAAAATCTAACACACCCTCCAGCTAACTGAGAAGAGAGAGGATTACATTCACAGGTTTTTTTGGCCCGTAACTTTTGAGAGGAGAGGGTTATTGGTTTACATTAAGTTTACATATCCGGTAGGTTTTAATTTATTAATAATATTATTACACTACAATAAGGTCTATGTTATGGCACGTGCTTCCAGACACAGACATTGATCCAAACAGTGTACAATCTGACAGCGGGGCTGGAACAATTTGTATAGTGGGGATGCTGAGAGCCATTGAACCAAACTGTAAACCCTGGATATAACGGAAACCACTTTAAGCCAGGGGGTATGGAAGCACCCCCAGAACCCCTAGTTCCAGCACCTACACAAACTGAAAAGACAAGGAATGGGGGGAGGGGAAGATGCCATATACAAAGTTATTAGGATAATGATAGTCACATGGCTTATTAATTACATGTTGATGTGGGGTGTATGTGTGTGTATAAGTTTAAAATATGCTAATTTCCCCATCCCTTGACCCTCACTCAACCATTCCTCTCTTGCCTCTTTCTCCTGTACCAATTTCCAACTTCAGTTCCATATTTCCTTCCCTCCATAGAGTTGAACAAGTCAGTCATGCAATAAATGAAATAGATTAATAGTTGATGTACTCAATTAGGCTCAGATCCTCAAGGATACTTAGGCACCTAACTCCAAATTGAAAGCAAAAGGATTTTATATGGAGTAGAAAAAAGTGTGGGAATTGCAGATGACTGAGGTGGAGCAGCGGGGAGAGGGATGACAAAATAAGAGACAAGTAGGGAGAAGTAAAGTGTGGCAGTAAAGTAAAGTGTGGCAGAATTATGCAGAGCCTTAAAGGCAGCCACAAGAAGTTTGAGCTTAGTGGAGGTGGACAAGGGGGGGCCAGAGGAGGGTTTCAAGTGGGGAGATGTGGTCAGATCAACATGTGAGGATAATCTTATCTGCTCTATTTTTATGGCCTGGAGGAGGTGATGAAGTAGTTGAGATGAGAATCTGGGGGAGGTTTAATCTTTTTTCTCTGTTCACCCAGCTAAGAGCCTCAAAATATTATGCAGGAAAAAAAAAAAAAAAAGGCTGCAAGATTTGGATATCACCTAGAAGTGTCCGAAGAGGGAGGAGCTGAAGTTCAGACCTAGTTTACTGAGTGACAGGGAGAATGGTGGTGTGTTCAGTAGTGACAGAGAATGAGTGGAGGTCAGAGGCATTCAATGAAGGTGGCAGTGTAGTGCTGGTTTGGCAAGAAAAATGGTAACATGAAGGAAAAGAGAACAAATATGTAGTGGAAGAAGTCTGTGCAACAATGAGAATGATTTCTGAGGCATTCAGTGGGACAGAACAGACAAATTGGAGGTTGAGGTGAGCCAGGGTTGCGGGTTAGTAGGACAGTTTACAGTGGGGGGTCAAGAAGGAGAAAAGAGTCAATGGTGGAGGAGAGAAGTGAAGGGATTCAGCAACAGAGTCAGTGGAGAAAGAGGAGGATTGAGCAGGGAGAATGGGGGGGGCGGGGGGGAATGAGTATAGAAGAGCAGTCATAGACTTGAATGGACTGGAGGTCACAGAGGGCTGGGGAATGTTGGAAGAGATGAGGCAATAACCTGAGAGACAGAACTCTGCTACTGAGAGATCAAAGAAGCAGCAGCCTTTAGTGATTCCACAGTTTAGTTGACCCAATGCCAGGCACATCTCTTGGCTGGTCCACGCTGACCGCAAACTTATGGCCAACATCAGGTCAGCTAACTCAGGTGTTCATAACCATGTTCAAACATGGTAAAATTGTAGGTAAGCCCTAGAATCTAGGCTAATGAGTAACCTTGGTGAGAAGACTGAGGGCAGGACTCAAAAACAGAGAGGGTGCTAAGAGCAAGAGGGTCAGAGGGAAGGAAGCAGCTTCTTCTCTGCAGAGCTTTACACAATAGTGTCTTGCCTGGGGTGTCTGCAAGTGTAGTTTTGGCCATCTCTGTTTAAAGTAAACAGCAATTGTGTACATTTGTAAAATAAATAAATTACACTGGGAAATACCCTGAGCCCCATTTCTCTCCCAACAGCAAAATGGCTCACTGCAAAGTCCCAAAATCTGCCAGTAGTCAGCAAGTGGAAAGCAACACACACACACACACACACCCCTACCTTTTAAACTAGAAACACAGTTGACACTTTAAAATTCCCCTGCTACCCTCTCAGTGATTGTAAGGCCCACCACAGGATCATACATTGATTTATAGAGACCTCTCCATGATCAGAAAGAAAAGGAGTACTTTTGGCACCTTAGAGACTAACCAATTTATTTGAGCATAAGCTTTCGTGAGCTACAGCTCACTTCATCGGATGCTTATGCTCAAATAAATTGGTTAGTCTCTAAGGTGCCAAAAGTACTCCTTTTCTTTTTGCGAATACAGACTAACACGGCTGTTACTCTGAAACCTCCATGATCAGAGTAAATCTCATTCTCTGTTTAACTCTCCATCCTAAATTGCAGCAAGATTCACTTTTAAACTGTGCTCTGTCTAGAAGTCCCGTGGTGCCTGGTGGAGTAGTGGCAATGGACCGACATTACTTCCAAAATATTGGCGCTTATGATTCCGACATGACTCTATGGGGGGCAGAAAACCTAGAATTATCTATAAGGGTAAGAATCTGAAGAAAAATGTCAAGTAACTATTGTGTGTTGAAGAGAACCGCATTTAAGAGCCCAGAAGCAACTCAGAAAATAAAAACCAAATACAAAACTGCATCAGGTGAAGAGAAATTACTGTTTTCTCAGAGAAATCTACCCCTAAAGTTGTCCAGCAAGATGTCAAGTGACAACACACAGAACCACTAAGTTAGAAGCAGTATGTCATCAAAACAAAGTCTCATTGGCTGACCCTCATCTCATGAAAGGACAATATTTTTAGCACCTTCTGAAAGCTGCATTTTGCAAATGAACCCTTTCATGCATGTAGTATTTGGAAAGTGTTAGCTGCAGAATCTTAACAACTGGAATGGACACAGCAGTGTGCCTTTAACACATGTTTAACAATTAATGTTAAAGACTTGAGTAAATCAACAAGTTGCACACATGTTAAAGACACACTGCCTTTTCTACACTAGGCTGTTAATATATGTTAGCTAACACCTCCCAAATCCTAGTCTAGATAAGGCCTCAGAACACAAGCAACCAAATTATAGCTGCCTCCTTCATGGGTGCACTGGGAGAATGGACTTCCTCCTCCTTCTGAGGGCCTCCTCCTTGGGGCACCCCTAACTTGGCCCCATCAGTATTGTTATCAGATAAAATGAATCCACAAGGCTACTGGCCAGAACAGATTTTTACTCATGTCAGTGTCTATTTCACCTTGCTTTGCACACCTCGATTACTTACCATTTGCTAAATGGTGTTGATAGCGATGTACTGCCTGCATAGCGGATACACCATGTTAGAGTCCTTTTTGTCTTCATCTGTGTTACAGGCCTGGCTCTGTGGTGGTTCTGTTGAAATCCTTCCATGCTCACGGGTGGGGCACATCTTTCGAAATCACATCCCGCACACTTTTCCCAACGAAGAGGCTGCAGTGAGGAACAAAATCCGAATAGCAGAGACCTGGCTGGATTCTTTTAAAGAGATTTTCTACGAGCATGACACAGTGGCATTCCTAATTAGTAAAGTAAAGACATAAGTGATGGTCCATCTCAGGAGGGAGTAAAGTAAATCCTTACCATTTGGGGAAGGGGAGGAGAGAGAGTTTTTCTTTTCATAGCTGATGAATGCTGCCTGTTAATGTCCCACCTATTGTTTAGCCACTTCCAGAGGGAAATAATTTTGTCTGAAGAGAAAGAGACAGCTAGTACACCACACTCAGGAAAGCATTTATTGAGGTATAACACTCACAGTAAAGGTGACGTCCTGTTTAGCTCAGGGTTGTCCAGAAGAAACTGGCTATATTCTCACAAAACTAGAGTGAAGCACACAGGAAGATAACAGAAAGGCTCTAAGAGCGACAGACACCCCAACCACGATACAACAATTAGATTTTCATTTGAGGAGTCATAAGGATGTATTGAAAAGGGGATTGGATACTAGCAGCCATTCTGTCTTACAGTTAGGGTGTGGTACCATAATGACAAAGCATCACTCCTCACAAATCCTCCTGGAGTGACAGCCTGCTCCAGAACCACAGTTTAGGTGGTGGCTGTTTGGGTTCAGCCCTGTGACTGAAATATGTCATATACCCAAACATGGGTTTCTTAAAATCCAGACAGCAGGGGTTGTTGACAATCCTGCTGCTAGCCCTATTTCTTTGGCTCTGGTACATTTCATTATACCAGGAACCTTTTCCACTCACTGGTAGGGCAGAAGTTTGAGCAGTTTTAGCAAGCAGGTGAAAAAGTAGAATCAGTAAAGGAGAGATGTCATTAATTTTAAAATGCTGTGCTTACAAAACTGAAGAATGATGCTACATCTAGCATTGTGTGGGTTGGCACTTAGCACTGTATGAGTTTCCTCAAACAATTTTGGCACTGCATTTCAATCCTGATCTGCCAAACTCCAGTTGCTGTAGTCCTGAGTTGCCCAATCATGCTAAATTTTATGATAAGTTTGAGACTATATCAAACTAATATTTTTCATCTGATTTTTTTCCAACTGAATTTTCTCTTGCTACTTATATTGCAGGACTTGAACCCCATGGGCCAAATTTCCATCTAATTTATACCCCTGCTGTCTCTTTGAGTCAATGAGCTAGCAGTGTAACTGAGAGGAGAATGTGAGCCCAGGTCTGCAGAGATCAATGACTGGTTTCTTATTTCATTTAATAATTAACTGAAGGTGCTTCTTGTTAACCTGGTAATAACTTTATCCTGAGCTAGTAAACCCTTCAGCTTCCAGCGTTGCAGTTTATGTGCTATCAAAACCTTTGCCTTTGGCCTCAAAGTTTATTTTGCTTAGGTTACTGTTATTATCTCACAAATATGAAGTACCCTGAAATGATATTCATGTTCAGCTAACGTAATATTAATCTATTACCTTCTTCCACATACAGTATTTTTGTGTTAGTATAGCATGGTGTATTAATCCATACAGGTAATGAATGAAATAATTTGCAATGCATTCACTTGCAATCATCATAATAGTCTTGTCCCTCCATGATTTGTTGAATTAATAGGGTAAATAGGGCCATCTACTGGCCACTGGAAAAATCCAGGGAATATTAGCTGAACATTGACATCTATTAAGTATTTAGATTTTAAGCAATTTAGATTGCGTTATACATTTTTTTCCATTCAGAATTTATTTTTTCTGGGTCTGAACTCTTAGGATGTGGTTTCTTCATCGCAGGCTCAGAGTTGGAATAGTTTATGTGACAGAAGAAAATAACATATCCTATGAATATTATTCAACCATTTATTGTTATTATTTATTACCAGTATTACCGTGCTGCCTAGAAGCCGTCATCATGGACCAGGACACCATTGTGCTGGGCACTGTACAAACACAGAACAAAATGATGGTTGCTGCCCCGTAGAGCGTCTGCAGAAATAAATTATTCACATAATAAAATGAGCAATTAATGGGAAAAATAGTCAAATCAATTGTTTATATATACAATTTGATCAGTATTACTGCATATGTTAGACCAACTTCTAAGCTCATTCAAGAGAAGATTTTGGTCTGTTAAAGCCAGGGCATTAAATGGCAATTAATAAGCCAAATTCTAACAGCCTATGCAACCCCATTGGTTTCAGTGAAGTTAGTGTAGAATTTTTTTTTTTGTTCAAAAGAGGGCAAAGAATTACTGATTTTGCAAGATAATTGTACTTGTTATGGATGATGAAAATCCTTATTCCCGCCCCATTTTTAAAAGATCTTTCCACAGTATGCATCCGATGAAGTGAGCTGTAGCTCACAAAAGCTTATGCTCAAATAAATTGGTTAGTCTCTAAGGTGCCACAAGTACTCCTTTTCTTTCTGCGAATACAGACTAACACGGCCGTTACTCTGAAACCTGTAATTGTAATTTGCTGTACATACGGGGTGGCAGAACTGAGCCCTCCCTGGGCAGTATATTTCTTTTACAGCTTCTCAAAACCAAATATATTAGTACTTGTTTACTATCCATTCAACTGCTCTATGCTTTCTCATATAAGGCTGAAAAGCCAGACTGCAACGAGCGCCTTCAACTCCAAAAGCGACTGGGCTGTAGAAAATTTCATTGGTTTATATCAAATGTATACCCCGAACTCTACCCACCAGTGTACAAACCAAGATTCTCTGGCAAGGTAAGAGGGAAATTTATTATTATTTGTATTACTGGAGTACCTAGAGACCCCAACTGAGATCAGAATCCCATTGTGCTAGGTGCTGTACAAATATATAGTAAGAGACAGTCCCTAGCCTGGACAGTTTACAATGTAAATAGACAAGGCAGATAAAGAATTGGAGGGAAAACAAAGGCAC
This sequence comes from Caretta caretta, assembly GCF_965140235.1. Classification (NCBI taxonomy): domain Eukaryota; kingdom Metazoa; phylum Chordata; order Testudines; family Cheloniidae; genus Caretta; species Caretta caretta. The sequence continues at coordinate 204,848,830 of NC_134207.1, read as the reverse complement.
AGAGAAGTAAAGTGACTTGCCCAATATCACACAACAAGTTCCAACTCAGGAAGTGAACCCACTTCTCCTGACTCCCAGTCCAGTGCCCTATTCCCTAGCTCATGCTGCCTCCCCAAAAGTTATAGGATTTCACATTTAATAATTATAACTTATTAAAACACACATTTAATAAAACTGTTTAATGGGCCAAATCCTGAGGCTCTTAGTTTCTAGTCAGTCCTTTCTCAGGAAAGTTCCTATTGACATTAATGAGAGTTTGCCCAAGAAAAGACTAAGCATTGTTTTAGGATCTCAAAATCTGACCCAATGTGAAAAGGCTTAGTGGCACCTCAACGAGCGTGAGAGCGAGTATGTGTACATGAGCAGGGGATCACATCCTGAGCTCAGAGTGTAGACATAGCCCTAGCATTCTGGTTGATAGATTCAGAAACTGTAATATAATATACTACTAGTTATCCTCATATTGTATGGAATGATATATAATTCCACGTTTGTCAGAACATACCAGGATATGTAATATGGTCATGATACTGAAAACATTCTTGTGACTAATGTATTAAATTCAGTACCATATACACAAACAGGGCAATTATTAGAGGTCATCAGAAAATAGGGTTTTTTGTGGAAAATAGTGACTCTATGTTGAAAACTGAAAACCCAACCCAAAAATTTGGAGAGTTTTGGGTGTTCAGTTTTTCTGACAAAAATATCAAACATTTTCAGGGAATACAGACAGTTTCTGCAAAAATTTTAATTTTGTCAAAAACCCAGTTTTCCATAAAAAAATTGTTGGAAAAGGTTTGACCAGATCTACTAATGATAAAGTGGAGGTTTAACTTTAACTTTGCCAAATAGCATTGGGCCAAGCTAATCTCTTGTGTCACTCTACTGACAAGGCTCAGTTTCGCTCAATATGCGAGACTATTTGATCTTGCCTATGAGTGAAAGAACTCTACTGGCTGAATAATTAGCCAAAGCACATACAATAAAAAGGATACAACCCAAGCATCATTAAAAGTTAATTAAAAGACGTTTCCTTTTTAACTGATTGTACTTTATTTCAGTACAAATATTTATTTGCAGCTGTACAATACTGGTGTTGGCTTCTGTGCAGATTACAGATCTGCATGGGGTGCTGCAGAAGGTCCTATTGAGCTGTCTCCTTGTAGTGACAATATTAACCAGGTATTGTATATTTAAAGCTTTTGTGTACTGGCATCAAATTTAAGGCCCCAATTCAGGAAGGTATTTTAACTGGTGCCTAACTAACTTTAAGCATTGACTTCAATAAGAGTACTCATGTGCTTAAAGTTAAACAAATGTTTACATACTTTCTTGAATCAGGGCCTAAATGCTGACCAGCTAAATTACGGCAAGAGTATGTCTTGCTGATTTTGTCCCATCCAAAAAATATGGGTTTTTTTCCATTTGGGAATCAGTTCATCTGAACCTTAAAATATTGAGGTTCACCACACCACTATCCCATGATATTTTCAGTATTCTCTATACTAAAAATGAAAAATGTATGTGATTGGACTGAAACACAACAAATACTGCAGTATATTGAATTATCGCAAATGGTAAATGTCAAGATTTTCATGAAGTTGACTGTTATTTTTTCAATCAGTTTTTGGAAAGTTAAGAAAGGGAAAAATCGTATTTTAATTAATATAACAGAATGATTACTTAGCACACTGCTTGACAGAACAATAATTTAAAGCAAAGATTTACAATACAGCAAAAACATTCATTCATTCAAATGAAATCTCAGTAAGCAGTCTTTGTCTAATGAAAATACAAACAGCATTGTGACAGCTTTACTGTATTCTGCCTCTCCTTTTTAAGGTAATATGCAAAGTGTAATTTAACCACCAACACCTAGGATATGTCTGTTCATTTTCCATGACAGATATTTAAAGCTGGCTTCTGTTTTTCACCTGAAATTTTTTGAACATTTTAGGTCATTTTGATATTTAAGTATTTGATCTGCAGCACACTCAATCATCTACATTAACTAAAGTGTTTCTGTCCATTTGTGGATGCAAAAATGAAAGCCTGGCTTACATCAAGCTAAAAATGAGGTCTTTACTTTTTATCTCCATAGAGGTCAGTCAACAATACTGAGTTCTGCAATAACGTTAAACAATTAGAACTCTATGCTCTGATCCTTTTACATCCAAAACTCCCATTAAAGATAGGGGAAGTTTTGGTAGCTCAAGAAATACAAGACCAGGACTTTAGATTGTATATGCCAATATTTGTGTCTTGATTGGTTTGTAAAAGTTCTGCTTCCTGATTGACTCAAAGATAGATGTTTTCCCCTGAACTTTTAAATTCATCTCTCTTTTTGAATGCTGAGAATGAACTCAGTGGGAGTTGAAACTGTCCAGCACATGTGGATTGGGCCTGTGAGTACAAAGTGATTATTTATTATTTTCAGTAGCATCTGGGGAAATGGAAGACTAGGAAGTTTAGGGAACAAATATAGCAACTCTAGAATAACAGAGATGGATTTTTCCCATAATCTGATGTCTGGGAATGTCCCACCAGCCGGACATTCCCAGACCTTTAAAAAAAAACAAACAAACCAGAAAAACATTGCCTACAAATATTATATTCTGCATCTACTTTGTACATGTTATCCAATCCTAAAAACCTTTACTTATGGAAATAGTCCCAAGAAAGTAGTCGTGCAAGGACTACTTGTAAGAAAATAGGTTTGCAGGTTCAGGCCTATTGTGTCTCCTTCATTCATCTTGGCATTGTATGTTAACAGACAGGAAATGATTTTGGATACTAGCAACTAAAAATGAATTGGAATATTCTTCAACTTTATTAATGCAAACAAACCCTTCTTTTTCTAGCATTTTGAATATAACAGTATGAAGGAAATCCGGTTTGGTTCCGCTCTGCAGTTTTGCTTTGATGTCAGACATGAGAAGGTTATCCTTCAAAACTGTACGCAAGAGGCAGAAAATAACCAGCAACAATGGGATGTCCAAGAGGTGTGTAGTGATTTTGTGATGAAGCTAGACTAACTGAAAACAGCCCAAAAGTTGTGGGGAAGGGGTTACCAGAAGTTTTAGATTACGGTTTCACTGCATCACAGTTTGCATCCAAGGTACTGTGAAGCTATTTGTCCTATTCACCCCAACTTCCTCATACAAATTTAGTTAAGAATAAGAGTTAAAGCAATCATTCTATAGAACCGCATGCTCTAGAACCCCTTGCTTGGCTTGAATTGGATCCCTTTTGGGAGTAGGATGGGGCCTTAAAATTCCCCCTCTACTGCAGTATAGGAGTATCTCCTTCTATAAGAATTCAGTATTATTCAGTGGAATTCACCCAGCAAGGTAGGAAATTATCTGCAGCATGGGAAATTTTAAGGCTCCAGGTCAATATATGGAACAAAGTGTTAAAAGAGATCTAGACAGATTTATAAATGGGAGTGTATGATGGGTTGCTTGTCATGGTAGGGGGCAGAGTTCAGCAGCCCTGGGACTCACCAGTTTATGTCTTATGTTCCTAGAAGCTCATGTGTCTAGGCTTCAGACAGCTACCTGCAGGGGTCAGGAAGGGATTCCCGCACCGCTGCCAATGTATTCTGTTTTTGTTTTTTTTTTGTCTCCTTCCTGTGAAAGGATGGAAGGACACTGAACACTGGACAGGGTGGGCGAGGGCTCTGAGGTGGCATGAAGCATTCTCTGTCTCAGGTGCTTGGCTGGCTGGTTCTTGCTCATATGCTCAAGGTCTAACTGATCACCATGTGTGGAGTCAGAAAGGAATTTTCCCCCAGGTCAGATTGGTGGTGACCTGGGGGTTTTTTCACCTTCTTCTGCAGCATGTGGGTGAGAGTCACTTGCCAGGATTATCTGGGTATATCTCACTTAATCATTTCTCTGCCATTACAGGAGCCTCGGGCACTGGTGTCTGTCGTTCCCACCTGTTCTCTCCCAGTGGCACATCATTGTCTAGTCCTCTGTGGACTGTAATACTTTGGTCTAATTTCAGTTGTTGGGTTTAGTGTGCAGATGCTGGGTGGTGTTGGTGGCCTGGGATATACACAAGGTCAGACTAGGTCCCTCCTGGACTTAAACTCTGACTCGATGAACTTCCAGTTTTTCTACACACAGAACAGGTGCATGGCAATCACATGCGTACTACAGCTCAGAGTCTATTATAGTTGCAGTTATGGGGCACTTCTGCTACCATTCTACTTCCTAATCCCAGTGAGGATTCATTTCCCCCAGCATTGGACTAGGTTAGTCTTGGCAAGACACAGTCCAGCAATTTATGCTGGGGACAACATTATCCTCTAAAAAGCAGAAGGCACTGGGAGTGGGGTGGGGTCTGATCTTAATAGGTGCTGAGTATGCACAACTCCCATTGGCTCAATTGGAACTATGGGTACTCACCACCTTTCAGGATCAACCCTAAGGCTTTTTCAGTAATCATTAAATTTAAAGTATTACTCCAAACAAAGAAATAATCACCGATCCCTACTGATTGCATTTCTTTGTTAGAAGTTTAAAATACACATTCTGATCTTTATTGAAAGTCTTTTACTTTTTCTCCATTCCTTCTGTCCCTTTTTTGTCTTTTTGTAGAGTGGAATGATTGTCCACATCCTTTCTGGTAAATGCCTAGAGGCGGTGAAGATTGAAGCTGAGAAGGACTTGTCCTTACGTGTATGTAACAAGAATGAGAATCAGCTGTGGCGATTTGATCACTCACATGTGCTAGATGAGAGATGACTGACAGGTCTATGTGAAGACTGTCTCCAAACCTCACGGTCACTTTCATTTAGGATTCAAGACACACAGATTCCTGCATGCAAAAGAAAGTTATGTATGTCTGCCACGGTCTTCAGGAGATGCTAGAAAGACCTTGCTTGGAAAGTCTTGCTCAAGTAATTGCAGTAGGCTCCTGGTTTAACCAACTCAAGCGAAAAATTACTATTTGTTCTCTTCAACCAGAGAATAAAAGTACTGTGAGTATCGCTAATGACTCTGCAGCTCTACACCTGCAGAAGACAAGAAGTTTGCCCTTTTAAGGAAACTTGGAAGACAAATTGCCAAAGGGTCTCTCTTCTAAAACTTCTAAGAAAACAGGAAGATGAATCTTTGTGAAACTTTAGAAACTCTCTCAAAGGAAGTCTGCCTTGTTGAGATGAGAGTTTAGCCAAGCTGTACAGTGTACTTGACCCATATAAAACAAAGTAGGTTTTATATGTATCAAAGTAGAACATAATTACTTTTGTAAGAAATAGTTAATATATTCCTGTCCAAATACACTGAGCCAATACCCCATTCTCAGTGATATTGCACAGTGTGTGTGAATTAGCTCAGAACTGGGCTACATCTTGTTCTTGTTAAAAATTCTCATTGATGTCAATGGGAGTACAATCAGGCTCCCTGTCTTTGGCCCATTGTCTCTTGCCGCCTTAATCCACAATCTAAATTGGATGGGACAATGACTCCAAAGAAATGGATAGATGTACATAGCTTTAGTTTCCTTTGGGATTTAGTAACTCCTTGTCAGCAAACTTTCCATTAGTAGGCTTAAGGACACCCAACAAGAGCAGAGTGTGAAATATTTAGGAGAAAAAAACCTCCCAAACAACATGTATTTTGACATGAAATTTATTGAAGGTATTCCATTTTGACTCATAAAACGTTGGGAAGAATTAATGTACTAAAGCAAAGTATCACTAATGTACTAAAGCAAAGTTGTAAAACTTCCAGTTGAAAGCAGAAAATGGAAGAACTTTAGGTGCACAAGACTTTATAGCTACGTAAAAAGAACATATTAGTGTTTGCTTCCTTTTCCTGTATCTGCTGCTAGCTACTTTAAAGAATAAGAGTGTTGACATTGCTGACTCTAGAAAAGAGGATTCCTATAGCCCCTTACTCACCATGGGTCTCATAGATGGTCCTCAAAAGTAACTCATCAAGGTTATTTTACTGGGAGCGTGATCATGCATCCCTTCTGACCTCAAGTCTCTCACTGAAGTTAACAGCAATTATTATAATATGAGGACCATAGTGTCAGGCTCTCTGTGTCAGAAAGTCTAACTTGCATGAACACTTTATCTGGAGTCCTTAAATTAGGAATGAAATCAAATAGGGCTGACACCTTCAGGTGCTTCCAAAATAGGAGGGGGAGAAGCTTGGCAAAACAGAGAGGTGATTGCAGGATGGAGCCTGTTCCTAACTACCTGGCTTTCCTTTAGATCAGCTCACAATTCATTTCCATATCAATCAATCACAGCTTTCAGACAGTCATTAGGGGGCAGCACATCACTATTGAAACCTAATTTATTGTGACTTTTTTTAAAGAGACAGAAAATGTTACTATTACTAAGATTTAGAGCAAATTGACTTTGCAGTGGGGCTTGGCACAAGGCTGAAAATAACAGAATGTTCTGTTCAGAACAATCCAGGTGTCAGCCTTTGGGAAATCCCAGAAAATAACATTCAACAATAGAAATCAGTCACAACAGAAGAAACGAACATCATTGAGTGCTGTGTCATCAATAAAAATATTATGGTATGGTTCCTGTTTGGTTTCAATGCCACAAATTCCACCTCTTGTGCACGAATTACTCCATCCACCATAATCACCAAAACTACCGCCTGTTCCTTCTATGATAGCACCACTGCTACAGCGGAATTTGATACTGTTAGCGGCTGTATCGTCTAAAATTCCTTGGGGTTCTTCAACTTTCAGCTGAAAGGATGTTAGGAACCCAGTTGGACACCAAGTGATTCCTGACCATTGCCCAAACCTAGGGGGGGGAAAGAGAATTTCAATATATTTTTCTCTACTTGTTGCATAAAAGTTAGTGAAATGTTATTTTAATCAAGTTTGATCAATTTTTAAAATGGGAAGTATGCCAGATTTTCTGAATTATTTTGAATGTATTATTTATTATGTGTTGAACACCAGCTGTGTTTGGACTCTGCAGAATACACAGCGGATACCATTCCTTACATTCCAAAAATAAAGTGACAGCACAATGACAGCAGGTTATCACAAGCTGAACTCATGACAAAGCAGCAAGAAGCTTTTCCTGTCTGAGGGCAGGAAAAAGTTGGAACAAAACTGAAGAAATGTGAATGTCCTGTTCACAGTATATGTGTCAAACTCAAGAAAACCTGAGAAAACAAGATTCACTGTAGATATATGCACACCAGAAAAAGCCTTAAAGTAAATCCATTCACATCAGTGGAAGTAAGAGGAGAATATGTTTCTTAATATCAATTTAAAATAGCTTGGAGTTTACTCTTTGTTGCCTGCAATAATTGTAAGTGTCTGCCTGGAAAAAAATTATACCCATACTTCAAAATCTGGATTTATGTTATGTCCACTCTTTAAAACTTTGATATTTACATGAATATTAAGAATATCTAGAGTGTTCATAATTAATGTCAACAAACATTTTGGAAGGGATATTAAACCTTGTGCTTCAGGATTCAGGCCAATCTCTAACTATCAGAAACCAGGATTAGACCTATGCAGGGTGCATTCTCCCATCTGCCTACTGGAAGATCATTGCATGTCTTCTGAAGCATCTAGGGCTGGCCGCTGTAGGGGAGAGGATACTGCACTAAATGGACTTGAGTCTGATCTAATATGGCAGTTCTTAAAATCAGATAATATAAACTCAATTAAATGACTGAGCCATATATATCAGTGACCCACAGATCCTTTCATACACAAATTACATTTAAAAAACACTCTTTATATTACATCATTGATACAACTGATAGAGGGTGAGGCATTCAAAGTTGAAACTGATAACTGGGCCCTTAAGGGGACATCATCAACTTTAAAATAATCACATTTCTGTCTGAACATTTCCCTATTACCATTACAAGTAATGCCAAAGACTATTATAACTGAAAAATGAAGGGGAAATATTTCTCTCTTTTTTTTTTTCCTGTTTCTTTTCGTTGTGCATTTGGCAGAACTTGGTGTATAGTCACTTTCACTGTTTCCCCTCTGTAGTCAGCCAGGTCCTGATCCTGCAATCAGATCTATTAGCTGAACCCCTCCACTTATGCAGTGCCCCATTGGGGTGGAAGGGTCTACGCTAGTAGATCTGATTGCAGTGTCAGGGCTTAGTTACTTAGTTTCCGCTGCTTGGGCAGAACTTTTTACACAGCAAGGTGGGGAAAGAAAAAAATATATAAAAACAGGGAAATGTGATTGCCAACATTTTGGCCTCAGGAGCAGGTAAAGTACCTGGGAATGACTTTAAAGTTGTTATTTTTAAAGTGACTAGATTCCAGATTGACTGTGTCCCTATAACACAAGTTGTTATAAGAAAATTGTAAAGGCCAAATATTCAAGTGAGGATGAGGTGTCAGTTTTAACTTTAAAGACCATCAAAGTGTGCCTGGGGGAAAAGGTAGGAAATTCAGACACAACACAGTCAATGTCTGCTATTTAAATTGTAGCCTTTTCTCTCTGAATTTTGCAAATCATGCATAATTAATACCTTGAGCCAAATTCATTGGGCTACCCTGGTGTAACTTAGACCATAATGTGGCCGCTTCCTCGGTAGTAGTAAACAATTATATTCCCAGCATAAAAACTTAAAAAGAGCAACCTGGAGGCAATAACAGGCTGCACTGTGGTTGACAGTGCTACAAGTTCTCAGGTTCCTCATCTTCTGGTTTACTATAGATCAAACAAAATATAAAAGGTTGAAGTACCATTAAACTTACTTTCCAGAATCAGATTCAACGGTATAGACAGCACTATTCGTACTGTTGATTTGTATGCAAAATAAACGGATCCCATTTAGTGCAGTGTCATCACTAGCTCCTCGATACTCCTCCACCTAAAATATACAGAAATACAGTAAGATCATTAACATGATAAGAACCTATAGCTCTGACGAGGGTATGGATAAAGTAATCAGGTTCAGTTACCTTTACACTATATCCCGTAGCATAGAAATGTTCTGGGCACATATCAATCCATGTCCAAGCGCCCCAAGGTCCTCCATTAGTGACGTTTATTGAGCTGTAATACTTTCTGTTTGAAAAAGTGCCATTAGCGCGGATTTCTCTTTCACCAAAGACTGGGCAGACACAGGCTAAGCCAACCAAAAGGAGAATAGGACTGGCCTGCATTTTATAACAGCTGGATGAAGTAGTGTGAGCCACAGCACTAGTTACTGCACTCTGTCTTTTATACCCCATTTTATCTCTGCCAATTTGATTAAAATAACAAATGTGTTCAAGATTGTCACATGGGAAAGTAGAACAAACAGTGTGTTTTGCAATGGTGATTTACTGGCTCGTGTTCTTAAATTAAATCTGGAAAGTCTGCAGCCCTCAGGTTCTGCCCTGAATGAAATATATCAGTGCACAGTGAAATGTTGCATTTTTGTTCCTAGGGGTTATTTATTACATAGTTTATCTAATTATTTAGGGTCAGATTCTGTCACCCTTACTCACGTTGACTAGTACATTATTCTGAAAGTAGTTCCATGGAAGGTTCCTAATGGAAAGGTGTCCACATCACAATTGATTAGCAGCCTCATAGAGACCTGTAGGAGATTTGTATTTCCTTGGTGCCACCTTAACTTGGAAACAAATCCTATAGTCCTTCAACATAACTTCCATTGAAGTCAATAGGAGTTTTGTCTGAGTAGGCACCGCTGATGATATGGCAATCTATGTACAGCTTATGAATGCTATTTGATATTATGAACTCTGTGTATGGTTATCAGCATCGCCGACCTCAGTGATTCAAACTCCAAAATCATGATTCAGACTCCAAAAAAATCTTGAGATTGGCCCAAAAAATCATGAGATGTTTAAAAAAGATTATGTTTTGTTTTTTCAGTATGCCTTTTGGCTACTGAACTGCCCCAGCCCATTCTGAGTCTGTATGCGACAATTAGTCTTGCCCACAATCCCAAATGTATTAAGTAAGGTGATGTGGACCTCCTGGTCAGGAGCTCTCACCGCCACATCTAGCCACCCCCTGGCTAGCAATTAATCTTGTCCCCAGTCCCTTTATCAGTTCAGTCCCCCCATCAGTCCAAGCCCCCATCGATTCAGCCTCATCCCTCCCGTTCAGCCTCCCCCAGTGTGCTCTACTCCTCCTGGGGTTCTTCACTCTCTCCCATGCTTGGGTGGACTGCAGCCAGGTCCCCGCTCCTCCTGCCATGCTATGAGGGGTAAGCTCCAGGGACTTTTCACCCCCGTCTGTCCCTTCCTGGGCCAGATGCTACAAGGGGAGAAGGAGGAGCAGAAATGCTGCCCTGTCCATTTTTCTCACAGTAGGAGAGGGGGGATGAGGGAGCAGTGTTGCACTGAGCTGTTAAGCTCTTTGCTCCCTCCTTCCCCTGTGAGCATGGCATGTGGAGAGGAGAGACTCTGCTGGCTTCTGGTGGGGCTGAGCTTTGTGAGGGGATTGGAGCTTCTTGCATCATCATGACATGAGCTCCAGACACCTCTGAAATCCTGTCACTTGCACAAAACTCACAAGTGTTTGCAATACTGCATTAGGCCCTTTTGGTAGTCTTCACCGTATTCTTCCATTGCATTTGTTGTGCTAATGAGAGAGGGAGTAGGACCTGGCCAACTACCTCTGAATGTGATAGTCACTAATGACCATCAAACAACCGAATAGACCTTGCCCAAGCAGAGCAATGGTGTCGCAGCAACCTAGGTAAAATCAGTCCTCTCCAGATTATCTATGAAGGACAAGAAAATGGAAGATTCCCCAAAGGGAAAGAGGAGATCTGCGTGTTAGTGCACACCTTCAAAAACACAAGAGGCTGAGAAGATCAAGGGTGGAGGAAAAAGGGGCGTGGCTTTCTGGGCATGAGGGAACCTTTTGATTGGCACATCAGCCAAAGTTGATGCAGGAGTCAGTGAGGAGACTCCATGATCTGGAGGAGAAGCCTGGGCTGGAGGAGTGAAGTCCAGGAGATGGACTTGGAATTTTGAAAGGACACTGACCAGATCCCAAGGAACATTCAAAAGTGGTAAAAAAAAACCTAAGTCCTAGACTGGTTTACAGAGGATTTACTATTTTACCTACATCTGTATATCTTTTGTGCTGTCTATGAGTAAAGTATGCTTTGTTTCAGAAATCCATCTGCAACGATTGTGTCTGTTTGCTTCAAATATTACATGTTCCTGAAGGGTTAAACTATAACTAATGTACCCATGAGGGTGGAGCTCTGTGGGAGGGTATGCTTAAGCTACTGGAGTGTATTGGGATGGGTTCAATACTGGTCTTGGGGCTAGGGCAGCTGGAATATTGGGTCCCATGTACAAGAAGAGGTAGCCCGCAGAGTCTATGCCCAGGGAGTGAGCCTAGTGGCCAAAGAAAGGCCTGGAACCTACCCAGTCCCAGAAGAACTTAAAAGCACACATTCAGGGTATGGATCCAAATACAGCAGCCTGGTGTGTATCCAGCAAAGGGGAGCCTGACCAGGTCTGTGACGGCACTGCAGCAACTAACCTCTAGAGAGCACAACCTGTGAAACACCCCAAAGGCCCCCTCAGGGACTTTTACCTTGCTGAATGACCACACATCTTGGACACTTATAGTGCAGAAACATTTCCTAACATTATGATTATAGAGTAGGTGGATACAGATATTGCATGTAATATTGTTACCTCTTTGCCAAGCAGTAGATGTCAGGCCTTGCAGGTCAGCTTGCCTTTGGAGGAGAAATCAGAGGTGTGGTGTATGAGTACACAAACATACATCAGTTCTGGAACAGAGGTTCTCACAGACAGCCTGCAGGCAATACCTTCTTCCAGGGTTCTCAGCCCACACACCAATGCCCAATTTCCAGGAAGCAACTCTGCCTCAAGAATGGACTGTAGTTCGAGATTAAAGCCAAGAGAAAACACACTTGCTGCTTACCACATCTCCCCAAAAGAAACCCAGGCCCCAAAACCAACACAGCATTTTCTTTCAAGTTTAAAATTTCCTCACAAACTAAGAAAAAGTACTTGTAAGATTATGAGTACTTGTGGCACCTTAGAGACTAACCAATTTATTTGAGCATGAGCTTTTGTGAGCTACAGCTCACTGATGAAGTCAATTTATTTGAGCATGACATCAATTTATTTGAGCATGAGCTTTCGTGAGCTACAGCTCACTTCATCAGTGAGCTGTAGCTCACAAAAGCTCATGCTCAAATAAATTGGTTAGTCTCTAAGGTGCCACAAGTACTCCTTTTCTTTTTGCGAATACAGACTAACACGGCTGTTCCTCTGAAACTTGTAAGATTATGTGTAACAGCACCATCTAGTGACCTGTCATAACAATATGCATTTTCAAAAATATAATTTCTAACGTTTTTAAAAAGTGATCTATAATTTATATTAGTCACCAGAAAGCTGTATTGTGCCAGGCTTCTGGATGAGGTAGAAAGGTAATCAGGAACTTTGATGATACAGGACAGATGTGAGATGTCAGCATTGATATTCTGTTCTATTCTAGTGTGAACCTGGGTAGTGTACAGTACACCTGAAGGCTGAATAATTGAATCTCTTTCTAAACAGCTGCAATATTTCTCTGCACGGACTTTGATGTGTACTCTCATGATGTTTACACAAAAGATAAGTTTTTGCTATACATACAAAGAGGAGAAGATAGACTTTCTACGCATTCTTAGGAAAAAAATACAAGGAATATTTTTAAGAGACTGTTTTTAGTAAGCTACGGTAACAGCATTTGGGTAACTGTTCAAAAGGGCCAGCCCTAAGACAAGCTACAGAGACAGCATGCAGACCATGCAGATGCAGTAAGAGCCCATTAATCCTTCTTTCTTCATTTAATCAGAAAGACAAACCTAAAGGGGATTTTCATTCTGCAGTCTTCAGGATGTGCAAGTGGTGATTTGTTCCAGTGAGCTAGAGAACCTCTCCTATTAAAGCTCCCTTTTCAGTTCCACAAGGCTAAGAGTGGAGGAGCCCAGAACTGTTCATTAATTGATATCCAAGAGCAATACAGATTTCTGCCACAGCTAAGAAACCCTGCTGTCTTAGTTTTGGGTTGGCTTGCATTGGACTGTTAGGTAATGAAAAAATGATGGGATTTCCAAGAGCAAGTTACCAAAAGGAACCTTTCACATCATGCTTCAGGCATATATGTGTTTCCTACAATGCTCCATTTGACATTTTCCTCTCCATATAGCATTGAACAATTGGCCAGGTGAATTGGGTGTGTTTGCGGGGTAGAAGCTGTCACTTTCTTCTGAAGCATCAGAAAAGGGGCCAATAGTCTGATGCATTATGGCAAGTTATTACAAGTAACGGTGACTCTAGTCAAAAGAACTCAGATATTTGGAGGTTATTGTCAGTCACAACAATTGTATGACTGCTAAACAAAATTTGTGTGATGTATCACTCTGTAATGATTCATTGCACTGACTATCAAGCAATAATACTGAGGGCCTTCAGAGAGCTCTAAATGTAGATGAGACATCAGTCAGAACAGTGTCACTGTGTTATAAAGCACAGACTTCTGTCTGCAAAAGTGACTTGTAATCTGAGCCCTTCTATCCCTCATGTCCAATCTGCTCTTTCAGCTAACACATGGGCATCCACATTCAATTTAGGAATAGCTGTTACAGGCAGGGAGCTCAGAATCCCCCAATTTGCTGCTGATGTCCTTTATTCTCTGATCCTGGGTAGTTCATCTGTTTGTAAACATCTAAGAGCAATGCTGAGGGATCAGCTAATTTTTCAGTTTTTAGGATTAATATTTCTTGGTGTGAAACTATGCCAGTTTCAAATACAGACTAAGAGCAACATTCTTCTCTTATTTTAATGGGTGTAAATCTGGAGTAATGTAATCAAAGTAGCTTGAATTACTCCAGATTTAGTTACCAAGGATTTATGCAGATATAACTGCAGAGCTTGGCCAAAAGCATCATTTATAAAGTACCGATACTTTATATCAACTGTTCCTCAGAGAGCTTTACATGCCTAGAGCGCAGAATAGCCCCAGCCTATTAATTAATATTAATAAACTGCCTTTGCAATGAAATTTAGAAACCTGTTTACAATTCTGGCATGCTAATTTCATGGTTCCTTGGGATGATTAATCCATCAAACCTGAGCCTCTTTCTCCAGAATACTTTATTTTTGCAGGTGCTCCTGATATAACTGCCTAAATAGTACAAGAACGAACTAGACAAAATGTGCAGACACTTTATTTGGCATGGAAAGAAATCAAGGACACAACCCTGCTACAGCTGCAAAAATCAAAAGAGTATGGGGAATTTGGCCTTTCTAAGTGGAAATTCTACATTTGGGTGGCCTTGCTGCAATCTGTGTGGGACTGGCAGTCATTGTCTCTGAATGAAAAGCTTGGTTTAACCTGGCATACTATCAAACCCTCCCTTTGTAAGAGCTTTCATTTGGCAAATGTACTGCCAGAATTTCTCTGGCTGAGAAAGTGCTATCAAATCCTGTTATGTATAATATCATGAAAGTGGGCCTCTTAGTTTAAAACATTGAGTCAGACTAGGTTCTTCGTGTTTTCTCCAACTGCTGATTTCTTTGAATTGTCCTTTAGCTAGGAAACTCCCAGATTTGAAAAATTAACAGGAAAACAAACAAAAAGGACTTAAAAGGATCAAGGAGTGTTTTATAGGGAAACATATTAAATTATTCCAACAAGGTAATCTTCTGTATCAACCAAAATGAAATGTCTGTGTGCACCTATACGTACGGCAGTTCTTATTTTCAACTCTGAACAGATGGAATAACAGCTTTCAAGACAAGGCTGAACATGAGGAAGTCACCCACATATAATTTCTAATGAAGGATAAAGGTATCATGCATAGACAATCAATACATAACACATCTATGCTCCTTCTGTATCTGGGTAGGTGTGCAGCACAGTACACTACATTAGGCTTTACTAATTAAGGAGAAAATCCTGTGCCCAGTGCCTAGCACAAATAGCTGTGCTGGGGAGAGGAATCTTCCCCTCACAAACCAGAGTAGTTTCCCCAAGCCCTTTTGCAGCCCCCAGGGAAGGAACAACCCATATACCAGCATATCCTCCTGACCTGCCTCTGCCACAAGCTGTTCTCTCTTTGTTGCGGCAGGGTATGGAGCTGTGCACCAGTCCCCATCATGCAGGCCCCCTTGCATGGCAGAACCACATCAATTCTACTGCTAAGCAGCCTTCTGTTGTTGTGGAAGAGGGGTTTCATCTGCCTGAAGGAGTCTCTTCCTGCCCCATTACAGTGAATGGGAATCCTTACTTGTTCAAGGAAGGGCTGCAGGATCTGACCCTATGACTAGCTGCCTGCAAAGTTTGTCAACATTCAGTTGTGTATCGTGTTCTCAACAGAAAAGGTTAGCGCTGAGGCTGAGAAAGCACTTCCATGCCAAGCTCATTTTAGGTGCTCTTCCCTGTGGGTCCCAAGAAGCAGCCTTTCCCTGAGTACCTATGCAAAGGGAGGGGAAACTGAGTTATAGTTAGCCCCTTGTTCCTGGTGCCCCTACACTCTATTACAGTAATTATTAATGACTCATTAACAATCAGACTCGCTATCCTTTTTTCAGGGCAGTCACTAGAATGTAAGCATAACACACTAATAAGCACTGAACAGGTCTGGTTTTCTCCTGTAAGGAGAGGGAGGTGGTACACAAGCCAATACATCACAGTAGGACCCCATTGTATAAGGCACATCACAGGCAGTATCCCCACTCCTTACAATAACAGGCCCACCAATCTCAACCAAAGAATCTGGCAACAGGGCAACCAAATAGCCCTCAGGAAAACCACTGTACCAAACAAAGCTTCTTGGGCAACGGCTTTGAAAGACCGTGGACATTTATGGAGCATATAACAAGTAATGTAAATGATAATTCCCAACACAAAGAATATGGAAGAAAATGACTTAAAAGATCCAAACAAGTAAAGCCAAAGCAGTGGTGGGAGAAGGCGAGCATAAATTAGATAAGGACAAATCTGCCTCAATGCATCAGCCTTTCCTGCAGTTTCCTCCCTCCCTCCCCTGATAACAATGTCAAACAACCCATACTTTTTTCAAAAGCCTGGCTTAGCTGTGCGTACACCATAGCCCAAGAGGCATTAACCCCACTGAGCTGTGCACTCTTGTTGTGAGCACGACAAACACCTCACACCTTAACCTGCAGTATTTCCAGAGCTGAGACAGGAGTCACAATGCGGAACATTGCCATGTCCTTCGAGCAGCCCTGCTGCAAGCCAGAGAATGAAACAATTCCCGGTTGCTGCTGGCAGCCACGCAGCAGCTGAACATATTTCTGGTCCCAGGAAACGAGCACTGACTGGTGGGATTGCATTGTGATGCAGTTATGGGATGACAAGCAGTAGTTGCAGAACTTTCGAATGGCCACTTTCCAGGAAATTTGTGCAGAGGTTTCCCCAGCGCTGAAGCACAGCAACACTAAAATGAGATTTACCCTGACAGCGGAGAAGCAAGTGGTGATAGCTCTGTAGAAACTTGCAACGCCAAACTGCTACTGGTCAGTGGGGAGTCAATTTGGAGTGGGTAAATCCACTGTGGGAGCTGTTATGATCCAAGTTTGCAGGGCCATTAATCGACTTCTACTAAGAAGGATGGTGACTCTGGGAAATATGCAGGACAGAGTGGATGGTTTTGCCGCGATGGGGTTCCCGAACTGTGGTGGGATGCTAGATGACAAACATATCCCTATTTTGGCACCAGACCACTTTGCCAAAGAGTACTTAAACCGAAAGGGATACTTTTCAATGGTGTTGGAAGTGCTGGTGGATCACAGTGGCTGTTTCACCAACATCAATGTGGGATAGTCAGGAAAGGTGCATGATACATGCATCTTTAGGAACACGGGTCTGTTCAGAAAACTGCAATCCAGAACTTTATTTCTGGATCGCAAAATAACCATTGATGACGTACAAATGCCAATAGTGATCCTGGAGACCCAGCCTACTCCTTGCTCCCATGGCTCATGAAGCCGCACACAGGCCACCTGGACAGCAGTAAGGAACAGGTCAACAATAGACTAAGCAAGTGCAGAACGGTGGTGGAATGTGCCTTTGGATATTTAAAGGGTCGCTGCTGCAATTTGCTTACTATGTTAGACCTCAGAGAAAGCAATATCCCTATTGTTAGCACTGCCTGCTGTGTGCTCCATAATATGTGAGGCAACGGAAGAGAAGTTTCTGCAGGGGTGGGGTGTGGAAGTGGATAGGCTGGCAGCTAATTTTGAGCAGCCAGATATCAAGGCAATAAGAAGAGCTCAGCAAGAGCTCTGCAACTCTGGGATGCTTTGAAAACCTGTTTCAGTAATGAGCCACAGTAATGTGTGCCGGTTATCTACATTGTGCCTTCCCATACCATTCCTTCCATTGCATCAGTTTCCCTGTACCTCCCCTTCCCCTCCCCCAAACCCCAATGCTTGGAATAAATAAAGAGTAATTAGTCTCAAAATACTGATTTTTATTGTCCATAGAATCACAGAAGATTAGGGTTAGAAGAGACCTCAGGAGGTCATCTAGACCAACACCAACTAAATCCGGGGTGGGCAAACTACGGCCCATGGGATGGATCCAGCCCGTCAGGGCTTTGGTTCTGGCCTGCGGGACTGCCACCCTTGTGGTGCCACGGGCCCCGCGCCACTCTGGGAAGTGGCCAACACCGCGTCCCTATGGCCCCTGGGGGAGGGAGGGAGGGAGAGGGCTCCATGCGCTGCCCTCACCTGTAGGCACCGCCCCCTGCAGCTCCCATTGGCCAGGAACGGGGAACCGCGGCCAATGGGAGCTTCAGGGGAGGTACCTGCAGGTGAGTACAGTGCATGGAGCCCTCTGCCCCCACTCTCCCAGGGGCCACAGGGACGTGGTGCCAGCCGCTTCCTGGAATGGCATGGAGACAGGGTAGGCAGGGAGCCTGCCACCTGGCACTGCTCCAGGTAAGCAGCGCCAGGCCAGAGCCTGCACCCCGAGCTCCTGCCCTGGGCCCCCTGCTGCACCCCGCATCCCTCCTGCACCCCAACCCCCTGCCCTGAGCCACCTGCTGCACCCCTCCTGCACCTCAACCCCCTGCCCTGAGCCCCCAACCCCCTGCCCTGTGCCCCATCCTGCACTCCGCACCCCTCCCTGCACCCCTGCTCTGAGCCCCCTCCCGCACTCAGCACCCCCCACTGAAGTGCAAGCCAGAACATAATTGGAATCTCTAGCTATTCAATGAATCGGTTTGATTTTCCAGCCATGGTGAGTATGGCCCAGCAGCACAGGCAACAGGCCTTGTGCTGCAACTTGTGGGCAACCCGCACTGGGATCACAGGTGGGCAGGTGAACAGTGCCCCCTTCCCTTAGCAACATGGACGGTGCTTGGAGACCGGGGACCAGCGTTAAATCTCCCAAACTGCAGCTTTTGTCAGCAGCGGCCCTGGGGCCGGGGGGGAGGGCGCGGGAGGGGCATGAGAGAACACAGGAAACCCAATCCCCGATGCCCCCATCACTGCTTGTAGCAGTCACCCTTGGCTTGTAGATTCTGAGGTCAATGCCAATCCCTGCCACCCACACCACCGGCATGTTAGGGAAATTATGGTTGAGGGACCCGGAAATCACCATGCATTGGGGATCACATGCTCTACTGTTTGCAGTATGAACACTTGTAATGAAAACTTCCACCATCCCGTCTCGGTGTCCCTATGTGGTATCAGTCTCCTGGGGGTAACAAAGGGGGCAAGGCAGCAGATGCTGCAAGCATCTGGGTACAGACCTGGTCCTTATGCTGCTGTGCTGTGTACCACAATGATGCCAGAAGAGTTAATACTGGAGTGGCATGGGAAAAAGTCCTACCGTGGTGGAAGAAATAAGGCAGCCCTCCCTAGAAACCTTCTGCAAAGGATTGCAGAGTACCTCCATAAAAATTTCCTGGAGATCTCCATGGAGGATTCCTGGAGCACATAAACATCCCTGTGCACATAAACAGTCTTTTCCACAGGGAACTCTCTGTGTAGCTGGAGTGCACACTGGGAAGCAGATACCCACAGCACCTCACTTTTTCTTCATATTAAACATAAGATATAAGAGCATGTAACCCCTACCGTTTGATTGGCATTCACACTCACCAAGGATGCCTTCCCCACCATCACCGTCAGCCATGCTGTCCTGCAACCGGTTGGATCCCCTGCTCTCCTCCTCCTCCTCTTTCTTGTCCACAATGTCCTCCTCATTGTTACTTGAGGTGGACCGGGGGTCAGACTCCTGCGAGGTATCCATGCTGCGTTTGGGGGTAGTAATGGAGTTTCCACCAAGAATCGCATGCAGCTCATTGTAGAAGAGGCACATCTGTGGTGCAGAACCAGAATGACTGTTCGCCTCCCTTGTCTTCTGGTAAGCCTGCTGCAGATCTTTGATTTTCAAGCAGCACTGCTGCGTGTCCCTGGTGTAGCCCTTTTCCCCCATGCTCCGTTCGATCTTTTCATAGATGTCTACGTTTCTTCGGCTGGATCAGAGCCGTGCTTGCACACACTCTTCTCCTCACAGACCAGTAAGAACCACCACCTCCTGTGTATCCCAGGCTAGAGCGCGTTTGGGACATTGAAGCACTAGGATCAGCTGCGTTGCTGAGCTCTCCATGCTGATCAAACAGGAAATGGGAATTCAAAATTTCACGGGGCTTTAAGAGGGGAGTGGATGTTTCCTGTGTACCTGGCTGCTGTGCAGCAGAGTTGAAAATGATCACCAGATCCGTCACAACAGAGCATTGAGAGACACTTCCTGGAAGCCAATTCAGTTGACATACACACTGCTGCGTCTATATTGCCTCTCTGTTGACCGATCAACATCAAATTAAGTGCTATGCCTCTCGTGGAGGTGGAGTAATTAAGCTGACATAACAGGTGAGTTAGGTAGGCAGAAAGGACCAGTGAGTGTAGACACATACATTATGAGGTTGATGGAAGGCAGCTTCCATCAACCTAAGTTTGTAGTGTAGACCAGGCCTAAGATAGCCCTACCTCTACCCCAGAGCTTATTGTACCTATGCACTGAAAGTCCCCTAGCCTGACTGTAGCAGCCAAAAAGAGTATAGTAAGGGAGAGAGGCGATCAGTCGAAAGGATTAGATTATGAAGGGCTTTTATTTTATTACCACTATTAAGACCTTAACTTGTATCCTTTGCTACATAGCAGCCAGTGTGGATTGCAGACCCCATAATAAAAACCTTGTTTGTTCTAGTGCCTAGAAAAAAAGGAACAAATTCAATAGTTCTGTGCTAGCCTTGGCTCCATATTTCCTTATTTATGGGAGTTTTGTGTCTCTGTCTTACATTAAACTCAGATATTTAAATAATGTTAAATCTGATTATCAGGCCATGGAAGTTGTGCTCCATAATCCAAGTTGTCATTTAAATTTAAAAAAAAATATATTCTAGACATTTAAATGTGAGGATAACCTTCCTAAAGCAACCAATGCTGAAAATATTTGTTTGTCTGTGAACAGCCTGCAATAAGATCTCTGCCCCTCTCAAGTGGGTGTTAACTTTGAAATCTAATTATGTAAATTTCACGGTCAGCTGTTTAAGTATGAACTATTTCACTCCTGATCATACTAATCTGCAGTTAATGTGTTTATCCAACAAACCCAGAATGCCTCCTATATCTTCCCACATTCAAAAGGCCCCAGCTGTCCACCACTTTCCAAGACAGTCATGGTCCCCAACAATTTCTATAAATACTATTTGTCAATACAAAATTCTCCAGTGTATTAAAAACGTAGGGGCAGAGTAACTAGATAATGTTGGGTTTGTATTATTCATTTTCATATTTCAGTAAACAAACACCTAAATTTTAAGCTTATTGGAATCTGCCAAAGAAAGTCCAATCTCCTGCAATGGAGTACTGCAGAATGCAGAGTTCTTGGTGTACAATTTACACAGGTTATCTGTGGAGTACAGAGCCTTCCCTATTTATTAGCCTGAAGGGGAAAGTAATATGAGAAGTTATGACCTCACCCCCAGCTGGCTCTCTGTTGGTACAGGATTTCCCCATGCAGGATCAGGGCCTAAGACTGAAGATTTGTAGGAGATCTTTTAAGGCATTATCATTTCAATTTTTTTTAACGTGTGAAATAGGGTTTTGGTTTTTTTAAAATATATACTAGAAACGTATCTTTTGTGTAAACATTGCGAGGCTACCCACCAAAGTCCACGGTCAAAAATATTGCAACCGTTTAGCCTTATGGTGGACAAAATCAGTTAGGTGTGGAATGGAGGATGTGTCAAAAAATTGTTTGCAGACTTGCCAAAAAATAATAAGGGTGAATCCAAACAATAAACAACACTCTCCATAGCAAGGGGAGAGAAAAAAGGCATCATCATTACCAAGGTGGATTAGAAATTATGTAATACAGCATTGCCAACTCTTGCAATTTTATTGTGAGCCTCACAATATTTGGTTTCAGAGGAACAGCCGTGTTAGTCTGTATTCGCAAAAAGAAAAGGAGTACTTGTGGCACCTTAGAGACTAACCAATTTATTTGAGCATGAGCTTTCGTGAGCTACAGCTCACTTCATCAGATGCATACCGTGGAAACTGCAGCAGACTTTATATACACACAGAGAATATGAAACAATACCTCCTCCCACCCCACTGTGTTTTTCTTAAAGCCCCAGCTCTTGGATTCAGGTGAGTAGGTAAGAATCTCAGCTTTCATTTTTTAAAAAAAGTAAGTTTCTAGTCCCATTGGTTGCAAAGACAAACTTGAAAATATGACCCTTGAAGGCTCCAACACCAAAAGACAAATAAAAAGACCTCAATTGCTATTAAAATCATGATTTTGGGGGGCCTAACATGTAAATTTTGAATTCCTAGAATTAACAACATTGTTAATATAAATTAAAGACCGTCATGAAACTGACCTGGAGAAGAAAATGGAATAATTCTCTTTTTCAATATCCTGAAGTACATAAAACAAAAATAGAAAATATGGGGAAGAGTTATAGGAAAATTAATTAGTTTACAAAGGGCTGGTACCAATGATGAACTATATTTAGTGGTTATTCCCCTTATGCAATTAGTTTCCCTACAATTATCATCCAGTACGTAGGTCTGTATTCTTTTATTACCAGGAGTATAGACGCAAACTTTATCAATGTATTTAAAATGTCATTCACTACAATAGACTCATAAACAGCAGATCTCTTTTTAAGTCAGGGTCCCAAGAGGGAGAAACTACTGCAGGCTGTTCAGACTCAAGCAGACATTGCAGCATTGGTTTGTACTCTCTTCACAAACTTAAATGGCTAGAATATTTTTTAAAGGACAGTTTGGATTATGAAGCACAAGGGGTAGATTCTGCGGCAAATTCCACAGCCTGGTAAGGTTTAGCATTATTTTAGTTTCTCAGTTTAATTTAAAACAGACACACAAAATTCCCATAAATAAGGAAACTTGGAGCCAAGGCTGGCACAAAACACAGAGGTAATCTACCAATATCCTTCACATACCAGCTGGGCTATTGCTTCCAGCTCTGTATTTATCATCTCTCTGAAGAAGCATAATTTATCATTTCTTGGTTTACTCCCGGTAAAAATATAAAACCTTGTTACTTTCTTGGAACAACCATGCTGTCTAGAAGCCCTCTCTTCGATTACTTAATGATAATAGTATGTGAAACAATAAAATTGGTATAATGATACAACCAGTATCATTGACTGCACAGTCCTGTTTGTCACTTTTGACCCACTCCCATGACTACAGATTTAATGTAGCTGGAAAACAGGATTTTTCTCATAAATTTAGTACAAACAAAGGGCCTTTCTTATATTACACTAGTGGGCAGCCAGTCACCAGTAGGGTTACTGTGATTATTGGACCTAAAAATGTACCCTGAGCTCAACTGTGTGAAGTACATAAAAGTTCACAAAATGTAACAACCACCTAAGACTTTTTGCCTGCCTAGGAATTAACCATTGAAAACGGGTCAAGTTGTTTTCAATAAATGAATGTTATGGACAGGTGCAAGAAAACCAAATAGAAAAATTGAATTAGTCCAAATAAAAATGGCCTACTGATATAAGTCAAGGACTGTGGTGAGATATTTAGTAAACAAGAAAACGTGGGAACAAAGTTACCTATGCCAAGTGTGGTTTTACAGAAATAGATTTAATTGGTGTACAAAATAACGAGGATAAAATGTGTCATCCACTGTTACTCCCATTTTTGGGGGGAGAGGGGGTCGAGGGGAGATCTTAAAAAGACACTATCCCCAGCTCATCTGCCAGCTTGCCAGCATTGCAACTCATCTCAGCTGCCTCAAGTCAGAAAGAGCAGATGAGGCTAAGGGACTTTCTTCTCAAGAGGAAAACCAGCTACCCTTATCCTTGTTTAAGGAACTTTGTTTTCATCTGAGAGTGCTGAAAGTCATTGCATCATCATGACATCCAGTCTTCATATCAGTGGGGAATCTCTAATTGCCCCTTCCCTTGTTGTATTGCTTTCTATCCCCCTTCTTTACTCTCTCATTCTCTGGGCTTTTCACTGAATCCTGAAATCAACTATAGTGCATTCATCCTTCCTTGTTAAGGAGAAAGGATCCAATCAGATGACATCCATGACCAGAGCTTGAACCAGGGGGTAAGCAGCAGATGTCATGTTGACTTGTCAGCTAAAGCATCCACTTGTGATTAACCAGCTGTCCAGTCTTCCAAAAATATCCACAAAAGACATGTTTCATCCATTTATTTTCTATCCTGTTTCTACACTACCTTGTCTCTCTCTGTTAACAACAGGATAAGTGAATGCCCTTCACACATCAGGAAGATTATTAATGATGTTTTTACTCTAAAAGGAAGGAGACTGATAGGGTCTGACTAAGTTTGTTTTGTATAATCACTCAACCACAGTTTCAATATAAAAGTTTGTTTTAATTCCTTATTCTCTTTTTTGTTTAATCAATAAACTGTCACCCTGAATGAATGCTTTTGCATGTCTGCCAGTAACCAAGTAAATCCAAGGTTTCTGTGAAAAATAACTCTGAGCCTATCACCGTTTAATGCTGGACAGTGAAAGAGTTTACGAAGATCTTTAACACCTTAGGCCTTTAAAATCAGTATCAATACAACAGGGCCCACTGTTCTAGGTGCTATACAATCATAATAAATAATGGTCCCTTACAATTAATGATACAGTTTTAAAAACTTTTATTTAAATAAACAAAATAAATATTTGTAAAAAATATACTTTAAATAAATCGAGACCACAGCAGTTTTTAAACATAGGAATCCAGCACCACCTTGTGGCCATCCAGTGAAACAATTATTTGTTAGAATCATAGTATCATCCAGTTCAGATTCAGAACTTTTAGTTAATGGATACATTTTGGAACCATCTAGGTTTTGCAAAAACAAGGTTTTACTAACTCTCATAATTTTTTCCATGGTTTTGTTCAGATGTAGTTATTCCCCTCTAACACATACAAACTCACTTATTGCAGGATTGGGTTAACACAGGAAAGCTAGAAATAGTGAAACTGACTTTTTTATATTCAGTGCCCAAGCTGAGTGATATGAGTAGTAAACAAACCATAGAAGTGTTATAAAGTATAAATTTGTAAAGCAGCCTAAGAATAAAGTGCTTTGGAGTGTGTTCTTTCAAGGTTCTCTCTGTCTTAAGACCACCATTTGCAAACCTGTACTCATGAAAAGACTCCTGCTGGGAAAGCACTTACTAGACCAGGGTCTACACTGGTAAAGCCTAATATAAATGTTGAGAAGTACATCAGAAACACAGCTTCACTATTCATACACTGACAAACAGCACTGAGAATAACTTGCAGCCTTATTGAGTATTTGATGTAGTAGGGTCAGATGAGTTCATTCAAGTTGTTCAGAAAAAATTGGATCAAATGCTACTCGCAGGTACACCTATTCACCCCACTGGGAGTGAAGGTGCATTCATGGGAAGTTACCAGGACTGCATGAGTATTACCAAATGTGGCCCACCGTGTCTCTCTTCACACAATCTAAACAAGGGAATCAGAAGTTATCTAGTTTGTTTTAAGTAAGTTTAGCTTGGTAGCCATAACCACGATTGCTTAAGACTCTAGGACTAAAGATGTGTTTACTTTAATGCAGCAAGCAACAGATATGACAGGTTCAACAAATAAGTTGTACCTACTGAAGGCAGAAACTGCAGCTGTTTGTTTCTAACCAGAACACTTTCTATTGCCCAAACCAGAAAAATTCTTCTACCATTCTAACAGTCCAACTTTTTCCATGTGTGAACCATTTTGTAACATATATAATTAATAGAGCCAACCTTTTCTTAAGCCCCCAACGGTTGATAATCCACGTATTTCATTCTGTGCAGATACAAGGTCCAGAGACTGGAGAATAGCTACTCTTTAGCTAGGTTTAGCATACAAATTTCACAACCTTATATGCAATGGACTGGAAAAAGCTTTTGTTGATTTGCATCCTATCCTGGAGAGCTTCTCAAAGTCTTAAAACATTTTACAATCATTTAAGAATTATATGCTTTCAGGCACAAACCCACTTATGTTTTGGCTACTAGAGACAATTGATAGTAGCCAATCACTGCACTGATATTTGAGGAGCAAACATCTCCAGAAGTACAGAACTCTGCGAGTCTTTTCCACATTGACAGCCAAACATTGGGGTTTTTTTGTTCAAGAAGAGCAGAGTCCATATAGCATTCATCAGCATTTAACCAGTTCCTTGCTTGTAGGTGCTGAGACTACTTCACCACACACAAACTGTTCCTAAAAAACCAAAAATGAATAGTGTTATAACTAATTTCCACTGCCACTCCCACAAGCAGTACAATGTAAGATAATTTTGTTTTATGGCAAAACAGTTTTATTATAGGCACGGTTGAAACTGAAGCCTGAAATTAAACTTTCATATAAAAATATGCAAGAACTGATAACATACAAGTTTGTTTAAATAGGCTTGTCACTTAGCTAACTAAAAAACATCATTGCAAATTTGGATTACGGAGGCGTTACAATTAAGGTTGTAACTAGCTTCCTCTTATAAGAACCATTTTATCTACCCTCCTACCAAAAAGGAGTTTATTTTAAGGTATGTACTGACTGGGTAAGAGGGAATTGGGGAAAACAATTAACGTGAATTTTGGAAAAAAATTCTAATTCAATATTTATTTTCAAAGTTTGAAAAATAGTATCAACAACAACTAGCACACGTACATGGCATAGAAACTTCACATTTGATTTATGTGAACTCCTTGACATGATCTAGTCAGCGCACAGGACTGTTTCTGCTAGTTTGAAATATCTATTCACTCTGGGTTTTTGAACATATGCATATATGATTAGATCTCAATGTTTATGAACTTCAAAGCTGTGCTGATGGACGGCTGGGGCAGTGAAATGTGAAACACATAAGAAAACAAAATTTATTTACAATATATGACTTTATCCTTAGAGAGCCCCTTTAATCTATAAAAAAGCACAAAAAAATGCATCTACAATGACTCTTTTTTCTCATGGAAGATCTCCCACCATTGCTGGCAGTGGTGGCAGCATAAATGTAAACTGGCTGTTGGCATTACCACTGTTATGCCACATAATTGTCTGGAACAGATCTAGCCACATGATGGAAAGACTGTCTGCAGCCATCTATACTAACTCTCATGCGGGTGGTACCACTGCAACCACACTGGTTGCTGAAATACAGGTAAGAAATTTCCTAATGTAGGCAGGGCCTGAGCGCAACTTCTCAGGAGACAGTGACCTACCTGGATGAGCCATTTATAGCTACCAGTGGCAGCTGTATGCCTGCAGTCAGATGTCCTGGCTCAGAACATGTCCAGACGAAAACAGTGTGTCAACCAACGTGTTATAATTAACATGTTTTTAAACTAGTGTGGAGGTTTAACATCTTCACAAGTGTTTTACACAGTCACAGCTGACCATAGGGGAGCTTGGGGTCCTCTGGGACAAGCCAGCATGCTGTTAATGTGATAAACCTTGATTGGATTTAAAGATGTACCAGACACCTGTTTGCCTCGATGGTGTCTCCCGCTGCCACAAAGCCACTGAGGAAGACAGACACTTGTGTCCCCACGCTCCCGCTCACCCCTAGGCTGGCCCCATTCTCACCTGGTCGTAGATCACCCTCACAATCAAGGAGCAGCTGGGGCAGGTGGCCACATCCTCCCCATTCTCCAAATCCTCCTGCAACAGATCCAGGGACACAGTCATTGCTCCGCAACTGTGCAGCACTACTGGTGTAAGGTTGCATTCCTCCGCCTGAGCCAATGTGCTGCTTGGCTATTATAAGCTTGCTCATGTGAGCTAGAGTGCTCACTAATATTTGTTACCCTCACTCTGCCCTTACTGAGGATTAGCTGCCTTGCTAGTCACAGGGACTAAAGGGAGTAAATTGGAGGGGAGGGATGGGCAGAATCTGTGTGTGTGTGTGTGGGGGGGAACCGGGACCGAATACACAGGAGGATTAAACAGCTCGAGGAAGGAGAAGGAATGAGAGGCAAAATCGGGGACAGGGTTAAGAACCAAGGTGCCGCACTGCCAGATGGTGGCAGAGGAAAACTCTGAGATAGGGAGGGGGAGAGGTGACATTACCCCAAATGGGAGCCATTTGCAGTGGTTACAAAACTACGGCAGGGGGCTGCTGCTCCCACACCCTCCACTTCAGCACCCACTTCCCAATCTATGTTCTTAAAAATTCAGCACCCAATGCCTAGACAAGGCAGCTCTTCCCATCTGATATGATGTACTGATCTGCTAAAGGAGTGAAATATTTTTACATGTACTCTCCTCCAAAAGTTATAATTGTCACACATGTTTAGTGTTTAAAAGAATCTCATATTAGTTTATATCTCTGCATACAGCCACACAGCAGTTCACAGATTATCCTAGCTGCTGTTCTGATTACCTCGGACTGCCTTTTTCTACATTTACAGTGGATTACAAGTTTCACTCCTTTAAATGATTCTTTTAAAATGTTATTTTTGTTACTCTTAGTACTTCATCATTTACCTTTGTTAACACTGTGCAGATGGATGTTACTTTATTTGCTATTAAAAATATAAACAAACACAGTATCAGTGAAAATATTTATAGTTGCTAGTAGCTTTAGCAATCACATCTCACAACATTTCTAGTATTGTGATATTCGTTTTTAATTCTAAATTTGTGTTTCTGTTTTTTTTTATTACACAATTTTATTCTTTGGCATCATGTGACTTCCAGACTGACTGATTTCCTGGGTTCAGTGTCAAAACTTCTTCAGTTTCCTTTGATCTGCCAATGGGGACTGTTTTTGTCAACTGTTATTTGCCTCCCTATTCAGCACCCTAGTGCTTTTTCCACATGTCACCACTTATGTATAGAACGTGGCTCCAAAATAATCACTAAAGGCCAAATTTTTAAAGGTTGAAAGCACCTAGATACCTTTGAGAATCCCCCTAGTAGCCTAAATACCTTTAAAAATCTGGTCCCAATGGCACTGTTCTACCTTGTATGAAATCCTTCTCACAGGCAAATTTTTACTGTTATTTTTATATGCAATATACAATAAAATATACAACCCCAAAATGGATTCTTGTGGCTCTCAATCTAACAATCGTGTTATGCACCTGAAAGTCATGCAATTTAAAAAAAAAACATGAAAGTCATGCAATTTAAAAGAAAAGGCTATTTGCCTTTTTGTTTCTGTGCCTTCAGGGGCACTAGCTTCATACTTGTGCTGTTACCTCTCCCAAAGAATCCATATACAGTAAAAGCTGTTTTATCTGGCATGCTGGGGGGCTGGGGCATGCCAGTAAGTGAAAAACACCAGTTAACTAAGAGGGAGGGAGTTTGGGTGCGGGGCTTGGGCGCAGGAGGAGGCTTAGGGTGCCGGATCTGGGGAGTGCTCACCTCGGGCGGCTCCCTCCAAGCGGTGACCTGTCCCAGCTGCTCCTAGGCGGAGGCACGGCAGCCAACTCTGCACACTGCGCCTGAGTGCTGGCTCCACAGTCCTACTGGCCGGGAACCATGGCCAATGGGAGCTGCATGGGCAACGCTTGCTGGCAGGGGCAGCACGCTGAGCTGCCTGCTGCGCCTCCACCTAGGAGTAGCCAGGACAGATCGAGGCTTGTGGGGAGCTGCCCAAGATAAGTGCTCCCCGGATCTGGCACCCCGAGCCCCCTCCCCTCTCTTGTACCCAAACTCCCTACCAGAGCCCACACCCCCTCCCTCACTCCGAACCCCTCCTGGCCGTTCTTCTGCCCAGGAGCGGCAGGGACAAGTCGCCATTTCCGGGGAGCCACGCGGAGCCAGGTAAGGAGCCTGCTGACCCTGAGCTAACCGGACTATAAACCAAACTTTCTATGAAGATTAGAAATACCAGCTGATAAAACCTTCCGGTTGGTACAGGGCCGGATAACACAGCTTTTACTTTACCTAAAATGGATGTGCATTCCTATAACATTAAATATGGGTTTGGACCTCCAGGAATGTGACCCCCACCCATTGTAACTGAAAATTTATTAAAAATCCTAATTTCTGTAAGTAAACTCCCATCCTCTAAACACTATGGTGCACAATTTACTCTTCTATTACTTCACTTGTTGCATACATAGATGTTGATTTTTCTAGTAGATTATTTATACTTCTAATTGCATATTTCAATTTCACACCCTTTTATGTATGCTACATATTTTGTTATGATACATTTCAGTGATGTTCTTCATTCTGACATATTGACTGTTCTGTACTGCCAAAAATAAAGGATTCTTAAAAAATGAATGATCCCATTACTCTTTTTCATTGAATTGGGTGGGAGGGCATACTGCTGATCTCATCTAGTTTGCTTTTTGGTGGAACTAAAGTGCCTTGTCTGACTCTACACTACGTTTTTACAAGGGGATAGGTAATACATGTTCGTTACCATGGTGGAAAAATACACGTCTTCTTAGCACTGAGGACACAGATTACAATGCTGACTCAGGTGTTAATGAATCATTATTATTCATAGTCGACAACTCTAACACTCAGACGTTCTTGTCAACTGCTGGAAATGGCCCACCTTGATTATCGCTACAAAAAGTCCCTCCCCCCCACCCACTTTCCTGCAGGTAATAGCTCACCTTAAGTGATCACTCTGGTTACAGTGCATATGGTAACACCCACTGTTCCTCATGTTCTCTCTGTATATAAATCTCCCCACTGTATTTTCCACTGAATGCATCCAATGAAGTGAGCTGTAGCTCATGAAAGCTCATGCTCAAATAAATTTGTTAGTCTCTAACGTGCCACAAGTCCTCCTTTTCTTTTGGGGAACACAGACTAACACTGTTTCTAAGTCATCAGAGGTATTTGTCTCTGAATGTCTGCAGCCCCACCCCATTTGTACAGGTGTCACAGATAACTAGTTAAAACTGGGGGGATAAAAATTGATGAGGAAAAGGCCTGAGAAACAAAATCGGAGGGCAGCCTGGTCATACGTTTGTGCCAAAATTACTGCAGACTCTCTGTGGCCTACCCTGCAGTGGAAAGAGGCTAAGGAGGACAGACAACACCTTCCTCCCGGGTTTTACGTACAAGAGCCCCGCGGCTAACTCTGCAGAACGCCTGCCCAAGAGGCAGGAATAGCCTGACTTTACCCGGGCCACGCCGGCCGCAACCCGCCCTCTGCCCCCAGCAGCGCAACGCTCCGCCCCCGGCCAGCGAGCGAGCGAGCGAGCGCGGCAGCCGCGGGGCGCAGCTAGCTCTCAGTAACGGCTACCGCGGGCAGGCCGCGCCGGCGGCCGTTGGTAACGTTTCCCCAGCACTGGGGCGAGGCCGGACTCTGTGCACTGCCGCCCCGCGCTCCGTACCCGGGTGATGAGGAAGCGGTCCCCGCACGGGCACGGGTAGCTGTATGTCTCGGTCTCCTCATCGAACTCAAAGTCCTCGATCTCCACCTCATCGTGAAACACCGACATGGCCCCACGCCGCCGGCGCCTCTCAACTGCGCATGCGCCGTCCCTTTTCCCCGGCACTTTTCCCCGACAAGTACGCCACCAGTCCACTTCCGGGCTTGCTCGGCTGTGTGCGCCAATAGCCTGTCAAGCCGGAAGCGCACTGCGCGTGCGCCGGAAACCGTTTTCCGGCCGGCCACCGCTCATGCGCCATTCACGGTCGAGACGGCGGGGTATTTCTGCCACAGCCCTCCGCCACATACGTCACAGCCAGCGGGGAGCCAATGGGGAGAGAGCAGGGCTTGCCTCAGAGCTAGCGGGGGGAAATGGGGCTGCCGCTCCCCTGTGAGCGCAGCTTCAGGGGCGAGAACAGTTATTCCCCCCAAGCCCCCCGCCCTGGGGCGCAGCTTCTGGTGGGGCAGGCGGTATTTCGCCTGCGCTTCGGACCACGGGTCCGTAGGCGCCAAGGCGAGCGGCGGGGGCGTAGCCTTGATCACGTGACTATGGCACTGGCGTCGCGGAAGGCGGGCGCCCCATCACGTGATGCGGATGCGCCGCCGGTAGGGCAGCTGGGGTGCCGGGTGCACGTGCGCGGGCGGGCGGTTGCGGGAGGAAGGGGGAATGAGTGAGTGAGTGGCCCGCGTGAGTGTGAGCGCCAAACAGTCACGCAGCGGCCGCGCGGAGAAACAAGTCCCCGACTCAGCCGCCGCCCCGGCTGAAGAAGAGGCGGAGGCTTGGCTGGGCCCCTCTTCTCTGTCTCCGCCCGGGACCGGGGCCGGGACCTGCTGAGGCAACCAGTCCCTGGTGCGGGCGGAGAAGCGGAGCAGGGCCTTGCCAGAGAGCGAGGGACGAGAGGTGCGTCGTGCCGCACTGAGCGCCCAGAGCGGCGGCGGCGGGGCCTGGCCTGGCGCGGCGCGGGAGCCAGGGACCCCCCAAACCCGGGCGCTGGGCCCGCGCGCGCCGAGCTGCGTGTGAACGGCGCCCCCCTGCCCGCGACGCTGCCCTGCCTGCGCGGCGCCGCTGAGCCGGGCCCGGGACTCCGCCAGCAGAGCGAGCAGGGAGGCCGGGGGGTACATTGGGCCCAGCTGTCAGCGGGAAGCTAAGGCGGCCGGGTAGGACCCGTGCACTTCCTGCGGGCAGTGCCCTGCTCAGGGGGAAGGGGCGGAGTTAGTTTGGCCCTAGCTTTGGTCGGATGTTTCCTGTGCCGCAGGTTCCACCAAGCGTGACAGAAATATAATACAGGCAAATAGCGATATCGGTTCCAAAAGTGACATTCGTAAGTGGGTGTGAGTGGCTGAAAGCAAATGTTCCCACGTGATGCTACAACCTAATCTAGCGATGTTGGTCCCGTATAATGGGTTGCACACATGTATACACATACATAAAACCTATTGCTTGTATATGCTCATTAACAGTGACAGCAACCAGTTTTAGGATACCTCTAAAATAAAAGTTTGCAATTATGACTCTTCTATAGAAGCAACAATATGTTTTTAAGGCCCTCTTGTTATGCTATTAAGAAAGAGGAAAAGACGACTGGCAGCTTTTTGTAGGTACAGTAGAATCTCAGTTATGAACACCCTGGGAATGGAGGTTGTTCTGAAATAATTCTGAAATGTTCATAACTGAATAAAACATGGTTCTTTCAAACGTTTACAACTGAAAATTAACTTAATATGGCTTTGAAACTTTAGGGAAGAAAAATACTGCTTGTAACCGTCTTAATTTAAATGGAACAAGTACAGAAACCGTTTCCTTACCCTGTCAATTTTTTTAACCCCCCCCCCCTTTTTTTCAGAGTAGTTTATGTTTAACACAGTACTGTACAGTATTTGCTTTTGTGTGTGTGTCTGCTGCTGCCTGATTGCCTGCTTCTGGTTCCAAATGTGGTGGTTAACTGGTCATAACTTCACCGTTCATAACTGAGGTTCTACTGTATATTGTTTTCTAACAGAACATTAGTGGAGTGAAATTTATAGTAGTGCACTCTGCAAACATATTTTACTGTCATCTTCTAAAATGGCTTGCTGTCCTTGAGAAACTGTTTGGAAAAAATATATATGCTTACCGTGGTCAAACAGAATTTTAGCCCTGGGTGAATGGGCCAGGAGCGAAGCATCTCCTGAGTTACTTGCTCCGTTCTTAGAGAGGGAGCAAGCAGACTGGGTCCACTGTAGTGCTGTCCTGAGTGGAAGGAGAGGAACAAGGAAGTAGCACCACATCTCTAATAGGATGGAGGGGGAAAGGGAGGAATAGAGTGATTGGAACTGCTGCTGCTTTTCTTGGAGGGAAGGGAGAGGAGTGGAAATGGGAATAAGGAATGGAACAGTTCAAATGAAGAGGTGCTGGGCAAATGAAAGCCCTCGTGCCCATCTAGGAGGGCAGTAGCTCCAAAATAACGTATTTTGTAGAGTGCTTATTGTCAGAGCACTTCATAATCTTTTCTTTAAAGATGCACTGCAAAAACATTCAGTTTGTCTGGTTTGTTTTAAACAGTTGTGGTTTGAATGTGTTTGTTTCCCTTCAGTAGTTTGATAAAGTTGAAGCTAAATCTTCTTTCCACCTTTACTTGATAGTGCTATGGTTCATTAATAGGTAGGGGTGGTTGTCCTTAATTCATTAATGGGAACAGAAAACGTCCAGAAGTAATTTCTAGGGTGGAATTTCTAGCGCAGAATTCATTCACTTAGGGAGAGGAACTCAAAACTCATTTATAGGAGAGTTTGGAATTTATTATAGGGTGATGTGTTAGAATTGATTTAGTTGGGGGTGGGAATTGATTACATGGCAATGTAAATTATGTAGGGGTAGCTTTGAGGGAGCATGCTTGGCGGAACAGATTTTTTTCTACTAACTAGTAGGGCTTAGCCTTGGTCTGTGCTACCAACTTATGTTGGTATAACTATGTTGCTCGCAGGTATGGAAAATCCTCATCCCTGAGCCATGCAGTTATACCGACCTAACTCCAGGTGTAGACAGCACTATGTGAGCGGGAGAACATAGCTACTGCCTTTTGCGGAGGTGGCGTACCTATGCCAATGGGAGAAGCTTTCCTGTCGGTGTCACAAAGTGCTACAGAGGCGCTGTAAGTGTGGACAAGCCCTACGGTCATGTTTACACTACCACTTGTGCCGGCAAAACTAATGTTAGGGGTGTGAAATAGAACACCTCCTGAGCGACTTAAGTTTTGCTAGCATAAGTGATAGTGTGCATAGTGCTATGTTGGTGGGAGAGCTTTTCGTTGTGGTTTTATTATGTTGACAGGAGAGCTCTCGCCTCTTGACGTAGAGTGGCTACACGAGTGATCAGTACAGCTATGCCTCTACAAGCTCGCTGGTGTAGACACGGTCTTAGTCTTTAGCTGACTATTGTGTGTGCTAAGGGAATCTTTCAAGCCCTGAGTATTACAGCTCTTACAGCAAAACTCAGTCTATTTTTTTGTGTTCACTATAATGACTTACTATTCAGCTCATGTTTTGGCCTTGCCTTCCCCCATTTTTAAAGTCTTAGTTTAAAGATAAAAAGCACTCCCCTCTTGAAGGAAATGGCACTGTCAAGCAGGGCTGGCCTTACCATGAGGTGAACTGAGGCGGCCGCCTGAGGTGCCAGACTGTGTGGGAGTGCCACTAGGACCCAGGGTGTAGAAAATTGTGTCTGCTGCTGGTGCATATGTACTCTCTCTGCTCTAGATGCACAGAGATGGTGGAGTGCTGTGCTGGAGGAAGGAGGGCACAAGAGACATAAGAGGCAGGCAGGAGAAAAGGTGAGAGGGAATAACAAAGCAGCAGGAGTTGCAGGGAAAGAGAAGGAGGAGCCTTTTATGTACCTTTCTAGCACCCCAGGAGCCTGGACTGATTAACACCAGCTTCTCAGGGAGTTTCCTGTTTCCTGCTGCTTCCCTGAACCCACTTGAGGCGAACAGGCAGTCAACTGAAGTAGCAGGAACCAGTTAGGCCCTTAAGACGCTGATATCTTCCCTCACTCAGGCCCTGCTACCAGCCTGCTTATTTGTCCCCTTTAACTGAGTGTTGAGAGCCACTATAGCTGGCACAGAATAGCAGTCATGAGTGAAAGAAGAAAATGTCCCTCTGGGGCAGGATTCAGAAAAAGAAAGAAAGCAAAGGAAGCTTTTCTATCTAAGCAGGAAGGAACTCTCCTGAGATACATAGACACAAATGTTCACGGTGAGCCTTCTGGCCCCAGTGAGGATGTGAGTGGTGAGGAGATGCCTGATCTTCCAGTTAGAGCGCAGGTGACCTGGCAGCTACTGCAGCATCTGTATCTCCATCTCAAATGGATGTAACCATGCAGATTCCTGAAGAAAAGTGTAGATCAGAGAAGAGTGTGGTGGAGGTGCAAGAAACAGCTGCTGCTGAGTTTAGTTCCTTAAGTCTAAATGATCCAGGACTGTGGACCCACTTGAGCAGTATCCTGAGGGACTTCCTTGTACTGCATGGGCCACAGCAAGTGAAAAACTTCATGTTCCCGAAAGACAATGAAAATAGAAGTTTCCATCCAACACGTTACTGGTGTGAAATCCCTAATGGTGACAGAGTGGAGAGGCCATGGCTTATGTACTCAAAAACCCAGAATGCTGCATACTGTTTTTGTTGCAAACTCTTCCAGTCTAATGTTCCAGCCACATTGGGTTCTACAGGAACAAAGGACTGGAAAAATCTGGCTAGAAATCTGGCATGCCATGAGAAGGCAGCAAATCACCAGAGAGCATTCCATAGGTAGAAAGAGCTTGAGATGAGACTAAGGTTAAAGGCCACCATAGATGATCAGCATCAAGAGAAGATTGCATCAGAGTCTCTTTACTGGCAAAATGTTCTGAAAAGGCTCATTGTCATTGTGAGAGTGCTTGCTACCGAAAACCTAGCACTGCGTGGCACTTGAGATCAGCTGTATGTGCCAAACAATGGAAACTTCCTTAAAACTGTGGAGCTGATGGCTGAGTTTGATGCAGTACTCCAGGAGCAACTAAGCGGAGTCACCACCCAAGAAATGTACGCACACCACTACATTGGAAAAACAATTCAAAATGAGATCATGCAGTTACTGGCAACAAAAGTCAAACAGAAGATTGTGGCAGATCTGAAGTCAGCAAGATATTACTCGGTTATTCTGGACTGCACACCTGACACGTGCCATATGGAACAAATTACTTTAATGGTGCGTTTTGTAACAACAACAACAGAATCTACTGAAAATGTCCTTGCAATGGTGACTGTCAGAGAACATTTTCTAGAATTTATTGACATTGATGATACTACAGGAGTTGGTATGACAAATGTGCTTCTTAAAAAGCTGGAAGATATGGGAATTGCGATAGCTGACATGAGAGGTCAGGGCTACGATAATGCTGCCAACATGAGAGGAAAGAGCAGAGGAGTGCAGACACGCATCTGAGAGTTAAACACTCGAGCTTTTTTTTGTCCCATGCAGTTCTCATTCATTGAACTTGGTGGTCAGTGATGCAGCATCAGCTTTTAATGAGGCTGCTGAATTTTTTAATGTAATTCAAAGCATCTATGTATTTTTCTCTGCATCAGCTCATTGATGGCAAATTTTGAAGCAACATTTGGGAACATTCTCTCTGACACTGAAACCACTGAGTGCCACACGATGGGAAAGTCGAGTGGAGGCGATAAAGCCTATCAAACACCAAATTGGGAAGATAGATGATGCCATAGTTACCATTATGGAGGATAATGCTATGACAGGAATTGTTCATGGGAGGACAGTGGCAGAGGGCAATGGAATCACCAGAAACATACGTAACTTCAAATTTCTGTGTGGCTTAGTGTTGTGGCATGACTTACTGTTTGAAATAAACGTTGTAAGCAAGAGACTCCAAGGTGTTGACCTTGATATATCTGGAGCAATGGAACAACTGGACAAAACAAAGTCATCCTTACAGTCTTACTGGTCAGATGAGGGATTTCAAAATGTTCTGAAGAGTGCACAGAAGTTGGCAGAGGAACTTCACACTGAAGCTATTTTTCCACCAATTCAAGAATACAAGAGTCACCGAAGAAGAAGACATTTTGATTATGAGGCATGGGATAATCCCATAAGAGACCCCAAACAACAATTCAAAGTTGAATTCTTTAACCAGGTGCTAGATTGTGCAATACAGTCAGCTGAATGTTTCATGCAGCTCAAGGGACACAGCAGTATATTTGGGATGTTGTATTCCAAAACTCCTCACTATACCTGAAGAAGACCTACACCAGCAATGCAGGGCACTAGTCAGTGTTAACACATAATGACATGCATGATATTGATGCGAGCGATTTAGGTGATACATTTCAGCAGGATCAACTCCAAAGGCTGTTCTGAAATATATGTGCACAAATAAGATGACTACCCTCTTTCCAAATGCTTTTGTTGCGCTGCGCATACTTCTAACACTTCCTGTAACAGTTGCCAGTGGAGAACACAGCTTCTCCAAGCTGAAGTTAATAAAAACACATCTATGCTCCACAATGACACAGGAGAGACTGGTCGGCCTTGCAACCATCTCAATAGAGCATGAGCTGGCCCAGACTGTGGACCTTCAGGAGGAAGCAGTTCAAATCTTTGCAACCGAGAAGGCACAGAAAGCACTACTTTGATTATTCAAACAGATAAAAATGCCAGTGTTTTTACTATGCAGACAAGAAAAGTTACGTTTGCTGTGCAGGCATTTGAAAATTAATTGTTACTTAAAATTTTTGAACAAGGCATTTGAAGTTGTTAGTTCTCCTTTATTGGGACAGGTAGCAGAGGAGTACCATGAGAGGAGTAGAACAGGAAGAAGGCAGAATTGAGACCTTTCTAAATTTTGGCCCAAGTGAGGGGGCATGGAAGCATCAATTTGAGCTCCCCGCCTCAGGTGCCAAAATGTTGTGGGCCGGCCCTGCTGTCATTTAAAGGTGGAAAGAAGGTTAGCTTCAATGTTATCAAACTACTGAAGGGAAGCAAGCACATTCAAAACACAACTGTTTAAAACAAACCACCCAAACTGAATCCCTAAAAGTAAGTTGCAGTGGGATTCTGAAGTTAGGCCATTTACCAGCAGATGTTGTTATGGTTAGTAGAACTGGTTTTTAAGGATATTGGAGGATTAAACAAGAAGCATCTCTGAAAAAGGACAGTGATGTTACTTGTTTTATATTTTTGTCGATTATGTCAAAAAGCCTTAGATATTCTGATATCCGTTATTAACAGTTGGCTGTTGATTTTCTGAAATGTACTTAGCATCTTTGCTATTGTGGTGATGTCACATGATGTTACAGTTATCTGCCAGTAGCAGGGTTTGAAGTTAAGGGAAAAAGCTAACTGCTGTCTATTCCAGTCTTTTCCTATGCTGATGTATTCCAGTCTTTTCCTATGCTTTTCTTTTTGCAAATACAGACTAACACAGCTGCTACTCTGAAACCTGACGTATTACTGTGGCTCTTTGGCAATGTACATTGGTAAATTCTGGCTGCTTCTCAGGCTCAGGATGGCCCCTGTTCTAAATCATATACTGCAGGAAAAAGTTTTGATAAACCATTGTTCAGTTCTGGTGCCTTATGACAAGACACTTTTATAGAATCCTATATTAAAAAGTTGTAGTGAACTGTGCAGATAAATGCTACAAAGTTATCACTAATTGAGAAATGTTAAAAGTAGCAGCAGCAGCAAACACTTCTTAAATCTGAAATTGGGCATTTTAAATAAATAATAAATGCATTCTATTTCTGAGGGATCTACTTAAGAAAGCTCTGCCTTCGATTTTCACGAGAGTATAAACAGGAGACTTTATTCGGTAACCAGCCAATGCAGTTCTTAGTGAAAGCCTAGGAACATACAGTATAATCAGTCAGGCATACCGGATTGTTGCCATTTTAAAGAATTCAGAGTGGAAAAAAAAATCCTTTCTAAAATCAATACATAAATCCAGTGTATGTCAAAGTAAGATTTTTAAATGTGAATGAGAGATTAAGAATACTTGTAGAGCTGCAGGAGGCTGCAACATCAGTGAAATGCATCCTGAAAATGAGATCATGAGTTATGGTAATCCAATCTCAAAAAAAACAGAGGCATGTACTAACAGAAAGACATATTGGTTCATTGGGGACCTAATGCTGAAAGTGAAGCCAAGGGGGTTTCCTAGTTTGTTTTCTTGTACTATTCTTGATCACTTTGCTTTTGTCTGGTCGGTTGGTGCAGCTGCTTGTTCAGATAGTAGGTGGTTTTGAATCTTAAAAGCTATATTCTCACCGTATTATGTAACTGTCTGCACCTTCAGATGAAAATGTACTGCTCAGGCTTTTATAAACATGAGTCTTATTGAGGATATACAAATCACTATAGTGCAATATTATGCTTATTGTATCATCATGCTGTACATTCATCGTTTTTAAAGGTAATTTTTGAATCGTTAGGAAAGATCAGGGTGTGTGCAAGTGTCCTAGGCACTTTGCTTTATAAGCTTTCCCTTGCTGTCCAACCAGTATGCCCTCAGTGATGACCTGGAGGGACGACTTGTAAGGGTGAGAAGATAGTTGT
Source organism: Caretta caretta (assembly GCF_965140235.1). NCBI lineage: Eukaryota > Metazoa > Chordata > Testudines > Cheloniidae > Caretta > Caretta caretta. The sequence continues at coordinate 204,809,357 of NC_134207.1, read as the reverse complement.
CTCCGTGCCTGTTCAATTCTTTGCTATCTTTGATATTACAATTTTGGTTGTGATTTTTATGCTCTGGGCACCTGCCCCTTGGGAGCGAACTGTGACCAACCCATTCCACATGGACGGCTGAATGAAAAAAACTTTAAAAAAAAAAAAATTAACTAGTATTTGATGGATATAAAATATATACTCAAAATTAACTATGTTCATAGTTTAGGATAAAGGGGAGATGTTTACTGGATATTGGAGGTTTTGAACTGTTTTCAAACCTGATGCCTGTTGATTTACAGATGAAAGCAATCAAGTTGAATAATAAGAAACTGTTGAATAATTATTTTAAATTGAATTTTTTCAGGAGCTGGTGACTTTGACCAGGGAACACCATGGCCCACACTACCATTTTTGCTGTTCCTCAGTTACTGAGAGGTACTGCTCGAATTTTCCCCACTCTTTCTGCATTGTTACGGTTGAAGTACTCTGCTTTGTTACACTGCACAATGAATGGGTAGGTTATCAGTCTCCAAACACGACTAAATATTTTGTTTTTAAAGAGATTGTGATGATAAATGTCATGAGTGTCAGAGGCTGAACAAACTTTAAAGAACTATAGAAATACTCTATCAATCACCTGGTTGTATTTTAAAGACATTAGTAAATAAGGCTGGCTGTCAAACAAGAATTCCATTCACAAAAAATGTTGAGGTGTTCAAACTGGGTTTTTGAAATCTTTCAACAATTTTTGTGAAAAAACATGAGAGGGAGACATGAATAACCTAGTGCTTAGGGCACTTACCTGGGTTGTGGGAAACCCTGGTTCAAGTCCTTGCTCTGCCTGACCCAGATGAGTGCCCTAACCACCAGGCTATAGAGTTAGTCTCTGTCTATCTCTACTATTAGAGTTGTTCCATTTTGTATAACTAGGTAAATATTCATGGACAAGAGGTTCTACAGCCCAGTGGTTCTCAACCAGGGGTACATGTACCCCGATGGTACTCAGAGGTCTTCCAGGGGGTACATCAACTCATCTAGATATTTGCGTAATTTTACAACAGGCTAGATTAAAAGCACTAGCGAAGTCAGTACAAACTAAAATTGCATACAGACAGTGACTTGTTTATACTTCTCTATTTACTATATGCTGCAATGAAGTATAATGTTTATATTTCAGTTGATTTTATAATTATATGCTCAAAATTAGAAAGTGAGCTATTTCAGTAGTAGTGTGCTGTGACACTTGTATTTTTAGGTCTGATTTTGTAAGCAAGTAGTTTTTTAAAGTGAGGTGAAACTTGGGGTACACAAGACAAATCAGACTCCTGAAAGGGGTACAGTAGTCTGGAAAGGTTGAGAGCCACTGGTGGTTAGGGCACTCACCTGGTATGCAGGAGATCCAAGTTCAAGTCTCTGCTCTTAATCAGGCAGAACATGGACTTGAACTTTGGCCTCCCAAATTACCGGTGAGTATTCACCAGGCTTGGTTGTTATGGGGTGTGTGTGTGGATCTCTCTTTCTCTAGTTGTGACCAGAATTTCCACCCTGGACCAGAGAAACCTGTGTGATGAAAGTTTTGTCAAAACAAATGTTTCTGTGAAAAGTTTTGTTTTTGGAAAACGAGTATTTTCTGTTGAAAATTTCCCAACCAGCTATTAGCATTCTAAGATTAAATCTGAGGTGAGATTAGTGTCTGACTTCTTTTAATTTTTGTTTAAATTAACATTGTGTAGAATGGCAGATTGATTAAAGTGTTTACATTGTCAATAGAAATTTCTACCTTTTAAGCGAAGCACTAATACTTTGCAGTTGCAATAATGATGTTAATCTTGATTTGCTTTTTGTTGAAGCACAATGAAATCCAAAAGGAAAACAGATCATCTGGAGAGAACGGCAAATAACTTTCGACAGGAGGTTAGTGTTCTGTTCTACAGAAGGGAAATATTTTTTTTGTGTTATGAAGAGACTAGATAATCCTATTTGATGGTGATTAGGCTTCTTTTTTTTCTATATGAGATTTTGTGCCATTTGTCATTTTTCTTTTTTGTATTTATATTACGAAGACACTGTTATAAAAGGGCATGTTTTCTTTTGGATGGGTGAAACAAAATGATGTTAAAGAATCAGTGTCTGTCATTCCTTTTTGACATGTTTAATCAGGAATTAGTTGTCCCCTAGTTCAGTTTGGATTGTTTTAGTTAGGGAAATCTTAGGCACTTATTGTTTTGTAGTACCATCATTGATACATAGGCTTTTAAGGAACCATGCGATTTTCCCCTGTTTTTAATTTTATTTTCTAGTGTTTTAAAGGTTACCTGGAAAGGAAGAAAAATAGCTCTTGCCTTCTTATTTTATGATGTATAAAGAAGGGCTGAAAAATTCAGAGATCATTTGGTGAGGGAAGGATTTTTTTGCTTCTGTTAGGTTATAAATGTAAGGAATGTCAAGTCTTGTCCTTCATCAGAACCAAAGAACATCTTCAAAAGGTATCTGATACGTACAGTAACTCCTCACTTAACGAAACATTAACTGGGACGTCATTATTAGGTCGTTGGTCTATTAGAGAACATACTCCTTTTATGTCCTACAGTGTTCCCTTAGAATGTTGTTTGGCTCCCGCTGCTCCGCCCACCCGGTGCTTCTGCTGGGGAGTGGGGAGAGAGCACGGGGGCTTGCCCCATTCCGCCTTCCCAGCGCTCCTGCTGGAGTCCACTTGCCCCGACTTCACTCCCTGCTGGAATGCTGGGCAGGCGGAGTGGGGCAAGACCCCATGTCCTGACCCTGCTATGCCCCTGCCTCAGCCAAGCTTCACAATCGTCATTGGTGGGTACAGTATTACATGGTTTGTTTAAAGTTATTTAAAATTTATACAGTATATGTATATAATGTCTTTTGTCTGGTGAAAAAAATTTCCCTGGAACCTAACCCTCCCTGTTTACATTAATTCTTATGGGCAAATTGGATTCGCTTAAAGTTGCATTTTTCAAGAACATAACTAGGATGTTAAGTGAGGAGTTACTGTATTGTGAACTTCCCTATACTTTGATTTAAGGGATGAAAGTGCTGTATCTTTAACATACAATTTTTTTCTTTTGTTTGTAATAAATTAGTTTAAATAAGTTAACAAAAGAGTTGTAAATATTCTGAATATAAATAACTTGCTTTCTCCATTAATAAGGTTTCACTACTAAAGTGATTCTACATCCTTTTTTGAATTTCAATGTGTCTGGGAAGTGGAGGTGTGTTAAGGGATGGGCATTGGTTAGCTTGAAGAGGGTATGAAGAACTGTGCAGGGCAAGTAAAGGAAGGATGGTTCAGTGCTGCGACCTCAACTTTCTGGAACATCTGGGAAATTTTTCTCCCATGCTGAATTTATTCTTAGTTGTTACATGTTGTCACTTGATTTCTGACCGGTTAGAAACTGGTCAGTTCAAATCTCCTGTTCAGCTGTATATCCTATGTAATTCGCTTCCGTCTCCACATTACCTTGCTTGGTTTTTGTAATCCTTTGGAAAGATTAGTGTAGGATATTTGTGTTGCAGTAATGTGGATGAGTACACTAACTATCACATACTCAAGGATGTAGCATAAGTAGCAAGTGCAAGAAAGAGGAGCTGAAACTTTGTCCTCCTTCAGTGAAATCCAGATTAAAAGACCCAGACATTCATTTTTTTTTTTTTCTTCTGCCAAATCTTGATCTGGGCCAGTTGGTTACTCTTATGGATGGTGAGAATCTTCTTTGAAGGTCCTTGATCACCCTACATCAAACTTAGTTTTCTGCACCAACTTACTACTGAATAATAATTAAAATTCCAGTGTTTTGTCAAAAAGGCCAAAGAACAACTCGGGGGGGTGTTGGGGAGGGAAGGGGAGAAGGGATGTCAAAAGTGTGTGCACATTTCCTGCACTAAGACCTTTACATAGGAGAAACATTTAAATAGCCTACCTGACACTTGTCTCGTTAACCAGTGTGACTGCATTTCCTGTTTAATATTGTCTATTAAAGTGGAAAAGAAAAGTACACTACTCTAATTTTGTTTTAAGTTGGCAAGTGTTCTGTTCTTTTACTGGACAGTAGACATGTTCAAATGTTGTTTTATGGAGAAATTCATTTCCTGTCATGTGTTTTAAATCAGAGCAAGACTGGTTAAAGTTTCATTTGTTAAATTATTTGATCTCGTACAGATGAGAAATGGCACAATCATGTGTTATAGGAAACATCAGACTGGGAGAGCTATTGTAGTAGATGGCATTAAACATTTTTAAAATGCTTTACAGCCTAGGACATAGACTGGCCTATTTACTAAACTAGTTATAGTAATTCTGTTTTGCTGAATTTTCAACAATAACTAAAAAGTCTGTGGGGGAAGGAGGATGGACAGGTATCATGCAAGTTAGCTGTTAATATTATAAAACAAGAATTGTATGTTTTGATACACATTGCTGACAGTCTGTTTGTATCCCTGTATTATTGAACATTAGTATGATTGATTGTTTTATCCTGTAGATCGGGGCGGGCAAACTTTTTGGCCTGAGGGCCACATCAGGTTTCTGAAATTGTATGGAGGGCTGGTTAGGGGAGGCTGTGCCTCCCCAAACAGTCAGGTGTGGGCCAGCCCCCGCCCAACCCCCCCTGTTCCCTGTCTTCTGATGGCCCCCCTGGAACCCCTGCCCCATCCAACCCCCCCTCTCCTTCCTGACTGCTGCCCCCATTCAACCCCCCTTGTTCCCCACCCTCTGACCACCCTGACCCCTATCCACACCCCTGACCACCACTCCGAACTCCCCTGCCCTCTGTCCAACCCTCCTGCCCCCTTACCAGTAAGGGTTCAGCATTCAGGAACATCTTAAGGCTGCCCTCCCTGGGACCCTTTCTACCACCCACTTTGTTTTCCAAGTTTTGCTCTCTGTTGTGAAAAGGTAATAGAAAAAGAGTCTAGCAGATCAGCTCATCTTCTCTAAGAGTTGGCTTGTGCAGTACCCCTCACAGGAGCTGGCAGGGTAGCCTTCTCTCTGCCTTGTAAACAGCTCTCACCTTCTGAGCTGTTCGGCTTCCTTTTAAGCTCCACCTTAATTTGGAGCATGCTCTGCAGCTGCGGCTGGGCTGGGTCATCAGAGCACAGAATTGCTCTTTAACCCCTTCAGCTTTTGTATGAGGTTTCCCATCACACAGAGAAAAAGTTTGGGAACCACTGGTGGTAGCCCCAAATTCACCAAAGATCACCTAACATCCAATTTAGCAAGCACAGTAATAGTCCCATGAAAACTGATGGAACAAGTACCTTGCTGAGTCAGGGCCATAGTGACTGTTTATAGTAGTTCCATTTTAGAGATTTTTGGATATCTGAAAAGAGTCTTTATTTTGAAGATTACGATTTCCACTGTCATTCAGTTCACACTATTTGCGGTGTGTGAATGTTGTACATTATAGATGTTCAGTAAAAATAGCCAGATGGGGATAATGTTGCACGTTTGTATCTAGATCAGGGATGGGCAAATTTTTTGGCCTGAGGGCCACATTGGGGTTCCGAAACTGTATGGAGGGCCGGGTAGGGAAGGCTGTGCCTCCCCAAATAGCCTGGCCCCTGCCCCCTATCTGCCCCCTCCCACTTCCTACCCCCAACTGCCCCCCTCAGAACACCCGACACATCCAACCGCCCTTGTCCCCTGACCGCCCCCTCCCGGGACTCCTGCCACTAACCGCCACTCTCGAAACCCATCCCCTATCCAACCCCCCCAGTCGCCTGTCTTACCCGACCCCTATCCACACCCCCGCCCCCTGACAGGCCCCTCAGGACTCCCATGACTATCCAACCACCCCCTGCTCCTTATCCCCCGTCTGCCCCTTATCCAATCCCCCCACTCCCTACCACCTTACCATTCCATTCAGAGCATCAGGACTGGCATCCGCGCCGCCTGGCTGGAGCCAGCCACACTGCTGTGCAGTCTAGAGCACTGGGGCAGGCCGGCGGCTCTCGCAGCCGCACTTCACGGCAGGAGCTCGCAACCCCACCACCCACAGTGCTGGCTGCACGGTGAGCTGAGGCTGCAGAGAAGGGGGAACAGTAGGGGAGGGGCTGGGGGCAAGCCTCCCTGGCCAGGAGCTCAAGGGCCGAGCAGGAGGGTCCCGTGGGCCGGATGTGGCTGGCTGCCCGCAGTTTGTCCACCTCTGATCTAGATTTATCTTACTTTTGTTTTAAGAGGTAACCAATAATCTAGAATGTATATAGTTACATCATTTTAATCCAGATTAAATTGAATTTTATACACAGGTTTAGATTAACCCTGATTAAAATTACCAAAAAATCTTGGAGTTGTAATATACATTTAATGAGGTGTGGTTTTCTGTGTGATTCAATTATTATTTTGCCACTGTGGTGGATACTTCATAATGTTTTAAAATTATGAAATGCTATAGTTAATGACGCATAACTTCCACGGACGGTCTCGAGGACATTTGCTGAAAATGACACCACTGTAATATAATGATTCATTCTTATTTCTCTAGGTTATATCTCCAGCAAAAGTGTGTGGCATCACCAATGAATCTGAAACAGTTAAAAGACTTCGCTTGGCTGTCACAAATAAGGATTTTACTTTTAAAGCAGGACAGTGGTAAGACTTCTCCCTGATTTTGTGGTGGGAAAATTGTTTACAGAAAACCCAGGATGATGAAGTGATAAAAGGAAGATACTGGGATAATGCATCTCCATTATATTTATATAACATACTATTTTAGTCATAAATGATATATAAAACAGCTGATAAATTCAACCTCATAATTGTAAACTGTTTTATTAAATACATCCATATTTCATACAAATAGAAAAAAATAAAAATTAATATTTGTCAGTTTTCATTTTCATTTCTTCAGTGATGACCTGTGGTTTATATCCATTAACTTTTTGCTAAATGAACATCTTTACACACTACTTGTATTCCATTACTCTAGCTGCACAGTGGAGCAGAGACTGAGTGCTGCAAATTTGAAAGTTAATTTTAATTTGGTTTTACAGTTTTCTAATTAAAAAACCCCAAAAAGTAATGTTGACCTTTGTCCCCCTAACGTTAGATCTGCTGGGTTAGTTTGGGTAGGCGTATACTTGAAAACAAACCCAATTCACTGCTTAGGCCATTCTATCGATTAACTGTTGACACTTCCCAGGGATACCCAGGGCTTTATGGCTCCTTGCTACCACCTGTCTTTATCATGAAGAATCCTTGTCTGTGACTTTTGGGGGTCAGCTCCCCAATTCCACTGGCCATGAGCAACACAAGTACTCCCCTCTAAGCCTTACAAGTCCTGTAGTTACTCTACAAGTAGTAATTAGCACACACTAATCCTCTAGCCCTCTAATCATTTCACTGGAGTGACCAGCCCCTCGTTCGCTGGTTGCTTGCAGTGTTCACAGATTTGCTTCTTCCAAAGAAACAGTACATCCCAGTTTACCAATTCCACCTCAGATTGCTGCTCTACTGAACATGGAGCTCTTAGATATATTTATGGTGAAATCAGGAATAAGTTTCTTTAACAAAGCATGGAGATTCAAAGTAATAGCAAATAGAAGTATTGGAAACAAAAATGGTTACATATAAAATAAAACTATAACACGCATGCTAGACTCTAAACATAATTAACAAGATATTTCATGTCTTATTAAGCTTTGCTCACCCAAAAATCCTTGCAGCGATTTATAGCTAGGCTGGCTGTGATCCTCCTTTTACGAGATAAGCATGCTGTCAGCTTGCCTTCTTGGTGAAGGACCTGGGGGTTTGCTTGCATCCAATATATAACAGACCCATCCTTTTTATTTATTCATAAACCAGAGCACCCCTCACGTAGGTGTTTGTTTGCCTCCTGGGAATTCACTCTCTTCTAGATTTTGCACGCTCTTAGTTAGCGTGTGGCTCAGACGGTAAATAGGCATCCATTGTGAGGTATACAACACACAGATGACCAGACAAGGACATAGGTGTCTGTTACCTCCTGCCTGAATGGAACATTTCTGCGTTATGTCACCTGCCTTAATTCAAGACCTCAAGAATGTAATTTTTAGTATAGATATATAACTCCTTAAATATTACTTTGTGTACATTTTGCGCTGAGTATGATGACCAGTGGGTGAACTATTATGCATACATCTGACGGATACTTGTAAAAACCTATGCACCCCCTGTACCCTCTGGCAGTTGGCACCAAGCAGTCCCTGGGTTACAATTGCTATTTAAACAATGTTACGGTTTTAGGAGTGTTAGAATTTTTCAGGATCAGGAAGAATTTCATGTTTCAACTCAAATACTATTTTGTAGGATTAGTTATAATCTGGACCTCTCACTCTTGACAGTGAGAGACAAGGTGGATGAGGTAATATCTTTTATTGGACCAACTTCTGTTGGTGACAGAGAGAAGCTTTCAGGCTTACACAGAGCTCTTCTTCATTTCCCAGATCTGAAGAGGAGCTCTGTGTAAACTCGAAAGCTTCTCTCTATCACCAGCAGAAGGTGGTCCAATAAAAGATATTACCTCACCCACCTTGTCTCTCTGATATCCTGGGAGCAACACTGCAAACAACTCTTCACAGTGATCCTTTAACTTTTTTTTTTTTTAAACTTCCTGTTGGCTTAGTCCAGCTGGAAACTGCTTTTGCTGGAATCAAAGTTTAACTGCTAGGGTGTTAACAGCATGTGCTACCAGTGTAGTCTTAATATCCAGACTTTTACATTTAGAACCAGAAAAACAAGATGTTGATTGCAATAATTTTTGTTTGTGGAGCAATTTGTTGCAGTTTTTGCACATGTGGAGTGACGCATATTAAATTCTTGCTTGCCAGTTCTTCGAAAAACACATTTAACCATCAAAAATGTTTTAGCAATTATCACTCTGAAAAATGAAAGCTTTAATTATAATTACTCTTTTCATATTTTTTTTCCTTGAAAGTATTCTAAGGCTGTTTTTTGGCATGGCAACTTCTCTGTACTGGAAGCTATAAACTGAGGTCATGTTTTCTGAGGAACAGTGCCAAGAATCAACAATTTCCTGAATAGAAAACCCTAACATGTCAGTGACATGTGATAGTGAGATGCCAGAGCTAAAGTTTGTCTTCACAGCATAAACACAAAAAATGCAGTTTACATAAGCAAAAAAAGTTGATTTGTTGTCCCAGGATATAATAGACTTTTGTTGTCTATCAAGTTACAAGTAATAATTAAAATGAACAAGAAGAGATTTATTACTGTAATAAGGCATTTTGAATGTGACAGATTGTGCATGCATATGTTTGTTTGTAAGTATCATGAAGGACAAAGGACCAGTAACTTTGAACTCATCTTAATACTTCTAACTTCTTATTCCAGCAACTGTTGGATATTTATCTCTTTTCTGAATCTTTGACTTTAAAAAACTTTTAAGAGACAAAGGAGGATATGTGACTGAGACATACCTAAAAGTTTACAAATTCTCTTTCCTCTTTTTAAATGCAGCATCTTCCCTTATCTTGGCTTCCCCTTGTTGGATGGAGATAGATAGATATATTTCTAGAATTACTCCACTTAAACCATCACCAGTAGTGTATTACTTTGGAAGTCCTCCCATGTCTTCTCATACACTGTTAAAGTAAGGCAAGCCTTCAGAAGCAGCAGTCAGTTTAAGATGATATACTACAACATAGTACGTAGCCTACTAAAACATCTGCTGTCCGGAGTGAGCTAAGTTTAAAAAATTATGTATTTTTTTTTTAAACTACACACTTGCATAAATACTGTTTTAGAAGGTAAAATCTTTACTTAAAAGTCATGCTTTTTAATAATTTTTGAATTTAATGTGATCTCAAACAGGGTTTTAAGAAACTAATAATTTCTGCTGTCCATAACCAGAATACTTACTTTGGCATGATTGTGGACCATGATTTGTGGTTTAAGTGCCCTCCATCCTAGTCTGAGCATTCCAGTTTATTCCTTTCCTGGAGACAGTGGTACAGAGCTTTAGTATCCTCAGTTGAGGTGTTCTTTGGTATAGTAAGTATTACAGCACAGAATTGGATCATCTTTACTCAACTTCCCAGTCTAATTACTTTAGAGCCTGTTTACCAGAAGTGCTCAGTACCGACAGCTCCATTTGAAGGCAATGGGAGCAGCAGGCACTGAGGACATCTGAAATTCAGGCCCTTAATTTCTCTAGATTAGGCAGTCTCCTCAGGCCTCCTGTTCTGTAAAACAATGTTTCTCAGCCTTTTCAGGTTGGCAACCCAAAAAATGACGACCGTACATTTACTATAAAAGAGTAAAAAATGTATTAATGATAAGCCTATGTAACGTGTGTGTGTGTTTGAGAGATTGATGAAGAATACTTCTCTCTGAAGGGCAAGGGTGTGCTGTGAGTGGATATGAAAGATTTTCTGTGCTTTAGATAATAAAATTGTCAGTGCCTTGCCCTACCTGCCGTTTTATAATCTCTTTTGGGATCACAACCCACCAGTTGAAAACACTGCTCAAAAACACCCATGCAATAGAAGTTAAACCACACTATTGCCATCCTCATTTAACTAGCCAACTTAATAACTCATTGTGAATTATCTGGGGCTATTAAAGAAGCTGACAGACATAATTTTGATCAGAACTGAATATTTACAGCATTTTGTGCGGGGTGTCATCTCAGGCCTTAATTGACTGATCAGTCATTCTCCCATATTTAGCAGTCATTACCACTGTGCTCAGTTCACAAAGGGAGCAGCCCAACTGACTTTAACATAAAGTTTATAATAAGAGTCCAAATTTTGGTGTTTGCAGCAGAGAAGTGGGAATATTATTGATTGAATATTAAGGCAGCTCTCTTTAGGAGTTTGAAAAGCACCAATAGAAGATTCCAAGTTAAGACCCTGATTTTCAAAGATGATGGAACACCACAACTCCCATTGACCTTGGTTGATGCTCATCACATCTGAAAATTACCCCTAGTTTTCTGAAGTTATTTAAACTGAACTATGAGTATCTGTCTTTCATTTGTGAGTGCAGCTGGATGAAAATGGAAGACAAAGAATTGTAATGTTGTTGAGCATTGAATTTGACTTTTAGCTGCTCTGAAAGTAACATGACCTTATTTTTCAATACGATGTGAAACACATTTACTAAGACTCCAAATTTTTTTAGTAGGCTTCTTATATTTTATGATATATTGTTGTTCTATAGCTTTATTAGCATCATTTGGGAATGATCCACATGCACAGAGAGAACCCCTGATGGCAAAGGCTTGTCTTGTAACTTGCCAGCCACTGATATACCTAGCATTCTATAACATGTTAATTTCTGAACTTTAAGTTCTTAAGCATGTGTTTTAAATTTAGTTTAGACCAACACACATTATAAAAATGCTTCTTGTACATTATCAAAATGTTGTATGTCACTAGAGGGTGCTGCAGTTTAGCATGTGAAGCACTATCACTTATTTTAGTAGCTTTCATTTTTTGACATTTAAAAATAAATAGGTATGTAAAGAATTTTTTACAGTCCTTTTTCTTACTCTCAGAAGAATGTATGTGTATGCCATTAAAATCTGTTTTCCTAAATTAGTTTTCCAATCCCTTTCCCAGTAAGGTACAATAGTTTGAAAATGAAAGGGAGTATCTGTGGTGCTGAAAATGGTGGAAACTGAGTCCTCTGGCTGGACTATATTGACTTTTTAAATACATAGCTAGACTTAAGTAAATGACTAATACTTAAATGACTAATAGTATTAGTAAATGACTAATACTTTTATACATTGCACTTAAGCCTCAAGAACAACCTAGAAATGTGCCAGTATAATACAGATGTAATTTACTTTCTGGCAATCTGGAAATAAAAAGAAATAATCCTGTCCCTTTACATTCATAGGGGAAAAGAATTCTGATTTGATGGCATTACTCAAGCTGTGTGTTCGGATGCCAAATGCTTATTATTAAGCTAGTAATAACAAGTGGTTACTCAACTTTGTAAAAATTTTGTTCAGTTATTTTGTTATCAAAACATACAAATACAAAAACTGCTAGTGCACTATCTCTGTTGGGTTCTGAACCTTATAGAAATCAAAATGCACACGTTTTGGTAAACACAGAGTAGCTGAGATCAAGCCAACCGCTTTGTGTTGAAGGAAACTCGGCGAACATTCTCTCACATTGTTTTTAAAGTTCCTTTTATTTAATTGTTTCTTAGGGTAGATTTCTTTATCCCTGAAGTTGCCGTAGTTGGTGGATTCTCAATATGTTCCAGCCCTGGTCTACTGGAACAAGAGAGAGTATTGGAACTGGCAGTAAAACATACTGTACATCCTCCTGCTCACTGGATTCACACTCAGGTAAACATTTGCAGATGATTACACACTGAACAAGTCATTTTTCACTTAGAACTTGATTCTGTCCCGTTGAAGTCAGTAGCAAAACTCCTATTGACTTCAGTGAGTAGGGTATGGGCCCTTATTAATACACAATTTCTAAGCATCTCATTTAATTGGCCCTAACTTTCATCATGAATAAAATAATCTGCTTTGTAAGAGGCCATGAAATAACGTAATTCGTGTATGGTAACCTGAGTCTAAAGTTGTGATCTTCTAACTTGTTGGTGCCTCTCTTCTGAATCTGGCTCTTAGATACAGCTCTGTTATATTACATAGATATATCTAACATCCTGAATTTGTAGAACTTTCCAGCAATCATGTCTAACTGAAGGGTCACAGTTAGTAAGTTTAAATGTTTATACAGTTACAAATGGTTGACAGACAAAAATCTTATGTTATAAAAGGGACCCTTATGTCAGTAATAAATAATTGGTAAAGCAACACAATACTTCAGAGCTGACAAAATCCCAATACTCTGGATTACACTTTGAGACAATTTAAAGCCTCTTTTTGTTTGTTTTTTTCGTTTTTGGTCATGCTAAGAGTGGTCTGATTCTTTTCTCCCCTGCTGTTTTGTGATGGGTGGTACTTGAGGCCTTGGAGCATTTTTTACATTCTACATTTTACATACATTCTCCTATTTACCACAGTTTAATTGTGGTCACGAGATTTCCTTCCACGCTGTTGCTCTTTCGTTCAGATATCTTTCCTCCTACTTACTATCCTATGCCTGTCATCCATAGTTCTCTAAGTATGGCTCCAAGGTCTAGGCTAACAGAGTCTTCCAAGGTTACAGCAATTGCTGCTCTGTTTATTGACCAGAAGAGTCACAGTAAAAATCAAGCAGTGAGAATCCCCAGGTTGATCCTAACCCAGCAGTTACCATGTGACCTTGCACTGCACTTCTGCTGCTGTTAAATCAGGTTAGTTTCATGCATCACTGGACTTCAAAAGAAATGACTTGTTTTGAAAGGCTATGTAGAAAATGTAGGACCAATGTCACTGGCTACACACTTAATGATAGGAAACATCCCTGTATACTATTCCTTTGGTGTTGCTCAGTACGTACTACTGAAAGCCTAACTTAATTTTCCATTTCTGAGGCATCTCTGAAGCTGTTATCCCTCCTTAACACTGCTGTTGAATTTTTTAGGTGAATTCACAGGAAAATACTCAGTTCACATGTAAACTAGTTCAAACGCTGATGCTGCAGAAGAATCCTCAGGATATGAGCTGAGTTTTCTATTAAGCAAGTGCTTTATTTCTGTAATGAGGGAAGGGGAAGGAAAAAATTTAATGACCTCTTTGAATCTTGTGACATTTATTTGGTAGAGAAGCCGTGAGATTTAATTAATTAAAGTTAACTTGTAATGCATTTTGAGATTCCAGGATATAGGACACTTTAGAAATGCTAAATATTATTTGTCTTATTTACTTATTGCACCTGTTTTTTTCAAATTGATTTTTTCATATTTAACTTTTAATACCTTATTTATAATATATTTCATCTGCACATTTCTAGTACACTTGTGTATAATCTTAACAACTTCAAGAAGATACACTTCTGTGGATGAAGTTGTAGTGTAGTTTTTTTGCTTTTGATCCATCTTCTTTTTCTCTCTGCCTAAGCCATTTCAATGCAATGCTTGCAATTTTAGTAGAATATGCTAATTCTATGCTACAGGGTGATGCTTCCCCACCAAATCATCCCAGAATTAATAGTCTTCACTAACATGGTGACTCTTAATAATAAGCTTCTTCTCTAATGTGGTTCCATTAGTAGAGATGCCTAGGTGTGTCTTGCTCATCTGTCAGTCAGGTTATTCCATTGGTCCCTGAACTGCACAGGGGGCTGCTGGTGTAAAAAACAGTTGCCTAAGTCAGAGCCACGCCCCACCCTGAGGCCTGACTGTGCTCATTCTACAAGAGGCCAAGGTGGTGAGGGATACAAAGTGGACAGGGATGGGCACTTTTGTCTCTTCCTGTTTTATTTTCTGGGAGAAAGTCTGTCTTCCCCTATTCCAAGTGGTACTTGACCTCTTCTGAGGCCTGGAAGAAAGAAGGTGCCTCTGTGAGGCATGGAAGAATTGAAAGAGCCTGCCAGTGTGTTGGGAAAAGGAGGAGGAACTGGGCTCAGAAATAACACATACGGATTGTCTAATACCACTTGACTGACAGATAAGAGGAATTTACTCATTTGTCCACATTACACAGTGCAATTAGCAAGGAAAGAAACATTTTGGGCTTTAGGGTGATGATGGTAGCCACTGAAGATGCAGCACACCAATACGTGATGATATTAGCTGGCATGATATGACTTTCGAAGACCAATCCTTACTGATGATAAATCTGACTCCTCCAACATTTCTAGCATCATCTCCCTTTCCGAGCCTCACAGCGCTTCCATCCTTCCAGTTGACTTCCAACTCCTTCTTTCGTCAGGTTTCACAGATACCGAGGGTATCACATCTTATCCTTTTCTTCTTCTCCATCAGATGGTTTAACGTTTCCTCCCTTGCCAGTGACCTACAATTGTAAGAGTACACAGCAAGGGTTGTCCTTTTCCATGTTGGCCTAGCACCTGACATTTTTAGCAACCTCTCATTGCTCAATTTTTCCTCCACCACTGTAAAACAGTTCAATGATGCGCAGGGAACTAAGACCCATTTACTCATGTTGTTTTAGCCATTAACTTCAAGCCATACCACTGGCTAGGCGGGCAGGCATGCATACCTCCTCAAGCTTAGCTAGCCTTCAACCTCTAAGGAGAATGAAAAGCGCTCTTTCCTCAGAGAGCAATCCCCCTCCCTGGATTGGATAGTCCGAAACCTTTGTAGCATGGTTAGACCTACCAGGGCATATGCCCCGCTACCATAGCTGTCAGACGGCCAGGGTCACAGCTGCACCACGATGAGGTGGTGAGGTAGGATTTTGCAGTGGCTTTTGCATCTTCAGATGGAGTCAAAAGCGACCCTCAAGGTCATCCAAGCCTACAGTTCCACAAGTGCAGGTGAGGACGAAGAAGTGGAAGAATTCTACCGAGAGCTCGAAAGAGCCCTTGCGCAAAAGTTCACTTACACTGTCATGATGGGAGATTTCAATGCCAAGGTCGGGCGAGGGAAAGCTGGCAAAAAGTTCATAGGGAGGTATGGCAGTGGCGAAAGGAATGAAAGAGGAGAGAGCCTGGTAGCGATGGCAGAAACGAAAGAACTGTACGTGTCAAACGCCTGGTACAAAAAGAAGACCGCAAGAAGGTGGACATGGATCGCACCAAACGCGAAGAGCAAGAATGAAATTGACTATATTTTAGTCAATAAAAGGCGCATCGTTCAAGATGTCTCTGTGGTGCAGCCTTTCAACACTGGCAGTGACCATACCTGCTTAGAGCGAAGTTGATTTTCGACAAAGCAGTGGAAAAGCAGGTATAACAGATGGCAAACGAGAAACAGCGGCTGAAGACATTTGATGAAGCAAAGCTAAAGAAAGCGATTTCTGGGTTTGACTGGAGCCAGATGGAAAAGTGCGAGGAGAACTGTAGTATCTTTGCTGACAAGCTGAGACGTTGCATAAAAGCAGCTGAAATTGAAAAGCTGAAGAAGGCGAAGGGAAGACTCTCGAATGAAACAAAAAGCTTGTTGGAGAAGTGGAGAAATGTGAAAAGGAGCTCTGATAATAACCTCAAGTACTCCATCCATTCTGTGCAAGCTTATACGTCGAAAACTGAAGGACAACTTTGAGAACTTCCGGAAAGAAAAGCTCCTCAAAACAGCTGAATCATGCAAGAGCCTCAGGTCATGCAAGCAGGAATTGATGCAATATAGATTGAGCGTAACAGCATTGAAGAGCAAGGACGGAGAGACGGTAATTGACAGAGCAGGGATGGAGGAGGTCTGCAAGGACTTCTCTACAGAACTGTTCAAATCAAGAATCAACGTCCCTCTCCCAATGCTCCAAGAGTCAGAAGAACGCATCCCCCCAGTAATAGTCAGCGAAGTCCGAAGCCCACTACACCAGATGAAGAAGGGAAAAGCTCCAGGCAAAGATGGAATAACGTCAGAAATGATTTCTGCTGGAGGCAAAACGCTTTGGAAGGCCCTCACTTTAAGATTTAGTCGATATCTTGGAGAAGGAAAGATAACATTAAACTGGAAGGAGTCGAATACCATCTTGCTGCACAAGAAGGGTGATTAAGAAAATCTTAAGAACTACTACTCTGTATACCTGCTCTCTCACATCTACAAGCTCTTTACAAAGAAGAACAGTCTCTCACAGAGTCTGGATGAACAACAGCCGAGAGAGCAGGCAGGGTTTTGAAGAAATTTCAGCATGATTGACCATATATTTACCCTTAGGCAGCTCCTAGAAAGAGCGAGGGAATACAGACTCCCGCTGTCCATTGCTTTCGTCGACTATGAAAAGGCCTTTGATAGCGTCGAGTTTAACGCAATATTAAAGGCACTCGCAGAGCAGGGCATTAACATGCAGTACATCAGTTTGTTGAAGGAAGCAAATACTGGATGTACAACAGACATTACTCTCCTCGAAACTCTCCTCCGCATCCCAATCGAGAAAGGCATAAAGCAAGAAGATATGATTTCACCGAAACTATTCACTGCCTGCCTCGAAATGGTTATGAATAAGATCAATTGAAGGAGTGGTGTCAACATAAACAGAAAACGATTATCCCATCTCAGATTAGTGGACGACATTGTACTAATTGCCGAAAGCACCAACCAACTGCAGAGCATGCTACGAAGACTTGACAAGAAAAGCAGTCAGGTCAGCCTGAAAATGAACCGCTGCAAAACGAAATACATGCGATCAGACATCTTACGAAAAGCCCGAATAACGGTAAGAGGAGAAGAAATCGACAAAGTGGTACAGTACATATATTTGGGCCAAGAAGTTAATATGCGCCAAGACCTGAACGGAGATCTCTCACGAAGGATTCGGGCAGGATGGTGTGCGTTTAATTCCATCAAAGACATCCCAAAGGAAAAATCGACAAGACCACACGTACAAATATCTTCAGTTCAACAGTGCTGCCAGCCATGCTGTATGGCAGTGAAACGTGGGCACTGACGAAGAGAGAATAGCAGCTGTCTGTAGCTGAAAGGGCAATGGAACAAGCTATGTTGGGAATTTCCCTTCTGGATCACATCCCAAATGAAATGATCAGAGAACACAGAGGTGTGAAAGGTATTGTTGTGGAAAGCAAACATAACAAGATGCGATGGGTGGGCCACACAGCACGGCTCACGAACAATAGGTGGACCACAATCATTGCTGAGTGGTACCTGCGAGAACAGAAAAGACGACCCGGTTGGCTTCCAAGAAGATGGGAAGATTACATTGTTAAACGTTTTGGATGAATGTGGAGAAGAAAGGGAAGAGCGCGAGAAGAATGGCAGACGTGTTGTGATCAGCGCAGTCTTAATGACAGCTGAAAACCAATTGATCCAGGTGATGGTAGTCACCTTTAGGGGCCTCCTGCTTCCTTACAATCCTAGTTGTATGTAACACTCTGCTTCAAAGGATCTTTCCTCATCTTGGTACAGGTAGTCTTTTGGGGCATGGACCTTTACTTAATATATGCCTTTCGCTGATGGAAATCTACTCTTCATAGTAGACGTGACTGACACAATGTCACTTAACTCTAAGCCCAAGATTCGCCTTTTTGATTTTGCTTTACTTCTTGGTTTGTAAAGCACTTAAGACAGTAATTTCTCGGTCTGTTGGAGCCTGACAAGTGACTAGCTTAATCTTCAGGTTCACTTCATAAATGGTTTTGTAGTAGTAGCATCCCACCAAAATGACAAATAAGGGTCAGTCTTTTAGCCTCCTGCCTCAACATTTTCTTTTTAGTTTTTTCTCACCTTAACATGAAGTGATTTGGCCTCGTCTGTTTCAATTGCTATTTCCTGATAGTAGAAGCGACTTTCTGGAGGCAGCACTTTTTGTCTGTGACTGATGAATTGCTGTTCCTGGAAGATTTTTTTCCCCTTTTCTTGTATTTTTACCTCTCCTTCTTTTTTTGTTTGTCCCTCTTTCCTGTTCTTCCCCGTCTGCGTGGTCTAGAGTGAGAACATACGATTCTGATCAGGAGTTCTGTCTTCTGTTCCTGGTACTGCTGCTAACTCGTGACCTTGGACAACTTGCTTAATTTCTCTATCTCCATTTCCCCCTTCATGCAAGGGTGTCAGTCTGAAATTGAAAAAGCTTTCTCATATTCCAAGAGAACATTATCCCAGTGTCAGAGTAGCAGCCGTGTTAGTCTGTATTCACAAAAAGAAAAGGAGTACTTGTGGCACCTTAGAGACTAACAAATTTATTTGAATATAATCTTTCGTGAGCTACGAGTTGTAGCTCACGAAAGCTTATGCTCAAATAAATTTGTTAGCCTCTAAGGTGCCACAAGTACTCCTTTTTCTTTTTATTATCCCAGTGTGATATACTTAAGGCAGTTTCACTTTTCCATGTAATAAACTTTCTTTGCAGAGTTGCTCCCAGAAACTACCTCTATTCATATGTGGCTGGAATTTTGATTTTGAGGGGGAAAGGGTTACCATGTGATTTTTGTAGTAGTTTAATAAAGCAGATAGAAATATCACTATAAGAGAAGTTTCTTTTAGGAGGTTCTCTCCTTTTTTTGGAGTGGCAGTGGGGAAGACTGTCCTTTTAGGTCCACAAAACTGCAACATGACTTCCTCCTGTAGCCTGACTCCTTTCCCCTTAGCGGAGCCTTTCTGAGAATAAGGGTCCTGGACTTAATGGGAATCTCAGACTTTAACCTTGGATCTTCACAACAACACACATTTTCATTGTGAAAAAATCCTAACATAAATCACTCCTTAGTGTGAAATATCCTGCATCAGCCCTCATAGGGGAATGTCATCAGTCCTTTATCAGGGCAGTGCCTTGGCCTGAAGGCAAAAAACAGGCCCCTTCAGGGCACTCAACCAACTGACTTCAGATAACTGGGTTGATTTTGAGTGTGTGTTTTTAAAATACTTGGGCTTCCCCTCACGGGTAAAATATGTAAAAACTAACATTGATTATCTTATTCTGAAGCCCAGCTTGTCTTATGATTTAGTGATGAATGACAACTTGTATTTTGTCCATTGCTTTTAGTTAAAGTTAAAATATTATCTTTTTTTTCTGCCCCTAGTGCTCCCTTGACTCAGTAGTGGCTCTGCGAGTGGGAGGCAATTTCTTCTTTGATCCTCAACCTGCTGACTCCCCTGTAAACCTTGTGCTGATTGCAGGGGGAGTAGGAATCAACCCATTGTTTTCCATACTGCTACATGTAGCAGATTTTCATAGAAATCAAGAGAGTGAAGAAAATGGGTATAAAATGGGAACAGTGAAGCTGTACTATAGTGCAAAAAACACAAATGAACTCTTATTTAAGGTAGGTAAAAGGAAAGAGGTTTTTTTTAATTGTTTTTTCTTTTCAGAAGGCTTATTGTTCAGTTTGTTTGTATTAATGTAGTGAGGAGGAGTGCTACTCATAGACCAGGCCCCTCTTGCGCTAAGTGCTCTACAAACCCAGAACAAAAAAAACTGTCCCTGCCTCAAGAAGCTTGCATATCTTTTTTCCTGCTCCCATTGACTTCTGTGGTGCAGAATCAGGCCCTGTATGTGTAAATGTTCTGCCTTTCCCCCCTTGTTGCTATTTTTATTGAACTTAAATACCTTTGATTTGCTTTCTGTTTGCGAACATCTGACCTTATGATCCAGTGTAATGGTTGCCAAAGAGACGATTGAAAGTTAGTCACAGGGTTGTCAAGTCGATCTATAAAACCAGTTCTACTGGAAAATGTCTTCTGAAAAATTCTTGCTAAAATTACGTACAGGCCCATACATGTTTGTGTATCTTCAAGGTGCCCACATTTGCAAAAATTGCAGTCAGGAAGCAACATCAGTACATGCGGGGGAACTTCTAAACTAATATAGGCTTGTGGCATTAACCACAGTTGCAGTTAAAGCACAAACGTTTCCAAAATAAGCCTTTCAAATTTCTAGTCAAAAAGCTATGATTCTTGTACAGATCTAGACAAATTACCTCCTCAAAGACAATTAGCCAATTTTTCAAAAGTTGCATCTTATTTTTGATGCCTCTATTTCTGAGTACTCTTCTTAAGACACTGATTTATCATTCCTGATAATCAGACCTTTGGTATTTAAAGCTGAGTATATGAAACTAGAGACCACTCTTGAAAACAAATTGTATAGTTACACTGATGGAATTTCAGAAAAGCTTGATTCAGCTTTTTTCCGATTATGTGATTCACATTCTTGGCTTGTACAATAAGAATTTATCAAACTGATCAAAATCGTTGCTCCAAAACATTTTTGCTCCATGTACACCATAACTGAATATTGAGGTATTACACCCTGTTGAATATATCTGTACACATCGAATGGCTGAACATATTTATTGGTATTGTTTCAAAAGATTTGGTGAATGTAGTGCTGTTGTTGGATTGATAGCCCCGCAGATTGATGTCCTTTCCCCACAGAACAGCAGCATGTGTTATGCAGCATTATTTTTCAGCATGCAGAAGAGGTACAGGTGAAGTGTGAAGTGCAAGTTTGTCAACAGTATCCCGCAAATGTGTGTCAGAATCCTGGTCCAGAGATTAAAGGGTTATTTGGTCTCCCTGTTCATTTGGTTCTTGCCCTCCCAACAGAGGTAGCAGCAGTTCTCCTCTGCTTTTTTGTGATGTGAACATATGCACTAGGACAGGTGGGAGGGCCACATCTGAGTATAAAAATTGCATGGCGGGCCATGAATACTCACAAAATTGGGGGGTTGGGGTGCAAGAGGGGGTGAGGGCTCCGGCCGTGGGTGCAGGCTCTGGGGTGGGGCAGGGGGTGGGGGGTGGAAGGGCTCCATCTGGGAGTGCAGGCTCTGGGGTGGGGCTGGGATTGAGGGGTTTGGAGGGCAGGAGGGGGATCAGGACTAAGGCAGGGGGTTGGGCCCGGGATGGAAGAGGGGGCTCGGGTGCAGGCAGGCTCTGGGAGGTGCTTACCTCAAGCAGCTCCTGGAAGCAGCAGCATGTCCCCCCTCTCGCTCCTATGAAGAGGCACGACCAGGCAGATCTGTGTGCTGCTCCATCTGCACGCGCCACCCTCGCAGCTACCAGAAGCAGCGGCATGCCCCTCTACAGCTCCTACGTGGAGGAGTGGCGCCGGCCATGTGGCTCTGCGTGCTTCCCCGTCTGCAGGTACCTCCCTTGCAGCTCCCATTCGCCGTGGTTCCTGGCCAGTGGGAGCTGCAGGGGTGGTATTTGAGGCGGGGGCAATGTGTGTAGGAGCTGGAGTGGGGACATGCCACTGCTTCCAAGATCTGCGCAGCAAGACCCTGACCCCACTCCCCGGCGAGAGCTTGAGGGCCAGATTAAAAGGCCTGATGGACTGGATGTGGCCCACGGGCTGTAGTTTGCCCACTCCTGCACTTGGAACTGGAGTAAATTATACATGGACCACTAAACAGCTGTCATATAGTCATGGCTTGTTCATTACAGAACTGGGCTGGATTTAGTGACCTCATGGTGAAAAGTTCTCATTAACAATCTACTCATTGCTATTATTTTTAATGTATCAATACTATTTCAACCAATGGAAGGAAACTTTTTCATAGAGGTATAGTGTATTTTTATCTGTATGCTCTGCCTTACTGATGTACCCTGTATTTTTTTTTTTTTACTGTACTATTGTTGACCTGCTATGTCAGACATGCCAACCCTCCCTTATTTTTGGTAATCTCTTGATTTTTTTTTACATGTAATTATGAAATTACTATGTCAGCCTTAAATCTTTCAATTTTTCAAGTGTGCACACACGCGCATATATATATATATATATATATATATATTTTTTTTTTTAAATGTATGCCTGTCACTAACCACCACTCAGGTCCTACGAATATAGCAAATAGTATTGTGGCCCCTGTGGCACATGCCCAGACTGCACAGTGAGGGTCTGATAAGAGGCAAGCCATGATGGTTTAGAATGGGTTGGGGCACTGCTGAATTAACCGCTCAAACCACAGGCTGTGTGTTGGGCTCTAGCTGCCCCGTGTATACCCTGCTGGACTATGTTAATGTGCTATATATACCTAGAGCATGCCAGGAGGGGCCGCCTGCAGCCGTGAGAGCACAACATGCAGCCTGTGCTGTGGCCCTACAGATAGTCACTGCAGCTTGTCTTCCATTAAACCCTTACCAGGGAGTCTGTAGGGGAAGAGAAGCCAGAGGGGTTGGAGGAGGCAATGACAGTAAGAGTAGGAGAGAGGGAACGTGACAGAGGAGAGAGAAGAGGAGGATCATCATCCTGGGAAGGAGGTCCAGGGCGAGGACTGACCAAGATAATTGAGGCTCTAAGTGGCATAGGCGGGCAGCTTTCCGCTTCCCTCTGCCTGCCTTTGACCATAGACATGGAAAGGATGGGGGAGGTCCTGGTTTCTTTAGGGGGAAGGGGAGGGAAGGGAGGTGGGAAGAGGTCCAAGCAACTTCCCTAATTTTTTTCCATAAACATCTCTAAAAGTCTCAGAGCAAAGTTGGCATCTCTGTTATGTTTTGATTATATCTGGATGTAATAAGCTGAATCTATAACATTTTTAAATGTAACCAAATTAAAAATAACATAAATTTCACACCCAGAAATGTCAAGAGACTGAGAATTTTCTTGCATAATTTGAAAACACAAAAAGTCACTTTTTTTTTTTTTGCATGAAATTTTGCATATGTGAATTTCAAATAGCTGGGTTTGGTCAAATTTATACTCAAGAGTTTTGACAAAATTAAGTAGAGATGGTAGCACAGGGCTGGGAATAACGCTTTCTTACATCAATGGGGTGCCAAGGCTAAAAAATATTAGCAATTATGAGGTGCTCAGAATTTGCTAATGCTAGGTGTGTAAGTACCGATATAGATTTTCTTCAAACAACATTTTTTAAGTTGCTTCTGTTTCCTAACTCAAAAATGTGAAAACACAAGTTAATTGGGGGAAAAAGCTGTTAGTTCTGTGTTTTTGCCAGCCCTAGTTTTGATCAACCATCATGTTGGTGCTACATCTCATAATACTGTGTTCGTTGTTTAGTAGAATAGAGTCCTTGTGATAATACTTTGCCATCATCTCAATGTTTGTGTGACAGTTTAAGAATTGAGTAGTACAGCACTTGGATGTAGGGTCGCTGATAATACTGTTAATGTCCAATCAGCACAGCTTCCATAAGGGAAAATTGTCTCTCTCTAATGAGTTAGGTTTCTCTGAAGAACTCAGTGGCTTTTGGTCATAAAGGATTGAAGAAAATAAATACTAGGTAAAGGGCAAAGATCTGTGTGGATCTGAAAAATGGCTGATCAGTGTGATCTGCTCCTCTGAATGTGGATAAGTAAATGGGTTGAATGCCTGAGGCTGGGGTCACTACTGGGTTTGGTTTTATATATTAATGACTTGGAGGAAGTAGACAGTGAATGGGTGAAAACTTCAGGTGAAACAATATTTTGGTTTGCAAAGACTGAAGTTTAGGAAATTATCACATTAGGGGATTGAGTAGCAAGATGGCTGAGGTTAACCAAGGTAAAATGCAAGGTGAAGCCTGTTAGTATAACATTGTCTAAAGTGCTCATATCTGCCGGTAGACTCTGACTTCTGTTATTCTCCTGAGTGAAAAAAAGAGTCAATCTATCCATTGCATAGCCAAATTAGAATAAAATAATTTCTTGCATATGAAATGAGTAAAATAATGCAGAAGCTGTTGTGACATTTGGCAATGATTTGCCCTCATCTAATGAATTGTCTGCATGTTTGATCACAGCACTTTAATGATATAGTTACAAAGGCAAGGAAGATGGCTATAAGAATGTCAGGGCTACTTGTATCCAGTGATTCTATAGTGGGGTTGTTTAGTGTCTCAGGGACAGGAGTTAGGGACTTAATATATTAAACTATGCAAAGAACTGATGAGTCTCTCTTCTTAGTTACTAAAACCCTGTTGCATAGTATGAGATGACGCTATGAAATTAAAAGACAGGCTATTTAGATATAAAAAGTAATGTTTCTTACAGTGTCTGTAAGAAAAAAAATCTGGAAACTGTATGATGCTTGCAGCAAGTCCTCTGTTTGTCATGCTATTTAGATTACAAGGTCTTTGGGATGCAGACCATCTCTCACAGTGGGTCTGTATAGTGTCTAACAGAAAGGGGCCCCTTATTGGGGCCTATAGACTTCATTGTAATACAAACAATAAGCAATACATTGAGGGGGGGAAGTGGGTAATTACATCATCCTTGTTTCTCAGTTGTGCTAGGCAAGTCAAAATTAATCAAACCTTATGCATCCAGTTGAAAGGTAGATTGTCTGCAGGACACAGTAAAAAATTTTCCTTCTACACGCAGTATTGCATAATTAAGCCAGATGCATCCTGCGGGGCAGAGAAGATGTTTGCTTCCACTAAAGCATCTAATGTTCTTTGCTGCTGGGGGCAGAACAACACACTTGCATCAATAGCTTCATTCAGTAGAACAATTACTAATGTTCCTGTGTGTTTTATAAATAAATATATACCATTTTTAATGGGGGTGGGGGTGTCCATACGTTCTAGAAAATCTACCTCTGCAATTTTGTGAGAGCATAGCCTTTGTATTTGAACATTTTTGCAAGAGAACGGAGTGTGATAATGAGATGTGACTAGAGATTGCATTGCCACATTTGAATGATTTATTATGCATGTTCTTTCTTCATGATCTCTTGAAATTTAGCATTCAGAATATGTATGAAAATGCTTTGATAAATTGGTACACCAGGATGGGGCACACATGATCATGGCTTGGTGCTCCTTGTTATGAGACAACTCCATAGTAAACTCCCCAGGAAACCTTTAGTGCTTCAGCAAGGATACAGAGGACCCTTTAACCCCCAAGAAAAATACTTGTGAAGTAGACCTTCCTTTCTGTCACCTTGTCAAGTTACAATAAATCATTGCTCTGACAGTTACTCTTTTGCATGCTCTTAAGCAACTTCATAGGCAGTTACTGTTGCTTAACTCTTTGAAAATGTAGCTCTATGATATATTACCCACTATATACATTATGCCATATTAATGTAGTTCCTGCCAGTCTCTGCTTAAATAGCTCTCTCAAGTTTCTTTAAATGTGAACGTGACTGTTCTTCCCTTCCCACCTCCCAGTCACTATGCGAAGGGAGATCTTTTCCCCAGTGGGGAATCTCATTGTCCAGCTGCCATATCTGTTTTGTACATTAGTTGTCAGTTGGCAGATTCAGCCAGACAGAATAAAGAAAACCACCTCTGGCGCAAGGATGCTGGGGAAGCACTGCCTTTCTCTGCACCAGTTTTTGTCCCTGAGGTTTGTGTAGAATCATGGCCTGCACTCCTTGAGAGTGAATGTATAGGCAATACATGCACAAGTAAGGGGGAAGTCTGTGAATCTGCTTGGGAACCTGCTTAGCCAGGTCCTGATGTCTCCAATCTTTGGGAGAAGATTTGTCTCAAAAGTACCACAGAACACTGCACAGTTCCATATTATTGCTAACTTCCGTTCTGAAGATATGCAGGGAAGTAAAAATGGGTCCGTATGAGGGGTATTGGCAGAGCTGTTTGCAGAATTGTCTGCCTGTATGCCTTATCCTATTTGAAGTCCTCTTACTTTCATGAACACTGAAGTTCACCCCCAAAATTAAAAACAAGTCTTCAAAGTGAGTTCAAGAACTTCTCTATATACCTCTCTGTATATACGCTGCAGTCAGTCTCGTTCTTATTGACTGGGAGACCCATGACAGTTTGCTCATACTAGTGGGTAAACAAACAAATGATAAAACAATCCAGGATACTATCACAGAATAGTTTGGTTTTACTTCATAATAATCTAGCAAATATACTATAATATACTTTCTTTAAAATGAATTTGTAGAGCACTACCAATGCCTTTTATAGTTATGAAAGCCCTAAGTAGCTTAGAATCTAGATCAGGGGTGGGCAAACTACAGCCCGGGGGCTGGATCTGGACTGCCAGCAGTTTTAAGCCGGCCTTGGAGCTCCCACTGGGGAGTGGGGTCTGGGGCTTGCCGCACTCCAGCCGGGGAGCAGGATTGGAGGGTGCTCCACGCTGCTTCCAGAAACGTAGGAGCCAAAGTGGGGACATAGCTGCTGCTTCTGGGAGCTGCTTGAGGTAAGCACTGCCTGGAGCCTGCACCCCAAGCCTCTCCCCGCACTCCAACCTCCTACCCCAGCCCTGATCCCCCTCTTACCCTCTGAATCCCTCGGTCCCAGCCCGGAGCACCCTCCTACACCCCAAACTCCTCATCCCCAGCCGGAGCCCTCCCGCACCCTGAACTCTTCATTTCTGGCCCCACCCTGGAGTCTGCACCCCCAACCCCAATTTTGTGAGCATTCATGGCCCACCAAACAATTTCTATTCCAAGATGTGGCCCTTGGTCCAAAAGGTTTTCCCACCCCTGATCTAGATAGTAACTGATGAAGTCGTAGTTGTGAGATCTCATTACAGCACTTGTCTAGTACGTTTTCACTGAGGCTTGGCATGAGGCCACTGGGGTTTTGGTGAGAATGATCACATTTGTGGATTACAGAATTGAGAATTAGTGAGTTTCTACTCAGGGTATTAATAGGATTAAAATTTATCCTGTAGGTGGTTTTAATTTTTTTAAAAATAGGCCAGTAACATTACCAAGTGAAGGTGGTTCCAGGCTTGGACCTAAAGCACTGAAATGTACAACTTGTTCATTTTAAAGTAAAAACATCAGGTTTCTGGAAGGTGGAGGGAAGAAATGGGGACCACTTTGCCTTTTTTGACAGCTTCACAGCTGCAAGAGGAGAAGCCACAAAAGAGCGGAAATAGTTATAAGATGCAAGTGTGGATTAATTACAAACAGTTGCAGAAATGGAGAAAAACATCAGCAATATAATTGGTTGCATATTCAGATTCCAGATAAAGAAGTCCAAAGTCCTTAAAGTTCTGGCTTGTTAAAACTCAAACCATCAAATTCTTAAATAGAGAGTATGATGTGCAGAATCTTAGTAGATAGTACAATCAACCATGTTCTGGGATTCTGTGTACACATCTGCTTTGATTTAATAGACTCTGTGGTATGACCAAGTATGTTTAACATTCCAGAATAATATCTTTGGTTTGATGAACGAATTTCCTGGAAAGATCACATGCAGTTTCCATGTTACCCAACAGAGTTCACAAATCTGTGAAGAACTTCAGCCGTATATCACTGGTACGTACTTTGTTGATGCCTAGAGATGTTAAAGTAATTGATTCAGTGGGAGTTATGACTTTAGTGTTGTTCAGCCTATACTTTTAGAGAGGTTTGATGTGCATAATATAATGCTTTACAATATCTAAAAAATTATCATACAAAATGGGTAGGAGCCCAGTGGAGAATGGGAAAATTTGTACATGAGAAACATGAATGATTTAATTTTATGTACTTTTTGGTCCTCTGAATTATCTCAGGAGTGCTTGCACAAGTTCTGTGTTACACTTATGGCTGAATTGCTTCTACTTGCTGTTAATTCTTATTTACATTTCATACCCAGTCCACTTCCCTGTGTGTTCAACACTTATATTTACTTTGCTTAAAGCTGCAATGACAAAGCAGGATAAACCCATGGCCTTTAAGGTGTCCTTGGCATAGAGAGAGAGATCTATTCTCAACGAAATATGGGATATTTTAGTTTTACAGTATTGTGTTACTCTTAATGGTAGTTGAAGAACTAATGTCCTGTAAATTGACACTGTATTTTCTTAAACACTGATCTACGCTTTCAGCTTACTAAGTGGTTTTGGATGCCTCTGTGTGGGTGTGGTTTCCTAACTTGAGCAACCTTAAACAGGCCTGATTTTCAGAGGACCAGTGTCAAAATGCCAGAATCACTACTCCATGTTAGATATTTATACAGTCAAAAGGCAGTGACCTAAAGTTTCTATCTTCATATGAATTTCTGTTCTTAACTACGTATGTTCTCTTTGGTAGAGGGAAGAATATCTGAAAAGGAACTAGAAAAACATGTGTCTAAGGATACTTTATGGTACATCTGTGGTCCACCTCCAATGATAGAATCTATATCCAAACTACTAGAAAACTTTGGTGTTTCTACAGACTGCATTTACTTTGAAAAGTGGTGGTAGCAACAGCTACTTAGCAGAAAATAAAAACTGAAAACTAATCTATGTATTTTGATAGATAAAAAGTGCCTGAAATGCACAGAAGATGGACTCTACTATGACCTCACTGACTGCAAGATTTCACTTTAGGCACATGAAATCTTCTTGTATCTAGTATCAATTCTTAAATTATCCTATAATGCACTCTGATTTGGGTCATTATTGTTTGATTGCTTTTGAAAAAAAGCATAATGTATTTTATATTAAAGACATGAGCCATTTGATTTTTGTATTTCACTCATTTGCTATTGATTTTGTGTAGTACTTTTTTTTGTTAATTAGGCAGCTTTTTAAACATTTAAATACTATTTTCATTACAACTATAACTTGCAATTAACTAAATGTGTAAAAATGACCAGATGTAGTCTGTAATGTATTAATTCAGACCCTAATTTTGTAAGCTAAGCAAGGCCAGACTGGGTCACTAGTTGGTGAGGGTCTCATCTCCCAGCTTTGCAGATATTGACAATACCAATATTGGCACAATTCCTAGAGTCCTATTTAGATACCGCAGCCTGATAAGGGTGCTGTTTTCCTGAGACAACTCTTCTTCGAATGAGATTTAAAATAGTTCTTGACCACTTCCAGGTATTAAAGATCTTATAATTATATTCAAAAGACTAGAGCAGTCTCACCTTTTCTTGGGCTAATTCTAAATTACATTCTGCTTACCTAAACTTTCTTTTATTTAATGGGCTAATTTACCCATTCACTTTCTGTTGTACAAGGGAAAAACCCATTTAGAAGGACTTCTGTATGCCACTGCCAACTGTGTTGGTGGTAAGTTAAATGATCATTATACTCTGGTATGAGTATAGTTTGTAATTATGTGAAACGTTTTGAGGCCAACAAAGTGCTAAATAAATTGCATAATACAGTAGAATGTCAGAGTTATGAACTGATCAGTCAACCACACACCTCATTTGGAACCAGAAGAATCAAGCAGCAGTAGAGACAAAAAAGTGCCAAATACAGTACAGTACTGTGTTAAATGTAATTACTAAAAAAAAAAACTAAAGGGAAAGCAGCATTTTTCTTCTGTATAGTAAAGTTTTAGAGCTGTACGAAGTCAATGTTCAGGTCTTTTGAAAGACCAACCACAATGTTTTGGTCAGAGTTATGACCATTTCAGAGTTATAACATTTCAGAGTTATGAACAATCTCCGTTCAGGCCCAAGGCGCGTTCATAACTCTACTGTAGTATGATTTGTTAAGATACTTAAACATGCATGTGATTTGTTTGTTGAAGACTTTTCTCTTTCCTAAGATTGATAATGAGCTTACTGATTTTCTCAGCATCCACGCAGAAGAGAGGATTCCTGATCCGAGGAAGATCACCCCGGAAGGATTCAAATCATCTTAAAGCTTTTTTCACTCTGGGCCTCAAAGACTGAGAAGAAGTCTCACTTACTGCTACTTAAAGCATAGAGTTAATAGGAGCAGTGTAAGCTTACCTTCCAACAGGAGCGATTCCAAATTATAGTGACTCTCATTGACTGACTTAAAGCTCACTTAGACACCTCCCCCTACCAAGCCTGACAGTTGGTGGCTCACCTACAAATTTAGGAAGCTTCCTACTTCCAAATTCCATGGGAAGCACAGCTACATATAAACCACTTAGAGCTTAGTGCCATCCACTTGGCATTCAAAGCCTTCCTACCTCCATCCCAGATAGCCACAAGCCAGCTGCTGACAGACAGCGCATTATGTTAGGAGACAGGAAGGACCAGGTTCTCTCTGCTCTGCCAGAAGCCCAGTTGGCTCTGGTCTTGGTGTATTTACCACCAGATCACACCACTGCTCCTGCATCTGCCAGACCCTCAGAACTCACTAGCAGATCACTTCACCAGACAGGTCTCAGACAACACTGAGTGGTTGATCAAGAACCCAGTGCTACAGGGAGTCTTTCACAAACAGAGCTCTAGACCTATTTATTTGCCACAACAAGAAATGCCAAGTGTTCCGCTTGAGCGGGGAGCTCCAATCCAAGCTCACGGTCAGACACTTTTCTCATCCCCTGGATACTGGGACTGAGGTATTCCTGCTCCCCGATCTCCATGATACTTAGGGACTTGAGGAAACTAATGCAAGAGGCAGGGTTGATTATTGAGACATCTGGCCAGCAGTTCTCATATTTCGATCTGATGAACCTCTCAACACATTGCCTCAGTGGTTCTCAACCTTTCCGGACTACTGTACCTCTTTCAGGAGTCTGAGGCAGGGCTGAAGCATGTAACTTAGCTTCATGGGTCCCAGGCAGTTGCCACCCCGTAACACCGGCCCTGCACTTGCAACACCCCTAAACTCATCCCGCAACTTCCCTGGGGGTCACAACCTCCAGGTTGAGAAACACTGATTTAGAGTTAATGTACCCCCGGAAGACCTCTGCATACCCCCAGTACATGTAT
Organism: Caretta caretta; assembly: GCF_965140235.1. Taxonomy (NCBI): domain Eukaryota; kingdom Metazoa; phylum Chordata; order Testudines; family Cheloniidae; genus Caretta; species Caretta caretta. The sequence continues at coordinate 204,778,379 of NC_134207.1, read as the reverse complement.
CCCCGGTTGAGAAACACTTTTATGTGCTCTGCCTGACAGACCCTACACCCAGACCCAGCTTTTTACATTTGACTGCCTAGATGCTTGGCTGGATGATATCACCCAAAAGAGTCTGTTCACCTAAAGTTCAGAACATTGTGCAGCAAAGCAGGAAACCCTCAGCTGGAATGACTTATAAAGCTAAGTGGAAGAGTTTTCTATGTGAGCATCTCAGCATCCATTTCTTTCACACCAGTTTCAGCACTATTGGCCTATTTGCTATCTCTGAAGCAATCTGGACTTTCTGTAAGCGACAGAAGTGTTCGTTCAATGGTAATAGCTGTGCATTACCCTCCTACCCAGTGCCACATATTTTCTCATCCTAAAGGTCCGGATTCTTTAAGGGCTCTATTCATGTTTTTCCTCCAGGCAGAAGCCTCCCCCCCCCTTGAACCTCAATATCATAGTAACAATATTGAGGAGTCCTCAATTTCAGCTATTAGCAACCTATTCCCGTTACCTCTTATTGATGAAAATTGCCTTTTTAGTAGCCATTACATCAATTTTAGGGATAGAGGAGATTCAGGCCTTCATGGCAGGTTCCCCTTATAAGGATCAGGTTACTTTCAGGCCTCAGCCCAAGCTCCTGGCCAAAGTGGTTGCAACGTTCCACATGAACGGCGGATGGAAAATTTGTTACTGATTTCCTTTCTGTGACTGATTTCTCTCCCAGTCCATTACTAGCAGGCTGTAGGGACCAGTAAGGAGAAATAGTAGGATACTACTGTTTACACGGGGATCATCTTATTTCCAAAGGATGCGACACAATAATAAAGAGCTAGCTGGTAGTGTATTGATATGGGGCCATCTAGCAACCTTAGCAATTTCCTGTGTGGTAGTTGCTCTTTGGGTTCAGGTTGCTGCCCAAGAGCATTAGGTTTTATATTGTCACCTGTCATTGTAATAACTGGTTCCTGTAGCTCCTATTGCTTTTCCTGGAGCCAAATATGGTTCTCTGATGCACTATTTTATACTTCTGCCAGCACCATGCCTATCTAACAGCACCCACGAATGGGGGTTTCCTACTGCCCCTAACAACAGTGGGGCCCCTGGAAAAATGAACCACACCACCTCCCAGCACTCTGGGAGAAGGGATTAGAACTATTTGCTTTCCATGGGTCAGGGCTGTGGGAAGGCGTCAGGTGTGCGGTTTGCATTTGACAGCCGGCATTCCCACAGACAGCAAATGTAAGTTCAAAGGGGTCCGTGTGGCAGCCTGATATTGCTGTTTTAAAGAAAAAGTGTCTGGTTTGCTCACACCAGAAGTGCAGAGGGAACAAAGCAGTTGTCCACATAAATAAATGTCAGGATCTGTTGTGTTAAAGAGATCAGAACTAGCGTTTCAAGGCTTAGTTTGGAGGGAAGCCATCATCTTCCTGAAAAGTGAGATTCTGTGCCATTGGCCGTGCTAGAGCCCTAAAGAAGAGGCCAGAAACCAGTTTCCAGTGTGCTTTCCATTTCCCAATTAAAAGTCAGTCTTTAAACATGGATTCCCATTGACTCTTAAGCTATTAAACCGGTTTACACTATATCAATAGGGCATATTCTCCTTGTATCACAAATATCATCCCTTTCACACCCTGCTCTCTCAAACATAAACATTAACAGAAAGTTAAACGAAGATGGCCACTTAACAAATGACATTTCATATCCTTTTGCTTTTGTAATTATCACCTCCCCAGCACCTCTGGCATCCCATGTTACATGCAGATTGAGACAGGGAAAAGGACGTCTTGTTTATTGTAAATGGTTATGTACAGCTGAAGTATTACAAAAATAATTTCAGCAACATGACCATCTGCACTAATAGGCTCAGAACTAACAGATGTAATTCAAAAAATAATCAGATTCATAATACATGTTTTCTTTCCTTGTGACCTTTTAGCCTGTTGGCGAACGCACAGGTTTCCTTTGATTACCCTGAGCACAGAACATCTTAAATTCATACACAACATGGCTGTTCAAATTCTGACCTACCTGGAAAATTTTCTTGTGGTCCAAAAATCCCCATGTAATTGCTACACTAAATTATGTTCTTTAGACTGTGGCAAATTGCCAGCACTACTTTGATGGGTCTTGCGCTTTCTCTTTTTGGGGAGGGTTCAGGGCACCATTTCTTGCCCTCGAACGGGGGTATAAACTGCCCCACTAGTGTCCTAGAGGAGGGGAGTGGAGAGGGAGGGACCCGGGCCCGCTCTCTACTCTGGGTCCCAGCCCAGGGGGCCTTAGGGATAATGGTAAACTGCTTGAACTAGCAGTTCCTTCCCCTGGGCTTCTTCTTTCTCCTGCCCTTCAGCTTGTGGGGCTTCCTGCCCACCCTCTGCACAAACCAGGTGTCCCTTTACCTAGGGTCTTGGTCTTCTTAGCCCACCGCAACATTTCTCCGAACTCTCCTCTGCTTCCCTCCAAACTGCTCTCTGCTCCAACACCACTTCACTCTGCTTCAACTCCTTCCCTTGTCTGATTGGAGTAGGGGGGTTTTATCAGGTGACTGGCTTCAGGTGCTTTAATTAATATATAGCAAACTTTCTTCCCTCTACAGGGAATAAGGCTCCCTTCTAACACTCTCCTGCTGCCCTCTGGCCATGCTGTATCACAAGACTCATCACTAACTAGTTGTCTGTGGTGATTGTTTACTTATGAAGAGTTTGGCATCTTTCTTCTGCATCTTAATGGTCTAATAGTGAAACACCAGCATTTTCAAACCACATAGTAATTTATAATTCATTTGCTCTGAAGCCATCTTAATGGAAGAATTATTCGTGCAGCATACAGACATTCAGGCCAGTAGCAAAAGTGTTTATTTAGCCTATAGTGATAGGAAACACGAAGAAACCTCTGCTCTTTAAAGGGCACAAATTTAAAGAGAAACAACAATCATTCTGCTGATTGTGTTGAAGAACCATAGCATTTCATTTTGGAAAAGTGTTCTTCAAGCTTTGTGTGGTAAACAGGGATGGGCTGTTACTAGAAAAAGTGAGACACTAGAAAAAAAACCACAATTTTGATGAGCTACAGCTCACTTCATCTGATGAAGTGAGCTGTCGCTCACGAAAGCTTATGCTCAAATAAATTGGTTAGTCTCTAAGGTGCCACAAGTACTCCTTTTCTTTTTGTGAAGACAGACTAACACGGCTGTTACTCTGAAACCTGACAATTTTGATGAATTCTTATATCTTTTTAAAAAATGGTTTTCAAGGTACCTTGTGTTGGTACTATTATTAAATTAAATGTATTCCTAATTCCCTTTGTATCACTCACCATGAGCTCATTTAGTATTGTGGGTGTGATGAGATACTCTTATAGGCCTTCCATTAATTAACTAGAAAATGTTTTATGGCTAGTTACCATTAGCACATCACAGATATCCACTGCCTTCGCTAACGGAGTTTTAGAACAAATAAAAGAAAGCTCTTAAATTGTGAAGACTTTTTCCTCATATGGATGAAGTGCTGAACATGGTAACTGACTCCAGTCAACAGTATAGGTACACTGCTGCTGCTGACAATTTTTGCACTGGTAGTCAGCCCCACTTAAATGAGACTCATGTCACCATTAGCAGGCTGGACCTAAATGAATTAAACTGTGGGTAAAAGCTGTAGAAAGTTTGCTGGTTTAATAAAGGTACATTTAATGCTAAAATAGTCACATCAGACCTGCGCATCACTGGCATGGTGTGGTATTGGCACACCCTTTGGCTGAGCTTTCACTGCGCCAAGCACACACAGACCAGGATTTAACTCACCTGGAAGCCCTTTCCTCACTGTGCAATCAGTGCTCTTTGTTGTGATGTCAGCCCTCTACAAGGCATACAGCTCACCCTCTGGCATGGAGCAAGTCCCTGGGTTGCTCAACCTTGGTCTTCCCTTGGTTTCTTGTTCAAGACATAGGCATAACAGGTAGCAGACAGGCCTGTCCCACTGAGTACTAGAATCTGTTGACCACAGCAAGGTAATTCTCTGTCCCAGCTAGCTCTGGCTTGAGGATGGTGCGGGGAGGGGTAGGAAAGGGGACTAGCTACTCTCCCTGCCTCTTGCCTCTGAGAACCAAATTGGTTTGTGGGAGAACTATCTGAAGGGGGGACACTGCTGTAAAGCTGGGTGCTTGTAGTTGGTTATGTTCCTCTGGCTGAGAAGCAAACTGGAGCTCTCTTTCCTACAATGCACAAAGCAACAGAGAGACCTTATCCCCTGCAGCTGGAAGCCAACTCCCTTATCTTGCCCCAAATACCATGCTTGTTTGGATTGGATACCCGTGTCTGGGCAGTCCCAGCCATTTGCAGGCTAGACTGAGTATGATTGGTTGTGTAGGCATGTCAGTCAAACTCCTCACCTAGCAATTCCTTTTCTCTGGCCCAGCAGCTCCCATTGTCCAGATTTCAAGCACAGCACCTGGGCAGTCTCTTTCACGTTCTTTGCCTCTGTCCTGCTCTCTTTCGAGTCTCTGAATGGCAAGGAGAGCTAACACTGACTAAATTAAACAATTGCATGATCTTATCATTGGAACCTTGCTCTCTCTCCTCCTTTCTCCACCCCCATCACAGCCACCCTTGGGACAGTGAATGAGAGTTTTCAAAGTCAATTATGGGATTTACCCAAACAGGTCCTGTTCATTTCAGTGGAATGTGTGTGGATAAAGCCCTACTTGCCTTTGAAAATGTCAACCATTGCACTTGGGTACTGGTAAGTAATAAAAATCTGTGACTATGAGGTGTCTTGGAGTGGAAATCATTGCCAAAATTGGCCCTCTGAATATTTCAGGATTTGGAAATAGTACACACAAACTGCTAGGGTGTGAAGAGGTCAAATGCTCCCAGAGAAAGGGTTTTTAAATTTTCAGTAATTATAACCCAATAAAAGAATAGAGAACTGTTTTTTCTAATCGTCACTGAACCTGCAAGTGACTGAAAAGTACATCAATTGAAAAAAAATGTATTGTACCTTCTAGGGCAATATCTCCTCAATCTTGTCTACATGGAGGAAGTGGCATCAGTTTAACTGCATAATTTTAAGCCAATATAGTTAAAGTGGTACAAACACTTTGTGGTTTCAAAGCGGTTTATTGCAGTTTAGATTAAACAGGTTCCTAATTGATTTAACATAGACCACATTAGCCTAGTTTAAATTGAAATTAAACAGGAGTTTAATTAAATCAGTTTTAAATCACACCTTTAATCTGGTACAAGGGTTTAAACTCAGATCCTTATGGATATTTAGGCTCCTAACTTCCATTAAAATCAATGAAAGTTAGGAGCCTAAATATCTCTGAGGATCTAAACCTTAATAGCCTCTCCTTAATTCTTTCAAATAAGGGCCAGTGAACTAGTTAACCAGATTTGTAACATCAGCAATTAATGCTAATGGAATATTGCTTAAACCACCCACCAGCATGACTGATCATGCTTATTTGTAGGCCAAGCTAATGGCAAGAGTGTAAAATAAGATGCCTCCCACTCACATTTGTTTCTTCTTTTAGTTTTGTAAACGTTTGGCATCCAATTAGAGCAAAGTACATCATAATGTGCAACCAAACAAATGTTTTCCAGTGGAAATTCACTATTTAACATACATGGCCATGATATAACTATTTTCCTAGAACGCTGGTTGACGTAATTTTTTAATTCAGAGAAACTTAATAAGACACAGGTTGCATTTTAAGGACCAGCTTTATACTCAGTGAAAAGATACTGTGCCAATAAAATCTGCAAACAAATTTTGCTAACTATCCAGAGCACAAAGAAAAGGAGTACTTGTGGCACCTTAGAGACTAACAAATTTATTTGAGCATAAGCTTTCGTGAGCTACAGCTCACTTCATCGGATAATAAATGAAGGAATGTTTAGGGTATGGGAACAAACCTTTGCCTCAGGGTACAGAATGAACTCACTGTAAAGTCCCATAAGGTATTAAAATTATTTACAGTCCTGTTTTTTTAATATTCCATTAAAATAAATACTCTTCCATTACTATGGGGAAAAAATACTAACGTTTTCTGTGCATGAAATGGAGTGATTTAAATCTAGCCGTGATTATCCAAATTACATGGGCATTTGAAGTTGTATGATTATTTTCTCCCTGCAGTGTTCTGCAAATTGCATTATTGCTTTTAGATGTGGACTGTAGTTTAAAAAAATAGCTTGAACATGCATGGTGTGCACTTAGAAAACATTTTATTGAGTCAAAATACTGTGCAAAGAAAGACTAATGAGAATTACCAGGCACAAATCAGCCTATGGGAAAAACTACATTGAACATAAGAACAGTCATACCGTGTCAGACCAATGGTCCATCTAGCCCAGTATCCTGTCCTCCAACAGTGGCCAATGCCAGGTACTTCAGAGGGAATGAACAGAACAGGTTATCATCAAGTGATCCATCGCCAGGTGCCCATTCTTAGCATCTGGCAAACAGAGGCCAGGGACACTTCAGAGCATGGTTTTGTATCCCTGCCCATCCTGGGGTAATAGCTATTGATGGACCTATCCTCCATGGACTTAGCTTGTTCTTCTTTGAATCCTGTTATAGTCTTGGCCTTCACAACATCCTCTGGCAAAGAGTTCCACAGGTTGACTGTGTGTTGCATGAAGAAATACTTCCTTTTGTTTGTTTTAAACTTACTGCCTATTAATTTCATTTGGTGACCCTTAGTTCTTGTGTTATGAGAAATAACACTTCCTTATTTACTTTCTCCATACCAGTCACGATTTTATAGACTTCTATCATATCCACCCCTTAGTTGTCTCTTTTCCGAGATGAAAAGTCCCTGTTTTATTAATCTCTCCTCATATGGAAGCTGTTCCATACCCCTAATTAATTTGTTGCCCTTTTCTGTACCTTTTCCAATTCAAATATATCTTCTTCTTTTTTTGAGATATGAGGCAACCAGATCTGCACACAGTATTCAAGATGTGGGCATACCATAGATTTATATAGAAGTGATATATTTTCTGTCTTATTATTTATCCCTTTTCCTAATGATTCCCAACATTCTGTTAGCATTTTTCACTGCCGCTGCATATTGAGTGAATGTTTGTAGAGAACTAGCCACAATGACTCCAAAATCTCTTTCTTGAGTGCTAAGAGCTTATTTAGACCCCATCATTTTATATGTATAGTTGGGATTATGTTTTCCAGTGCGCATTACTTTGCATTATCAACATTGAATTTAATCTGCCATTTTGTTGCCCAGTCACTGAGTTTTGTGAGATCCCTTTGTAACTCTTCACAGTCTGCTCTGGACATAACTATCTTGAGTAGTTTTGTATCATCTGCAAATTTTGCAACCTCACTGTTTACCTCTTTTTCCAGCTTATTTATGAATATGTTGAACAGTATTGGTCCCAGTACAGACCCCTAGGGGATACCACTATTTACCTCTCTCCATTCTGAAAACTGACCATTTATTTCTATCCTTCATTTCCTATTTTTTAACCTGTTAGTAATCCATGAGAGAACCTTCCCTCTTATCCTATGACAGTTTACTTTACTTAAGAGCCTTTGGTGAGAGACCTTGTCAAAGTATTTCTGAAAATCTAAGTACACTGTATCCACTGAATCACCCTTATCCACATGCTTGTTGACTCCCTCAGAGAATTCTAGTAGATTGGGGAAGCATGATTTTCCTTTACTAAAACCATGTTGACTCTTCCCCAACAAACTGTGTTCATCTATGTGTCTGTTAATTCTGTTCTTTACTATAGTTTCAACCAATTTGCCTGGTACTGAAGTTAGGCTTACTGACCTGTAATTGCTGGGATCACCTTTGGAGCTTTTAAAAATTGGCATCACATTAGCTAGTCATCTGGTACAGAAGCTGATTTAAATGATAGGTTACAGATCACAGTTGTTAGTTCTGCAATTTCACATGTGAGTACCTTCCGAACTCTTGGGTGAATATCATCTGCTCCTGGTGACTTATTGCTGTTTAGTTTATCAATTTGTTCCAAACCCTCCTCTAATGACACCTCAATCTGAGACAGTTCCTCAGATTTGCCACCCAAAAAGCATGATTCAGGTTTGGGAATCCCCCTCACATCTTCAGCTGTGAAGATGGATTCAAAGAATTCATTTAGTTACTCTGTAATGGCTTTATTTTCCTTGAGTGCTCGTTTAGCTTCTCGATTGTCCAGTGGCCCCACTGGTTGTTTAGTGGGCTTCCTGCTTCTGATGTACTTAAAAATGTTTTGCCATTATTTTTTGAGTCTTTGGCTAGCTGTTCTTCAAATTATTTTTTGGCCTTCCTAATTATATTTTTACACTTCACTTGCCAGAGTTTATGCTCCTTTCTATTTTCCTCGGTAGGATTTAACTCCCACTTTTTAAAGGATGCCTTTTCCCCCTCTCACTGCTGCTTTTACTTTGATGTTTAGCCATGGTGGCACTTTTTTGGTCCTCTTACTATGATTTTTAATTTGGGGTATATATTTAAATCAAGCTTCCATTATGGTGTCTTTAAAAAGTTTCCATGCAGCTTGTAGGGATTTCACTTTTGGCACTGTACCTTTTAATTTCTATTTAACGAACTTCCTCATTTCTGTGTAGTTCCCCTTTCTGAAACTAAACGCTACCATGGTGGGCTGCTTTGGTGTCCCCCCAACCCCAAAGGGATGTTAAATTTTATTATGTTATGGACACTATTACCAAGTGGTTCATCTATATTCAGCTATATCCTGTTGACCAGATCCTGTGCTCCACTTCAGATTAAATCAAGAATTGTCTCTCCTCTTGTGGGTTCCAGGACTAGCTGCTCAAAGAAGCAGTCATTTAAGGTGTCAAGAAACTTTATTGTTTATGGAATTACTTTGTTTACAGAAAATGAAAAACAGAAGGTATTTTTTAAAAACACCACGCAGGACTGCCTAACTAATTATAAACTGGGACTCTTTGCTTATTAAGAAAAGAAAAGCTACTACATGTTACATTTTTAAGCTGACTAAAACTGTTTAAGAGTATATTCAAATATGATCTAAAAAAACTGTTACACGTACATTTTACTGTAAAGATTTTAATATACCTCCAAACATGAAAATGTTGACCATTTTACATCATAAAGTTTGTATGTCAGCTGAAAAACATGGTTACCTGTTGTAAAAGAAAGGTTTAGTCATCAGGTTGTATTCTTGAGGGTCATTTGGTAGCTTTCACTGACATTTGCCTGGTAGCTATTTGATTTTAAAAAAACCCCATCTTTCATGTGACACACACTACTCCAGTTGATAAACGATGAAAAGTCACATAATAGCAGTGCTAGCAGATGGTGAGCGTATCCACTGTTAGTGAATATGTACAATTAATGAGTTACATTTTACGTGCAGTTTTCATTTTCTTTTCTATTTCTTGAAACCCCAGCAAGCATTGCCAAAGGGCTGATTAGCAACCTAAAAATCCAGAACACCAAAATGAGAGAATAGGGAATCTTAGGCATTATGTTAGAGCCATCTGCTTAACACACAACACGCATTCATCAAGAGGTTTGTTTCCCCATCAGGTTCCCGTTATGTACCTACAATATTTGTGGTCTGTTTATTGCTTTATATATCTGCAAGAGTAAACTAAATTCAAGAGAATAGCAGTGAGTAGATACGTTATTGAAGATAAATACAGCTACAGCCACTTTATCAAACTTCCCAGTTCCAGCCTCTGTAAGCCTCAATACCATTTTCTTGACAACACAACAGGGCAGGGTGCAATAACTATTTCAGCAATGATACTTTGATAAAATTATTACATAAGGAAATTGACTAAAAATGCTTCTCCTAAACTAATATGAAATACTGAATACAAACCTGTTTTTGTTAAAACAGCACAGAGCAGTTTAAATGTCAGTGGTTTTTCTTGAGTCACAGAACAAGCCTGACTATGTTTTCATTCCCAGCTTGGTAATCACAATACATTTCATCTGTACCTTTAGAAACTAAGGGCAGTAGAGCCAGTCCCATTCTCAGTAAAGTCAATGGAAATTTTGCCATTAACTTATGTGGGAACAAAAGCGGGCCCTACAGTTAGTTGGAACTTTAAAGATGCCTGTGTATGTTAATTGGAGAGAATAAAATTGTATAGGGCAGGTACAAAGCCAAATTAAAAGTTGTATTAAGCAATGAAGCTAGTGAGGATGATTAGCAAAACTTGTCCTTTAGTTTGGCAAAAGATCTGCAACTCTTTCAATAATCTCGAGATGCAGGTGATTAATTGCAGGAAGCATCCATGGCTCCAGCCCCATTGTCCCCATCCCAACTGTCAGTTATTAGAACACAGCTTCCTTCATGCATGATCTGGTTCTCACAGTTGTCCAATGCATCATTGTGACTCAAGCACACTTCCACTTCTTTTTGATCAGTATCATGACTTGGATGCCATTTTTCTTCTGATTCCTCATTGCCATGGATCGATGTGTCTTTGTCCTCTCGTATCTCAGATGCCTTGTCTGAGACACTATCCAGCTGGTCATTCAAGACTGGTTTGCAGTTCCCAACATTTTCAATTGTTGACAATTGTGCTTCTAAATTTCTTGTGTTCTCTATAACTTCACACTCTGGTTTTTCTTCTGCTGTTTGTTTCTCCCTCGAACTTAGTTTAGCCTTGATTGATTTCTTCGTTTGTTTGTTGTGCATCTCTTCTTTGGAGAACCTCCAGTGAAACTATAAATAAAAGATTTGAAAGTTAAAGGTCACTTTAAACAAAAATAAAAACTCAAGTAGAGATTTGCTTTCTGAAATAATAATGGTTGATCTGGCCAAAGGATCCAACCTCAAAATATATATTGTATATGAGTACCCAGACTACTTAAAATTGTTACATTTGTAGCTATTAGACACATGTAGATACAAAGCTTCTGTTCCTTTCTGTCTCTACTGCTTTGTATGCTTAGTAAGTTTCTTGATGAAGGATATTTCAGTGCTGAGGTAATAACCCACAACATCCTGGCAGACATTCCAAACTGTTCTGAAAGCAAGAAAATGGAAAGCTGTGCTAATGTAGACAAACAGAGGAAGAGATCCTGGAATATTATTCCAGTTTTTCAACAAGTTAGCAGTAGAAGTAACAAAGCCTGACTGAGAACACAAGCGCACACATTCACTAAGCATGTGAAGACAGCAACTCAGAAAAATTAGAAATTCAGCTTTTAAGGTGGAATCCCACTGCTTGTTTTATGACTATTTATCCTCTCTCTCAGATACGTGTAAGTGTGTATATAAAGTGTGCTATGTACACATTGATATAAAACCAAAATGTGAAAGAGCTGTGCAAGAACAGTTTTATAAGAAAATCATTCAAGTATTGTCTATCACATAGAAAAGTACTGTACTTCTATCCTATGTACTGTTTGGAGTCTGCCACAAAATAACTCTAAAGGGTATTCTTTTTCAGAAGCCCACAGTTCCCACAAGACCAGCATTTGCAAGATTAAACCAACATTTTGAAACTTTCAGGAACTTTTCCAAGTCAGTTTGTGGACTAAAAAATTCCAAATGTATAATCTGAGCTGCTTGTGCTAAGCCATACATACAGTGCAGAATCCAGAAGTGATTTTACAGTACAATGTTTTAAACACTGAGCATTTAAAAGACCAAGTGATAAACAGTGCAAGTAAGTAGCAAAACATCCTGAGCCATTTGTACAAAAGTTTCTGGGGGAGAATGCACAAGGCCACCTCATACAACACACACCACAAGACTCATCTTGACCACCATTTTGGATGATCTGTGTTGACTAATGCTGAAGGCTCTATTTTGACTAGCAATAAAAGTAACTATGGTTTCTTGAAATGTTGATGCAATAGTCATAGAATTAAAATCAGAAGGGACCACCAGATTGTCTAGTCTGTCCTCCAATATATCACAGGCCACCAAAACCACCTACCACTCACACACTGAACCCAACAACTGAAATTAGATCAAGGTATAGCCCTCAGGAGACTATTGCGTGCCACAGGCAAAGAATAGGAGAGACTGAGGTGCACCGATGCCCAAGGCCCCTGCAAGGGCAGGAAATTGATTGAGAGGTACCCAGATGAACCTGGCAGGCAACTTGGACCACATGCTGCAAAGGAAGATGAAACCACCCCAAGACCACTGGATAATCAGTTGAACATGAGCTCCCAGTGTGATGCTGTGGCCAAAAGAGCTAATGCGATCCTGGGATGCATAAACAGGGGAATCTTGAGTAAGAGGAGAGAGGTTACTTTACATCTGTATTTGACACTTGTGCACCCACTGCTGGAATATTGTTACTCTTCGGGGGATTCTGCGGGACTGTGCACCCGCAGAAAACACCCTCCCCCTGCAGATTTCCTGCTTTTCCCTGCAGAAAACGGCAGGGAAGCTGCGCTTGGGGGAAGGGGGGGGCGATCATGTGTGCAGTTTTTTGCGGGGGAGCACACGGGGTTACATTTCTGCAAATGTAGAGCTGCCCAGCTCCCCCAGACAGAGCTGAGGCATGGGCGGGGGAGCACACGGGGTTACATTTCTGCAAACGTAGAGCTGCCCAGCTCGGAGGCTGCATCTCGGGCTCCGCTGACTCTGCATGCAGCCTCCTGGCGCCAGTCGTGCTCCCCGTCAGTGTGCTGGGAGCCTTCCTGTTTTCTGTGGAACAATGAGTGCCCGCAGCGGGGCTGGGTAACGGTGGGAAATGAGGGAAGGGGGCTAAGGGGAAGGGAGGAGTGGAACAGGGCCGGGAGAGGGCAATGTGGGAGTGAAGGGAGGGGGAGGGAGAAGAAAAGGGAATAGGGGAATTGTGGGGGGGAAGTGGGAGCCTAACATGCTTGTCCCCTTGGCAGCAGCTGGGGCTCCCCCGTTAAGCAGGCCCATCAAACTCTCACCCTGACAAGCCGTACCCCCCGCTACACCTGCACCCCTCTGACAAGGCCCTCACCCCACTAAGCCCCAACCAGCTGCACCTGGACCCCAACACCCAGACCACCCCGCACTGAGTCCCCATCCCCCCACACTCAGACCCCCACCCCCGCTGAACCCAACCACGGTCACCTGAACCTCCTGCAGAGTCCCATTGTCCCTGCACCCGGAACCCCCCAATGAGCCCCTGTGCAGCCAGATCACCCATTGAGCCGCCCACACCCAGACTGCCCCACACAGAAACCTCTCACCCCACACCTGGATCCCCCCACACTAAGCCTCTCCACACTTGGATCCTGCTGGGCTGAGCCTGCCCAGCCACACCTGGCACAGGGGGGCATGACCCCAGGGTGCTTCTGGGGCAGGCCCAGCCCTTGCACTGTGTCAGGGTCAGTTGCAGCCTCACTGCTGAGTCCTTGTACTGGGGGAGGTGGTGATCTCCCACCTCAGTGAAGCCAGTGGCCTGTGCTGCCATGCTGGAGCCACATTTATTTACTGACAAATAAAACTTGCAGAATTTTAAAATGTTGTGCACATAATTTTTAACTTTTTGGCAAAGAATTCGCTTAGGAGTAATATTGTGTCCAGTATTAATGCCCACAATTCAAGAAGGATGTTGATAAATTGGAGAGGGTTCAAAAAAGAGCCACAAGAATGATTAAATGATTAGAAAACAGGCCTTATGGTGATAGCGTCAAAGCGCTCGGTCTATTTAGCTTAACAAAGAGAAGATTAAGGGGTGACTTGATTACAGCCATAAGTACCTACATGGGGAACAAATATTTAATAATGGGCTCAGCTGCCTAACAGAGAAAGGCATAACACATCCAAGCGATGGAAGTTGGAGCTAGACAAATTCAGACAGGAAATAAGGTGTAAATTTTTAATGGCAAGAGTAATTAACCACTGGAATCATGTACCAAGGGTTGTGGTGGATTCTCCATCACTGACAGGTTTTTTTTACTCAAGAACGGATGCTCCTCTAAACGACATGCTCTCAGAATTATTTTGGGGCAGTTCTGAGGCCTGTAGTAAACAGGAGGACAGACTAGATCAGGGGTCGGCAACCTTTCAGAAGCGGTGTGCTGAGTCTTCATTTATTCACTTTAATTTAAGGTTTCGCGTGCCAGTAATACATTTTAATGTTTTTTTAGAAGGTCTCTCTCTATAAGTCTACATATTATATAACTAAACTATTGTCATATGTAAAGTAAACAAGGCTTTCAAAATGTTTAAGAAGCTTCATTTAAAATTAAATTAAAATGCTGATCTTACGCCTCCGGCCCGCTCAGCCCACTGCCAGCCTGGGGTTCCGTTCACCTAGGCCAGCAGCAGGCTGAGTGAGGCCTGCGGCCAGGACCCCAGCTGGCAAGGGGCTGGTAGCCAGAACCCCAGACCAGCAGTGGGCTGAGCGGCTCAGCCACTGCCATTCAACCCACTGCTGGTTTGAGGTTCCGTCCGCCGGGAGGGTCCCAGCTGCCAGCCCCGCTCAGCCTGCTGCCAGTCTGGGATCCCGGCTCTGCCCACATAGAGTGGGTACCTACCATCTCCCTGGTTCTAGCCCATTCTCTTCCTCTCTCTCTCTGCATTGAGATGAGGGTGGGAGTGCGCTGAGCACAGGGCTGGGGGTGAAGGAGCAGGCTGGGGGTTGGGGTGTAGGGTCTACCCGGGAGCTAGAATGAGGGAGGGGGCTCAGGGTTGGGGCAGGAGGTTTGGGTGTGGAGTGCTTACCTGGGCAGCTCCCATTTGGTGCGAGGGGTGCAGGTGGGAATGTGGGAGGCAGGTGCAGGAGCTCCCATTGGTGCTCAGGGTGGGGGTGAGAATGTGGGGGTGAAAGAGTCAGGGCACAGGGTGTGGGGGGGCTAGGTATGTGTGGGGGGGTGCAGGGGTCAGGGCAGAGGGCTGGGGTGTGTGTGAGGGGGGTGCAGGGGTCAGGGCAGAGGGCTGGGGGGGTGGGCTAGGGTCATGGGGGTGCTCCCAGCCCCCTGCCCAGAGCGGCTTACGGCAAGGGGCTGGAGGGGATATACCCTGATTCCACCCCACTTCCCCAAGGCCCCATCCCCACCTCTTCTCCGCCTCCTCCCCAGAGCAGCGAGCTTCTCCCCCTCCTCCGCAAGGGCCATCAGCTGATCGACGGCAGGAAGGGAGAGGAAGGGCAGGAACCCAGCACGCTGGGGGAAGAGGCGGAGGAGGGGGGACCTTGCCTGCCCTGCAGCAGCCGCCGGCAGGACCAAGCTTCTTCACCCTGCCCCCGGGAGAGGGTAGGAAGGGGGCAGGATTTTTAATGGCATGCTACTGTCTGCCAGGGTCCCAACCTGGGTTCGGCAGCAGGCTGAGCGGGGCTCGCGGCTGGGACCTGGTGGGCCGCAGCGTGCCATTAAAAATCGGCTCGCGTGCCATCTTTGGCATGCATGCCATAGGTTGCTGACCCCTGGACTAGATAATCATAATGATGTCTTCTGCCTTAAAATGTATGAATCTATTAATCAGACCTAGGGGAAAATTCCTTCCTGACCCCATATATGGCAATCAGTTAGATCCTGAGCACGTGAGCAAGAACCAGCCAGCCAAGCACCTAAGAGCACTGGCCAACTCTGTCCAGTGTCCCATCTCCAGCTGTGACCATCTCTGAGGCTTCAGAGGGATGAAAAGAAAAAAGAAACAAGGGGGAGGAGAGAATCCCTTCCTGACCCCTAATAGGTGTAATGTGCTTATAATATCCAAAAATTAGTCAGAGGGCAAAGGATTTATCTGCCTCATCCCTGAAGGAAAAGTCAACCTTCCCAAGCAAAGTCAGCCGAAACTTTCAAGTGGTTAGTTACTTCACCATTTAAACAAATTGCCTCACCAATTTGCCAGCACCCAGGTCCCACTCTGCATCGTGCTGCATGCCAACAGCATGCCAGCTGTCAAAAACTCAGCAGCAGCTCCTATCGGGGACTGGGCAGATCCAGGAAGTGGGACGGACCCATTACCTGAGAGCTCACCAGCAGGGAGGGTAAACTAAGGAGTCGGGGGAGAAGGGAGGGAGTCCAGGAGGGTCAGGTTGGTGAGAGGAGGGGAAGGTTAGGCTGGTGAAGGGCACTTTGCCTCACACATTTGCAGTTCTTCTGGCACCCATGCTTTCCATACTACATAAAATACGGGAAGCTGTGGACCTTAGCTTTCTCCTCTGCCTGTCCAGCTGGAGTCCAGAAGTCATTTTCCCAATGCTACAGGTCTATACCAAAGACCACCAAGAGGACAGCTCACGTTCACAAATCTTTTGCCCTCCTTAGCAATCTGATGCAAGAGGACCACCCAAAACCATATCTTAGAGATAAAACATTTTCCAAACGAAATTTTGAAAACCAGACTTCCCCATTTTGCACCCACAAATAACCTACAAATAACTGTAAGCACAAAGTCTGCCATTTGTGATCCGGTTCTGCTCACAGATAAGGTAGTTGTGTAAATCCCATATGTTATGCCCACAGTTAATTGCACATGCAATTGCTTGCAAGCATACAGAGGCATGGTTGAGACCCTTACTTCATAATGACAGGTTTCAGAGTAACAGCCGTGTTAGTCTGTATTCTTAAAAAGAAAAAGAGTACTTGTGGCACCTTAGAGACTAACCAATTTATTTGAGCATGAGCTTTCGTGAGCTACAGCATGCGATGAAGTGAGCTGTAGCTCACGAAAGCTCATGCTCAAATAAATTCGTTAGTCTCTAAGGTGCCACAAGTACTCCTTTTCTTTTTACTTCATAATGCTGAAGTAATGCTCCAGCTGGTCAAACTCGGAGGGAGCAAAAAATCTCCTAACAGTAGCTAGATTTAGCCTATATTCTTTTATGTTTTATTTGAGCCTAGATGTCGTTCACCAAATGTATCTTGCATATAAATATATTAAAGCAAACACTGCAATTTTTTAACTTGAGTGTCTAAATTTAGACACTCGAAAAAAGTGTCCTGATTTTCAGAGGTGCTGAGCACCCACAATTCCCATTTAAATCAGTTGGAGTTTTCCCTGAATAGAGGCTACATATCAGGCCCAAAATGTTAAAAAGTTTCTTCTGAACTAAGGTCAGCCTTTACAGGGTTTAATGTTCATGAAGCCTAATTTCTGCTGAAATGAGCCTTAATTTTGTCTCAAGAAACAGCAGATAAACTTCATGAGTAATTAGATTAAATCTGCAGCCTGTGATGGGGCAATGAGAGATACAGTTATCGCTGTCTTACAGGAGAGTTTGTACAATTCCTTATACGTTTCCTTTCTGTTCTGCTGGCTGAACTGCATAGCACCAGACTAGTTCATATGTAGGATTTAGTTTCCACCCCTGCAATTTCATTTTAATCTTATCAGCACCTCATATTTTCCCCCTCCAAGTGTTTATTTACAAAAAAGTTTTAAACATGTAATCAAAAATTAAATAAAACTATCTGATCTTAGTGCCTATGCTTTTGTGCTGTGCAGAATGCTTAGCAACTGAATCAAATGTAAGGAGGTTTATGTCAGGCGTTTACCAGCAGCTGAATAACAATGATAGCTTTTTATAGAATTAGTATGAATTTGGATGATTTTACCTCTCCCATATTTTTCTTGAACCTTTGACTGAAAACCATCATATTTTATTACTTGTATTTTTGTACTACATTTATTTCAGACTCCTGCCCCATCCAACCCCCCCCGTTCCCTGACCACCCCCCGGGGACCCCTGTCCTCTGACCGCCCCCAGAACCCCTGCCCCTGACTGCCCCCCGCCGTCCCCATCCAACCCCTCCTCTCATTCCTGACTGTCCCCCCAGGACCCCTGCCCCATCAAACCACCCCTTCTCCCTGCCCCCTTATTGCCCCCGGAACCCCTGCTCCTGACTGCCCCCCGCCGCCCCATCTAACCCCCTCTCTCCTTCCTGACTGCTCCCCCAGGACCGCTGTGCCCATTCCCCGCCCTCTGACTGCCCCAACCCCTATCCACACCCCCGCCCCCGACCACCCCTGCCCTCCATCCAACCCCTCGCTCCCTGCCCCCTGACCGCGCTGCCTGGAGCACCGGTGGCTGGCGGTGCTACCGCCGCACGGCCCGGCTGGAGCCAGCCACGCCGCCGCGCAGCACAGAGCACGGGTCAGGCCAGGCTCTGCAGCTGCGCTGCCCCGGGAGCTCGCAGCCCCGCTGCCCAGAGCATTGCGCCAGCAGCCCAATGAGCTGAGGCTGAGGGGGGAGGGGCCGGGGGTGAGCCTCCCGAGCCAGGAGCTCAGGGGCCGGGCAGGAGGGTCCCGTGAGCCAGATGTGGCTCGCGGGCCGTAGTTTGCCCACTTCTGCTTTAGGTGGTGATCCACATTGGCACCAATGACACTACACCTGGCACTATTCCAGAGACTTCAGGGATCTAGAAAGGGAGCTGAAGGAGAGGAATATCCAGACTATCTTCTGGGAATCCTTCCTATGCCTCAAGTGAGAGAAGAAAGAAGAAATCAGAGGTGAACAGTTGGTTAAGTAAATGGTGTAGGGGAGAAGGTTTTGTGGGATACTGGGGCACCGATCTCCTGGGTGATACACCAATGAGGGTATCTGGGAGGGCTTTAAACTAATCAGAAAGGCAGAGGGTGTTAATGGAGCAATCGTGGTGCCAACACCCAAATATGTAAACCAGCCACATGGGTGTCATGCAAATCCAAGCACAAAGGGTAAAGGTAAGGGACACATTTTTAATCAATATTCTGATGCTAGGAGCCTAAGTTATAAACAAGAGGAGTTGGAGATGCTCATGTATGAGAAGAAGTATGATATGGTTGGTATTACTAGAACTTGTGGGATGGTTCATGTGACTGGAACATTAAAACTGATGGTTACAACTTATTCCATAGAAATAAAGGAAAAAAGAGAAGGGAGTAACACTTTACATCAAAGACACAGGAGAGTGTTACCCAGGGACCTCCTGATGCCAACTGGCAGAGGGCACAGGAGATGCACAGAGTTTTACATGGATCCCCTGCATCAGGTATGCACATAATAATTCACCAAAGGGTGATAGGTGAGGACTCTACTGAGAGCCAGTAGTCCACTGATCATCATAATCATTTTGAAATGTATGTACAAGTTAATATTTAAGGAGCTATGTATCTATAATAGAAGTTATAGTCACAAAGCCTAGGCCTTAAGGCCGGTAACCAGGAGATGATGTGACTCAGACTGATTCCTTCTGGACAGGATGTAATAAATGCTTATTGCCCTGTCTGGGCATTGTGTATTGTCCATGGCACAATATAGATCTATTTGCATCTGGAGCCAAAATGCTAATCAAGGGATTGTGAAATCTTCAAGAGAGGAAATTTACAAGAAGAAATAAAACAAAAGGAGGGGGATCCTGTTTATGAGTAAAGAGAATGAATTGTTGGAGTATATGTGGGGGGCAGAGTTCTCCCCTGCACAGTATCCCCCCGCACCCTTCCTTGAGTAGGCAAGCTGGCAGTGTGACTTGTCTCACAAACAGAAGATCACAACTGAGCCTGGCTTGTGAAACGCTGGGAGGACTTTGGGATGGGCGTTGCTATATAAGACGGGAAAGTAACTTGTTAAATAAATCCAGGTTCTAGAATGCAAGTTATGAAAGTATTTTATATGTAACTATTTGTTTCCAATATTTCTATTTGCCGTCATTTGAATCTCTTCTCTTTGTTAAATAAACTTTTGCTTGTTTTTCCCATAAATATATCTAACTGCTGTGTGTTAAATGGAACTGTGATCTGAGGTGAAACTGGTAAGCTGGAGTGCTCTGCTTCTTTGGGAACAGCAAATCTGTGAATTCTGTGAGTGTCCAATGGACCAAGGGCTAGACGCTCCTGGGGGATGCTTGGAGGGCTTGGCAGTTGAGTGTTCCTATCACTGACTTGCAGAGGGCCAGAGAGAGGAGTGCTTGTGTTGCCCAGGGCTGGTGGAGTCAGGGAGTTGACACATGACAGACACAGATAAGGCTTCTTCATGCTAAGGGCAGGTGGTAGCGAGGTGCCTCCCAACCCTGGCTAGTCTTGGGAAGTGTTAGAGTCATAGAGGATTCAGAATCACAGAACCTTGAAAGCTTACGGATTAAAGTTCTAACTAGTAAAACCAAAGATGGGCTACTGGTGGGCATATGTTACAGGTCACCAAATTCCACTAGTGAGCAGGATGAACTGCTCATTAGGCATCTGCCCATAAAGGGTAGAAGGAAAAAATTGTGTTATTGTGGGTAACTTCAGCCTGGTGGACATTTGCTGGACATTTCATGTAACCAGTAATGAAATGTCCTTAAAGTTTCTAAACATTAATAGCTGATGATTTCTTAAAACAGAAAGTCCTGAAACCAGTATGATGGTGTGAGGGAACTCAATAGTGGATCTCATTCTGATGGCCAAAGGTGACTTCATAGCAGGCCTAAAAATCAGTGGTTGCCTAGATACTAGTGATCATGATCTGATTATATTTACTTTGTGCAAACAGAATATGGCACCAACTAGTAATATGTTTATTTGGAACTCTAAGAGGCCAACTTTTCAAAGAATAAGGCAATTAATTGTCAGTATAACTGACGGAATATAAATTTAAAACGGGAAGCGTTAACAAAAATTGGTAATTGATCAAGAACATCCTATGGATGCCCAACAGCCACGAAAAAGGTTATCCTGGACAACAAATCATCCTGGTTAAAAGCAGTCCACATGGTGGGACTACCCCAGAACTGTAGACCCTGGGAGCCCTGGCAGTAGGACAGTGAAACCGACAGTCTTGCCAGTTTTGATGCTGCTACTAATAGTGATGAAACTGACAAGACTGTCAATTTTACTCAGTAGCTGTCTGAGACTGGGGAGCAGATTTTACTTTGGAAACTCCGTATGTCAGTGATTCTGAAACAAATTTTGGGGGGATTTCTGATTCATAGGAAATAAAAAACAAACTGAATTAATTCCCATTCGGAATGAAACCAAATTTTAAAACTATAAAATTTCCTGTGAACTGGAAATCCTGTGTTTTGGCCAGCTCTGCTCCTAATGTCCAACTCCACTTAATAAGCAGGCTCAACATTCTGCACTAGCTGAACTTCTGAACGGTCCCCGGGTGTCATCCCATTGCATTGGTAACTAATGTCAGAGTAGCTGCAGTAGATAGAGCAGGAATAAAATGGAGGCAGCTCTAGTAGCTTCTTCATCCTCTGATGGCTTGCTTTCACTAGATGGGTTGTATTTCATCTTCATACTTCACTTTTTTGGCTCCCTTGCATGCAGGTTGGGAAAGGTGAAACACATGTGAACAAGACCTGCTGGTCGGCAATCTGCCATTTTTTGGCTTGTACAAATCTCTGTATTTTCTCCTATCCTTTAAAGTATGACATGTTTGGGCCAGGATTTCTGCATGCTGCTCATTTAATAAAGGGAAGTGAAACACCTCAGGGAAGTGGGAATAAAATGAAGATGCACTGATACCTGTCAGCTGCATGCTCCATTAACGCTAGCTTGGTTTGGTTACTTTTTATAGGTTAGTGAAATTCTCCCAATCTCATATGTTAGTATTTATTTATATTTCAGAAGCACCTAGAAGCTCCAACTGAGATTAAGGCTCCACTCTACCAGACTCTATCCAAAAATATAGCAAGAGACAGTCCTCTGCCCCAAAGAGTTTACAGTCTAAACAGATAAGGCAGACAAAGGTGGGAGAAAGGAAATATTACGGTCCCCATCGCACAAATCATGAACAGGGGCAAATAGAGATTAAGTGACTTGCCCAAGATCACATAGGAAGTCTGTGGCACAACCAGGCATTGAGCCTACATCTCCTAAATCCCACTCCAATTCCTCGCTGTGTTTACTGTTTTTAATAGACCACATACTCTCTAGCTCCTTCCAATGGAAGGAAGAGTGAAGGACAGCACCTTTCATGTCCTTTGAGTATTTTGTTATTTCTTTGGTTTAATAGTTCACACCAGAGTTCTAAAGTGTTCTGATAATATTCAGCAAACCTTCTAAGTCATTAGAAATGTTGAAACTGATGTGGAAAATCAATTAGAATATTAGAGTACTGCCACAATAAACCTACACAGGAATTCAAGGTCATTTACCTTAGATTCTTTCTTCTTTGCTTTCTGGGGTAGAGAGGGTCTCTGAAGAAAGACAATCTGCTTAGTGGCTAAATTCCCCTCCCTGTAAAACATAATCCTGAAAATGAGTCAAGCTCATACAAAGTAGGATTCAAAATCCAAGAAATACCTCAGTCATTTACTTAAACTGGGCAAAAGAGAACCACCAGAAATAACCTAAACATCTGACTGTCTCAAATGCATATGAATAGAATGGTATTTGTTGGGAACCATCATCTTAATTTAGGCTCATGTCTAATTTGATACACCTAAAATCCCAGTTCAATCGCTGATGTTTTTTCTGCCAAATGTTTTAGAATTCAAGTATCAACACAGAATAAAGTTTTTGAAAAAAAAATCAGTCTATGTGACAGGCATAATAATCTTTATGTGCACTACAATGTCAATTACACATTGCAGTGTGCTTTTACTAGCCAAGCAATAAGTGCTGCCAGATTCTGCAATAGTGATAGCACTGATTAATGCACAGCTCGGGTGTGTAGGAAAGCACAAGGCAAAGCAAAATGCCTCCATCACTCAGGCTGTGCGTTAATCAGCACTAACGACCAATCTGAAGCATTTTATGGAGCTAATTATAAAATGGTTGACAGAAAGGAGTGGAAAGAAGGGAGAACACAGGACAATGTTGCAAAAAGGGATTAAAAATCCTTATTTGTGATTTTTCATCCACTGATTTATTCAAGAGTGTATGAAAAACATTAGATTAGAATAACTCCTTCCACTGGCTTTCCCAGCGTGTTTGGTCTTTATAGACTGTAAGCATTCAAGGACAGGAACTGTCTTCATCTGCGTCTCATACACCACTGGACACAATGTTGGTGCTTTAATAAACAACAACTTGGCAGATCTATTTTTTTTATTCATGAATGATGAAGTCACCTATTTGAAGAGCAGTTCTGGAATGTGCAGTAGTAAGGATCAACTGCTGTCACATGCCTGTATTTTTAGCCAGTCCCCATGAAGAATGTTTTAAAACTATTTACATTTCTATTAATATAATTATGCTTATGATGTAAAAGTAGATATAAAAATGACCAAAACCCACCAACAAAGGAAATTCCAACTGAAGGCTACTACAGTACTATCAGTATTATTTCACCCACTTTGCTGAGCTACTACAGCAAACGATATATAACACCACACACTGTTCTGATAGCTACTGATGAAAGACAACATGTGCTTCTACCACTAGGCCACACCACTCTACAAAGGGAACCACAGTTAGTTTATTTTTTTTTTAAATGGAGCTAAGAACTTACACCTGCAACCCGGCACTCCACATACAAGTCTGGCAGCATTCTAACACCCACCCCCACCCCCTTCCTGCCCGCAAGATTTGTGACAGGGCTGAGGTGGGGACAGAAGTGCTCAGACTGGCCCAGTGGCAGCTGCAATGTGGCTTTCTTGGACAGTTTAGTGCACATGTGCAAGGAACTATATGCTAGGAGAACAGGGAGCTGTCAGCACAAACTATCATGCTGATACAGAGACTTCCTTAACCAAAATGCAGTGCCCACACAGTACCTGTTTGTCTTTACAATTGGAGTAGGAAGCACACAAGTCAGCTGCCAACCATATACCGCGAGAGAGTTCAACAGTGGAATATAATCTGTCTGCACTTCAACTCCCTGGGAAAGAAAAATCAACTGTTAGGATTATCGCTTGATGTGTGACAATTTTTTTTTTAAACAGTGTTTTGTGTTGTTTCTTTACAAAGTTAGATCATTTTTGCAAGTTAAGAAAATATTTGAAAACGCAAGACATGTAGGATCATTCTCCAGTTCTCACTGAAGAGTTAAATATATTTGTTTAAACAGTGCAAATATGAAATTTCTTTTTGGGCTCTAAACCGTCCATATGACAGCTGATGAATCAGATAAACAGGGCTAATTCATTTTGTTTTATCAGAGCTCCCTTGGACAAGTGGCCTCCTGCAATCTTCATTGAAAAAAGAAGAATTACATCCTTGCAAACAAAAAGGAATTCATGAGGCACAAAAACGCATTACACTGTGTGGTCAAGATTCTGCTCTTGATTATGCTGGTGCAAATCCTGAGCAACTCTCCTGAAGACAAGCAAGTTAACTTCTGCTTTACACCAGCAGAGCTGAGAGCTAAATTTGGCCCTCCGATTTCAAAGCATTTCATGGGGAGTTAAATGATAGTATGGTGGTAATGAACCCATGTTATTTGCATCCAGCAGCAGAAAGAAAATATAAGTACAATTTGTTTTATTCCTTTTGTCACCGCAGGCAAATAAACATTGCCTGTTTGTTATTCTGAATCAGGAAATATGTGGGTGAGACCAAAACGTTACCTTTTAGTGTAAAAGTCTAGCTTCACTCAGAGATGCTGTACAATAGACCCTTGCTAATTCTCCCTCTGCTAATCTATAAACCCAATAATTCGCTCGAAAGGAACAAACAGTAGTCTCAGTAAAGATTGCTACAGGGAGCACTAATCGTACAAAATGATCTATTGCACATTTACTCTTCAGTGTTACCAATCTTACTGAAGTATTATCATAAATTGCTAATACACTTGTCACTACAAATACTATTACACTACATGACAGTATAAATTCTGCTTGCCAAAATAAATGCACAAATACATTCTGTGATGCTGTGAGTGTGTGTGTGTGTATTCATTTTCTTGTTAATTCTCAAAATAGGGTAAAGCATCATAGTTTTACCAGTGATCAGTGTCAATCAGTAAGGTACTAGTTCAAATCAAAGTCTATACATATTGTAATAACAATAATTTGAACAGACATAATTCATATCCTACTGTAGTATTTTAAACAGAGGACCTGATTTTCAGTCTTAATTGGGCTTTCCTTTTTGTGCATGCGATTTATGTCACTTAGATAGCTATATAACTGAAAGGCAGCTATAGCTGGGTAACTAATCACTTACATGACCTAAACTGCAAAAAGAAAAGGAGTACTTGTGTAGGAGTACCGTAGAGACTAACAAATTAGCTCACGAAAGCTTATGGTCAAATAAATTTGTTAGTCTCTACGGTGCCACAAGTACTCCTTTTCTTTTTGCGAATACAGACTAACACGGCTGCTACTCTGAAACATGACCTAAACTGTATATGAACTAACTAAAGGAGCAAAACTGTACCCATTTAAAGGAAAGCCATGATTTGAAAATCTGTCCTAAAATATGCACATGAGCACACATTGGATTAACCTTGCTTTGGGTTTCTTCACAAAATCTGTCAGATGCTCACAATGATACACCTACTTACAGAGGTGAGACATATTTGCAAGGACTGGCAGCATCACCTTATATAAGACAGCATGAAGGTACAGGAAAGGAAGAAGATGGCTTTTAAGAGAAAAGATAAATTCTAATTTAGCTTCTGACTCAATTCCTCAGAAGCTTATCAGAACTTCTTCAAGACTACCATGACAGCAGAAGTGTCATGTTTATGGAGCTGCAGAGCTGCACCAATCAGAGATTCCACCAACCCCACCATCTTTGTCTTCCCTCCCTCCAGCTGCCAAACTGACTTTTTCCTCTTTTCAGTTTTTAAAATGGCCTAGTGCCTGAGGAAAATCTATTAAAGGTACAGACAGATGTCCAAATGCCTTTGAAAGCAAATACTAGGAAAATACTAGTTATTTTGGAATGAATTTATAACAAAATCGGAGATTTGTCAGAGAGCTCAACAACTCCTTATTTCCAGAATTATCCAGAAAAGAAGATAGTAATATCCAGAACAAGGATAAAGACTGAAACCAGAACATTTGCTGTGGCAGGCACGCCACTGGGCAGCTGCAAAAGGAGCTGATTGAAAAAAATTCCCTCTATTGCACAGTACCATGAGCAGGAAAACTTTTGGGACTTAACAACAAAGGACATGCAAAGAGTGGCTCAGGACAGACAGGGATGGCGGAGCCTTTTTTGTGCCCTAAGCGATGTCTGATAGTGCAGGAAGGATTCAGACTTCAGATTCAGCACCTCAGGGCTAAGATTATCAAAGACAGCCTTCCTGTTTCATCGAGAAATGTGACAAACATGTCAAAAACCGAGAGTAGTTATGGCAACCAGGAAGAGCACCACGACAACACAAATCACATTTGGCTGCTGCAGGAGTCAAACCATTTCAGCAATGCGTTGTCTCCTGCCACAGCCAGTTTTCTCAGCAGGCTCCTGCAGCCGCAAGACAATGAAACCCTGTGGGATTTTGACCTGTCTGACTTGTCAGATCTATGCATCACCTGTAGCAGATGATGTTATATGTCTCAACAGACGCTTAGAGAGAGAAAAGAGCAGGCTAGGGTTCAACAAAATTAAAGCATTTATTAGTTCAGAAGGTTGAAGTGTATAAGAAAATTGAAGGGGAAGGATTAGGAGAAAAGGGTGGATAGAAATTGTTCTAAAGGTGGTTTCTGTTTTCTGTAAGTGTTAGTCTCATGATGCCTTTTTATCCACCCTTTTTTCCGAATACCAGTCAGCTGGGTTTCTAGCACCCATGAGAAAGCATGTCCATACCCTGCCAAGGTACATACCTGGCCCTAGAATCACTTCCATGGCCCTCCTTAACAGTTCTGCTGGAAGTCACTCAATGCCTCTGTGGAATCAGCCAAAGTACCTCTCCCCAGGTCACCATGCCAGTGATCTGCAGGCACACACCTCCTGCCCCATCCCAACTAGCTCTGTTCAGTGGTGGTAGGTAGGGGAGAGGACAGCAGCCTTTTTTCACCTTAAGTAATTTTTTTTTTCAAGTGGAGCTCAAACTCTTCACTGGCAGTACTAGCAGCTTTAGAACCAAGAGCCACAGAGGCACTAACATGGAAGGGCAAAAAGAGGCCATGATGTGTAATTGTATCACAGCTGGAACTTGTGTTCCACCAGGAGGCATAGCTGACTACGACACATGGGAATACACATATTCATAATAAGCCTGAGTGTGGTACCATGCCCAAGTGTCACCGTTATAGTTCTTTCCAACACAAAAAACAGCTAAATACAAAGTAAATTTTAGCACAATCTTGCCATGCACCAAAAAGCAGTCTCGAATCTTTTAGTAAATGTAATTTATATTCTTATATTAAATGTAGCTATATTAAGTTCAAATACAGAAGAGCATGAGATTTAACTACTGTAATCAGGATGTTTTTGAAGCTCAGGGTTGGTTAGATAGAAGAAGTAGAAAGTACATGACAGAGCTCTGATGAAAAAGAAGGTGCACAAATAATACCCTGTATCAAACTGGGAGACATTTCATTCTGTGAAGGGAGCAAAACTGTAATTAACTCACTTCCCACTCTCCTGTGGTTGATAAGTAATCTCTGATCACACCTTGAGTGTCAAAAAACTAGAACACATTGAGCTGTGTTTTTTCCCTGATTTGCAACACATAATAAGATTTCATTTTTATTTATTGTTTTGCTGTTTGGTTTCAACATTTCTTTCCCCCACAATAGTCTCAGCTCATTAGAAAACTAGAAATTCCTAAAACCTGATTTTAAAAAAAGGTAAAGATAATATCTAGGGCAAACCATACAACATACTGTATTCACAATATTCATTTTCTTCTACAGTTGCAGTTTTAGCCACCGAGCAACACACACACAAAAAAGACTGCTAAGTTCTTGTACGACTGAAAAAAATTCAGTCAAAATGATTTATTTTTCTTGAGTTAAGTAAATGTAGTTTAGTTACAAGTAAGCCAACTTTGGTCACTGCCTAATGTATATTTTCTTGCAATGTGGAGATGAAACAGACCAAGATTAAGGAATAAAAGGTGGAGCATCCCATTAAATAAGTCTTAATAAAGCACGTAAGGCAAATCCGGATGAGCTGTGCACTGAAAAGAATCATAGGGTTTGGAGGTGGAGAAGGAATCCTGGCAATCAGGATGGGGAGCAGAAACGCAGACAAATTGTAACTGTCCCCTGCTTCTCTGGGTTGGGAAATGGGTTGTCAATTATTTTTATTTATTATTTGTATTGCCATAACACCTAGCAGCCTCATAATCATACAGGGAATGCACACCCCTGTATCAGATTCGGACAACCTGCCCCCAGTCACACTGCAGTTATGACTCTCCATAGCCCCATGGGAAGGGGAAGTGGGGAGAGCAGGATTTGCACCACAGAAAAAGAGAGAGGAATAAAAATGTGTCTGGCTTGCTGAGAACAGGCTGGTGAGGGTCTGCGGGGAATGTTTTATGTCCTCTGTGCATTATGAGGTGAAATAATCCCTAATATGGAGTTGTTAATGATATTTCTGTTCTATTTTTGCACTCTTCCCATGAAGTCATTTGGGCTGATCATATAATATTATTGATCTATTTTAAAAAGATATTTATTGTTAGCAAAAGATTAGTTATGTGTCTGGGTAGGGTACAGCAATAAAAGTTGAACTATCCTGCTCTCATATTGGGATCATCCTAAATTTCAATACATAGCACAACAGAACATTGCTAGTTTGCACTGACTGGGAAGTCCACGATGGATTACCAGCTTTCTAAATTAGACACAGGTCCTGCAAACTCATCAGCTTGGGCAAACCCCTGCATCTATATAGAGCCCAGTGACTTCCAGCTGGTGTGAGTGATATCTACGCAAGCAGATCAGTTTGCAGGATTCAGACATCAGTGAGTAACAACAACAAAATCGCAGGGAGGCCTTTGCAAGTTATTCTGGACAGGTGTAGTTCAGACAGTTCATGGTACACGTGCACTGTGTATATTTTGAGAAAGTAACAATGCCTTAGTACAATCACTACAGCACATTGCTATGACAATTTAACTGAGAACAGGGGTGAGAGACTACCAGTTGTTTTGTAAGAATTTTGGATTTGCGGATTAGCTAAATGAAGATGAGAAAAATTCTGCTCTATCAGTTACATCTTCATCCCCCAGCTCCACTGTGCATGGGCCAAATTGCATGCTCCTAAATGCACCCAAATGTCACAAGTCCAAAACTGCGTGTGTTGCTGAACAGTCTTAACACCTGTGTGCATGTCAACGGTAAATCTCCTTTCCTAGTGGGTTTTGTGGATGCAGATTCTAGCCCGACACATGCACACGTATTAGGATTGTTCAAGTGCTCACACTTGGTGTTTGCACCTGCAGAGCACAGACATGTTTATGTAGAGATGCGATTTGCACAATGGAGGAAGAGTATAGAGGCTCAGCTGTAAATATGGCTCTATGCGGCTAACACACCGATACAGTTCACTCATCACTAGAAAGTGTCTTTGTAAATGTTTTAAACTAACATTTCAATGGCAATTCTCACAGCCAGTACTGTGGGAAACTTTCACATTCTTGGCCATAGGGTATGAGAAATATAATCCAACAATTTTTTATCAGTATATTTTTTTAAACCAATTTATCTAGACCATAAATGCATCTGGTGTATTTCAGTAGTTATATTCTTGTGACACCTGTTTAATTAGGCTCTACTAGACTCTCACATAGCTTCACTTTGGTACTGGTTCTACTATCTGTCAGTCAACAATGTTTGGAAAAAAATTAGCTCATTTATTGTTCAGGAACTGATATCTCTGATGATAGCCAGGCACACTTCATAGCAAACACTGTTCAATGTTGTTCATTCAGATTCCCACTGCAAGTCATTCAGGGTGAAATTCATCCCCCTGCCTGGACAACGCCCAAGTAATCAGCCTTTGTGATGACAACTCCATGAGTATGAAATTTACCACACACACCACCACAGTCTTTAGGCAGTCCACAGAGCTAAAGAGCAGACCCTTCACCATCACTATTCCAGTCGATGGAAGAGCAGCCATTGCCCTCCTCTATGCAGGGTTGGGGCTACTGGATAGGCGTTGTCATGGATCCCCTGGCCTGCCTCCAAAGATCCCTCCAACATACAGGCCTATTCAGAGTTAGTCTGGAGGAGGGGGATGCACAGCACCCAATTCCCTGTTCAGCTGCTTCACTCCCATCTCCACTGCATGGCTTAAAGGTGACCTGATGAGGGAATGGAAATGAATTTGTGCCTTTTTGGTTCTTTATGAAGTATAAAGAAGGGCTAGAAGAGTTTTTTTCCTGCTTGTTTCCAGATGGGAAATTCAGGTCTGCGTCTGCCCTTCCCAATTTTTTCTTGAAGACTCTATGGACGAGTGGACAGTTAACACGCTTATGACAAAATCACAGACACCAAAACAAAACATGAGTCAGAGGAAAAGTGATCATTATTAAGAGTGTCTAAAACTCTGTATTTTGTCTGCTTTTGGCAACACCTATTTAACTCAAGCCCCCTATAAGTAGACAGAGAAAATGCTGTCTCTGTTAGAATTTTAACATTCCTGTCCTTGCAGTCAAGGGCTGAAAAAGGTCTGAATACACATTTCTAGATTCCCCAACTAAGACCTCCAGCAAAACCAAGGGAAGATCAGACTTGGCATTTCTGTTATTTTTTTAAGATAAGAAACAAACATTACAAAAAAAAACCCCAATGCCTTTCCCCAAGCTTTTTAGCTGTATATACATGATAAAGGAGCAAAACAAGGACAAAGGGCCAATATTTTCCCCACTGAGCAGACTACTTTTATGTGGTACAGGCCTTTCATAGGACTGAATTTAGTAGTCATCACCTTCAACCCTCCTGCTATTCTAGTCATGGGTCTTTCTCATGACCACAGACTGACAAGTGTAACAAAGTGAGGAGATCAAAGTCACTGGAATCTAAGGTAGATCAGATTTAAAACTAAATTAAGGCCCGATGTCCAGAGAAATTTCCAGAAAGAGCACTGAATTAAGGAAACTTGTGACCCAGGCTTAGCTGAAGAAATAACTTTGCTTTGTCTATTGGGATAGGTACCACATTATGAACATTTACCACACCTATAGCTGATACTATATCACATGACTTCCATTCTACCAGACACTGAAACATCACAATATATCTGGGAGCTTATAGTTTAATTCGAGTCAACACGCTGCAGACACAGAAGAAAAAAAATATTGAAGCGAGAGCTGAAGATGCACAGTGGGGAAATAGCCTTTAGTCAAGGAAAATATTTTCAGAATGACTGTTACTCACGAGTGAGAAACAATGCAAATATTTGAAATAATTGTTTATAGCACTTCATTTTAATAAAGTACTGGTTAATTTGTCAACATGTTGTTTCTTGGGTACAGGAAAGAGAAGGTGACAGATTGGAGTTGGGGAGAAGGGAAACCAGACAGTTCTTGATTAATCAGAGCTGCCTACCCACATTTGCCTGCACAAGCAGAATTAAAACCATCAAAGATGTTTTAATGCTAGAGCTCACAGACTTTAGTGAAAATAATGTGGCCTGACATTTTTAGGGCTAAAGCAATACGGTCGAGGGAAGCATTTAGTCATTAAGAGTTCTCTGGTCATTTGCAAAGATACCACAGTTCTGTTCTGTCTGAGTGGAAACAGTTAAATAACTCAGAACTATTACATCCTGTCGGTTGCTTGGCGGACCGCATACTGTGACAGCTGCAAGCTTTACATCCTCTTGCAAACTGACATTTTACACACATACCAAGTGCATCAGAGTGTTCAGATTGTTCTCGCCATTAGATTTGGAAGCATTACTGTTGTTTAATAGCAATTAAACAGGCAATATTTTCTCTGTAAAGAGGCATGCCAATTCCCCCTCATTTGCCTTTATGATTATTGGAAAGTTTACCTTTTATTTAGTCTCAATAGATTCACTTATCTTTGTAAAGCGCGTTGAGATCTGTTGATGCAAAGCACTGTATAAAAGTGGGGTATTATCATCTTTTTATTTATTACTTTATTATTGATGGGACTGGAAGATATATGGCATCTTTTCTTTCATAGTTGTGGCTGCATTTTTTTAAACTGGAGTACACTTAAAGAAACAACATATTTGATAAGACAGTTCTCATCCCCAGAAGGAGCACACAAACAAGGGAAGTTGGATAAGCTCTGCAGAAATTACACTGAAATGTACATATAATTCTGATTCCATCCCCAAAATTCTGAAGCTTCAAGATAAGCAGGTCTGATATAAGCTCAAAATGGGAGTCAATTTATCCATGAATTTCTGACTGTCCAGGGATGTTTCTTCCATATGTCTGGTGCAAGACAGACATGTTCTAACAGGATGGAATTTTAGAAAAGATGAGCATAGCCTATACTGCTCCAACCATGAGCTTGCATAAGGATGAGAAAGTCTGGATTAACCAGACACTTCACCCCTCTGGAAAACTCTGCTCATGATTCTTTGGTGTAACTGTAGTAGAGGCAAAGCACTTATTAAGGTTCCAGATAACTCCACTGTGTCTCAGTGAGTTCTTCTGTCATCCATGAACCTAAAGTCCCTCTCTCTCCAGCTGTGATCTAATCTTCATCTCTGGCAGCTTGATTTCCCTGCATTTGTCTGTGAACAAAGGTGAATTCTAAGAATATCTGGCTGGGAGACAGTTTGGTCTACTGGACAGAACACTGGCGTAGGAGTCAGACAGCCTGGGTTCTAACTAGAAATGGTTGGGAAATTTTCAGTAAATGTTGTTTTTTGGTGGGGGGTCAGAAAATGCCTATTCATTGAAACATATTGGCTTTGACAAAACTTTCTCAGGTCCAGGATGGACTTTCTGGTAGAAATCACAGAGAGAGACCCATTCCAGAATAGCCAACAGCCCAGTGGTCAGGGCACTCATCTGAGACACAGGAGAGGCAGATTTAATTCCCTGCTCTGAATTAAGCAGACTTGAACTGGGATCCTTCCAAATGCCAGGGGAGTGACCTAACCGCTACAGAGTCAATCTTGCTGACTCAGTGAATATTTAACTATTTATATAAGTGGAAAAATTCCACCAAGAAAGATGGAGAAGAGAGTGAGAGACTAACTTTAAAAGCCTGAGAGATTAGGGCACTTGCCTGGGATTTGGATATCCCTACTTTGAAGCAGGCAGAGCAGAAACTTGAACCTGGATACCCCATATTCCAGGATGAACACCCTAATCACCGCCCTAGGTGTTAGTGTGTCTCTCATTCTCATAAAAGTTTGTTCTAATGGAAAATGAAAACAAAGATCAAAACCTCAACATTTTTCTGAATTCTTCTTTTTCAGCCATTCCCAATTCCAATACCACCTCTTCCACTGACTTGCAAACTTCCCCTCTCTGCCTCTGTTCCACCTTCCACTGTCTACCCTGTCTATTTAAACCAGTGGTGGGTAACCTGTGGCCCGTCAGGGTAATCCGCTGGTAGGCCACGAGACAGATTGTTTACATTGACCATCTGCAGGCACGGCTGCCCACAGCTCCCAGTGGCTGCGGTTCACCGTTCCTGGCCAATGGGAGCTGCGGGAAGCAGCGCGGGCCGCAGGGACATGCTGGCTGCCACTTCCCAGAGCTCCCATTGGCCGGGAACGATGAACCGCGGCCACTGGGAGCTGCAGGCGGCCATGCCTGTGGACGGTCAATATAAACTAACTGTCTTGCAGCCCGCCAGCGGATTACCCTGATGGGTCACAGGTGGCCCGCAGGTTGTCCACCACTGATTTAGACTATAAGCTCTTCAGGGCCAGGACTGTCTCTTAATGTGTTTGAACCTAGCATAGCGGGGGCCCGATCTCAGTTGGGGACTCTAAGGAAAACAGTAAGAATTATAGGAATACTAATACTGGGCTAAGTCTCTTAAGGGAAAGGATGTCATGGATAGCCAGCTTACATGGCTTCCCAACAAACCTCTGAGATACTTTTCTAGCTATAAGGAAAGAAGTACTTGTGGCACCTTAGAGACTAACAAATTTATTTGAGCATAAGCTTTCGTGAGCTACAGCTCACTTCATTGGATGCATTCAAATAAATAAATTTGTTAGTTTCTAAGGTGCCACAAGTACTCCTTTTCTTTTTGCGAATACAGACTAACACGGCTGCTACTCAAACTTTTCTAGCTATGTGATAAATTCATTGGTTCTCAATCTTCTTGAATTGGTTTGGATGCAAGAGTTTCTTAGGATCAACACAAACATAAAGAGCAGGATTGCCAGGTAGCATGCAAGCCATCCTGATCTCAAGTTACATCAGGTGATGATTTAGCCATGGCACCTGAGTTATATAAACCTAGATCCTCCCAATTGAAATCCACATCCTAACCCAGTTAATGACCTATCTCACAACCAAGTCAAGGGAACTGCACAAGGGATTAATTTGGCCCACACGATGTGTACCCCATCTTATGTGCATGCTACCTGCTGTATGAGTACGGATGATTTTAACACCTAGTCTACTACAATTATACCTGGATATCCTTCTATAGCTTGAATAATGCTGCATGCAAAGAGCCTATCTTACTCTGCATTTTGATGAAGTGTTTGCTCAAGAGGATTACTTAGCCCTAGAAAAGGCAAAAAAAAAAAAAATCTGAAAACTTTTTTGTACTCAAGAGACTTGGAGAATCTGTCCAATTAGCACTGGGTCCAAAATCCATCCCAAAAATGTTCTATGAAGAACCACTGTGGCTGACAGATAATTACAAAGGCAAAATGTGAGGGGTGAAAGAACTGCACACCCTGGATACGGATATGCATGGTACTCTTTTTTAGGTCAGTCATTTCTGCTTGTTGGCCCATTGGCTTCTGAAATGTGTTCATTCTTGCCTTTTTTTAAAAAGTCTTTTGAATTGTTTCCACTCCCTCAGAAGTCACTTCCAAATTTCACTTCTCAAAAGTCTTAGATGGTTTGAGGGGAGTATTCTCATGCCTCAGCCAGTGAGGAAAACCTAACCCAAAAATTTATCAAGATAAACTATCAAGTGATATAATCAATAAAAAGAGAATACAATTGCAACAATCCAACTGAAGCAAATGCTATAAATGTTTAAAATATTATACAGCAACAATAGCAAAGAAAATATATAGTTTTAAGGCTTGTACCTTGAAAGAAACCAATAAGACTTCCAAAGGTTCCTGTGGAAATTCACAAGACGAGTATTTATTGTTTTCTCTGAGTCGCCTGATACTTAACACCCAAAACAGTTAAAATTTATGAAAACCAAAGTAAAGCATTGTTTATAGCAAGAAAGGCTTTGTAGCTTTCAAAGGGTTTTAATTGTTTATATATCCTCTCTTTAACAATTCAATTTATACAATTGGAATATTTATCAGGATAAAAGTCAAGCTCTTTCAAAAATAAATGCTGAAATAACTTGGTGTTAAAATGCATTCTTAAAGCACAGACAGGCTAGACTGTACCTAGCCCGTATGTGGGTAAGCAAGACAGGGGAGGTCAGAAAGAACCTTTCTCCCTGACTCTCACACTTATATAAGAAAATAAAGGCTGACCACAGTTTTATTGTGTGCTCCTGAGCATGAGGACTGCTTCTGTGTAGCACGGTTACAAGCAGCAGTCACCCTAAAACTGGAAAGGCATAGGCAAGGCCATGGAGGTATTCCCCTCCTTACCCTGGAAAGGAGCATATGCTGCAGCTTCTGTAAGAATTTCTGCAAGGGCACTCCCTAAGAACACCTGGAGGCCTAGTGCACAACTAGGATACAATGCCTCTGTGAGATGCAAAGGCTCACAGGCACTCTTTGCAAAGCTCTGTCTTAATGCCAGAATTTAGCCCTAAAAATGTGCAAAAAAGAGCCTGTTCCAACTTACTTTCAAGAGTATAACTATCTGTATTAAGAGTGAACAGAATACCCAAATTATTTATTCAGACACTTTTAGCCACAAGAGGACCCACCACTAGCTGGTTAACACAATGCCTGTATTGTTCTTTGATTAGATCTCTGAACATTACTGTATGGCCATTTTATTTCACTACGCCACAAGCCATCCCTTGATCACCACTAAAATCGGTGGTGCTTACTTTTAATTGCTTGGGATTTTACATATTTAAACTGGTTGTTGCCCAACATTTTTTGTTATGCATACTTGTCGTGAAACCATGCTTTGTTTAATCCTCTCTCCGGATTTTATACCCTTTTACTCCACATAGCAAACTAGACGTGTAGCCATTATCTTTTTTAATACATATTTTTTTCTGGCAGCACTGACATAGACATACAAAAAGCAAATTAAAGTAAAAATGTGGGTGACAATACACACGCATTGTTCCATTTGATCCTTCATTTTAGATGCAAAGAATTCTGAAGCTCAGTTTCGTTGAACTAGTTTTGCCTGCAGTTGGAGATATACACCTTTTGGCCTGATCCAAAGAGTCTTTCTACTGACTTCATAGTAATAAGGTGATATGCTGCATGCTTAGTTTTTCTGCACTCTGCTCCCATTTCTCACCTTTAATCTGCGAACACTCAACTCTGGTTAGTGCTGACCGTCATTCTGGCCAAAGACGCATCTCTGCTCATCCCTTGTCAGTTCTTTTTGTGTTGGCCAGAGAGGTCACTACAAAGCGAATTACTAGTTATGTGTACTCATGGCATCTATATCTATCTAAGATCTTTTTAGTACCACTATCCCCGGGATGAATGTAACGTTAGAACTTGAGCTAGCATGTGTGATTATGCTGCCATGACAACTGATGGAGATTCTCTTTATAGTTCATGTAGCAAAGGCATGTTTTTGGAACAGAAGGGTCTTGAGTTCTATCTGTCACCACCACTCATGCCGCTCAAACAGTTTAGCTGAGAACTCCAATGTACAACACACGAAACATCTCTTATTAAGCCACGTACACATCCCACTTACGGTTAACTTACCATGTCATTATGTTTTCAAGCCCTCTTTCCTTTACCTCAGGGAATATCTATACTACCCGCTGGATCGGCAGGCAGTGATCGATCCAGCGGGGGTCGATTTATCGTGTCTAGTCTAGATGCGATAAATTGACCCCCGAGCACTCTCCCATTGACTCGCAGGCAGAGTCGACGGGGAGCAGCAGCAGTCGACTCACCGTAGTGAAGACACCACAGTGAGTAGGTCTAAGTACGTCAACTAAGTTGCGTAACTTAGATCAAACCCACCCCCCCCCCTCGGTGTAGACCAGGCAGTAACCCATGAAGTATGTGGAAGTCTATTACACCAGCTTGCCAGCTTGTGATTTAGAAAAATATTACAATACCGTGATGGTGGAAACAAAATTATAGTAAATGATATACTTACTTCCAGGACAGTCCATTGTTCCACAACAATAGCATCATAGCCCTGTATAGTTTTACTGTCTTCCATGGAAAGATCTTCAAAGACAAACACTCCATCTGTCAAGTCCTGCATGGAATCTACAAAAACAAGAGGTTTCTGTAAGCTGCATGGTACATACCTTACACACAGCAAGGCATTTTACTTTGTTAATGATCAAAATCTGATCTTTTCCCCCAGCATGTTAATAAAAAAGGACACAGGAGGAGACCCCCATACATTACAGTTCAGCTAAAGTGAATGAGACTAATTCATCTTGTAGTTTTAAATAATACCCTTGATTCTGTAAGAGCAAGGTTCATGATCACTTATGTGTTCATGTGTTTATTTTCAACAACATAACTACTTCAGTTTGAACATGCAAAATGAAATATGCCCACGTTAGGCCCCAAACCAATGGGACTGCTCACATGCTTAAAGTTATACACATACTTATACTCTTATGGATGAAGACCATATGACATAATATTTACTGCCAAATTTTCACAGGCCTCATTATTTATGCTTACAATATTAACGAATACATCTACTAGTCCACACAAGTCATGTAATCCCACTGCACTTGCAAGTGCAATTACCTAATCTACATGCACAAAGTAACTATTAGCATATGCAAATTAAGGATTGTGTGAGAGCAAAGATGTGCTCACAACTATTGCATGAATTATGAAAGTACTTTGATCACTAGGGCCAGTGTCCCCTACCCCTTTTCAATCATATATATAACTGCATGTTCAGCCTTTCTTTTGGTTTTCATAGATCATTACTAAGTAATTTTAGCAGCATGTTCTCCTAGGCCTTAGTCATGTACTCATAAGTAGAAGTCACTAACCAATTCCTTTCTTTAATGTTTTGCAGTATGTGCTCTATTAAGGAGCTATTTTGTAAGATACACAATTGAGAAGCAATTGAGTTACTATTCCTTGTAAGATAAATAATCTAAATTATGAAATAATCAACATATATTTCAAAAACTATTACAAAAGATTACTCTGTGTATGATAGAATGTACTGTGAATTATTTTTACATTGCTTAGTAAAACATGTTTTCAGCCAGCCTGCCTTAAAATAGCTCCTAAATAACACATTTATTTTGGATGACTGATTATAAAAGATCTTGCACATGTTTTCTCTCCCTGCAAAAAAAAAAATGACATTTTATAGCGTAATTTCTTTTAATTTTTAATTAAATTATTTTCTGCACATGGCCATAATTTGTCATTTTGGAGGGGAACCAGATATGCCCAAACAATAGATCACACAGAGCTGATATGATAACTAATGAAAATCACACACATCCAAATAAAAGCAAACCTAGTGATGGATTCTCCATACAAGAGTGACTCCAAGGGCACATTTTGTTCAGTAAACCTGTTATTAAAAGGTTTTAGTAGTTGTCATATTTGCTATTGGAAATATTGCAGGTAAACCATACAAATTAGAGCTAGAAAAGACGTTTTCAGTCTGAGCCAATGCCTATATTTACTGTCTAGTGCCTTGTCAAGGCTCTGATCATTTCCTTTAGTTGGGGTCTTTATTCATCTACATTTACCTGGAGGGAACAGAAACTATCCACACAGCATTTCTTTGACAATTACATGAATGTAGAGCTGACAACCCATTTGGACAAACCCACTGGCCTCTTTTAAAGGCCAATGATAAAACCATGGGCTCAACTGCTGCTTTTTGTCCATGGCTCACAAAGGAGGTGATGTAGAGCCTCGCCATTCAATAGGAGAGCCAGGCATCACAGTACCCCCCAGAACTCCCAGACATGCAGGGAGCAAGTACACCCACTGCTGCGCCCCTGACATATCTGCTTGTCCATAACAGTCTGCTTTGCTCTGATCCCATCTCCTTCCCACACCCCCTTTGGAATGTCTTGAACTCACGGGGTGCTAGAAAGATAGCACTGCTGCCTTCAAGGGAGAACACATCAAAAGTGTGCCCAGCTCAGGGGTGGGCAAACTTTTTGGCCTGAGGGCCACATCTGGGTGGGGAAATTGTATGCAGGGCCATGAATGAAGGGCTAGGGCTGGGACAGGGGGTTGGGGTGCAGGAGGGGGTGCGGAATGCAGGAGGGGGCTCAGGGCAGGGGGTTGGGGTGCAGGAGGGGGCTCAGGGTAGGGGATTGGGGTGCAGGAGGGGTGAGGCAGGGGGCTCAGGGCAGGGGGTTGGGGGCTCAGGGCAGAGGGTTGAGGTGCAGGAGGGGTCCGGCAGAGAGCTCAGGGCAGGGGTTGGGGTGCAGGAGGGGTGAGGCAGGGAGCTGGGGGTTCAAGGCAGAGGGTTGGGGTGCAGCAAAGGTCTCAGGGCAGGGGTGCAGGAGGGGTTCAGGGTGTGGGCTCCAGCCTGCTGCTGCTTACCTGGAGTGGCTCTGGGGTGGCAGCAGTGCGCAGTGGGGCTCACGCAGGCTGCCTGTCTGCCCTGGCCCCATGCCGCGCTGCTCCCAGAAGCGGCTGGCACCATGTCCCTGCGGCCCCTGGGGCAGGGAGGAGGGGGCAGAGGGCTCAGTGTGCTGCCCTCGCCTGCAGGTACCTCCCCCAAAGCTCCCACTGGCCGCAGTTCCATATTCCTGGTCAATGGGAGCTGCAGGGGGCAATGCCTGCAGGCAAGGGCAGTGCGCGGAGCCCTCTGCCCTCCCCTCCCCCAGGGAACGCAGGGATGTGGTGCCGACCGCTTCCGGGAGTGGTGGTCGGAGACCCCCTCCTAAGTGGGACGGAGTCAGCCATCTGCTGTTCAGACTGGGAAACTTGAGAAGTGTGCTGCTTGCCTGGAGCTAGAATTCAGGATGTGATGAAGTGTCTGCCGAGACTGATCAAGCCCTCAGATCGTTACCCCTTTCTAGTTCTCCAAGTGGGCACCAATGATATTGCCAAGAATGACCTTGAGCAGGTCACTGCAGACTATGTGGCTCTGGGAAGAAGGATAAAGGAGTTTGAGGCGCAAGTTGTGCTCTTGTCCATCCTCCCTATTGAGGGAAAAGGCCCAGGTAGGGGCCATCAAATTGTGGAAGTAAATGCGTGGTTGCGCAGGTGGTTTCGGAGAGAAGGCTAGATTCTTTGACCATGGGAAGTTATTCCAGGAAGGAGGATTGCTAACGAAGAGAGGGAAGAGCATCTTCGCAGGCAAGCTTGCTAACCTAGTGAGGAGGGCTTTAAATTAGGTTCGCCAGGAGATGGAGACCTAAGCCCTGAGATAAGTGGGGAAATGGGATACCGGGAGGAAACACAAGGAGGTGGGTGAAACAGTGGA
Source organism: Caretta caretta (assembly GCF_965140235.1). Taxonomy (NCBI): domain Eukaryota; kingdom Metazoa; phylum Chordata; order Testudines; family Cheloniidae; genus Caretta; species Caretta caretta. Next base: position 204,738,027 of record NC_134207.1, on the reverse strand, counting down.
GGCCTCCTGATTCATACTGAGAAAGTAGGGCAACCAGCTAGTTATCTTAGGTGCCTGTGCATGCATGCAAGAAGCCTGGGAACCAAGCATGAAAAATTGGAAGTCCTGGCATAGTCAAGGAACTATGATGTGATTGGAATAACAGAGACTTGGTGGGGTAACTCACAGGACTGGAGCACTGTCATGGATGGGTATAAACTCTTCAGGAAGGACAAGCAGGGGAGAAAAGGTGGAGGAGTTGCACTGTATGTAAGAGAGCAGTATGATTGCTCAGAGCTCCAGTATGAAACTGGAGAAAAGCCTGTTGAGAGTCTTTAGGTTAAGTTTAAAGGTGAGAGCAACAAGGGTGATGTCGTGGTTGGCATCTACTATAGACCACCAGACCAGGAGGATGAGGTAGATGAGGCTTTCTTCAGACAACTAATTGAAGTTTCCAGATCATAGCCACTGGTTCTCATAGGGGACTTCAATCACCCTGACATAGAATCATAGAATATCAGGGTTGGAAGGGACCTCAGGAGGTCATCTAGTCCAATCCCCTGCTCAAAGCAGGGCCAATCCCCAATTTTTGCCCCAGATCCCTAAATGGCCCCCTCAAGGATTGAATTCACAACCCTGTGTTTAACAGGCCACGGCTCAAACCACTGAGCTATCCCTCCCCACCTCTGCTGGGAGAGCAATATAAGAGTGCACAGACAATCCAGGAAGTTTTTGGAGCGTGTTGGGGACAACTTCCTGGTACAAGTGTTGGAGGAACCAACCAGGGGCGGTGCTCCTCTTGACCAGCTGCTCACAAACAGGGAAGAATTGGTAGGGGAAGTAGAAGTGGGTGGCAACCTGGGCAGCAGTGACCATAAGATGGTCGAGTTCAGGATCCTGACAAAATGCAGAAAGGAGAGCGGCAGAATATGGACCTTGGACTTCAGAAAAGCAGACTTTGATGGGCAGGATCCCCTGGGAGGCTAATATGAGGGGGAAAGGAGTCCAGGAGAGCTGGCTGTATTTTAAAGAAGCCTTATTGAGGGCGCAGGAACAAACCATCCCGATGTGCAGAAAGAATAGCAAATATGGCAGGCGACCAGCTTGGCTTAACAGAGAAATCTTTGGTGAGCTTAAACACAAAAAGGAAACTTACAAGAAGTGAAAACTTGGACAGATGACTAGGGAGGAGAATAAAAATATTGCTCGAGCATGCAGGTATGTACTATGAGCTCCACCTATTGAAGCTACTAAAGGTATGTCTACACTTCGAGCTGGAGTTGTAAATTCCAGCTCAAGGAGATATACCCACACTCGCTCTTTTTGAGCTAATGCACTAAAAATAGAGTGTGGCCAGAGTGGCATGGGCAGCAGGAGGGGCTAGACACCCCAAGCACATTCCCAGCAACTTGGACAGTTATGTACTTGGGTTGGCTAGGCCATCCTGCCGCTTGCACTGCCACAGCTACACTCTATTTTTAGCACAATAGCTTTATCAGAGCTAGTGTGGGTATGTCTCTGTGAGCTGGAATTTATATCTTCAGCTCAACATTGTAGATATACCCTAAGTATATACCCTAATATGCAAGCACGTGTGTGATCTGGGACATAACCATCATGTCTCAAGTCGAGAAAAATAGCCATCCAAAATTTTGCAGGCCACACAACAAGACTCTCTTTTACAATTCCTACAGTAATCTGCAGTAGTTACACCATCTACCATGCCAGCAACTTAACTTCTCCCTGATTCCTGTGTGTTTTACTCATCTTTCAATAATCTCTTCATTAGTGTGATTAATCTCTTGGAAGTCAGTGTATTACATTCAACCAGTTAGTTCTCAAATACTGTTAGCAAGCCCTGTGCTGCAATCAAACATTGGGCCATTTCCATTAGTAATGGTTCATTGGGCCACACAGCTGGTCATGCTATTAAAAGAAACCCTGATTCGATTTTGTCTGGTTCATGGTGTCATTTTCCTCTCCATCCTCCTAGCTCATGCAACTTCATTCTTTCTCAGAGTGAAGGCTCAGAATACAAAGGTTAAATCACCCTCCTTCACCAGCAAATGGTCCATTATCACTGCATTTTTTATTAAGGTAAAGATTCTCCCCCACTGTGCACAATAAGCTATTTTCACTCGGCTGTATAAATATTTGATGCAGATCTTTTGGCAAAATGCTGCTGTAATGTTCTTGCTTGTGATTTAAACAAAGGGTATGGAAAAAGATTTCTTAGCTATACTAGTTTTCCCCACTGTTGTCTTTGAACTATTAAGCCACCACATCTATGAAGCTAACCTTTATGTTGTTATTGTTTTAACTGAGTGAAACATACTGGCATAAACTCTACTTGGCATGTGATCTGTGTGTTAGCCTTTGGCTGAGCGCTCTCTCTCTCTCTCACACACACACACACAAATTGAGCATAAGTGACAAGAATCCCAGCCACATTAGCTAATTATATAGGGAAATAATAAGCCAAATGCATCCTGGGCCAACTCCACTGAGGTCAGTACAGTCACACGAGCAATGATTATTGTCCAGTGTGACCAGTAATGTCCCAAACATTTTGTTTTTCCAAGCAACTCTTCTATTTTGCTTTTGTTTTTTTTTTGCACATTGTAGATATTTTTTAAAAGTCCAAAAGTTGGAAATTCAGAGTTAAGGTAACGAGCAAATGTAGGAAAACTAAGAATTTGGAGCAGTGGTCCTCAAACTAGGGCCGCCTCTAGTTCAGGAAAAGCCCCTGGCTGGCCGGGCTGGTTTGTTTACCTGCTGCGTCCACAGGTTCAGCCAATCGCAGCTCCCACTGGCCGTGGTTCGCCGCTCCAGACCAATGGGGGCTGCGGGAAGCAGCGCGGGCCGAGGGATGTGCTGGCCACTCTTCCTGCAGCCCCCATTGGCCTGGAGCGGCGAACCGCGGCCAGTGGGAGCCACGATCGGCCGAACCTGTGGATGCGGCAGGTAAACAAACCGGCCCAGCCCACCAGGGGCTTTCCCTGAACAAGCGGCGGCCCTAGTTTGAGAACCACTGATTTAGAGGACTATAAATCAACAAAAAACCTAAACAACATAAAATCTGGAAATACTCAGCTAAGGTATCAAACACCAAGCTTAACTCTGACCCATTTGCCTTCATCTAGCCTCTTCTTACTGGTGGAAGAATTGCACTAGCTGTCACATGAAAATCTTTGTATATTATGACAGGTTTCAGAGTAACAGCCGTGTTAGTCTGTATTCGCAAAAAGAAAAGGAGTACTTGTGGCACCTTAGAGACTAACCAATTTATTTGAGCATGAGCTTTCGTGAGCTACAGCTCACTTCATCAGATGCATACCGTGGAAACTGCAGCAGACTTTATATATACACAGAGAATATGAAACAATACCTCCTCCCACCCCACTGTCCTGCTGGTAATAGCTTATCTAAAGTGATCATCAGGTGGGCCATTTCCAGCACAAATCCAGGTTTTCTCACCCTCCACCCCCCCACACAAATTCACTCTCCTGCTGGTGCTAGCCCATCCAAAGTGACAACTCTTTACATAATCAAGTCGGGCTATTTCCTGCACAAATCCAGGTTTTCTCACATCCCCCCCACCCCCATACACACACAAACTCACTCTCCTGCTGGTAATAGCTCATCTAAACTGACCACTCTCCAAGTTTAAATCCAAGTTAAACCAGAACATCTGGGGGAGGGGGTAGGAAAAAACAAGAGGAAACAGGCTACCTTGCATAATGACTTAGCCACTCCCAGTCTCTATTTAAGCCTAAATTAATAGTATCCAATTTGCAAATGAATTCCAATTCAGCAGTTTCTCGCTGGAGTCTGGATTTGAAGTTTTTTTGTTTTAAGATAGCGACCTTCATGTCTGTGATTGCGTGACCAGAGAGATTGAAGTGTTCTCCGACTGGTTTATGAATGTTATAATTCTTGACATCTGATTTGTGTCCATTTATTCTTTTACGTAGAGACTGTCCAGTTTGACCAATGTACATGGCAGAGGGGCATTGCTGGCACATGATGGCATATATCACATTGGTGGATGTGCAGGTGAACGAGCCTCTGATAGTGTGGCTGATGTTATTAGGCCCTGTGATGGTGTCCCCTGAATAGATATGTGGGCACAATTGGCAACGGGCTTTGTTGCAAGGATAAGTTCCTGGGTTAGTGGTTCTGTTGTGTGGTATGTGGTTGTTGGTGAGTATTTGCTTCAGGTTGTGGGGCTGTCTGTAGGCAAGGACTGGCCTGTCTCCCAAGACTTGTGAGAGTGTTGGGTCATCCTTTAGGATAGGTTGTAGATCATTAATAATAATGCGTTGGAGGGGTTTTAGTTGGGGGCTGAAGGTGAACGCTAGTGGCGTTCTGTTATTTTCTTTGTTAGGCCTGTCCTGTAGTAGGTAACTTCTGGGAACTCTTCTGGCTCTATCAATCTGTTTCTTTACTTCTGCAGGTGGGTATTGTAGTTGTAAGAAAGCTTGACAGAGATCTTGTAGGTGTTTGTCTCTGTCTGAGGGGTTGGAGCAAATGCGGTTGTATCGCAGAGCTTGGCTGTAGACGATGGATCGTGTGGTGTGGTCAGGGTGAAAGCTGGAGGCATGCAGGTAGGAATAGCGGTCAGTAGGTTTCCGGTATAGGGTGGTGTTTATGTGGCCATTGTTTATTAGCACTGTAGTGTCCAGGAAGTGGATCTCTTGTGTGGACTGGACCAGGCTGAGGTTGGTGGTGGGATGGAAATTGTTGAAATCATGGTGGAATTCCTCAAGGGCTTCTTTTCCATGGGTCCAGATGATGAAGATGTCATCAATATAGCGCAAGTAGAGTAGGGGCTTTAGGGGACGAGAGCTGAGGAAGCGTTGTTCTAAATCAGCCATAAAAATGTTGGCATACTGTGGGGCCATGCGGGTACCCATAGCAGTGCCGCTGATCTGAAGGTATACATTGTCCCCAAATGTGAAATAGAAATACCCACCTGCAGAAGTAAAGAAACAGATTGATAGAGCCAGAAGAGTTCCCAGAAGTTACCTACTACAGGACAGGCCTAACAAAGAAAATAACAGAACGCCACTAGCGTTCACCTTCAGCCCCCAACTAAAACCCCTCCAACGCATTATTATTAATGATCTACAACCTATCCTAAAGGATGACCCAACACTCTCACAAGTCTTGGGAGACAGGCCAGTCCTTGCCTACAGACAGCCCCACAACCTGAAGCAAATACTCACCAACAACCACATACCACACAACAGAACCACTAACCCAGGAACTTATCCTTGCAACAAAGCCCGTTGCCAATTGTGCCCACATATCTATTCAGGGGACACCATCACAGGGCCTAATAACATCAGCCACACTATCAGAGGCTCGTTCACCTGCACATCCACCAATGTGATATATGCCATCATGTGCCAGCAATGCCCCTCTGCCATGTACATTGGTCAAACTGGACAGTCTCTACGTAAAAGAATAAATGGACACAAATCAGATGTCAAGAATTATAACATTCATAAACCAGTCGGAGAACACTTCAATCTCTCTGGTCACGCAATCACAGACATGAAGGTCGCTATCTTAAAACAAAAAAACTTCAAATCCAGACTCCAGCGAGAAACTGCTGAATTGGAATTCATTTGCAAATTGGATACTATTAATTTAGGCTTAAATAGAGACTGGGAGTGGCTAAGTCATTATGCAAGGTAGCCTGTTTCCTCTTGTTTTTTCCTACCCCCTCCCCCAGATGTTCTGGTTTAACTTGGATTTAAACTTGGAGAGTGGTCAGTTTAGATGAGCTATTACCAGCAGGAGAGTGAGTTTGTGTGTGTATGGGGGTGGGGGGGATGTGAGAAAACCTGGATTTGTGCAGGAAATAGCCCGACTTGATTATGTAAAGAGTTGTCACTTTGGATGGGCTAGCACCAGCAGGAGAGTGAATTTGTGTGGGGGGGTGGAGGGTGAGAAAACCTGGATTTGTGCTGGAAATGGCCCACCTGATGATCACTTTAGATAAGCTATTACCAACAGGACAGTGGGGTGGGAGGAGGTATTGTTTCATATTCTCTGTGTATATATAAAGTCTGCTGCAGTTTCCACGGTATGCATCCGATGAAGTGAGCTGTAGCTCACGAAAGCTCATGCTCAAATAAATTGGTTAGTCTCTCAGGTGCCACAAGTACTCCTTTTCTTTTTGTATATTATATATGAATCACAATAATATGGTCTTTTGTTCTCCAATGACATAACCTGCAGCTACACTTCCAACCTTCCTCAAGTACAGGAGGATTTCAAGCCCATCTTAGAAGGGCAATTAGAATATGGAGGGCCCATAACTCATTAGTTCTGAATGAATATAGAAAATTTGACTTCTGACCTGTGTTTGGAATATGAGGTTTCTGACTAAGACTGGGAGAGTAAATGGGTAGAGTCAAGTGCTATCATCTCATGGAGAAGCAGGGACACCTAGATGTTTTATTTCAGAGTAGCAGCTGTGTTAGTCTGTATCCTCAAAAAGAACAAGAGTACTTGTGGCGCCTCAGAGACTAACAAATTTATTAGAGCATAAGCTTTCGTGGGCTACCTTTACCATGAAGGTAGTGAAGGGGCAGGCTTCTAGCTGCTACTTAGTGGGTTTAGCCACAGTTTATACAATGTTCTATGGCCCAGAATTGAAAGAGATTAAGGATAAAGGGCAGAGTTAAGGACAGTGTTGGCACAATACTGACTATTTCTAAGCCTCATGACATTTAGGTTGAGTCTACAACAATGTTCTAAATTCATTATTTCCACACTTTTTTCTTGATTTTCAAACTTTTTGCTTTCACAATAATAAAATTCTAATAATATTGTAAATTAATGGTCTGTTTACAACCTTTACTCTAGCTTAACTCTGGATCTGGTCATTTTTACACAGTTCTAAACTAACTGTACTATTCTGTTTGTTTATAACATTTAAGACTTACCCTCTTCACCGCTGTGTGTAGGCATTTTCCAAGCACTCCTCAACATGGTATCTGAGTGCATGAACCTCCCCCAGAGCAATATTATGTAAAAACACTTTTAATGTTTAAATAACATAAGAATACTTTTCATATGCTGTGTTTAACAGTACACTGATGAGGGGCCAGGAATAAATACTTGCATTAAAAAGCAGACATAATTGGGCATATCAGGCTCAGTGACTCATACTTTATAAATTTCAATTTTATATACACAAAATAAATGACCATTTGTTTCTAAGCAAGTTAACTACCAATTACAGGATTTGCCAGGAAGCTCTGAGAAATCATTCCATCATGTGAACTTTGGACCTTCTCTTTGCTGCTATTTGCTGCAGAATGAAAAATTAGGACTGACTGTTAATTTCCCAATTGAATTTTAACAGGATAAATTAATTTTCTTGTGTTTTATCATTGGCCAGGAGACTTCTGCCAGCAGCAAAAGAGGAAGAAAACCTTCTGGCAGCAGTCCTTGTCTCACTTTGCCACAAACCTTGTGCCCCTAAATCAGCGCTCTAGCCAGTGAGTTAATACTAAGGAATGGCTAAACAAACTCAATGAAGACAGTAGAATGTGAAGGCACTCAGCATTCATAGGATCAGGGTCTTACTTCTCTAGTCTTGAGAGGACTACTACCATATTCTTCCAAGAAAGTTAGTTTGTTGTCTATGACCTGCACATTTCATTTTTGCCTTACATTTTCCCTCCGTTGGCCCGTCTTTTCCTTTCCATCCTTTCTGGGTCCGGAACACCCCTAAGTCAATATTGTACTTCTCTGTAACAGGGCTGAAGGCTTGACTTTAAGTAAAGCATTGTGGCCAAGTATGTTCTAAGTACTGGTTATGGAACCAAGAGAGCAGGGTTCAAATCCTGGCAAAGATGCTTAATTTTCAGAACAAAACCACCCATTTATTTGATCTACTCTTCTCGCTATAACATCAACAAAACAAATGAACCACCTCCATTTTCCAGCACATATTCCAGATCGGAGAAGGCAAAGTAAAAGAGAGATTATATGTACATTTTGTAATTTTGTGAAGAACTCAGGTGATGGGTGCTGCATAAGAACCTAGACAGACTGATTAGATAATGGATAAACAAAATCAATAGTGTCTTTGCAGTCACCTACACTCAGACCCAGAAGCAGTGTACAGCAGGGCAGTTTATAGGAAATGCCTCCCTTAGTTTATTTCAACTGCTTTAAAATGTTGAGATATTATTTCACGAGCTGCTGTGGGGGTGAAATCTACAAGTAATCTTCACGTATGGTATGTGATTCCAGAGTGTAGTTAAAAAAACAGGCTACTCTTTGTTAAAACCTCAAAGATTAAAGATCAAAAACTGACTCATGTAAATAAGCAGAAGCTATCTATGTTTCCATACTTCTGTGAATGCAGAAGCATCTCTACAATGTACACAAAATATAATGCATGATCTCAGGTTTCCTCATTCAATCACCAAAGTATTTCCTGTACTTGGTATTTCCATCACTGAAATAGGTTGATCAAAACCAAAATCTGCTTTGGCTTTTATCCTAAAAACACCTATCAAATGTCTTCTCTTCAACTACAGTAAGCCCCTTAAAAGGAAAAAGAGAAAAAGAGTCACAGGGTAGTGCTTTCAGTAAATTCCATACCATTTACCATTCCAAGGCTGAAGATGGCGTTCACCAGCAAGCCTCCTTTCCTGAAGTGATCTGTCATATGCTCCAGCCAATTTGCTTCTAAGCCGTTGACAGTCTGCCCATTCCTGGAGATCTTCATAGGAATCATCACAGTATAGTACTGGCTGCATCTTTGTTGGGTCTTTGGCTTGTTGAAGATAGCAAATATTTCCACTGCTAAAAAAAAGTTTTTAAATAGTAATACTAGAATAAACATATTGTGATATCATTATTGTTTCCTATTATAACTATCATAATCACATCCTTCCCCTTTTGTCTGCTTGTTTTTCTATAGTAACCCTTCAGAGCTGGGTCATCTCCTTTACGTGTTTATACAACGCCCGGCACAACAGGGTCCCAAATCCTGACTGGGGCCTTATCATAATATAAGTATTTACTAGTTGTAATATGGAACTCCCTCTCAGAGGGACAGTCGACTAGCATAAATAAATAACATAGTGGAAACAAATGAGCATTACTAGTAGAATTTATCATCGTAGAATTAATGTATTATTAGCAAATTCACCCGAATTGTATACTTGTTTGCCTCTGTGTAAGCGCCACAAAGGAGATAGCTACTAACTGTGATATCAAGGACATAGCTCAAATCTGAGATCTTACTGCAAATTTAGGGCAAGTTACATTTCCAATGATGTGACCTTCCACTAAAGAAGTAAATAACTTATTTTGGTGTTATATGGGCTGCGCACAGAAATGGCAAGTGGGAGAGCCAAAATCAGGAATGTACAGTGTATCAAACAAATATTGAGGCCAAATGGATTATTTAGTTGATTTACTCCGTGTCTGAGAAGAGGCAAAGCAGTAAGAGATGAGCAGATGAATAGGGAGGAAAAATGGAATTCCGAAGATCCTTAAAGATGAGGACATTAGCTAGATACCAGTGTGTGTGATGTAGCTTCCAGCCCACCTGAGGAGCGACGAATTTAAATCTCATCATTAGGTAAGTCTCTGTAGACAACAAAATCATCACAGACATCTGCAGTACTGGGGCTAAGTGGAAGTTAAAGAGACAATCAAAATTCCCAGGAAGAAAGAAACACTAAACTTAACAGTAAAATTTCTACAATGTAAACTATTAATATATTGTTATTTTACATATTAGTGGCCCGATTAATGGCCCAGTGAAGTCAATGGTAAAGCTCCCATTGATTTCAAACACAGCAGGAATGGAACCCCAATTGAACTGATATTTTTTTTAAGGAAATAAAAATAATAAAAAATTCAGGCAGCCCATTAACTTGGAAGTATCTCATATTATATTGTAAAGATAATATCTTCTAATCCCAGGTGTTACTATGAGAGAGTCACTCTGACAGTTCTTTCTTATGGAGGTCTCATCATGGAACTAAAAGAACACAAAGCAAACAGGGACAATTTACAGTAAGTCACTACTCAACATGAACAACGATGGTGGAACTGGGTTCCATGGGATTATAATGCCAATGACTTAGCTAAAGCCTGGTTGAAGTAAGCATGGTGGGGAGCGAAAAGGGAATGAAGGCTTAATCAAGTATAGAGAGTGTACCTCAGAGAAGAGCTTAATACTCTCTCTATATAAAGGAAGGCTGGGAAACAACAGTTCATGAGTCCTGGAGGAAGGAGATGCAGAGAAGAGACATAACTCAAAATTAATACCAGCAAAGGGAATGTTAACAGGAATTCACTCACTACACACCACTTGTTTAGAAAGAACAAAGTGATGATAAGGTGACTCAAAAGGGTATACTACTCAAAAAACCATATGAACAGAGAACATAAATAAATCAGGAGAGACGTTAACTATCTGGAGATAAACCAGGACATGATTATTAAAGGTAGAAATAGATGGAGAAGGTTTTTTGTGGATATGATAACTATAACACTTTTCAACTTGGAAATGACGGGAAGTAGGGAGGTAGCTATTTTGATTTGGTTTTGAGCTGTGCAGGTCTGATCCTACACACATTTGTGGTCAATTGGATTCTTTCATTGGCCTGAATAGGCATTAGACCAGGCCCTTGATGACGTGAGTGAAAGTGTAAATGTAGGCACAAACAATAGCAAGAAAAATCTGGTCTGGTTTGTAATCAGAACTAATTTGATACCAAAGAAGTCCTGTCTACACTTGAAAATAGACCATTGTTCACAATGACTTTCAGCAAAGTGTAAAAAGATCAAAATCCTCTTCAGTACAGTTTCAGAAAGCATGGTATTTTCTGAAATGTTATTCAAAATATTTTATCCTGGTTACACGTGCACTTAAAATCATTTCCAATCCAGGTTTGGAGGACCCCTTGATGAAAGCCATTGTCAATAATGGTTCAATTGTTGACAGGTATACAAGCAGAAAGGACAAAGATTCTGAATTTCAAAAGCCATAAGAGAAGTGAGGAATGGAATTCAGTGAAGAAGAAAAACATAAAAGAGAAATGTTCAACTACTACTACTATTATTTGTGTAGCTAAGTTGGGGGTTGGCTCTTTACAGGTATAAAAATAAACATGTTGGCTCAAGAATGTAACAATAGATACAGATAATAAAGTCAGAAAACAACTTCTACATAAGGGGGGGATTAGCTAGGTGACAAAACAAAGGCAGGTGGGGAAAGCACTTGGAAGAATTTCTTGTGAGAAAGTACTGTATGCCTGTGAGTTGTATAGAACATTTGGCAATACATACACATGAGAATAGAAAAAGGTCAATGTGGATAAACAAAGACATGCAAAGAGTAATAAAAATGAGAAAAAGGCATATGGGCTCTACAAAATATTAGGCAAAGACACAAATCGGCAAACGTAACAATGACATTGTAAGAGTGTAAGAATGAGAAACCCAAAGGGTTCATTTATATTGCAGCTGGAGATGTAATTTCCAGCTCAGGTAGACATACACATGCCAGCTTTGATTAAGCTAGAGCACTACAAGAGTAGTGTAGCTACAGTGGCAGCACACGCTAGCTGCCTGAGTACAATCCCATCCAAGACCCTACATAAGTACTTGAGTGGACAGACTACCCTGCTGCCCATGCCGCCATGACTACCCTGCTGTTTTTAGCACACTAGGTCAATCAAAGCTAGTGCAGGCATGCCTACACAAGCTGGTAATTATACATCCAGCAACAGTGTAGATGTACCCTAAATTAAATAATAAAATGAAGACTGCACAAACTGTAACAAATACTACAACCATTTCCAAAAGATGAATTCAGGAGAAGAAAAGTCCAAGAGAGAGCAGAGAAAGAAAAGGTGAAAGAAAAGGGAGACAACGCAAAAATTATGCAGGGATTCCGTGTTTACAAGGGTGGGTGCAGGATTGATGCCAAAGACTGAAAGTCATTTTCCAGGGAAGAAAAAGGAAGTGCTGAAAGAACTCACTGTCACTCAAGAATAATAAAGAAATCAGCTATATGGTGGCGACAATATATTTGGAAAAATCCAGCTACAGGTGAGTTACTTCATAAAACTGTCTTCTCAGATCCCCCTTTTTGGAAAATGGAAGCATTACCAACCTGTACACTGGCTGAGAAGTACTCTCAAATCAGAAAGCACTCAGGAGAAAGAAGTTAAACAAAGGTCAGCAGAGACTGAGAAACTGAAGATCTTGTCTAGTGAATCAGCAGCTGGGGTGAAATTTTGGGGGGTTTCAAGAAGGCCTTAAAATAAGTTCCACAACTAAAAGTTTCAGTACAATTGTCAGAAACCTGGGCACAAATGAGCTATCTCAGAGTCTGAAGATAGACGGAATTAGGGAATGGAAACCGTTTGTGCCAGACAGACAAGTGGTGCCCTTTAGGAAACCAGATTGGAACCGGTTTTTCCTCACTTTATGTATCCAATGTCCTGGATAAACTTCATAATACATTGTACAGACTACAAGAATGGGAAAATGCAGTAAGAGGCTCATACAATTCAGTGTAGAAAAATGTAAAGCTAAGGAGAATATAAAACATGGGAAGTGAGTATTCTCAAAAGTACTCTTATGTAAGAAAGAGAGAGTAATTTGCCTGGATGAACTGGATGTACCCGTTATTTAGAAGCAATTGTAAATGCAAATACAATGCTGAGATGCGTAAGGGTCTAATACAAATCTGGATAAACTATTCTAATAAGAGACAAATGCAACCACTTTGGGATATACTTTGGATAAATCTGGCAACTTTACTGTCCCACAAACAATGAAGAAAGTTCAGTAAAAGGTGGCCAGTTTGAGTAAGCCCTCCCCCCAACCTAGTTATGTAAAAATACAAAAAAATCAGGCCAATATTCTATGGAGGAGGCTAAGAAGTCACTCTCACAGTCAGATACAGAATCCTGAGAGGAATAGAACAGTTTGGATGAGCTTATGTAAAATATAAGGCATGGGAATAAACTACAACCAAGGAGATGATGGTTCTGAAAATAAGTTAGGTGGAATTTCATTATATAAAGTAATAATTAATACCAAATGGACAACTAAGCAAAGCAGTAGTGTAAAAAGTGTTCTATAAGAAGCTAGACAAGATAGGGAAAAATATTGTAAGGTCTAATCGTTAATCATGAGATTCAATTCAGAATAATTTGGGAAAAGGTAAGAGTACACATTTCCTTCCCCCAATGACACTGTGTGTTTCTAAATTGTTCTAACCCGTATCTTATTTGTAATTGCAGGTGAAGTTATTGAATTGCAATAATTGCAGGTGAAGCTACATAGAAGTAAACAGATGAAATAGGGAGTCCAGTGGCATCTCCCTGCCAAGATATTTTTTTTTAAGTGGTGAAAAATGGCCCATTTAAAGTATAGTGTGCAACTAGAGGACAACAAAACAGACACAGGAAAATAGTTTATGATGAACCTCCCTCCACGAACAAATACATAAGAATAAGAAGATGAAAATGATCAAGTGTAATGAATTTATGAGAATGAACATTTACCATGAATAACTACCCCTTCCCACTTACTGCTATCTGACCCTGTCCTAACTGGAGATCTGCAACTACCATCTCCACCTGTCTGAGAATCTAGATCCTCTGTGTTCTCAGAACTTTTGGGCTGGTTTATTTTCTGCTATGTGTTCACCTACAGTGGTGTTGACACACACTGAAAGGGTTTGAGGATTGTCCCTTTTGTGACTCAGAACTGTAAAGCCTACTCGGGCACCTTATCATCTTTTCAGATGGGCAAGTAGCAGATGGAAATCAACCAAGCTCAGGAGCTCTGAGGACTTCAATACCACAAGCAGGGAGCAGTAGCACACAAATCCAGTTGAACAGCAAGCATATGAACTTTCCACATGAGAAAGAGGCAAAAATAAGTTAAAGAGGGAAGCCCAAATCTGAGATGACAACTGCCCCCTGCAAACGACAACCCCACTAAAATAACACAGAAGGATTAACCTAATTGGTCAGAATGGAGTTGCACCTGATCGTCTGTTGCTCCTGTGAATGCCTAAACACTTATGATTAAATGATCATGAAGTGTGCAGCCAAGTTGAAAAGTGGGTTAAAAGGTTTTATTATTCATAGTGTGCATCTTTTCCCTGTTGCAATGCTACATTTACTTTTCCAAGATGCTGTGAACATAACAAGGGCAGTTTAAAACTTGCTTGTTCATATCAAAGGTCACCTCAGTACTTACTTCCAGTAAGTGGTTCGGCACATAATGCTGATGTGTCGCTTTGAGCTACCCCTTCTTGATTGTCTGTTGCTTCTCTGAGTCTTGGTGAAACACTTGGGCTCTCTCCTTGAAACTGCTCTCCATTCTCCCCTGCAGAGTTTAAGCTCAGATGCTCAGTAACTGGTTCTTCCCCTTTTACATCCCCACTGGGCTCTACACTCTGGTCAACATTTTCCTCACTTGGGGCTGGTGCACTGCATCCATTAGCATCATCTGCTTTCTTGCTATCCAATGAAGCGTGATTCTCTGAATAGTTTGATGCATTTTTGACATCTTCTGGTTGTGCAGAGTTGTTACTGGTGGGTGCCACAGTGGTGCTGGCCTGAGAGTTCACCGGGGAACTGTACTGAGGTATAATTCCAACAAACTTCAAGCCTTGACTTGCTGCATCTTGAATCTACAAATCAAAGGAGATTATGTTTGAATCTGCATGTTGTCTTATAGGACTAGACATATTCTGAAAATAACACACTTAAAGGGAACTAGCATGTAATTTTACTATTTCATCTGCTACTATAGGAAATTCTCATAATTAGCTTTACATAAAATGTTAAATTCTAGAGAAACAGAATGACAAGTTCCTTCAACTGTCTGTGAAATGTGAAAATCAAAAAAGAAAGAGAAAGGCCTATGCAATAACATGCATTGGATTTCTTCATTGGGAATGAATATCTGTGTTTGAAAGGCTTTATTTATGACACATTACCAGATGTAGTTTTGCCTAACCCAAGTTTTATAGTGCCAGCTTAAAGACATTTGGAGTTGAGGAGCAGAATGTTATATACTCTGATTACTCGATGGATATGCAAGTGAAAGTCCCACAAATTCCCTGGGCTACATATACATCTTTGTTAGCCCCTTATTTTAAACTGAGGAACAAATGACGAATTTTCACTTAATGAGAGTACAAAGAACAAAGTTATTGTAGTACCTTTTTAGTATTTGAACTAGTTCTAGAGATAGAGATACATTTGGAGTAAAAATGTCTGTGTGGGTAAACAAAGAAAAATAATGAATAATCATCTTTGGAACCCCGCTTCAGGTAGTTGAAGGCTGCTATCAAATCCCCCCTCACTCCTCTCTTCTGCAGACTGAACAAGCCCAGTTCTCTCAGCCTCTCCTCGTAAGTCATGTGCCCTCTCCCCCTCATCATTTTCGTTGCCCTCCACTGGACTCTCTCCAATTTGTCCACATCCTTTCTGTAGTGAAGGGCCCAAAACTGGACGCAATTCTCCAGATGTGGCCTCACCAGTGCCGAATAGAGGGGAATAATCACTTCCCTCGATCTGCAAGCAATGCTCCCTCTAAAGCAGCCCATCATGCCGTTAGCCTTCTTGGCAACAAGGGCACAATGATGACTCATATCCAGCTTCTCATCCACTGTAATCCCCAGGTCCTTTTCTGCAGAACTTCTTCTTAGCCAGTCAGTCCCCAGCCTGTAGCGGTGCATGGGATTCTTTTGTCCCAAGTGCAGGACTCTGCACTTGTCCTTGTTGAACCTCATCAGATTTCTTTTGGCACAATCCTCCCATTTGTGTAAGTCACTCTGGACCCTATTCCTACCCTCCAGTGTATCTACCTCTCCCCGCAGCTTAGTGTCATCTGCGAACTTGCTGAGGGTGCAATCCATCCCATCATCCAGATTATTAATGAAGATGTTGAACAAAACTGGCCTCAGGACCAACCCCTGGGTACTCTGCTTCTTCAAATTTTAGATAAAGATGAATGATGGGAAAATGTAGGAATGAAATTGTAAGAATGCAAGAACAATAATGAGACTGTACAAGTAATAACAAATATATATGAATGGAGCAGGAAGTAACAGATGGAAGGTCCAAGACAGAGCAGCAAGAGGCTGTTGAAATTCTCCTTCTAGTTAAACAGGCGCAATGCTACTGACTCAAACTCCCATTGACTTCAATCTGTTTGCACCAGTAGAATTGAGAAGAGAACCAGGAGAATAAGCTAGACTTTTAAAATGTCAGGGAGAGAGGTGACTGGCTGCTAATTCATGCATCAGTATTCCCCCTCTCCCCCGCCCCCCTCCGGGAGAAGAAAGACACTAGTGACTAGTGGATTTCTGGTGCATATTCTTAGTTATTTTGATTTAAGCAAAACCCCAAATTATAAAAAGAAATGGCCTCAGAATACAGGAGTTCTTCAGCCTCAGGCTAATACTGTGTTTTCAAGGCAAATAATCCAGCCGAATCGGAGCATCCTGGTTATTCTCTACAGTTCTGATTAATATGAACCTAAATAAAAGCAGCTCAGGCTTTTCAATTGCAAGTGAAAGAATGAATTATCCATTGAACCCATCACATTAGTTCTACAGCACTGGGAAGTGAGGTGGGCGGGGTAGACGTTTGAGATATTAACAATTTTATTTAACACTAAAAAATAAAGAGGAAGCTCATTTCTGCATTTTGCCCCCACCCACAGACATTTTTTATGAATCATTATTTCCTGAGAATCACATTACTGTGCTGAATATATACACAACCTACAGGTGACATCT
Source organism: Caretta caretta (assembly GCF_965140235.1). Classification (NCBI taxonomy): domain Eukaryota; kingdom Metazoa; phylum Chordata; order Testudines; family Cheloniidae; genus Caretta; species Caretta caretta. The sequence goes on along the minus strand of NC_134207.1, from coordinate 204,721,223 downwards.
GATCAACACAGAGAACTTCCTCTTTCAAACGACTGGGATTTTTCATGTTTAATTAACTCTTAAAGAGTGTGATGGTAGGAACTGAAGCATGGTTCCCCAGGAAACAGGGTGACAGTCAGCAGGGTGAGTTTGCAGATGGACAGGAGCTGCTGACTGGAGTGAGGCTCATTGCTAAAATGTAATAATTACCACAGCGCAATCTCATCTCAATTAACAGGAAAGTAAAAATGCTATTACAGTGGCCTATTTAATAGAAGAAAGCCGGACAGCATTAGAGGTCTCTATAAATAAACTGAAGCATGTTATTAGTATTGGGCTAGAAGAAAGTCAGCACCTGACTGGCTTGCTCAGTTGATCCAAGTGCATGCAAACGATATGATGCACTCATAATAGCCTAATGTGTCTGACTCCTTGTTGCAATTTTACAAATACTTGTAATACACTCATTATTAGCAAGTGTTACAAAGTCTCTTCATCTTCCAGTGCTAATCTAAACTGCATTCGTATAGTAGAATGTCAGATCAGTTAATTATAGTAATTTAACTAGTAGGCAGCTGCCAGAGTTTGAGCACAGTACAGGTATAATAATTTACTGGTCTTGGAACACTGGTTGTCACCCCATAGCAGGCTAACGCACACTGTGCACTGAATTACAGCAGCATTCACAGGTACTGCAGCAAGATCTCAGCACATCCAGAAAAGGTGTTTGTTCTTAGAAATATCAGTTCTTGTAAAATGGCTCTTGTTTTTAGAAGGGACAGAGGGGAACTGAGGATAGACTGATATTCTCATCATGATCAACCTAGGATTGTAACCATATCGTAGAGACTTAAAAAACCCATGTAGAATTTATTTCAAGGCACTTTACAAATAAATTAACCAGCAATAAAGCAGTAACCAGGATATAGTGCCTTGTTTGAAATCCCATTGTACATGGTCCCAATAAAATCAGTGGGGCAAGCATCTAATTAATTTCAATGAGGCCGGGATAGTGAAAGTGTTACACTAGCAGTGCAATGAAAGGTATTATACATCAGCAGATGTATCATTTTACTGCAATAATGCTTCCTCCCCACTCTCCACAGAAACGTGTAGGAGCTGACCCTTGGCACAAATCAAAGAATCAACTCCTAACATTTTACATTTCCAAAATGAGGCAGTTTTTATTTAGAATTTGATTTTATTTTTAGAATCCTACCTAGAGCCCTAAGAAATGTAGGTTTTGTTGGCCTAGTGGACTAATCAACTTAAGCCATCTGCGTGGAGTCTTACAACCTCTGGGCCATGATTGGACTGATGCATTTTCAAAACAGCTAGTATTTATTGAAATCTCTCATATTTTGAAAAGTTATTACTGCATTTATTCAGTAATTATTTTTCAAATATAAATATCTCAAACTATATATACACATCAGGTCATTGGGGCTTACCATGCTCACCCTTATTTTAAGTTTCAATTACCCACTGAGCTTCATTGCTCAAATTTTAAACCATTTTTTGAAATCAGAATGTTTATGATGAGTTCAAGCAACTTGCAGCATAGGTTCTGTTTCATTTTATTTGTTGCTGTTGTTAAAAATAGACAGTCACCAACTTCTCCAACCCCCACTTCTTTTGAGGCTGAAACCATGGATGCCAAATTTCAGCTTCAGTGACTGGGAAACAGCTGACGGTAACGAACAATCAAGCTTTGTAAACAATATACTGGAGCTGGTGTGGGTGCTAATACCAAATAATCTGAAGTGTGAGCTTCCTACCAAAGGAGTTGGAGTTGGTGACAGGATATAAGCTGGCACTTGGGGGAAAGCCTGAACCTTGTGCTGCTGGCTGAAGTGCGAGTAACTTGTGCAGCACATCTGCTAAACTTGTTTTAGGTCATTTGGACAAATTACTTGATGAAAGTAAATGGCTTGACTGTAGATGTAAAAGTAGCTTTCACACCTGCTTCTGTAAGGACAGTCAGGTACAAGCTTCCCTCGCAGGCTGAAGACAAACCTTCAGCACTACCACCCAGCGAGTCAGCAAAAGGTAGAACAGGCTTTCTTGTTATTTTCTACCCAGAGAACTACTTGGCTGGTTACATCTCTTCAGAAAAGAAAAGGAAGTACTTCATGTGCTAGAGCTGCAACTTTTCTTCATCACAAACACTCAAATGTAACAGTAAAAGGGTAGCAAAGCAGGCTGCTGTTTTATACTTAAGCATTAGGCAGATCAAAGGAAAACTCACTATGCGCATGATGAGAGACTGTACTTACTAGAAGTCATAGAAGATGCTTATAAGCACAGAGTTTAAAAAAAAAATCTCCCCAACACCATGACAGGTTGTGCCCAGAAGCTGTGTGACTACATGGAACAAAACGCACGTAAGTCAGCTGCAAAATTCTTTGAAGCAATGCAGATTTTTTTTTTAACCCTTCAAGGCACCACACAGGAAATCAAATCTGTTCCAACATACCAGCCTTTGAGGAAAATATCCCAGCAAATGCACAATTTAGAATCAATGTGGGGGAAATACATGTAGTGAAGCGGGACTGAATGAAAAGAACACTTTCATTTTGGCAGGCTAGTGCTGAAAGTATTCCAGATTGTACAAATATTACAATTGGTTGTCTTTATGTGCCAATCCACAGCACAAATAGTGAAAGGTCCTTTTCACATTATGTTCTATTGCTAAATGAGAAAAACAAGAGCATAAAAACACAGAAATTGCACCTGTACAGCATGCTGCAGCAGAATGAACTCAACATAACAAAAACTTCCCTACAATACATGCTCCAGGTTGACTGAGGCTTTTATTAACGTTTGTTGGGTTTTTGAACATGTTATACGCAAGTTAGCATTTAATTCTTGGAATTTTTCAAAGGGAAGCTCCAATAAGATAAAAAAAGGATAGAAATTTCTTGTTTCATTCCTCGGATACATACAGAAACATTTCTAGCACCTAATAAAGCATTGTTTAGTTTTTTAGTTTAGCCATTATAATATGGGCTGGTTTACATACACAACGTATTCCTGTTTAACTAGAATTTTCAAACCAGTTTAGTTCAACCAGTGTAAATCCATAAGTGGACTCATTTTAAATCAGTTTACAGCTGTCTTATATTAATGGATTTGCACTGATTTAATTACGTCAATTCAAAAACAGGTTCTGTTTAACCAGGTGCAAGTTTCATGTGCAGCCACAGCCTATATATTTTTGGAATTTAATGTTGCCCATGTAATTTGCTTCATAAAAATGGCATTTTGTCTTGATGACAAACAAAACAAAAAAAGACAGCTTTACCCATTACTGTCAGTAAAGTAAATGGCAAATCTCCCGTGGACTCAAGTGGGAACATGAACAAGACCTTCATCAAATCTCTCCTGTAATTACCCAACTTGGAATTTGACCAGGACACTTTGACTAACACCTCCTAACACTTGTGAAAAGAATCATGGATTGTTTCCTAAGTGGTTGGGACTTTAGTTTTATGCCTCAGCTGAAAAAAGGCATTGTCAGCAGCACAGTATAGTGCGGACAAACACTCTGCTGAGGCAATAGCTCAGAGTGCCACCCTACTGAATCAATTGCTGAGGCACCTGTGATTTCCTTGGATATCTCCTGTCTAATTACAGACCCATCCCAACTTTGCTTTTAATATGTAGTAAAATCACATCTCATGGTGGTATAGCTGATTTACAAAATGCTATTTTCAAAAAATAATCTGTTTGAGTTACAGGCACCAAAAACCATCACAGAAATCCAAATTTTAGGGACTGGGGGAAGTGTTAGTTTTATAACTGAACAATTATAGATAGATTTTTTTTTAAATTATTTAAATGAAATCTCCTGGAAAGTTTACTTTGGATTGTATATTTATAACTGCATTATCAACTGTCAAATAATCTCTGATATATAATGGACAAGGTGACACCGCTGTCAATTCAGAAACATGACGACTGCAGATATAAACACTGAGTAGCATACTGTTTTTTAACCAGTTTCTGTAATTGTTCCCAATAGCAGTCTGTGCATTTCTCCCATGGGCTGACATTTGCGGGTCAAACATTTCTTTCAAATTCAGAACAGTATTTCATCTAAATCAACAAGCATGGAAATTACAGCAGAACAATTTAATAATGAAAACCCGTCTCTTGGAAAGGGTTTTCAAGCACAAATGGGCAGTTGATTTTAATAAGACTAGTGTTCTAAACTTCTCTTAACTTTTTGATGCCAGGAGCTAGAATTTCTTGGCATGCATTCAAAGTAAATATACATTGTACTAATGCCACCAGTATACTCTAACTCATCACAGCTGGCAGTGTTTCTGAGGTTTAGACTCCCTGGTGACTTAGGTAATAATTTTTCAGAAACTAGTCATTACATCTGAGTGGTTATTTCATTAATGCTTTATAGACTGGTTTGGTATATGATTCATGCTAAAATAAGGTGCCCAGTTAATGTAGTAGCAACCAATTAAAGGGGACTGTTGCTAACACAAAACAAACAACAGAAAACATTTACAGAGAACAGATGAAGCAGAATTCCATTTGGACAGAGGAAAAAAGTCACTCTCTGGTAACAATCAACCAATTTTCCACAAGCCAGATGCATTAGGGTAGGCCTGTAATAAGTTCAGAGACAGAAAGTTGCTACTTAGTGCTGCTGATGAGAAAATACACTGCACTAGAAACAATGGGTTGGTCAAATTTGGTCAAAAGATATTTTAAAAAAACAAGTCTAGGCTGTCCCAGTTAATAAAAGAAATATTCCTATTTTTTATAACAACTTCATGGTCATCTCTCAAGTCCCTGTCACAAGTCATGCAAATGTACTTTGATAACTGACATACCCTCAAAGGTCTTGAGGCAAAGAGTACATGCTGGTGAGGAGAAAGGAGAATAGTATGTGCTGTATGTCAGGAATTGGCATGAAAATACTGTTCCAGGCTACAAGCATTACAACTGGATCATTCCTCATTAGGATTTATTGGTGAATATTTTATCATAAATACCAAAGCTCCCCTTTTTTGTCACCTTGGTTTCTGTATTTGTTTCTGAAAAGAGATATTTAAAATTAAAAGCATCTTTTAGTTAGTCTTGGACACTTTCTGTAAGTCTGCTATACTCATGCTCATTTCCAAAACAGAAACAATAAACCAGGATTTAAGGCTCATTTTAAAATAGGCTAAGCCCAGCCAATGGCATGAAGGAAGATTTTTAGTTACTTCTATAACCACCCAGAAACAGTGTTAAACTTTATACTTCCAGCACTTTTGCATCCTGAATGTTAGGTTGCAGAAAGTGAAATCTCACTTACTGTGACAAAGTGCTGGGAGCTAGCACCTACTGAGTTCTGGGGGTGGGCAGGCGCCAGCCCACCCACAAGCTGGGAACTAGCAGGTGAGCACTCTGGTCACTCTGGCACTAATTAGTTTCCCCAGGGAGGTCTGACTGGGGAATATAATGTAATTGGCAAATCAAGCTGGCCGGCTAGGTAAGGTAAGGATTTTTCACTTCACAAACTTATCAAACTATTTAATATGACTGGCAATTTTTGCTCAGCAAAGGCTCCAACCTTAGGGGCTCCAAATAACTCAGTATCCTGTCAAGCAAAACTTCCACTGAAGTCAAAGGAGATTTGCTTAAGTAAGCACTGGGTACTAAAATAGTAACAGGAGTTGAAAGTTAAGATTGTGGTACAATAACAGAGATCAGGGATTTACCCATCTCAGTACAGCTCAACCTTTCCGGCCATGCTGTTGGTGACCTTGCCTGAAATAAGATTCTTCTGAAATTTATGGTCCTAGCACCAGAGCAAGCTCCATTAGAGCACTAGTGGAGACTGTCCACAAGTGTATTCACCACTGTGTCATTAGAGCAGTGTTAGATGACATAATTATAAGAATTCTAGTGGCTACTGTAACCTCAGGCCAGCACGGATGCTAGAACTTCAGAAAAAAACCTCAGCCTAGCCATAGCCTTATTTTGTATAAGATTTACGTTTTAAAACTTGTATACACCTGGAACGTCCTCCAGGCTTCAACCATCCTTCTCAATCCCCACAAACCTCTGCATATGCTTTAACCACAGGGCACTTTGGATAAATCTTACCAGTGACCTACTGGAGGTTTGTTAATGGTTTGGTATAGGCTACAGATTTGTGACTGTAGCTTTGAAGTCTGAACACCGCCTTGAATCTGAGTCTTCTGTTAAAAACAGTTTCTAATGGGTGAATACAAGTCGAGAACAAGTAAAGATTTATGCAAATACAAGTTTGAAAATTGCTTTCAACAATCATGTCAGCTGGCTGAATATGATTCAGTGGTCAGTGTAATCATGACAAACTGTGTTCTATGCTGGGTTTACTTATAGTCAGTTGACACAACACTAAACACTGACTCAGTGTATCTTCATTGTCCAAGCTGGGAAAAACACAAAATGTAAAGTGTAATGGACACAAATTAGATATTACAAGTTGCCTTAGTTTTAGTGATCTACAATGTTATTTGCAGGAATTAAGTATTATTTTTAACCTGAGAATATCAGTCTCAACCCATACTTGCTTTCACTTAACAACTATCTAGTATCTACAGTAGAAGCTGCAGTTCAACAGACTGAACAATTTGCCCATACCTTCGTTCAGGACAATACCAAATACAAACAGATCCACTGTTACCAAATATTTTCTTTTTTTCCAGACAACTACTGGAACACTGAAGCCATAGACTGTATAGTTTACAACATCTATTTTTACCCTGGTCAAGAGGATGACCCCAAAATCTGCTGGGGCAAAGGATTCCAAGGCCCCTGGGAACATCATGAAAATAGTTTTGTGACATTCATGGAGCTTATATCTCAACACCAGAGTTAAATGGCTGAGTCAAAAGAACTCACATTGAAAGAAGTTTAACCAGGAACAGATGTTTCCCTTCACACTATACTGCTTAACATACAGTATATGTGATTTTTCACCATATTTTTGTTTTACATATTCTTTCAAAATGTTAACAAAACACACTTCAACAAATACCATTATTGCAGCAGACAGCCAACAGCTGGGCCATTGCTGTCCAGTTTTAACCATTGCTTCTAGATCATATCTACACCAGGAACCCAAATTAAAAAAAATTAAGCATTACTCTGCACTGAAAACATGCAGAAAACAAAGATGGTCTAAGATGGTTTTCATTACAATGTGTTACAGAAATAAATGTATTGTTCTCTTGTACGTACACTTGAGAAACAAGGGTCTGAAGGATGGAAATGATTTGAAAGAGTTTCAGATCACATCGAGATAAGTAATCCCTCTGAGTAATAAATGATACTCTAGAGGTGTAATTTTCCAACCATCCAAGTACATTCAGACTGTTTATTCATTTGAAGAATGACTGCTACGACCAATATTCATGGTCCAAATTCTTCCCCCTTTTCATCTTTTATTTCCACCTGCTCTGCCCATCATCTGATAGGCTCTGTAATAAATTTCTAAGCAAAAAGCATATCAAGAATGCCAGTTTAAACTACAGAATAATGTTTGATATTTTTACAAAATATTTTTCTACTGAGCTTCAACAAAGACAATGTACTCAGAGAATACAGGGAAGAGCTCTTTGTACCACTGGGCAGCAAACCATTAACCAGCCCAGCAACAGCATTAATAGACTCCAAAAATTGCCATGTCCAGCTATTCTTTCCTGCTGAAAAGAGGGTTAAGTCCAAAGCAAAGTACTAGCAATGAAGAGTTAGAGATGTGGAATAAAAGAACCCAAAACTGGAAGAAATCAGGAACAGTCATCTAACAAAATAAAATAACCTGAAAGATTTTTTGTGGGTTTTTTTGTAGAATATATAAATAATTGATTAGAAATCAAAGTGTTAGTACCTTTTACTTAAAAACAAAGTTGTTGTTAAATGTACTACAGAGTGTAGCTCTTTAGCCTTTCCCCCTCTCCAGTTAATACACATGTATCTTGTCTAACTCCACATGTGTCCTATGACACAATTGCAGTCTTCCCCATCTATCTGCCCTTTCATGCACTTAAGGAGAAAGGTGCTTCTGGAACAGCTCCACTATTGTAACTATGCGGCGACAACGATGGAGGACGAGAAGGATTTCTTTGCTTTCCTACATCGTTCTGGCAAAGGTTTGTACAATCGCCTTGTGATGCTGTCCCACAGATTCAAAGCTGCCCTTCCTCCAGCAACAGTCCATTATCCGACCTTCCTGTTTCATCTGTTGCAGCTTGCCTTTGAGCCAGGGAGACCTGGATGGGGTGCTGACTCCTGGGTTTAAGTAAATCAATGACTATGGGTAGCAGATGATTAATGGCCTAGCGATCTGGCAGTTGTGTGGTATACCTCTTCCAGATTGCCTAGAATCCCACTGCATTCTAATGTCTCAGAAGGTAGACTATCACTGCCCTGGCTCGGCACTTCCATTTGTAGAAGATGAGTACAGCCAGCAGTAAAGATCAGGGTCAGGCTACATAATTTGCTTGGGAGATCAAAGGGAAGAACCACATGCTGAATATGGACAGATTCTGAGCCAGTGTTGGAGATGTCATCTGTGCGGTCACTGAAGTAACCAAAGACTATGACTACAGGGGGATGCTAAAAACAGGCTTGATAGCAGCTTGATTAGCTCCAGTAGGAAATCCACAGGAGTGTGGTTATATACAACTATCATATGGCTACTCTTTAACCTGGCATTCACATACCATGCAAACACATTTGAACTAGTCCACTGTTGAGAGTGCAAAACTATGGCTGCTACTCCTTCCTTGTCCCCCCTAGAGTCAGGCATCATAAAGTTACCACTTGGCACCAGCTGTTAGTACAGGTCCACCAGAGTCATCCAGCCAGATTTCAGTGATACACAGTGAGTTTAGGTCATGAGTTACAGCCCTGATCAGGTTGTATATGGTGCTCATTCTGCTGAAGACCAGTTAAATACAATAAGCCGCATCTTAAGGTCACTTCAGCGAAAGTGGACAGAGCATGGAGTAAGACTTAGGTGTGGTTGGAGAGATCCAAAGACAATGCCCACCACTGGGTTTCAGACTGTGGCTTTTGGTTCAGCCTTCCCCAGGCCAATCACAACTGGAACAGTGAAGGATACTGAGTTCAGAGGAGGTGAGGGAGAGAGAAGCAGGCTGTCCAACCTCCGCAGTGGGATCAAACTGAAAGTTTTCTATAGAACATTATTTGGCTAGGAGACAAAGGTGCAAAATGATGCGTATCAGTAATTTTTTACAGCCAAAGAGCAGAAAATGAATCACAACTAGCAACTGCTTTTTAACCTGAATGCCTCACTAATCTAGAATCTATCGGGAATGTATGAATCCTCTATGTCTGTTACAGAACTTCTACAGAAGAGGATGGCAGATTGATGTGTAAAGCAAAAGTCCTGAGAGCAGCATATCTATTTTGCAAAGTTTGGTATTCACATATTGATACATTTCGAAAATTACTATCTCCTTCCTACAGACATCAGTTCAGTTTCCCCTTCCCTACACCTCTGTCTCCACAAAGCTCCATAACATTTCCTTCAACACTTGTCTCCATAACACTTCCTTCATGCATCTAGCCATGGCAGATCATTTATGGGAGGTCAGAATAAAAGTGGGAGGCTAGAGGGAGGTCCAATCATAGAAGATTCCTAACACGAGTTACACCTAGAATACAGATGTGATTGAAAGATTTTCTTGGGCTTCTTGTTTTGTTTTCAAGTAAAGAGAACATATGCTCATATCATGTCTCAGTGTCTTTAAAGAAAAATAGGATATTTCACTTGAATCAATCAAAACTTTTTTTCTTTTTATAACTGCCAATGTTTGTTCAAGACCTATGGCTATACCAAGCAGAATTTCCCCTGCATTTTCCAGGAACAAATAGTCCAGTTGTATGCAATGTGATGGCTAGTGTCTGGGGTGAAGCAGAGAGTCAACTGAGGATAGACACTATCAAAGATGTTCCTTTGCTCAGAGTCAATGTTAATCACCCTCGTTCAGCATTGCATAATAAAACTCATATAGATAATTAAGTTACTGGAAAAAAATCTCCACTCCAAGAAAAGTCACTGGTAAGTCAAAAGGTAGTAGGAATCCACATGACTGAGGATCTGAATATTCAGTAATCAAAAATTAAATAGCTTGTATAGTGTTTCATGCTTTGGGGAGATTAACGGTGGTGTTCTCTTTTTAAAACAACCAACAATCCTGTGCTACCCTGGCATCCCCATATTCACCACTGTCATATAATTTTGTAATGTTTTATACAAAGTATGCCTTGTGAGGTGTCATTCTAAAAGTCTTGATCTGCTAGACATTAATATCTCATTAGATTGTATGTGCTATCATTGTATGTGAAGTTATGAAGTTTGGCCATGTATGTGCTACTGAAACATATGGGGTTGAGAACACCCACAAGCAGCCTTTCAGGTACAACAATAAAAAGGTCAAACAAAGGTGATGGCTTATTGAGGATATATGCACAAGCATAAGGATTACCCCAGGAACTGTGTACGATAGAAACCTCTCAGAGATAACACTACACAATGGGAACTGTTTGACCCAGGTCACAGAAAAAGAGCTTTCCAGCAAGTTGGAATAAGATATAAAAGGGGGAAGTGACATCATGACTGGACCTCACTGCCTCACTGCCTAGGGGGGCATGGAGAAACATTCAGGGTGGGGAGGCGACCTCCACGGGGTGGGGGTGGGGGAGGAAGCGCCACGCTTCCAACCCCAGCTCTGCCACCAGCCTCACTCCTCCCTCAACCCCATTCAGCCCCAGTCCTCCAGGCCCAGCCCCATCCTCATTCCCTCTCTGCCTCCAAACCAGCTCCAACCCCAGCCTCAGCTCCTCGCGGCCCCCAGCCTGGTTCTGCCCTCATTCCCTCTCCACCCGCAGACCAGCTCTGACTCTAGCCCCAGCTCCTCCCCCAACCCCAGCTCTGCCTTCAGCCCAAGCTCCGCTGCTGAGGAAGCCTTGGCTGTGCAGTAAAGGGGGAAGGGCACAGAGAGATTCCTTTACTGGTAAGGGCGGGACCACGACTGAAAAAGTTTGAACACTTCTCGCTTAAAATAATTTTATGCAAGGACAACTCTGGGAAATAATGAGCCTCTTTATCTACAGTATTATCCCAGTGTTAAACTCAAATAATTCCGAACAATTGGCACCAAAGTGGAAATAGATATTATTTTAGCTGAGACTGTGCCCAACAGTCAATTACAGTGCAGGGATATATTGTACAGTAGTAAAACGAGTTAATTAACATCTACTTGAGATCACTCACCCTGTGGTACAGCAAGTCATTTTCTCATAACAGAATGGTCAATGACTTGTTTCACTGGTCACTATAACTGCTCGAGAAGATGCTGTCCAGATATTGGAATCATAAAATAAAAGAGTAGCAAACTCTACTGAAGCCTTGTTAATGTTCGAAATATACAGAATATGGGGAGGAGGAGGAGGAAAGATGAACTTGCAGTGGCTATTTCCCCTGACGGACACAACTAGCAGCAGTCATTAGGCATGTTGTGTCCTTTTCAAGTTGTTTTCCTTATACTTACTTTCTCAATAAAATCTGGTATCTTTTTTTTGTCTGAGAGTTGGTCCGAGGAGGAGCACAGTTCTATCTCCAGTGTGTGTCCTTCACTGTGAACATCACTTTTCACAGGTCTGAAGAGACAGAAAAACACAAGTAGAGCTTTTAAAATTAGATCCCCAAAAATCCTTAAGTACTTGTTCTTAATAAAGTTTGGTTCCATGCAGAACTATCATTCAGTCCCAGCACATGTTACACAGAACCCAACACAGCTTCATAGCTCAGGCGAACCTGCAGCTTCAGAGAGCTATGTATTACCTAAAGAGGGAAGCTATCCCCAAATGATGGCTGGGTTATGCCTAAGTGGCTGCCTAATCCCTTCATCTGCCCAAGGTATCATGCCCCAGCTAGGGTCTTCAGAATGATATTAGGGAAGAAGTAGTACGCATGTGCCTCTTGGACTGTGGAGGGGCCAGGTTCCACCCTGATGGATTGACAGTGGATCTGACTCCACACAGACAAGCATAATAGGCCTGCTTTACCAGTATGACAGATGAGCTCCCCCTTCTCAAAGTGAGAGAGCCAGGCATCACAGAGATCTAACAGAGGGACAGAGCTAAAAGGAGAGAGTGTTTTGTGGGCAGTGATTTCTTTGTAAGTTAAAGTAGGGAAATCCCTTCCATCATCGCCTATCTGGCTCCAAGAACCAGATTTTGCCTCCTTTTAGGAAGAGTCAAGAGTTTATTAATGTGTCACAAACAAAAAATCAAATAACCCAGGGCTTTCCACATTTTAAAAAACAAGAATGGTGGTTGACTTTACAGAATAAGGAAATAAATATAAAATGTGTCATTTTCTGAGCAAATCATAGAGTCAATCTGGTTAGGTAAGAAATAATTTCCAGCCCACGCAACATAATAAATAAATAATACATAAAAGTTTTCATCCATGAATCTTAAAGCATTTTACAAACATCAAATAAATCTCATAATACCATTCTGAAGTAGTTACTAATATCTCAGTTTTACAGATGTTTAAACACAGCCACAGAGACCCCAGTTTTGCAACTCTTACTCCCACTGTGTTATTTAGATCAGTAAGAACATAAAAACGGCCATAGTGGGTCAGACCAAAGGTCCATTTAGCCCAGTATCCTGTCTTCTAACAGTGGCCAATGCCAGGTGCTTCAGAGGAAATGAACAGAAGAGGTAATCATCAATGATCTATCCCCTATCGCCCATTCCCAGTTTTTGGCAAACAGAGGCTAGGGACACCATCCCTGCCCATCCTGGCTAATAGCCATTGATGGTCCTATCCTCTATGAACTTATCTAGTTTTTTTTTTTTACTCTGTTATAGCCTTGGTCTTCACAACATCCTCTGGCAAGGAGTTCCACAGGTTGACTGTGTGTCATGTGAAAAAATACTTCCTTTTTTTTATTTTAAACCTGCTGCCTATTAATTTCATTTGGTGACCCGTTAGTTCTCCTGTTATGAGAAGGAGTAAACAACACTTCCTTATTTACTTTCTCCACACTAATCATGATTTTACAGACCTCTATCATATCCCCCCCTTAGTCATCTCTTTTCCAAGCTGAAGAATCCCAGTCTTATTAATCTCTCCTCATATGGAAGCCATTCCATAACCCTAATCATTTTCGTTGCCATTTTTTTAACCTTTTCCAAATCCAATATATCTTTTTTGAGAAGGGACAACCACATCCTCATGCAGTATTCAAGATGTGGGGGTATCATGGATTTATATAGCGGCTATATGATATTTTCTGTCTTATTATCTATCCCCTTCTTAATGATTCCCAACATTCTGTTAGCTTTTTTGACTGCCACTGCACATTGAGTGGATGTGACTCCAAGATCTCTTTCTTGAGTGGTAACAGCTAATTTAGACCCCATCATTTTAGATGTATACTTGGGATTATGATTTCCAATGTGCATTACTTTTCATTTATCAACATTGAATTTCATCTGCCATTTTGTTGCCATTTTGTCACCCAGATTTATGAGATCCATTGGTAGCTCTTCGCAGTCTGTTTGGGACTTAACTATCTTGAGTAGTTTTGTATCATCTGCAAATTTTGCCACCTCACTGTTTACCCCTTTTTCCAGATCACTTATGATTATGTTGAATAGGACTGATCTCAGTACAGACCCCAGTACAGACTCCACTATTTAACTCTCTCCATTCTGAACACTGACCATTTATTCCTACCCTTAGTTTCCTATTTTTTAACCAGTTACCAATCCATGAGAGGATCTTCCCTCTTATCCCATGACAGTTTACTTTGCTTAAGATTCTTTGGTGAGCCACCTTGACAAAGGCTTTCTCAAAATCTAAGTACATTATATCCACTGGATCCCTCTTGTCCACATGCTTCCTGACCCCCTCAAAGAATTCTAGTAGATTGGTGAGGCATGATTTCCCTTTACAAAAACCATGTTGACCCTTCCCCAACAAATTATGTTCATCTATGTGTCTGACAATTTTGTTCTTTACTATAGTTTCAACCAGTTTGCCTGGTACTGAAGTCAGGCTTACCAGCCTGTAATTGTAGAGATCATCTCTGGAGCCCTTTTTAAACATTGGCATCACATTAGCTATCCTCCAGTCATTTGGTACAGAACCTGATTTAAATGATAGGGTACAGACAACAGTTAGCAGTTCTGCAATTTCACATTTGAGTTCCTTCAGAACTCTTGAGTGAATAGCATCTGGTCCTGATGACTTATTACTGTTTAGTAAGGCTGTCAAGTGATTAAAAAAAATTAATTGTGATTAATCACACTATTAATAATAGAATACCCTTTATTTAAACATTTTTGCATGTTTTCTGCATTTTCAAATATATGGATTTCAATTACAATACAGAATACAAAATGCAGAGTGCTCACTTTATATTTATTTTTTATTACAAAGTATTTGCACGGTAAAAAAAACAAAAGTAGCATTTTTCAATTCACCTGCAAGTACAAGTACTGTAGTGCAATCGCTTTATCATGAAAGTTGAACTTACAAATGTAGAATTATGTACAAAAAACTGCATTAAAAATAAAACAATGTAAAATTTTATAGCCTGCAAGTCCACTCAGTCATACTTCTTGTTCAGCCAATCACTCAGAAAAACATATTTGTTTACATTTGCAGGCGATAATGCTGCCCACTTCTTATTTACAATGTCACCTGAAAGTGAGAACAGGCATTCTCATGGCACTATTGTAGCTGGCAATGCAAGATATTTATGTGCCAGACGCACTAAAGATTCATATGCCCCTTCATGCTTCAACCACCATTCCAGGGGACATGCATCCATGCTGATGATGGTTTCTACTTGATAACAATCCAAAGCATTGTGGACTGATGCATGTTCATTTTCATTATCTGAGTCAGATACCACCAGCAGAATGTTGATTTTCTTTTTGGTAGTTCGGGTTCTGCAGTTTTTACATCAGAGTGTTGCTCTTTTAAGACTTCTGAAAGCATGCTCCACACCTCATCCCTCTCAGATTTTGGACGACACTTCAGATTCTTAAACATTGGGTCGAGTGCTATTGCTATCCTTAGAAATCTCACATTGGTACCTTCTTTGCATTTTGTCAAATCTGCAGTGAAAGTGTTCTTAAAATGAACATGTGCTGGGACATCATCTGAGATTGCTAGAACATGAAATATATGGCAGAATGCGGTTAAAATAGTGCCAGGTACATACAGTTCTCCACCAAGGAGTTAAGTCACAAATTTAATTAACACATTATTTTAATGAGCATCATCTGCATGGAAGCGTGTCCTCTGGAATGGTGGCCAAAGCATGAAGGGGCATACAAATGTTTAGCATATCTGGCACGTAAATACCTTGCAATGCTGGCTACAAAAGTCCCATGCAAATGCCTGTTCTCACTTTCTGGGGACATTGTAAATAAGAGGGCAGCACTATCTCCTGTAAGTGTAAACAAACTTGTTAATAACTGATTTTTTTCCTAGTTAATAAGTCTTTAGTTAGTTTATTACAGGATTGGCTATAAATGTTGTCTTTGGTTTGAGATCTGAGGTACAATTGGCCTGGGGTAAATGACTGGTCTTTTTGGACTTAGAGTAACCTCAATATTATTGTGATTTTTGTTGTAAAGGACCATCTATCACAAAGGCAGGCTTGCCTGGGTGGCAAGGTAGACTGGAGTGCCCAAGGGGACTGTCCGTGACTCCAAGTTAAAGCTGTTATAGTGCTTAAGGAATCATAGAATCATAGAATATCAGGGTCGGAAGGGACCTCAGGAGGTCATCTAGTCCAACCCCCTGCTCAAAGCAGGACCAATCCCCAATTAAATCATCCCAGCCAGGGCTTTGTCAAGCCTGACCTTAAAAACTTCTAAGGAAGGAGATTCTACCACCTCCCTAGGTAATGCATTCCAGTGTTTCACCACCCTCCTAGTGAAAAAGTTTTTCCTAATATCCAACCTAAACCTTCCCTACTGCAACTTGAGACCATTACTCCTTGTCCTGTCCTCTTCTACCACTGAGAATAGTCTAGAACCATCCACTCTGGAACCACCTCTCAGGTAGTTGAAAGCAGCTATCAAATCCCCCCTCATTCTTCTCTTCTGCAGACTAAACAATCCCAGTTCCCTCAGCCTCTCCTCATAAGTCATGTGTTCCAGACCCCTAATCATTTTTATTGCCCTTCGCTGGACTCTTTCCAATTTATCCACATCCTTCTTGTAGTGTGGGGCCCAAAACTGGACACAGTACTCCAGATGAGGCCTCACCAATGTCGAATAGAGGGGGACGATCACGTCCCTCGATCTGCTCGCTATACCCCTACTTATACATCCCAAAATGCCATTGGCCTTCTTGGCAACAAGGGCACACTGCTGACTCATATCCAGCTTCTCGTCCACTGTCACCCCTAGGTCCTTTTCCGCAGAACTGCTGCCTAGCCATTCGGTCCCTAGTCTGTAGCTGTGCATTGGGTTCTTCCGTCCTAAGTGCAGGACCCTGCACTTATCCTTATTGAACCTCATCAGATTTCTTCTGGCCCAATCCTCCAATTTGTCTAGGTCCCTCTGTATCCTATCCCTGCCCTCCAGCGTATCTACCACTCCTCCCAGTTTAGTGTCATCCGCAAATTTGCTGAGAGTGCAATCCACACCATCCTCCAGATCATTTATGAAGATATTGAACAAAACCGGCCCCAGGACCGACCCCTGGGGTACTCCACTTGACACCGGCTGCCAACTAGACATGGAGCCATTGATCTTACTACCCGTTGAGCCTGACAATCTAGCCAACTTTCTACCCACCTTATAGTGCATTCATCCAGCCCATACTTCTTTAACTTGCTGACAAGAATACTGTGGGAGACCGTGTCAAAAGCTTTGCTAAAGTCAAGAAACAATACATCCACTGCTTTCCCTTCATCCACAGAACCAGTAATCTCATCATAGCAGGCGATTAGATTAGTCAGGCATGACCTTCCCTTGGTGAATCCATGCTGACTGTTCCTGATCACTTTCCTCTTATGTAAGTGTTTCAGGATTGATTCTTTAAGGACCTGCTCCATGATTTTTCCGGGGACTGAGGTGAGGCTGACTGGCCTGTAGTTCCCAGGATCCTCCTTCTTCCCTTTTTTAAAGATTGGCACTACATTAGCCTTTTTTTCCAGTCATCCGGGACTTCCCCTTTCGCCACAAGTTTTCAAAGATAATGGCCAATGGCTCTGCAATCACAGCTGCCAGTTCCTTTAGCACTCTCGGATGCAACTCGTCCGGCCCCATGGACTTGTGCAAGTCCAGCTTTTCTAAATAGTCCCTAACCACCTCTATCTCCACAGAGGGCTGGCCATCTATTCCCCATGTTGTGATGCCCAGCGCAGCAGTCTGGGAGCTGACCTTGTAAGTGAAGACAGAGGCAAAAAAAGCATTGAGTACATTAGCTTTTTCCACATCCTCTGTCACTAGGTTGCCTCCCTCATTCAGTAAGGGGCCCACACTTTCCTTGGCTTTCTTCTTGTTGCCAACATACCTGAAGAAACCCTTCTTGTTACTCTTAACATCTCTCGCTAGCTGCAGCTCCAGGTGAGATTTGGCCCTCCTGATTTCATTCCTACATGCCCGAGCAATATTTTTATACTCTTCCCTGGTCATATGTCCAACCTTCCACTTCTTGTAAGCTTCTTTTTTATGTTTAAGATCCGCTAGGATTTCACCGTTAAGCCAAGCTGGTCGCCTGCCATATTTACTATTCTTTCGACACATCGGGATGGTTTGTCCCTGTAACCTCAACAGGGATTTCTTGAAATACAGCCAGCTCTCCTGGACTCCTTTCCCCTTCATGTTAGTCCCCCAGGGGATCCTACCCATCCGTTCCCTGAGGGAGTCGAAGTCTGCTTTCCTGAAGTCCAGGGTCCGTATCCTGCTGCTTACCTTTCTTCCCTGTGTCAGGATCCTGAACTCAACCAACTCATGGTCACTGCCTCCCAGATTCCCATCCACTTTCCACTGATGCATGTTTAGTTTTTCCACTAACTTTAATGAGAGCTGAATCGAGTCCTTCAACGACGTGATATCCTGCCATCACCCCATTGCTTCTAAAGAATTAACATGCTTATATTTGTTTATGCATCATCATCATTAATAATGTCCATAATGCAACGTAAATTTTCATGTTGATTGAAAAATAGCTGTTGTCTTTCTAATATTCTTTATAACAAAGTTAACATTTTAAGGGCAAAAACCTTCCTTTAGATGCATGTGGCTCCCACTATCTGCTATGAATGCTTCCTTCTCATATACATCCAGAAGGAGAATTTAGCCCTATTTCATTATTCACTTGAAATGGGTATTGTGGCAGAGGAACCATTCACTCCTGCCTCTGCTCAAGTCCACAAACTGCTCAGAGACCTTTATGCTGGTAAAACACCTGGTGCAGTTCATTTACAATCTTGATACCCAACCACCCTTGTACACCATACAGTCTTACTCCTTCAGTCTTAGGGAGCCTTCAGCTCCTGAGGCAAGAAGGGAAGAGTAATCTCTCCCTCCCTCTGTCTGCTTCCCCCTGTCCCGACTTCCTTCCTGCCAGTGTTTAATTGGACCTGCAGTGACCAGAGCACTGGCTCAAGCTGCTATTGCCCAGAGCTCTCTCACAAACCTCCCCCCCTTACCTGACAGTAAGTCTTCTTTCCATGTTCTCCCACCCTTATTTGAGGTGTCACCCTGTGAGAGTCTCTCTCTGTCCTTGGGGTGATCATCTGGGTTGCCTTGTGGGGTCTGCACATTCTCCACCCACATAAATCACACTTTGTCAGAGGAGCAGACCTCCACCTCAGCCCACAAGTCTTCACACCAGGGCACCATGGGAAATTACAAAGGGGGAGAATAGGGGGAGTATCTGGCAGAAGATCAAGGTTACTCCCTTTATCTCCTGATCCCTCAGAGTCTCAGATTCTCCCAAACCTCCAAACAGTGCCTGGGTTTCCTCTCCGTGGGATTGTGTTGCAGGGACCACCATATGTCCCTCAACCTCTCCTAAGGAGTTTGGGCTGTCTATTTCCCCATACCTCCTTCCTAAATTCCTATCCCCCCACCTTCAATTTCCTGGGGAGGTCTCTTTTCCTCCTGACTTGGGCTTTGTTGTTTAAGGGTTTCTACTGTTTCTCCCATGGGCTTATTCTTTTCTCTCCCTTCTGGTTTCCTTTTCCCCAACCTGGGATTCTTTACACCACCTTGTTTCCATATTGGGAAGGGACTCCAGCCCCTCCACTGCTGCAACCTGTTTCCAACTAAACCTCCCTTGGCCTTCCGGGGCATTGAGCCATAGGGCAGTGTCTCTTATCCCCATGGACACATTCTATGTCCATAGTTGCTCCTGGAACCATCCAGTGAGACTTCACCAGCTCCCTCCAGACAAGAGAGCAACCTGAGGCCATATCCACAAGGCCCCTCTGGAATGTCCTCCCCACCATTACCGAATTGGTGGACAGTTTCTGTCATTGTTTCTTCCCTCCAGTTCTGGCCCAGCCACAAAACTTGGCAAAACCTCAGTCTCTGTATAAGGGCAGTCCCTTTTTATGTGCCCCTGTCACCTGCACTGATAGCATGTAATGGGTCAAGCCCCAGCCAGAGCTCCTTGGGGTTCTTCCTTCATCCTCTCTATGCCCCTTCTTGCTGTGGGTTCTCTGCTCTTCCTCCCACTCTCTAGATCCTCTTTTCTGGGTTGTTCCTCTTTCTTGGGAAAGTCTGTCTCTGTATTCCTCCATCAATTTCATGGCCACATCCACCATACCTGGTCGAGGCCAACTGACCCACACTCGTATGTTCTTAGGGAGGCCCTGAAGGAACTGTTCTAATACCAGAACATTCATTATTTCCCCTCTGGTTTCAACCAGCAGGTGGCCCAGTCCAGCAACCTTTGGGGAACTGCCCAGGGCCATAAACCCCCAGTCCATCTTGTGGATCTGAACTTTTCGCAGTACTTCTCAATTGACAGATCCACCAGATCCAGGATGGCTGCCCTCACCATCTCGGAATTCCTGGCCTGCTCTTCACTCAGAGCCATATATCATAGAATAATAGACCTTAAGGTCAGAAGAGACCATTATGATCATCTAGTCTGATCTCCTGCACAACACAGGCCACAGAATCTCACCCACTCCTGTAACAAACCCCAAACCTATGTCTGAGCTATTGAAGTCCTCAAATCATGGTTTAAAGACTTCAAGGTGCAGAGAATCCTCTAGCAAGTGACCCATGCCCCTCGCTGCAGAGGAAGGCAAAAAAGGATTGGCCTCTGCCAATCTGCCCTGGAGGAAAATTCTTTCCCGACCCCAAATATGGCAATCAGCTAAACCCTGAGCATGTGAGCAAGACTCACCAGCCAGACACCCAGGAAAGAATTCTCTGTAGTAACTCAGATCCCACCCCATCTAACGTTCCATCACAGGCCATTGGGCATATCTATCGCTAATAGTTGAAGATCAATTAATTGCCAAAATTAGGCTATCCCATCATATCATCTCCTCCATAAACTTATCAAGCTTAGTCTTGAAGCCAGACATGTCGTTTGCCCCCACTGCTTCCCTTGGAAGGCTGTTCCAGAACTTCACTCCTCTGATGGTTAGAAACCTTTGTCTAATTTCAAGTCTAAACTTCCTGATGGCCAGTTTATATCCATTTGTTCTTGTGTCCACATTGGTACTGAGCTTAAATAATTCTTCTCCCTCCGTGGTATTTATTCCTCTGATATATTTATAGATAGCAATCATATCTCCCCTCAGCCTTCTTTTGGTTAGGCTAAACAAGCCAAGCTCCTTGAGTCTCCTTTCATAAGACAGGTTTTCCATTCCTCGGATCATCCTAGTAGCCCTTCTCTGTAACTGCTCCAGTTTGAATTAATCTTTCTTAAACATAGGAGACCAGAACTGCACACAATATTCCAGATGAGGTCTCACCAGTGCCTTGTATAATTGTAATAACACCTCCTTATCTCTACTGGAAATACCTCGCCTGATGCATCCCAAGACCGCATTAGCTTTTTTCACAGCCATATCACATTGGCGGCTCATAGTCATTCTGTGATCAACCAATACTCTGAGGTCCTTCTCCTCCTCCGTTACTTCCAAGTGACACGTCCCCAGTTTATAACAAAAATTCTTGTTATTAATCCCTAAATACATGACCTTTCACTTTTCACTATTAAATTTCATCCTATTACTATTACTCCTACTCCAGTTTACAAGGTCATCCAGATCTTCCTGTATGATATCCCGGTCCTTCTCTGTATTGGCAATACCTCCCAGCTTTGTATCATCCACAAACTTTATTAGCACATTCCTGCTTTTTGTGCCAAGGTCAGTAATAAAAAGATTAAATAAGATTGGTCCCAAAACTGATCCCTGAGGAACTCCACTAGTAACCTTCTTCCAGCTTGACAGTTCACCTTTCATTGTGACCAACTGTAGTCTCCCCTTTAATCAGTTCCTTATTCACCTTTCAATTTGCATATTGATCCCCATCTTTTCCAATTTAACGAATAATTCCCCATGTGGAACCGTAGCAAATGCCTTATTGAAATCGAGGTAAATTAGATCCACTGCATTTCCTTTGTCTAAAAAATCTGTTACCTTTTCACAGAAGGAGATCAGGTTGGATTGATACGATCTACCTTTTGTAAAACCATATGCTGCTTGGGCTTCCCCTGACAGATAGGGAGTCAGAATCAGGGCCCAGGTTGCCTTATACCAACCTGCACCCATAGCTACCCTCTCAATAGTGCACAGGAATGCATCAGGATCATGTCTCAGGGCCCATCTTACATAGTCTTACGCCCTGTGTCCAGGCACCACCCCCCACCATGGGACTTATCACATTCTGTAGGAGGTGTTGCTGCATGTTGGCTTGTTCCCTTATGAAATCTTTCAGGCTTTTCCGCCTGCCAAGCAAACAAAGCCTGCCTCTCCCTGTGGTGGGATTGTTCAAAACTTTGCAGGGTCTTCTGCATTTATTCTCGATGTTTTACCAGCCATTGCAGGGTCTCCTCCATCATGCAGGCTGCCAAACCCTTGCACTGGCTAAGAATCCAGACAAGCCTCCATGTGTGGCAGGGCCCCCTTGCTCCTGCTTCTGCTCAAGTCCACAAACCATTCAGAGACGTTCATCGTGGTAAAACACCCAGTGTAGTTTATTTACCATGTTGATTCCCACCACCCTCGTACACCAGACAGCCGTACTCCTTCAGTTTTAGGGAGCCCTCAGCTCCTGAGGCAAGCATGGAAGATATATATATCCCCCTGTCCCCATCCTCTTCCCTACTTCTTTCCTGTGCCTTTTTGTACCTCTGCCTAATGGCTTAATTAGCCTTCCAGGTCTCCTCCACCCACCAATTAGGTACAGCTCTTCTTAACAGAGTTTGTTCTGCAGTGTTTAATTGGAGCTGCAGTGATCAGAGTGCTGGCTCAGCTGCTGTTGCCCAGTGCTCTGTCACAGGTACTCTATAAGGTTAGCAGAACGGGGTCAATAAAAATACCTAGGTAAGTTAATGGAAATGTCCTGGTAATGTTAAAAAAAAGCCATACAATGACGTTGCAAACCCACACTGAGCATGTTAAAATGCAAAGACAATGCCAGAACAACAGCAGCAGCAGTAATATACTGCACTTACATTGCACCTTTATCCATGGATCTCACCGTACTTTACAGGATGGGGTAAGTATTATTATCCCCATTTTATAGCTGGGAAAACTAAAGCACAGGAAGACTACAGTGAGTTGCTGGAAGCATCAGGAAGCTGCCTTGACATCCATCTCCTGCTCTGGCCACTAGGCATACCATCTGCTAGCACATGTCTAGGAGGGGTGATCCCACGAAAAACAAAATTCTAGAAATGCATGTCAATAGCAACCATGTTAAAATATCAGTCTGAAATAAAATGGAGTAATGCTGATGGAAGTATATAGACTAATTCAAAGGTACAATTAGATGTCTAGGTACACACAAATACCTGATTGATAGTACTGCACAAAAAAGAAACTAACAAAACTCTTTGATTTCTGCTATCTTCAGAAAGCAAGGAAGGATGTGGGAGAAAAACAGGACAGATAATGATCACTGTAAGAGAACTGAAAGTTTAAACAATAGCATCAAAACAATCAGTGTTAATAAGAAGCATTAGAAAAATAAGTAAGCTCTACAGTCTTTCAGATGCACCATACAGAATGGCAGTGAATAGTGAGATTGAGTGCTCATGAAAGCTAAAAGATTTTTTTTGACTTAGCACAGCTCTTGTGTGCATTCTTGGTGATATTACAAAAACAGAAAGAGGCCATTTCTGGTTCAAAGGGTAGGTGACTTTGCTAATGAGTTTATGCTTGGAGCTGGACTGCCTACAATCTTCTAACACTAAATGTAAGCTCTCATTAGGTATAGTGTGTTCAGCAAATACAACAATCATCTTCTTCCACCCAATTGTTTAATTTAACAAAGGTGATTGTCATAAATATAAAGGGAAGGGTAACTACCTTTCTGTATACAGTGCTATAAAATCCCTCCTGGCCAGAAGCAACATCATGTTACCTGTAAAGGGTTAAGAAGCTCAGCTAACCTGGCTGGCACCTGACCCAAAGGACCAATAAGGGGACAAGATACTTTCAAATATTGGGGATGGGGAAGGGTTTTGTTTGTGCTTTGTTTACGTGGTTGTTCTCTCTTGGGACTGAGAGAGGCCAGACAGAAATCCATCTTCTCCAACCCATCCTAATCCAAGTCTCCAATATTGCAATCAGTATAGGTAAACCAGACAAGGCGGATTAGTTTATCGTTCGTTTTATGTGAATTTTCCCTGTGTTAAGAGGGAGGTTTATTCCTGTTTTCTGTAACTTTAAGGTTTTGCCCAGAGGGGGATCCTCTGTGTTTTGAATCTGAATACCCTGTAAAGTATTTTCCATCCTGATTTTACAGAGATGATTTTTACCTTTCTTTTTTTAAAAATAAAATCCTTCTCTTAAGAACCTGACTGATTTTTCCATTGTTCCAAGATCCAGGGGTTTGGGTCTTTGATGATTTTGTAACCAATTGGTTAGGATATTATTCTCAAGCCTCCCTAGGAAAGGGGGTGTTTTGGGCTTGGGGGGATATTTTGGGGGAAGACGTCTCCAAGTGGTCTCTTTCCCTGTTCCTTGTTTAAAATGTTTGGTGGTGGCAGCATACTGTTCAAGGACAAGGTAAAGTTTGTACCTTGGGGGAGTTTTTAACCTAAGCTGGTAAGAATAAGCTTAGGGGGTCTTTCATGCGGGTCCCCACATCTGTACCCTTGAGTTCAGAGTGGGGAAGGAACCCTGACAGTGATAGATGTCAGACCTTTGCCAAACTTAAAGATACTTAACTGGTCTTTTTACTTGATCACAGATTAATCACATGTCCTTTATTTTATTTTATAAAATGTCTTCTGATAAGGATGATTTTTCTGAAGCAGCCTTGAAATCCTTTTTTTCTGTCATGTAAAATCAGGGTTATTCCATTTAGACTGCAGAACAGACTGCGCAAAAAAGCCTTCTGCCCAGCCCCTCGCCACAGCTATCTGAGTTTAGTCAGCTGCCCATCTCTCTTCATTCTGCTTGAGATCTTCAAAATTCGCATTTCTCCCTTGTTCTGTGGCAGTAGCCACCATCACACATTTGGCCAAAGTCAGAGGCCACCTAAATGATTCTAAGGGAGTCTAAACTGGTGTAATTCACCCTTCTGTTGGGTTTTTTTTCTGCTATACCTCCTTTTCATTGCCTAAACACATAAATTACACCATCTTAGACCCATTCAGACTCAGTGAACCAAACTGAGAGATGGGAGTTAAGGGAATGCAAACAAATAGAGCGTGAATATAACAGGACTCTGACTGACTCAGACTCTCCACTTCCTTATATCTTGTATACTCATTCACAGATATGCAAAGTGGGTGTAAAACACTGTCCCCAGTACAAGTGAGCAGAGAATTCAGATTTGGTTCAGTTTCACGCAGGTGTAAATTACTACACAAGGTGCAAGGCACTGACAAATCAAGCTCACTGAGTGTAAGATAATGTCATGTACATGCCCACTAGCCCACTTTTACAGTCAATCCTGAAAGGTGCTGAGCTCTCTAGCCCAACAAAACACTTAAGCATGTGTTTAATTTAAGCAAGTAGTCTGAGTAACTTCAAGGGAGCTACTCATATGGGAACTACTACCCATTTTGCAACTGGAGAAACTGAGGCACAGCTCTGGTCAGTGACTGGCCCAATATTATGCAGGACATCTGTGGAAGAGACAGGAACAGACCCCACATCTCTTTATTCCCAGTCCCGTGTCTCAGTCACAAAACTGTGATCCCTTTTGTCAAGAATATTGGTAGGTTGCAAAACAGCATGAAGTTCCTTATTTATAAAAAGAAGGGCTGGTCTACACTATGTGGGGGGGGAGGTGGAAAATGGATCTAAGTTACGCAACTTCAGCTATGTGAATAATGTAGCTGAAATCGACATACTTAGATCTACTTACTGCAGTGATTTCACTGCGGTGTCCCGTCGATTCTCCTTGCATTTCTCGTTGACGTGGAGTACCAGAGTCTATGCAAGAGCAACCGGCGGTCAATTTATCATGTCTAGTGTAGACATGATAAATCGACCCCCACTGGATTGATCGCTGCCCGTTATCTGGCCGGTAGTGTAGACAAGCCCCAAAGCAGGTCCGTATAGAATGACAATTCTTTTAAAAAGTCAATCTACCTGGGATACTTAATGCCTATATGTAATTTGTAATGAAACATGGAGCCTTTCTCCCTTAGGCCACTGGCTCAAATTTGGCCCTATCTGCAGCTGGTAGGAATGGCAAGTCACTACTGTCTGATGATCATTTGGTAGGCTGTATGAAGTGAGACAGTGGTCTGACTCCAATTTCTATTGAACAAGTATCCAAACCACAATTAGCCTCCTTGCCTGAATCCTCAGCAGAAAAAGATAAGGACAAGAATAGGCAATGGAGAATGAAATACCCTCTAATTCCTGGAAATTATTCCAGCATAGTAGGGCTTCTTCTTCTTATGGCTGATGTAGATGTAGAACAACAACTATAATTTCACATGTAAATGTTTAAGTCAGATAATTGAATCAGGAGTAGAGGATTGTAATGCTGTGATGCCTCCTTCGTATTTGTGAAGCAGGCATTATGTTGTTATATGTTCCACAGTCTGTTTGAGGTGCCCACAGTTACATATTGGAGGGCTTTTAATTTTCCATTTGTGCATCAAGTGTCCACATCTGCCATGGTTTATGCAAATTCTGTTTGGTTCTGTCCATAAGCTTCACGGAAGATCAAAGCCAGGGATCTTCTGCATCAGGTCTTTCACAAGGTGTTTGTGACTTCTTGCGAACTCCACTCAGCTTTCCAAGCTCCATCAGGGTTGAAGTCACATTGTTATAAGTTAAGCGCATAGGTCCAAAAGGGCTTGCATGACTTCAAGCGGTGGTGAGGGACATCGTTGAGGTCCTAGTGGATGGGGAGACATTAGTTTTTCTCGATTCGCTGGACTTCTCAGAGGGTTCTGGCATTGCGGTGAATATATGGGAAAGCGATGTGCAACAGCAGGGGCAGCCAGGGTGTTGGGGTCAACTTGAGGGTTCCAGTGATACATCACATTGCAATGTTTAGTTGGACATCAACAAGTTGAGTATGGCTATTTCAGTCCACACCGGTGCACAGTACTCAGCTCGGGAATACACAAGGGCCATCACTGATGTCCATAGCACTAATGCTCCTCAGCTTGTGCTTGCCAGTTTCTGGACCGGGTAGACCCTTGTCTTCGTCTCAGGGGCTACCTTCTTCAGCTGGTCATGGAAGGTTAGTGTGTGGTCCAGCTTCACTCCTATATAAGTTAGAGAGAGGTCATGTTGCACAGTGTTGCAGCAGAAGGTCACCTTCAGGGTGCGCTTAGAATTCCTATTATCAAGATGGAATGCGGTGACTGCTGTTTTGTGAGGGTTTGGCCTGAGCCTCCATTTCCGGAGATTCTCCTCCATGGTGTTTAGGTCCCCGTTCAAGGTCGACTTGATGTTATTGAAGGTGGTTGCTTGTGTTGCCAGAGCAAAGTCATCCACATATACAAATCTGCACGACTTCATTGGTGGCATGTTGCTCGTGTAGGCATTGAAGAGCGTTGGCATGAGTACTGAGCCTTATGGCAATCCATTGTTGAGGAACCGGGGCGAGCTGACTTTGTCGTCCAAATGGACACGTATCTGCCTATTGCTCAACATCGTCCACAGCAGGCTTAGTGTTTTGAGGCAGGGGATAATCCTTGCAAGCTTCAGCGTCAGGCCTTTAATCTAGACCGTATCGTAGCAATGCTGAGAAGCATTTGTGATATGAGAAGACTGCACTGCTTGTTTGTACTTGTCCTGCAAATAGTGGACTGTGGTCCCCATGGCTATCAATCCAGCATGAAACGGATTCTCTTTGAAGTCTTTAAATAAAAAATGTGAGGACTTCAGTAACTCAGCCAGAGGTTATGGGCCTACTACAGCAGTGGGTCAGTGAGGTTCTGTGGCCTGCAATATGCAAGAGGGCAGACTAGATAATCATGATGGTCCCTTCTGGCCTTAAAGTTTATGAGTCTAAAGGTATTTTTCAAAACTCTTTACTAAAAATTTTAATTCTATTATGAATGTTTATTCTCAATTTCTCTCTCTCTCTGTTTGGAATGACTAAGCAGAAAAATCTATTGATTTTTATTAAATTGGGAGATTAAAACATAGAAGGAATTGTGTTCCCTTTTATTTATTCATCCCTAGCCACTGAATGTATTACACAAAAATACTCAGTACAATTTTAAACACAGAATAAAGCAAACAGACTCATTTTCTGTTGATTTTAAATGAGTTGTACTGGGTTGGAAAATTAAAAGTACTTTTATAGTTTTGGGGGTAAAATTTGTAGATAGGTACAAAAATGCACGTTACTTTACAATTTTCAGATTAATTGTGTTATCCACTGGCTGTATGCCTCTTCAAAGTAAATATTTTTCTAGCTGCATTTAATCCAATAAATTATTAGAGTAAAGGACACAAAATGGACTGTTTTAGCAAATTATTAGTCACAGGGATTGTTTGCTTTTTCATGACAACACATTCCAAAATATAAAGCAGATTTCAACTTGTTATTTTCTGTCTTAGCTGACAAAATGCAGATGGATTATAAACATGAAGAACATGTTAAGTCTATTCAAGCCTACAAATAAATATCCAAGCCTTGCACAGCAAACATTAGCAATGACATTGCTATAATTTCCTGATCTAGGTCAAAACTCAGCAGGAAATCTCATTGTCTATTTTTATCCCAGCTCACTGGAAGTGCTTTACCTTTCTGTCTTCTTGATCAGCACAGCCCTGAAGATTTGTTCCTGGGGAGTCCTCTCTTTTTTATCAGTTGGCTGCACAAAAGGGTGGACAGCAGCCAAGATGAAACCCTGCTGATACAGTTCTTGCAGCTGAGATGGAAGATCACACCAGGAAGAGAGCCTGATTGCAGAGGATCTTGGTAGCTCAGCTGGAAACAAAAACAAAAAACAAACTGATCAATAATCCTAAAGTAAACTATCTTTTTTTGTATTCCAGCCTCTTTGGAAGTAAGCATGCTTCACACTGATGTGCACCATTCCATCTGATTTACCTGTAGCTAACTGAGGTTTACTTGATTCCAGAATTGTTAACAGATTGTTTTGCAAAAGGGTTAATTACTGCATAAATGATTTGTCCAATTAGATGTAAAGGGTCAGACTCACAATAAAATACAAAGTTTGCTGGATTTTTCGTGGATAGCATGGGGAGAGAAGACTTAGTAAAAATGCAGCAGTAGGCACCATTCCAAGTTTCAGGAGACATCATTCTATCCCACTATAATGATCAGCACCAATGGTCAAAATGTAACACAAGAACAAGGGGACATTCATTAATGAATGTAAAAGATGACAAATTCAAAACTAATAGAAGGAAGCACTCTTTTTTCCGCACAATGCACAGACTGCGGGACTCATTGCAACATAATGCCAGTGAGGCCAAGATCCCAGCAAGATTTTAAAAAATGGATATTCATATGAATAAAAAGAATATCCAGTCATAATAAGTGGGATAATCTTCCCACCCACACTCTACCTACTGCGGATTATTATCCCTTTCTCTGAAGCACTTGGTGCCGGCTACTACAAACAGATGAACCTTGGGTCTGATCCAGTCTGACAGATCCTATCTTATCCCAGTAGCCCTGCATACTTGACAAGAGACTCTGTAAATCATTTACAACAACCTTCCTGCACCTGCCTCAGCCACTCTCCATACTTTTTCAAGTGTTATCTGCAAACACATCTTTCCTCCCTGGCTTTGCTGTTTAATTCCTCTCTCCCTCGGCTATCATTTATTTTTTTAACTAACTACAACCCAAGAGCCTAGTTTTGTGAGGTGAGGTGCCAAGTGCCCTCAATGCCCACTGAAATCGATGGGAGTTGAGAGCACTCAGCCGTTTGCAGGAAGTGCTCTGCTCCCCACAGGACTGGACCCTTGCTGTAAGTTGCACTGGAATAGAGTTTGTTGAAAGATGCTAGTTATGCAAAATAAAGGTTTATTGTATTTCATTTCCCATCAGATTGTGTGGGTATCCTTTATGAATAATGAAAGAAGTTATCAAAAACTAATAAATATTCAAAACCAATAATAGTGAGGAATAATTTAAATAATAATAGGATAGCTATGCCATGTACACTTTTTCTTAACACATAAGAACGTGTTCCAGACAAGGATAATGAAGCTTTTGATTGAAAGCTATATGACAGTTTTTTAATTGTGTAAATAAAGAGAGAAACCTAAGAAATGTACATGGTGACAGACACTTCAGCTCTCTAAGATCTATAACAGCACACAAATCACTTGGGGTTCATAAAAAGAGCTATCCAATAAATAATGTATAATAAATATAAATAATGAAACACGCTGTTAATTATATTGGTCCTATTAGGGAGTAAAGTGGAGGGAAAAGCCCAAGTGTCCAAACTCTACTTATGTGTTGTTCAAAACGCCTACCTCCTCTGGAGAGCTCTCCCTTCCACTTCTTCTAATGACTATTCACTGTGAGCCCCAGAGTATACGAGAAGTAATTATATTAATAAAAAGAAAATGTAGGCTGAAATAGCTTTCTAACAGTGAGATCTATCAAGAATGTGGAATAGTTTCTCAAAGGGAATGGTGGGAGCCCTATTGTGTGAGAAATTTAGAACTGACCTCGACAAACCCCTAGAGCATATGTAGTAGAGAACAATGCCACACTAGCCAGTGGACAGTAAAGAGCTAGGTTATCTAGTCTACCCTATGTTTTGAGATATAAAAACTCACCCACAGAACATTTCTGCTAAAATGTTGACAGTTAATGTTGACATTGATTTATCCTCAGTATGCTTCAGAGTTAACACCCTACATCAATGAATAGGGGTGATTTCACTTCTCAGAGCTATTGTTTAAGGAACAATGGGAGCTGCAGGGGCCATGCCTGCAGGCAGAGGCAGCGCACAGAGCTGCCTGGCCATGCCTTCACCTAGGAGCTGAGCAAGGGGGATGTCACTGCTTCCGGGGAGACTCCCAGGTAAGCGCTGCTGAGAGTCCGCCTCACCCCGTCCTCTGCCCCAACCCCTGTCCCCTTCTATACCCAAACTGTGCTGGGGGTGGGGGGCAGTGGCCCAAGAACTGCCCCAGCAGAGGCCGGTGTGACTGGTGCAGGGGCTGCCTGAGCTGCCTCTGATCCAGGTGCACCGGCCGCTGCAAAAGTCACGGAGGTCATGGAAAGTTGCGGAATCTGTGACAAACTCGCAGCCTTACTCATGCTTACCTTGGGCATGGACACTGAATGTGTCTTTACCTATGTCTGGATTATTTTGCATACACCCTAAAAGAAAGATTTGGGGATCTAAAAGAAGGTCAGCACCAATGTTCCCTCTAATTTTTGACAGGCCATGTGCGCAAAATATTTCTTCTGTGCAAATTAGTGTGCGCGCAGTGTTTTGCCGTGTGCATGGGGTTTAGGATCTGTGTGCGCACGCACACGCACACAGCTTAGAGGGAACAGCGGTCAGCACATTAGTATGAGACAGTTGCCTAATTACTTCCTCCCAAATGCCAAATACGATGGGAAAATGTCAAAGCAAACATATTTGTGCCCCAAGACAAGCACTTTAAAAATCCTTAGTATTATTTCCATCTATCTTAACACTCTCATAGAGCCTCATCCAACCCCCAATTAAAGTCAATGGAACAAGTCCTATTGACTTCAATAACTGATAGCATCTTTCACCTGAAGATCTCAAAGCATTTCAAAGTATGATTTATCCACATTTTAAAGATGGGAAAACTGAAGCTGTGAAGTAAAGGTCACACAGCAGGTCAGTGGCAGAGCAAACCTTTCCACAATTCCAGTATTTACAATAATTACACACGGCAAACCTGTGTATCCTGCCACAGGTCCAGTAAATTCTGAACAGGTTTTTCTGTGGTATCAATCTTGGTTTTAAAGTGACTGTAGCTCTACTAACATTTTTGCAGATTCTGCTCCACATTTCCATGTTTATAGTTACACTTCACATCCTGACCTCAATGTTTGCTCTGTTTATTCAGTCTAGGTTTAGATGAGAATGTGAGAAGCTTGTAAATGACAGATGCTGTATTTTTCAATTTAGCTAAAGTTGAAAGTAGAAACAGAAGTGTGGGGTGTGTTTGGAACTGATTCCCAGGCAAATTAGGTTGCTGCTTGGCTGATAATTGAAGCTGCAACTATTTCCAGCAGTACTCATTACCAACAGATTAAACAGTATCTTACAGATCCTAGAGAAGGAAAAGAATATTCCCCCATGAAACAACTGACATCCATAAGGGCCATGAGATTCCTGGAGTCTACAACTCCAGGGTTAGCCCATAAATTCTATATTGCTAATAGGAGAGATCTCAGATTGTTTCCCTCCTGCAGAGAAACACAGGGAGGCAGAGCAGGCACAGAATTCTATAGGGTGAACTGTAAAAAATTTGAAGGGGATTGTTCCCTCAGGTGCTTGGGCCTGTGCAAGGTGGAGGTGCAATTTCCCAACCTCACAGATCCTGAGGTCCACAGGGAAGCAAAGACTGAGAATCACAGATGAAGAGGCAGCTACAGCAAAGGGACTCCTTGGAGTTGTTCTGGTGGCCTCATCTTCTCCTGACTGCACAGCTCTTTCTGGAACAAGGCTACCATTTGGTGAACACTTTCTGGCTGCAAACTAGTAGCTGAGCAGGAGAATCCACAGAAATCAACACTGCTTCCAACAGCATTAACTTCCTCTCGGAATTTGAAACAGAACTCAGAAAGGCTAGCAAGGAATGGCACCACAGAGAGCGACTAGTACCTAGGTCCATCTCCTTCTTCCCCAAAACCCTGCAAAGCCTAGTCCCTGCAGAGAGGCTTCTAACAAGTTCTTATGATGGGCAGATGATGCCATAAATCTGCAACTCCCCTAGTGTCCCACAGGACAGAGTCCAATGGATCTCTGTCTCCTCTGCTTGTTGCACCAGAGGGGATAATTTGGACTTCTTTCCTTTTGTCAACCATAGTGACCCTCTCAGAAGCCACGTAAAGATATGGAGAGTATTTACTTTGGTAGCACTGTCCCCGTGTTTGCATAGAAAATGGCACTGGTGATGTCCAAAGCTCCCAGTGTTCACCCACTTATGGCTATCCCAGGTCTTGTCCCTGAATCACAAGGTGATCTGTTCCAAAAGACAATGAGCTAAATCCACAAAAAGGACTTAGGCTTTGCTGAGGGCAGGGGTTCTCAAACTTCATTGCACCATTACCCCCTTCTGACAACAAAAATTACTACATGACCCCAGGATGGGGGACCAAAGCCTGAGCCTGCCCGAGTCCCACCACCTCAGGTGGGGTGAGAGGGGGGCCCGAGCCCCACCACCTTGGGAGGGAGGGGGGCAAAGCCAAAGCCCCAGGGCTTCAGCCCAAGGCAGGGGGCCTGTAACCTGACCCCCAATCCCCAGGACTGAAGCCCTTGGGCTTGAGCCCCTGGCGGTGGGATTCAGGGTTCTGCTTCAGCCCCTGGCCCCATGTAGTCTAAGCTAGCCCTGGTGACCCCATTAAAAAGGGGTCCAACCCACTTTGGGGTCCTGACCAACAATTTGAGAACCGCTGGCCTAGGGAACTTTAATGGTGGAAACTGAGGCGCCAAGGGATTTTAGGAATGAACAGAATTAGGCAGCAGATGAGTGAAGTTTTGATGAACTCTGGTGCCTAAATGTTGGATTTAGGAGCTTAATGTGACAATTAGAACAAGTCTTTTTGTGGTTCTGGGCCAATGTTTATAAATACTGTTGTTCCCTTAAGGACTCCATAACCCCTGGAATTAAGCCAAAACACCCATAGCAATTGTGCTAGCGTCTATGCTGAGATAAGCAGATGCATCCTTTATCAGATATTAAGAGAGAAGAATATTACAAATGCAGTGGGCTGTTCCACCTGTATCAAACAATTAGACTTGGATAACTCTGGGAAGCTGCAGTCTACACCTTTCACAAATAAGAACTATAAGGAAATTATGTGAAATAATACATCAGTTGTCCGCACCCATGATTAGGAGGACAATCATATAAATATATTAAACTTTTCATATTATGCAAATATCTTAACAAAATCTGAAAATAATCATAGAATCATAGATTCATAGAATTGTAGGACTGGAAGGGACATCGAGAGGTCTTCTAGTCCAGTCCCCTATACTCATGGCAGGACTAAGTATTCTAGGCCAGTCCTGACAGGTGTTTGTCTAACTTGCTCTTAAAAATCCTCTAATGATTCAGATTCCACAGACAATTTATTCCAGTGCTTAACTACCCTCACAGGAAGTTTTTCCTAATGTCCAACCTAAGCCACCCTTGCTGCAATTTAAGCTTCTTGTCCTATCATCAGAGGTTAAGGAGAAGAATTTTTCTCCCTCCTCCTTGTAACAACTTTTTATGTACTTGAAAACTGTTATGTCCCCTCTCAGTCTTCTCTTTTCCAGACCAAACAAGCCCAATTTTTTCAATCTTCCCTCATCCGTCATGTTTTCTAGACCTTTAATCGTTTTTAGAAGGAGTACTTGTGGCACCTTAGAGACTAACCTATTTATTTGAGCATGAGCTTTCGTGAGCTACAGCTCACTTCATCGGATGCATACCGTGGAAACTGCAGCAGACGTTTGTTGCTCTTCTCTGGACTTTCTCCAATTTGTCCGTATCTTTCCTGAAATGTGGCACCCAGAACTGAACACAATACTTCAGTTGAGACCTAATCATCATAGAGTAGAGCGGAAGAATTACTTCTCGTGTCTTGCTTACAACACTCCTGCTAGCACATCCCAGAACAATGTTTGCTTTTTTGGCACCAGTGTTATACTGTTGACTCATATTTAGCTTGTGATCTGCTATGACCCCCAGATCCCCTCTCGCAGTACTTCTTCTTAGGCAGCCATTTCCCATTTTGCATGTGTGCAACTGACTGTTCCTTCCTAATGCAGTACTTTGCATTTGTCCTTGTTGAATTTCATCCTATTTACTTCAGACCATTTCTCCAGTTTGTCCAGTTCATTTTGAATTTTAATCCTCTCCTCCCAAGCACTTGCAACCCCTCCCAGCTTGGTATCATCTGCAAATGTTATAAGTGTGCTCGCTATGCCATTATTAAGGATACGATTCTGTCACAGAGGTCATGGATTCCATGACTTTCTGGGACCTCTGAGACTTCTTCTGGGGTAGGGCTAGAGAAACTGTTAGTACCGGGGCTGCCGGAGCAGCGGCCACCAAAACATCTGGCTAGCGGTCAGCCCCTGGTCTGTTGTTGCAGCAGCCAGCAGCCAGAGCAGCAACCAGCCCCAGAGCAGTGGCCCCTGGAACATCTGGCTAGCAGTCAGCCCCAAGGCCACTGGAAAAGCAGCCAGTGGCCAGCCCCAGGGATGCTGGAGCAGTGGCCCCCAGAAACCTGACCAGAGGTCAGCCCCAGGACTGCCGAACTGCTGACTGACAGCCTGCCGCCAGAGCAGCAGTCCTTGGCCCACTGGAGCAGCAGCCAGGGCTGGGTGAGCCTCTGCCGCAGGAGCAAGGGCAGGGCTGGAGCAGCTGCAAGCCCCAGCAGCGCTCTGTTTGACTTCCCCTCAGGGTACTTGTAGAAAAAGTCAGGGACAGGTGGCGGGCTTCCGTAAATTTCTGTTTATTGCCCGCCATCTGTCCCTGACTTTTACTAAAAATACCAACAACAGAATCTTAACCTTAGCCATTATCTAAATCATTGATGAAGATATTGAACAGAAATGGACACTTGATATGCCCTTCCAGTAAACCACTGATAACTACTCTCTGGGAATGATTTTCCAACCAATTCTGCACCAACCTTATAGTAGCTCCATCTGGTTGTATTTCCCTAGTTTGTTTATGAGGTTATGTGAGACAGTATCAAAAGCATTACTAAAGTCAAGATATACCACATCTACCACTTGTCCCTTATCCACGAGGCTTGTTAGAAATAGTTAGAAAGCTATTGAGTTGGTTTGACTTAATATGTCTTTCCCCCGAATTTTAACCTTTCCCATTTGACAAGGAGTAATGTCCCTCTCCATACCTTATGTTTCTAACACAGCTAAAGTAAACATTACTCCTTTTGTTTTCTTTCTACTTGTGCAACGACATAATCAAGGAACTCAACATAGCCCCGGGAAGAGCATTTGTTAGTTATCTGCCAAAGTTGTATTTATTTAATCTCTCTGCACTAGAGGAGTATTTTTAAAAATATTTTTAAGATAGTTAGAAAACTAGAGGAAATCCCTCAACCAGATTATAACATTTTTAAGACAAGTGAAATTTAGAGCCTCAACTTCTGAGCACTGCCACTTAAAAAATTAGAAAAAGGAGAATGGGCATAGTGCTTCACTATAAGCTGTAACAACCTATGTTATGGGATTTTTCTTTTAAAAAAAATCTATTTATTTATTAATATTTTTACTTAATGTGACTTTAGAGCATTAACTTTTAACATACTTCCTAGATTAAGCTTTTTAGCCCTTGGCCACAGTCACCCACAACTGCTAGAGACTAATTTACCCCGTGAGGACAGTGACACTGCTGATAAAATTGTTGCATAAAATCAATGTTTATTTTTTTGGACCCATTTTAACTCACTTGTGTTCCCTTGTACAGAAGTTTTCATGCCTGCAATTAGGCAATAATTGCATTAGGCAATTATTCTAAAATCCCAAAAGATCTAGATGGCTGCCCAGTTTGCAGTGTGATGTAATAGAAAATGGTCTATTTGGAATTTTTTATAACAAAAGGCAAAAAATACATATTTAAAAAGAAATATGTATATGCAGAATATACATATATCTTCTCTGTTATGTGGTGCAAAGGCAAGCAGTCTGTAGTAGCACATGGCTAAAACATGGTGCACACTTGGTGCATAAGATGAAAACAGGTAAAGGCAATGCTCCCCTAATACAGCAGTAAAGCTGCAGTGCGCCAGCCCACATTAGTGGACATCCTGCAGGGTTTTACAATGGAGCAGGCAGACCCCGGCATCTAGAAGGAGCTGATTGCAGGCTTGACGTCTACGTCAGCATCAGCTTGCTCTGTTGCATCCTGCGAAGCTCACTCGCAGGGTCACAGCTACAAATCTGCTGGGAGGAAGCTAATGGTAGCACATCCAGAGAGCAGCAGTGAGGCCAGCGCTAGGAGAAGAGGGTTTACAACTGAGCACAGGCATGGATGATGAATAAATTAGCCCTATGCTCACAGGGTTTCTGACATTTTTACTCACAAACCCTGGGTCTATGTGTGAATTCCTGGCCATATTTACTGCCTCTTTTAGCAACCCATCAGTTGTATAGACAGAATAGGAAGATGTGGTGAATGACTCTGTTCTATGTAATTATCTATGCTCTGTATGTAGGATCTCAGAGGAAAGCACATGACATTTAGTTCGCATGAGGACCGGTACTTTTATTTAATATTTACTCCTTTCCAACACACCCTATTTTGCTTAATTTAAATAAATATAAATAAAAAACAGGGTTTAGTTTCCTTAAGTCCAAGTTCTAAACAGGTTTCTAAAGTACAACCTTCAATACTTGAAGGCATATCCATGGGCACGTACAAAAAAAATCTGTATTTGCAATAAATACAAAAAAAGTTTGTTTTTCTGACAGAAGAGTTTTCTGGTGGAAAAGGAAGTTTTATCAAAATCTAAATGTTTCACAGGAATGTACCAATTTCAACAAAAATGTTGACTGGATAAAATCTACTTATTGTTTAGACTTTGTTTCAATAACATCAAGACATTTCTAGCTTATGAATTTGATTCATTTTGTTTCAACTATTTTATTTATATAATATATATTTAAATATCATAAGCCATTGACATTATCAAAATGATTCAACATTATTGAAATGAAATGTTTCTGTGGTTCTGATTAGAAATTTTGGAGAATTTTTGTCCCACAGGAAGTTTCAAAATTTTGGCTGTTTTGCTCTGTTTCAGAACAAAGCAACAAACAAAAATTCTAATTTCAGAATTTCCCATGAAACAGAAATTTGGTTTCCGACCAGCTCTAATTTGCATGAACAAGTGTGAACAAGTTGCATGAACAAGTTTGACAGGTAATTGTCCACAAGTATTGAGGATGCATTTTATCAGAGCTGCTGAAATTACGACCTTTTAGCAACCTGTAGTACACATAAAGTCAGCACAGGTTGAAGATGCTAGAACTGGGGAAGAAATTGGTCTTTGCAGAAAAGCCCATATTTCAAGAAAAGAATCTTGAAAATCTTTATTCAGATCAGGAAAAAAAATTACAAAAAATTACAAAAAAAATTTTCCTGAGCCAAATCAGCTTCACCCTGACAGCAAAGCCTGCCCAGCTTGATTTTAAAGGAAAATTCCAGTAATTACTTTCAATGCATTAGATAGATAAATATTGACTAGGACATGTTTTTAAAGAATTTTCAAACAGGCTTTTAATTGTCACTATTTCAGTTCTCCATTTAGTGAAGGGGGCCATGTTGTCTCTCTCAGCAAGGATTTCTACTCTAGACTCTTAAGTTCCCCTCCTGAGTAAAAATACACAAGAGTGGAACACTTCCATGAAAAACTGCTGTGAGGGAGGGTGAGTAGCATCACTGTATCCTCCCTTGCACTACAATGCTAGTGGCAATGTAGGTGGGACAGAAGGTGTGGACACACAAGTTACTAAGGACCACACACCACTGATCCCTGAGAAGATGCTGAGAGGGTCATCCTCTATGTTCCTCTCAATCACCCCTGGCCCTGACAAGCTCCCTTGCTACACAGTCATTTATTCCTGGGGTACAGTTGCGTTTAGTCACTCTTCTGTGTGGAGAAAGGTGTACACAGAGCTGCAAGGAGGAGTTAATGGGCTCTGAGCAGCATTTTTTTTTTAAATGCAGACATGAGGCCACATTAGGAGGAGAAACATGCGACTCACTACTCTCTGACCTCTCCCAGTTGTTCCCTAGCCATTCCCCCTTTTTTTGCCCAACAACCACACAGGGTTTCTCCAGACAGGACATTGGCAGCTACATGAAGGAACAACTCACAGAGCCTCACTTCCACTTCACACAGGCCCTAACCTCATTCTGCGGGATTAAGGTGTGGAGTATATAGCCCTTAGTGATAGAGCAGTGGTTTTCAACCTGTGGTCCGCAG
Organism: Caretta caretta; assembly: GCF_965140235.1. Taxonomy (NCBI): domain Eukaryota; kingdom Metazoa; phylum Chordata; order Testudines; family Cheloniidae; genus Caretta; species Caretta caretta. Next base: position 204,682,397 of record NC_134207.1, on the reverse strand, counting down.
ACCCATGGGAGGCCGCCAACTATGTTTAAGGGGTCAGCGAAAGGTTGTCATTACCATAGAAGAAGGGTCTTCGACACTGTGGGTCTGCAGACTACGTCTAAGATTTCCAAAGGGGTTCACACCTCCATTTGAAATTTTGTAGGGGTCTGCAAATGAAAAAAGGTTGAAAACCACTATGATAGAGCATTGACCTTCCCAGCATGGTGTAATGATACAGCATAGGCCTGAAAAGGTCAATTTGCCCTCTTATAAATCAGAAAATTTAAAAGCTACTGTAATGCAAGCACTATGTATTTTTCAATAGTTAATTGAACAGTTGGTTTTGAACACTGAAAGGGGTCACCATCACCATTCCTTCCAACAATTAACCTTCAATAAGTCTAATTAGTTATTCTGAAGAGGAGTGGTCAAGAAGGTTATATTTGAACATGGTATAAATATTACCAGAGAAATATTGCTATTCTCTGAGGCCATGATTCTGCACAATTAAAGCCAACAAGAGCTTTGTCATTGACATAATAAATGTAAGATCAAGCTTTAAATGCCAGTTCCAAGCAAAAGGAAATAAACAGTTGCCCATTACAAACAAAGTTTTTTCCCACGTTACATATGACAGAGCTGAACTTTCTTTGGCACAACCGTAAATAGTTTGCATTGGTTTGCCATACAATCAAGTTGTTTTTTTCTTACTGTTAAAAGCATTTCCTTATTAAGGCTGCAAATAGGTTCTTGTCAACAGCAATGAAAGTGTCATCAAAGAATCACAATATACAAGAAATTTTCTTCATCGGCAAGCAATGATAACATTGTTAGTACAACTTGGAGAAAACACAAAGCAGAAAACACATTTCCCATGAGTATTTGTGTCTGGACAGCATTGTAAAATCATAAAATAAAATAATAATAATTCCTAAGAATGCTTGAACTGAAAGCAAAGTAAACAATCTGACTGAAATGCTAAACTAATTAGACTTACAGAAGATAATAAGATGTCTCTGACACGATGTTGCTTGGATTTAATCATTTGAGACATTAATATTAAAATGCAATTGTTATGAGCTGAGCCCAATGGTTTTAAAGTAATATTTAATTAAACCTACATTATTGACTTATTTATTATTATTATTATTTTAAAGAGATGAGAATGGAGAGCAAAGGAGATTCCAAAATTCTAAAGAACCTCCAAGCAAAATAATCTCAAAGCAGAGTTCAGACTCCGTCATAGTCAGGCAAGAGACTGGCTGTTAATATTTCATGCTGTTTTCTTGATTTATTATGTTAAGTGACATTCTCAGTAGTTTTTCTTTTGACTTTGAAGGGCAGTATATTACATATTCCCAACAAAGAAAACAGTGATGAATATGCAAGAGAAATCTGGAATTTAAATAAGATAGAATGTTCAATAAGCTCCTCATACTTACTTTTATGACAATATCTAATAAATGTTAAATTTAAACAACACATTCAAACACAAAATCGTAGTATCTCAGGAAGGCAAGAACTGAGCATAAAGGACACTTTTAAAAATAAATATATATTTATTCTTCTGTTACCTCCAGGAAATAACAGAGATATCATTATTAGTCAATCTAGAAAGTGTTCCGATTACCCATCAAAATTTAATTTGATAAGACAGTAAAGTACCACATCAGAAATTGTATAATTTCTGCATAAGTGATTTTCTCTCCCTAGCTCCTGTTCTTACAGTCTCTGTCCAGCAGGATGAGTTTATAGGGGACATAGCAGCTTCTCCAAAGAATATTAAAACATGTGAGACTGCACACTGGCTGGGCTTGTTTTAGTTTTTTTAAGAGAAACTAAGGAATTCATCTGATGCTCCTCCTGCAACTATCCACAGCCTGTCAGACAGCTTCTGTTCAATCTACATGCCCCACTAATTATGCTAGTATGACTCACACCTTCATCTGACATTGGCAGGGGCACAGAGAAAGAAGGAGTGCAAAGTGGAGGCAAGTCTAACCGACCAGAGTAGGGATAAGGGAGAAACAAAAGGGGAAAGAACAACAGGCTTGAGGGGAAAAAAATTAGTGGGGTTATTTTATGCACACTCTACCCTGTGTACAGCATTCTATCATGAAACTGCCTCCAACAATGAATAGTAAATCGAACTTCTTTGGACTCATCATGGGAAACAGGGGATACGATTACTTCAGTCATTTCCACTACTGAAAAAGCTGTTGCTTCCACATCTTCTGCCCATACTGAATTGCATTTAACCTTTATGACCCATGAACTTGGAAGAATGGGGAAGGCCCACACCAGGTGCAGGAGCATAGCACTTCGGCTCAGGTGGCCCTGAAGGTAGGAAGAGCCCAACCTCATCCTTCCAATGGTAGAATTCATAGGGAGCTCTGTGAAGAGAACTTTGTGATTATGTCCCTTCCCACATAACAGCAATGCAGGAGCGGATGATTTGCTGCCATTGCCCAAGTTGATAGGGAGTTTCTCCTCACATAAGGACTACAGAACGAGACATGTGGAGGCAGAAAGATAATTTACATGCCACATGCTAAAGTCTAATTATGCTTAAATTGAAAAAATTGTTCAAAATTATAACATTCCATCCATGTACAAATGTGAGCCACAAACTGGAGAAAGTGGGTAAGTGGCTGAGTTATGGGGTGAGTGCTGGTCATGTTATTTAAAGCTACTTAGGCCCAGCTTCAACCAATATACCGCATTCATTTCAAGATTTCAACATCTTTAGAAAGGAATCTAGGAATTGTCATATTGGCTCACACCAGTAATTCAACCAGTCACATCCTGTCATAGCCAGTGGACATTACATGTGCTTTAAAGTAAGATTCAAGAAACCCAACAATTATGAAATAACTTACCATCTGGAGAAGTTTCTTCCAAAATCAGGTAATTTGTGGTAGCTTGACATGCGAGGGTTGATACACCTTATTATTTCATATTCTCTTGCTAATGTATCTGTGAATGCTCTTGTTCATGTACTTACCATTCATTTATTATTATATTCTTATGCAATCATTTTTAATCTTTCTAAGATCTTTGCCTCAATAACAATTTATGGCAATGAGTTTCAGAGGCTAACTATACACTCTGTGAAACTTTTCTGTTCTTTTTAATATGCACTTCTTTTCATATGGGCATTTCACACACTTTTTTTTCTGGCTCCTTTTGATATGCTTTCCATGTACCTGGCAAGTTTTTACTCCACATTCTACTGCTAGTGAAACAATAGAGAAACAAACTGAGAATCTTTGCCAATCTAAATTAACCAAGTTTGGCCCAAGACAGATGTTTACAATATCACGAGCATATTTGTACCAAGTATACACATACTATAGCTTTAAATAAATAGCAAGCTATACAAACTTTGTTCATTTTATTGCATTCTACAGTAAATGAGAAATAATCTCCTCAAAAAGGAAATGTACAATTTTTGAGAGCCTCTTATGTATTATCACTGAACCCTATTGTCATTAAAATTTGCTATCTGGTAACTGTGAGGAATTAAAAAGGTACAAAGAACACTGCATCAGCCTACAAATTTTCATCCAAACCAACAGAGAATAATTTTGGAATTATTGTTTTTTCTTAATCAAGCATAGAGGAACAAAGTAGGTTATATGCATTATATTATGAGGCTTTTCCATATTCACAAGATAATTAATACACAGAAATCTCACTGAAGCTTCAGGGATGGTTTCCAAAAGGTAACAAGAGAATTTCAAATAATTCATGAAAAAGGGGAAGACAGAGAGTGAAGTCAACAGCAGTTTTGATTGAGTAAACAGGATTTGAGCCTTTATCTTTAGAAAGTACATTTATTGGTGTTACAGTTTTCATGGTACACTTAAAATGAAAATTGAGGACAACGCTTGGCCTATGCATTAAATTAATGCAGGCTCCAGTATAAAGATCTAAATTCTTCAACAGCACATCCACTCGCCCTTGGAAAAGACCTTTGCATTTATCAACATAGTCTTTGTTCCACAAGCCAACTCGTGCAACAGAGGATTGGTAGCCTCCAGGGAAACCACAATCCTCTTGGCATATTATGCCTATATATTTTATACGTACTGCAAGGTGCAACATAGAGAAAAAGGGACAAATGACTGTATAAATGTTTGAGGGTTTCATACAAATGTTACCTGCCGGTTTATGTTTCCTTTTACATTAAATCTACACAGTTTCGTACACATTTTCCCTTCTGTTTTTGTTGTTATCTTCAGTGCAATTTAGAAAATTATTTAGGATGATACTGGTACTGTGCGCTAAGTTTAGGGTATTTTTTAATTTAGATTTTTTTATCCAATCCTATTACTACTACCAATTCATGTCCCTGTTTCAAATGTTCTTGTTTTTCAATTGCCTCTATTTATAACATTCTTTCTTCTGCATAGGCAATGATACTTACCAACCACTTAGTACTTTAATTAGATCAAATAAGGCACAGCAGTCATGTTCATCTTTTTATTTTACTTGATTTAAAATATTTCAATTTTTAGATAACTTTCTTCTCTTTATTTCAAGCTTTATTCACATTTTTCATTTGATTGAAAACATTTTATTCAAAGTATAATTTTCTGATGTGCTTTCAAATCAAAATTCTTTTATTAGGGCAATCTTGTACGATTTCTCATAAAAGTAAATTGCCCTGTTTCAGCTTTAGTAGAGATATTAAATACTCATAAGTTATGCAGTCAGCAGTATTTAGACAGAGCATGCATTCTGCATTGTACAACTAAGAACCCAGTTTTATTTAAAGGCACTGTAAACTGGACTTTGCCACCCAAATTAGGTTTTGTTTACAAAAGGGAGAGGGGATGGGTTGGGTCTTGATGACATAGGGCGACCAGATAACAAGTGTGAAAAATCTGGACGGGGTGAGGGGTAATTGGCACTTATGTAAGAAAAAGCCCCAAATATCATGACTGTCCCTATAAAATCAGGACATCTGGGCACCCTATGATGACATGTAATATGAACATGTTCATAGCGAGAGGGGATTACATTCAGAGAAAACTAAGGTTGGCAGTGTTTTGTTTTTTAAAAAGCATTCCCTTGCAGTGATGTGAACACAAACAATACCATGGCCTTGTACATGTGAACCAGAATACAGTGTAGATTATAAACAAAAGTGAAATGGCCCTATCTAGTTTCATGCAATTTTCCACATAGAGTGAAATGCAAAATAAGTGAACAAAACAGCATGAAAAGATGAAACATACGTTAGATTTTTTTTTATAGTAATTCCAGCTGGTTGGAAAGTTGTGATGAAAAACAAATGAAGTTTCTCAAAAAAAATGTTTTTTTGTTTGCAATTTCCCCTTTATCCCCATCCTTTTTTCTGACTAGCTGTATTATTAATGGGTGTATTCTTCCATATGTAGGAACACCCATGTTGGGACAGGGTGTGAGTTTCATCCTGGAGTTTCCTTCTTATTGTTGTGTCAGAGGTGCAGGTGTTTACTTCCACTCTCCCAGCTGATCTTGGCCTGCAGAGGCCCACTATCTTCACACAGTGGCTATGATTGCCTCCTAACCCCAGCAGTTAGCTGCTAATTGTAGTCTTCTCTGTAGCTACTAGCAGCACAGGAGGAATTGACCCAATGGGAGTTAATGCTGATCAGATATTTGCAGGAAAACTTGTCATGAAATGGCTGCTCCCCTCATCCAGCTCCTTCAATCTACAAATCCTCATGGAGCCCTGACTGACTCCCAGGCTGTAGTCACACAGAGGTAGGCCTGTGCAGGGACAGGTGAAAACATACAGAGGTAATGATTCCTACCATGCCACTCCCTCAGCAGCTTCTGTTAGGCTTGGATGTAAAAGTAGAGAGAGAAACTCAGCCCAGGATTTTTATGATGGCAGCACAAACTCAAATAAATTAATTCCAGAAAACATCAAGCTAGAGGAGAAAGAATAGATTCAACACATTTAGGACTAAAACTAGGTAATTATTTCCTTTAGAATCGTGGCAGGGGTAGGCTACATCCATAATGAACAGTAGCCACATCAGAAACACGTTACTGGATGTGCTACGGTTGCCAACCTCCAGGATTGTCCTGGAGTCTCCAGGAATTTAATTAAAGATGTCATGTGATGAAACCTCCAGGAATGCATCCAACCAAAAATTGGCAACCCTAGATGTGCCTACCCTTTTTAGACTGGAGGTTTGTTAAAGATATTATGTAACTTATTAGTAAATTACTTATGGTATGTTGAAACCAACAAAGCCTTTATGATGCCTACTACTATTTTATACAGCACTTTCTCCACAAATTGTTACTTAAAAAAAAAATAAAGCTTACTACACAACTAAAATCCTTTGAGTCAAAGTCTGCACCTCTAATTCATGCAAAACTCCTACAGAAAGGTCTCCAGGATTTTGCCCTTTATCTTTAGCAGCACATTTATCAGGCAAAAGGTTTTCATAGTACACTGAAAATGGCAATCAGGGCAGAGGCCGTGGCTCAGCATTGGCAGCTGAGAGAGATATGTCACCACCAACGCACCACATCACATCAAAGTAAGCAGGAGAACCTGTTAGGAAGCCAAAGAATAGTGGAAAAGGCACTTAAATATTAGCAAAACACTTCCCAAGCGTACCATTTTGTTTTGTTTTTAAGCACGCCAGCCAGAGTACGGGTGATGGATTCATTAAGGAAAAATAAATTTCTGTTGCCAAAAAAATTGCTTTTCTTTTTTCTTTAACTCAAACCTTGCTGTTGCCCTCCAGCAGTTGAACTTCTACTCCCCTTCTGCACAAAAATGTGGCCAGTTTCATTTGTATGTGAATAATTCTCACAGAGTTATATTGGTAGTTTGCAAGTCTATTGGAAAACCACCTCGTAAACCCTAAATATGGGTCATAGGAGCATGGTAACAAACTCCAGCACCAGAGAATAGAACTGAACTGCAAAAACAAACAAGAGGCCAGTGCTGACAGATCAAAAACAGAGATCTGGACTATTTTTAATAATAATGCCTGCTAAGAATAATAGAGCATTCCCCCAAAAATATCTGATGAGAAAACAGAAGTTTAACATCATTGCTTTGTACAGTCAAGAGTCCACATGATCCTTTCAAAAACAGTGCAACATGTAAAAATACTTGGTGGAAATAAAAATGCAAGTACCAGAAACATCTTGCTTTCAAAGCTGCCAAAGAATCAGTTACTGGAGGTATAATAATCTTATCCGAAAGTAATAAATGCACACAATAAAGACATAACAGATGTCCCATCTAACAGTGGGGTAGGATTCTACTGCACTATGAAGATGGTAAACATGAAGCATCATGCTGTCCATCTTAACAAAATATAAACCTCTTCCTCACCCCCTGAAATGTTCAGGCTCTTACCATCCTTTACGACAATCAGTGGCATTGAAATTAGTTTTATAATCCCACCTCCTGCATATCATCTTTTTAAAAAAAAAAAAAAAAGGTCAGATTCTCAGTTCCCTCCAATGAACAGGTTAAAGGGGCTTTAAAGGCAGCAGGATACCCCAGCAACAGGGGTCTCCTGAACCAGTGGCAGAAGCAATGCAACAACCTAATAGCAGCATCCGGCATGGAATGCATGGCAGGAGTGAAACAGTGCTCTGGTTAGCCTTGGCTGTTCACAATCCTTAGCAGGTCACAGGAAACCCAGGCACAAGTTAAAAGCAGCCGTAAAGCTGCTCTGAGTTCCACTGGGGGCCAAAAAGCATCTCAGCAAGGTCTCACAAACCAGAGAGTGCAGAGGTGGCTTAAAAGCCACCTTTCTTCCTCTCCTCTCCATTCCTGTGCTGAGTGAATATCAGCTGGAATGGAGAATTGCTCCCAATGTGTATATAAAGCTACCAAATTCTAAGTAGTATTAGGTCTCCATTGCCCAATAATGGAATTTCCTAAGTAGAGAAATCTTCCTACATGGTTAGGACTTCTGAATAATGCCCTATGAGCAATTAACCAAACTCAAAGGAAAGGTAGCTTGAGCTTCTACCACTGGTTTTGGAAAGGCTTTTCCTGGAAATATCAGCTGCTGAGCAGATAATTTCTCCTCCCCAAAATTTACTAAAACAAAAACCTGACAAATATTCTAAGGGTGCAGCTTGATAACAAAAAGTCTGACAATTATAAAGTATTTTATTCAGTGCACATGTGGTGAAGAACAATGAAAATAATCCTGCAGAATATATACAATTTTATCTATTTGATCATTTGAAAGGCTTCATCAAGGCAGTCAACCCAGCTGGAAAAAAATCGGATAGAAGAAGGACCACAGAGAAAGACAGATGCTGCATCTGAGCTTAGCATTCCTAAGTAAATAAATAACAAAAACAAAACAAAAAAGATTCTGACACAGTTCCAAACTTTACACAACAATAACTTAACAAAAGACCATTTATTCTGTCGGTCTCTCTTTTCGTTCTTTTGTTTTGTGTTGTTTGATATAAGTAGATGCTAATTTTTTGCTTTTTAATAAATTGTACAATAAGTGGTGGTGAATTAACCCATGCAATTTAGCACCATTTGTCAATTCTTGTGTCAGTTGTTCAGAAATTCAGGAAACAATTGTTTAAATAAAAGAGAACCAATATAGGGCTTAGCAACCAAAGAATAACAACAGCAGACTGATGTTTATTTATATTTCATGAGTAACCATTTCTTGACTCATCTCTAACTTTTTCAAAACTCTTTCTATTTAATTTGTAAACCTCATACCTCATTCCCTTTCAGATTAAGGCTTTTATCATTTCATTTCAAAACACATGGCATCTTTAGGACTCCTCATGTCCTTGATGCTTTGAATTTTTTATGTACCACATACCATGTAAAGGATCTGTATTTTCAGAATTGAGATGAATTCCTTTATGCAATGACTGTTTAAGAGAGATGGGTAGAATTTCTGCCATTTTTAACGCACCTGATGACTGTCACGCTTGTCTTTAGTGCATTGATCAAGAGCTGTAGTTCATAGCAAAGACTTAATGAGAATTTTTCTCCCTTGAAGAATGTGTTTCTTTCAAGAAAAATCTACAGCTGATATGTGCATTTCTAAATTTTTTATTTATTTATTTTAACGATAAAGAAAAGCCTGTTTATACTAGGGAGAGAGGTTCTACAAACTACTGGTTGGAATGCCTTGAGCTTGCAGCTTCAGTACAGTACCTTACTTCTAAACACGACAGCCATGCTCAACATTTTACAAAAGCTGGTCATACCAGTTGGCTGTGATGGCTAGGAGGGCCTTAGATCCAGCTGAATCTGTACAGTTTTCAACAGATTTCTCCACCATGTAGCTGGAAAACTACGAATACTGCAGCTCTACTGGTTCAACTGGTCTTTTTATCCTTACCCCACACTAGAGTGCCTCACATTTCCCAGAGTGCACTTGTGTAAGCATGACTGCATGTGAACATGCCAAAGTGGTTGTCAAAGGCGTTGCTGTGTGGATGAGCTAAACCATTGTAAGGACAAATGAGACAACTACCCATTTCAGGCAATGATCTCTTCATTTGGTCTCCACTCATGAAATGAGATCTGAAATAATGGACTCCTATGAGCCATTGAGACTCCATGTGGGCAAAGGGTTTTGCACTAGAGCGTCCCATTTTGGAATGAGGCTTTAGTGTCAGTACATACTAACTGGAGAAGAAAACTGACAACCTTATTAGAGAATTCAAGAAAGCCCATATGTTTTGTACACATTATGCATTAAAAATAGAAAACAATTATATTTAATCCCTCCTAGTAAAATATTTTCCCTGGAGCATGTGCTGCAATTCCTTTTTACTCTCCACTGCAAACTTCAAACATTCATAAGCCATAAATCAACTCCTCCTTCCCCAAAAAATTCATCAGAGCAACTTAAAAATGATAAGATTTTTAAAAAATAATACATTGCAGGGGTTTTTGGTCCGTCCTGATTTTTGAGCCATATACCTCTAATTTTTGGAGTGATCATTTCAGTTCAAAATTCAACCTTGAATGCACAAACAAGACCACGCACCACACTGTTAATAGTCCAGAGCAGAACTCTACTTAACCTCGCCTTATCTCTTGTAGGAGGGTAGCTGCCATTCTCGCTGAATGGTCATCACTACCTTGTTGCCCGCTCCCTGAGGAGGTACTAGCCCATTGGGGGCCCTAAGCAGAAATATTAGGGGGGCCCACACAACACATACTATAAAAGTGAATAAGGGGCCCCCTTGAGCTGCTCAGGGCCCTAAACAGTTGCTTAGTCTGCTTAATACCAAGCCACAGCACTGCCTACTCCTCTCCTCCTTCTCTGCCTCGCTCACATTCTCCCTGCTATCCCCTATGCCCTACTGTCTCCTATCTGTCCCCTACATTCATGTGGCCACATTATTGTGCCTCCATCTATAGCACCCCCGACTCCTGTCGCTCCTTCAGTGTCCTCCTGCGCTCAACATTTCCCTGTTCTTCCAACAGTTTCTGTTCTACCATTATATTCTCCTGTCTCCACACACTTTCCCCATACACTCTCCTAACCACAAAACCCAGGAGGCAAGTAGCTTCCTGGTGTGCAGCTAGGTCGCAGTCCCACTGGAAGCAATAGGCAATGGCGATTATTATTACGAGGGCAGCCTCGCTTCCCCATGCCAATGTTGTAGGGAAATGGTGACCGTCTTGACCGAAGGCAGCCTGTGGTTGCTAGGGTTGCCAACTTCCTAATCACACAAAACCAAACACGATAGCCCCTTCCCTTTCCCAAGGCCCACTTCTTGCCCCAACCCCTTCCCTGAGGTCCTGCCCCCGCTCACTACATTTCCCCTCCCTCAGTGGCTCACTCTCCCTCCATCACTTTCACTGGGCAGGGGGTTAGGGTGCAGGGGGGATGAGGGCTCTGATTGGGGGTGTGGGCTCTGGGGCAGCTGGGTATGAGGGTTTTGGGGTGCAGGAGGGGGCTCCAAGATGGGGGGTGGGGCTGAGGGATTTGGAGTGTGGGAGGAGGTGTGGCTTGAGGCAGGGGGTTGGGGTGTAGGAAGGAGTATGGGTTCTAGGCTGGGGTGGGGCTGGGGATGAGGGGTTCAGGGTGTGGGAGGGGGCTCTGGGCTGGGGCATGGGGTTTGGGTGTGGGGTGGGTTAGGACTCCTGCTGGGGGTGCAGGCTGTGGGGTGGGGCCAGGGATGAGAGGTTTGGGGTATAGGAGGGGGCTCTGGGTTTGGGGGGGCTCAGGGCTGGGGCTCAGGGTTGGGGCACGGGTTTCCCTAGAGTGGTTCCCAGTCAGCGGCACTAAAGCAGGCTAGTCCCTACCTGTCCTGGCTCCGCACTGCGCTGCACCCTGGATGGGTCAGTAGCAGGTCCGGCTCCGAGTTGTGGGGGCCAGGAGGCTTCACACGTTGCTCTCGCCCACAGGCACCGCCCCGCCACCTCCCATTGGCCATGGTTCCCAGCCAATTGGAGTGCAGAGCCGGGGCGGGGGCAGCGCATGGAACCCTGTGGCCCACCCGCCTAGGAGCCAGACCTGCTTCCGGGGTGTAGTGCGGTTCCAGGACAGGTAGGGATTAGCCTGCCTTAGCCCTGCAGCACCATCGACTGAACTTTTAAGGCCTGGTAGGCGGACCTGACCGGAGCCACCAGGGTCCCTTTTCAACCAGGCATTCCAGTCGAAAACCAGATACCTGGCAAACCTAGTGGTTGCAGTCCCATTCAAAGTAACGGAAGTGATGGCCATCTTGAATTGAACCCACATTTTGCAAGTTTAGTGCCCACAACTGGTAGATCATGAGAATTTAACACAAAATCAAATCAAATATCACAAGACTCAGTAACTTCATTCACTTTTATTTAGTCAATATCTTAATAAATAGCAAATATGTCAAAACACTTGATTTACAGAGTTATATCAGACTTTTCATGTACATTTCTCAGACTTTCTAAATACATTCCAATATCTAATTATCTAATAACCTAAAATATCTAAAAGGGAAGAAAAAACAAGTAATAATAAAAAAGCCTGAAAAATTAATATCTCTATTAAATCAAATGTGGAGTTAACACTTCAGACTAAGTATGACCATTAAACATTATATATATAATCTGGTCTTCTTAATATAAACTATGGTGCCCAATCCTATACTCTTTACTCAGGCAAAAATCCCACTAATTTGCAGAATCAGGCCCATAAGTGACTATATTGCAATTTCTAAGCACAATGGGAGATGGCAGCAACATTTAAATTAGCTAAAGACAATTCTCATCTTATGTTTCAGTTTTTGTTGTAATTTAATGTCACTTCTTCCATTTGTGGGTTCAAAACAGGCTTTATGCTGCTCAATAACTTTGGGAGGGGGGGTTATCTCAAAACTACACACATCAGAGGAAGACAAGATTTGAAACCATAGATGTCTTGTATTGCATTGGAGAAGCCATTTTACTTTTGACCATAACACTGCAACTGCCTATGTACCCAATGCTGTGGTCCTTATGTAATGCCGACAGACCCCCGGTCATCGTCGCACAGGATCAAACTGGGGATCTCTGGAGCTTAGTGCATGAGCCTCTACAGCATGAGCTAAAAGCCAACTGGCTGTAGAGCAGACTCATTTAACACACACACACTCTCCCTCTCCCCCTCTCTCGTCTCAGTGCCACTAGATGGGACAGACCACCACACAGGAGGTATGTGGGTTACACTTACACAAGCAGAACTCTCAGAGAAGTCAACAGGAAGTTTTCCAGAATGACTGCAGAGTCACTTAAATACTTCCTTTTTATTACTAAAATGGTGGAGTTCCTTATTTGTCCATGGAGTAAAAAAAAAATCTTTTTTGCTTACTATTCCTGTATCTCTAGTTGCTTGACTGTGGCTGTATGTAGATTGTTACAGGTAGGATTATTTTGATCCTATGCCTTTCTGTTATAGTAACAAGGTCTGGTGTCAGCATGATGACACCAAACCACATGCAGCCTATGATTCAAGACTAAACTGTTCACCCACACACTCAAAAGCAATTATGCTTTTTCCTCATGGGCCTGTCATGTGTAACTGCTAACGGTACAAGTTGTTTTTCTCATGGAGAGGTTTTTACTTCCCCTGTAGTTGGTGGGCTTACAATGCAAACTAAAAAGAAATGAGTTATATTTCCTCCAGGGTTTTCTTTCAGTACGATTAAGAAAAGTGACTTCTTAGTCAAGAGCTAGGTGACACCAAGATTTCCTGTTTTCTCTCAGCAGGGAGGCTGTCACCACTCAATATTAATAGATTTTAACCTTCCATCCATCATGCTACAGTTGCACAAATTTCCAGTCAAAGATCAACTGTTGTTCTCAAAGTAAACTATTCAGAACTTCTCCATTAAAGTAAGTGTTGCATATATTTTTATGGTGTCTGTTACTTGACAAGTTAAGGGATATTTTCTCTAAATATGCAGTTAAAAATTATGGAAAACCCCCCTAAAATTTTACCTCAGGGTTCCTTCCCACTTACCCCAGCACCATCATAAAGCCATTATGGTTTCATTATTTAATCCATAACAAATTACAAGCAACTCTGGGGCCTGATTCTACTCCAATTTAAATCAGTGGAAATCTTGCCACTAATTTGAATAGAAAAAGGATCAGGCCCTTCTGGCTTGTAGCTGTTGAGAAATTTTCGCCATTCAATCACAAACAAAGCCTTTGCACTTGACAGCTGATAAAACCAATTCCTTGATTTAGCAGATAGAAACCAGGAGAAGACTTAGACCTATGTGACCAGAAAGCTCTCCACAGTCCAAGTGCTTTGCAAGGCATCGAAACACTGATCTCTAATACATACGCCATAAGTTTACATACACCATAAGTGTATATTCATAAACTGCATATTTACACGTGTCCTTTATGAGCAATTGTTAGGTTCACAAGAAATCACCAAATCATAGCCAGGTTTTCATCTACCGTACAAAAAACTACCCTGTTGCTGATCCTATTACAACATGGCATTTCCCCAGAGCAGTTTGGTCTTGAGTGCACAGGCAAGACTGATGGCTATTTTAAAAATTTCAGGGCATTTGCATGTTATTAATAAGACCTCAGTACAGAAATTTTGTAGCATACTGAGTAATAAAGCCAGTCTGACCTACTCCTTACTTTAGATCTATTGATGAACATGCATTTGGGCAAGACCATGGCCAGGTAGGTAAAATACAGGACTCGGTATCAGGTTAGGATTCTATTCCTAGCTCTGCCTCACATATAACTTTAGATAAGGCACTCAAGTTCTATATGCCTCAGTTTCCTCATCTGTTACATGAGATTAATCTTTCTCTACCTCATTAGGATGTTGAGATTAATTGATGTTTATAAGGTGTTTGGAGATCCTTGCATGAAAAGTATTATTTAACATTTTGTTTTACAAGAGAAGGCAAAATGATTAAATCATCTGAGACACATGCTGTTGGAATACTTAGCATATATCATCAGTAAAATATACCTTGTCAAGAGGTATGAGGCTGCAAACAAGAAACTACCTAAAAAAACAATTTTTTGAGTCTATCATACTGTAGCTGTATACACAAAAAGTATGAGAAGCAAGTTTCTATTTAAAAACTAGAATGTAGTTGATATACTTTCCCAAGCTATTAAACTTTAGTTAAAAGCCAAACAGGGTAAAGAAATCTGAAGTTCTACCTACCAATTATACCAATTATTTTTAATAAATGCAATAAATCTGCAGCATATAACACTAACATGTTTAATGTTCTTTTTATGTCATATTACATATAAAAATGGTTTCTATGCCTTGGAGAAAACATTTTATGCATTGCTGTAGTCTGATAATTGGGTTTTGCTTTGACCTATAGTAGCGAGCAATTTTACTGCAGATTGCTTTGAGCAGCTGTAATTCATTTGAGGAAATGCTGATGCGCTTATCAGAAGACAAAAAGTAGAATATTTGCTTTCATATTTTATTGTGATTCTATTACTGGAGAGGGAGTAACGCCCTTATCCTGCAAACATATGTGCTTAATTTTGCACATGTATGTAGTCCAATTGAAATCAGTGTGAGCATATGCATGAACAAAGTTGAGGCCACATGTAAGTGTTTGCAGGATCAGTGCCTAGAGCAATACAACATTTAAATTCAGATATATGAGTGATAAAAATTTTCAGACAAGTAATCCATCATCCCCTTCTCCTTCCCATCTTACTGCTCTCAATCTGTGGATTTCATCTTTCCATATTTATCTGCTAGGAAGCCAGATAAATATGAGAAAGTAAGTTTATGAGAAGTAAGTTCCTTTATAATTTATCTGTGTTTTATATATGGTGCATGATCTCATTGTAGCCAATGCGCAAAGATCTCTGAACTAATAATATTTTACCATGCTAACTTCATTTAATCACTCTCAGGAACAAAATGGTGGTAACCTACCTGGTCAAGTGGAAATACAAAACTAGAATACTGATTTCCTTTAGACACCTCTGCTTACAAAATGAAAGGAGGTAATTAAATAACTTCAAAAGGGAAAAAAATTGCTTTTACCAGTCTTAAATCAAATAAAAACACCTGCAAATGCAGTATTTTTTAAAATGTACAGCCACATACTCTAATACAATTTTTAAAATGAATTGTGAAAGGAAACAGAAGGCAGAGACCAGGCACAAGCAACTGTTTAATGTAATATCAAAATCACTGCTAGAAAGGGAAGGTAATCAATGAAGTAAATAGCAAATGTGATATCCTGCAGAAAATAGAAATTTGTCGATGAAAACTTGCATCTTTTTCAGTGCATGAGGTGTCCAAAACCCAGCTATGAATACAATTAGATTCCCCCCAGTGAGATTGTGATCAGTTAAACTAAGTACCTTGTTGAGACAATAACTGAAATATGATACTAATTTAAGTATATTTCAATAGTAAATGTTCACTTAACTTTTGATTTTACAACATAAAATATGACCTCATAAAAGGCTCATCTATACCATAATGGTGTGTTTTGATTAAAAAAAAACACACTGACTTCAATAAATCTGAAACAACTGTTGTTTGAACAATATAATTGAACACCAAAAAAGTTACTTGTCTCATGTCCAACAGTGTGTCACATATTTTAAAGATATATACAAAGATATAATCTATTCAGAGAATGGACCTAATCTAAGACCCCAGTTCTGCAAAGACATATGCGTGTACTTTAATTTGCACACTACGAGTAAAGAACTGGGAATATAATCTTAAGAAGACAATACAGAAAAAGAAGTGGGGATGGATGTAACTCAAAAGTTCTCCTTTTCTAACCTTTATCTCTTTGCTTTTTTTTTTTTATTCTGCTCTCTTTTACTATAAAGATGCTATCTGTTACACTAAGGAATTCCTTACCATACAAACACACACAAGAAAAGAATCAGTTAAACAATATGCAAAACTAAATCAATTTCTGACATCCTCTTTTGAATACAGGCTTTGCAGCAGTGTGTTTATAAAGGGACTGATCCTGCAGACAGACCCATGGACATTCTTGTATATCTCCTGTTTCAGGACTTTTGCACACAAGACCTAGCATGTGAACCTGCTAACCAAGGGACCAAGTGTGGGAGGATGGATGGTTTTGTGGCTAAGACACTTAACCTGGACGCAGGAAATCTGGGTTCTGTTACAGAGTTCTTGTGTGGCTATTTGCAAATCACACCATCATTCTGTGCCTCAGTTCCCCATCCGTAAAGTGAGGATAACAACATCTCCAAACCTCAGAGTGTTAGGAGCAGGGCTTAAATTCAGTCAGAGCCACCCCGCTGGTGCACCCCACTAGGCTGAAACCCCGAGCCCCAGGGCTCCAGAAAATACTTGGGGAGAATTTAAGCCCTAGTTAGGAAGATACATCTAGTAAAGATTCTGAGGCACTCAGATATGGTGGTGATGAGTGACATAGAAAAGACTATAAAACAAATGTCCCCACTATTAATTCATTTCCACTAGCTCCACAGTATGCAATATATCACAGTAAGATTGCTTAGAAAATCAAAGTACAGACATGAAGGCTCTCAGAATTTCAAAATGAGCTACTTGACTTGATTTTGTATTTATTTACTTCAATTTCAACACACAAATATAAAAAGAATGCCTAACCCAGCCTCTTGATGTTCTTGACAAATAACTAGAAACGCATTCCAATTAAGACAGAAGCAGCTGTAAAAATTCAACATCCCTTCTCCAGCAAAAGAAACTAGACCACAAAGCCAAAATTTCTCTATCCCACGTCCCCAAACTCCATTTCACTCAAATTCACATTCCTACTCAACCACCCCCTCCAAATCTTCAACTTTCTCCCAATGCCTGGCCAAACAGAAGGGCTTTGCAGCATGGAGGATAGGTCGATCAATAGCTTTTAATCAAGATGATCACAGATGCAATGCCATGCACTGGGAGTCCCTAAACATCTGACTGCCACAAGCTGGTACTGGACGGGTGGGGATGGATCATGTGATAATTGCCCTGTTCCGTTCCTTCTCTCTGAAGCATCTGGCATTGACCATTGTCAGAAGACAGGATACTGGGCTAGACAGACCACTTATCTGACCCAGCCTGGCCATTCTTATGTTCTTATGCCCTAAAGGTTAAACAATTCATGCTATTTTGGATGAAAAGTGAGTTTTAAAGTCAAGAGGCTCTCAAGGAGAACATCTTGCCAGCAATGCCCGCTCTCACATAAGTGACTTGCAGCTTGAGCTTCTACACTGACAGAGTTGCACCAGGAAAGAAGTGATCTCTCAAACAGACAGGTCCCTAGTCATTTAGCACTTTATAGGGCAGAACCATGATTTTAAACTCTGTCTGGAAACCAACAGACAGCCAATGCAGATTCCAAAGCACAGTTGTCATATGTTAAGAAGTGGGCCACAGCCCTCCGCACCAACTTCGGTTTCCAAAGAAGTTTAAGGTATAGCCCAATGTAGAATATACTATAGTAGCCTAATCTTGAAATAACAAAAGGCATGGATGACTGCAGCCTGGCATTTCTGGAAGATCTTCTAGGTTCATTGATGTTAACAAAAGAGAAAATAAATGGAATATTCATGAGCAGTCATCGGATTAAGATGTGGAATATTTGGCATACTGTTGAAAGGAAGAGGCTCATTGCTGGACAAAGTTAAGAGATATATTGAAACTACAAGGCTGTGTGCCTTTCAGCTGTTTTTTTTTTTTTTAAAGTGGGCTTCTGTCATTTTCCATTTTTCCAAGCATATGAATGCCACAGGCATTAGTCACAGCCTGAGGGTTATGAATGACAGGTCAGCAAAGTGACAACACTGAATTTAACCTCTAAAAACAGCTATCGAGGGTGACAGTGGGAGGGGGAAACGGTGGAAAACTGTCCAACATTCCAGCTCTGAATCACTTTACCAAATGAAATCTGGATAATGTGCAAAGGTAAAGGAATCTAAACATATCCTTTCATATCAAATACACTCAATATAAGGAATCCCTTCTAAAATCTGAAGAGCTACATTTTATGCACTAGTTTAAAATCTATGGTAGAAAAAAATATTGAGTAAGATATTGTCAAGGTGGTAAAATCATCAAGATCATTGTGACTGCATGTATTTAAAAGTTATTTAAGACCAAAGAGATTAAACAAGACTTTTTTAAAAAACTCTAAATACTCACATGTACCATACTAGTTAAAAGCATTATGAATGGATTGGCTTCTCAGTGTCATCAAAAATAAGCGAAAAGAAAAAGACTTTTGTACTTACCATCATTCAGAGTAGTGAACTCCAGGAAACGATATTCATAGGAAACATCTATCTTGGTTTCTACCTGGGGCCTCTTCAAAGTTGAATAGATATTACCAGGCCGTTTTTCATCACGTTTCTCTAATTTGTTTAGTCCACAACCCATTTCAACAGCTGCTGATTCAGAGAGGTAGGGGAAGGGGAAAGAAAAAAATAACAGGACTCATTTTTTAATTTCATATGCCAGTCTCAAAGTTTCTGTGATTTATATTTATTTTAAATACACTATCCATAGACCTTTTAAACAAGCATATTTATCACTCCTGACTCACTTTTTTAAAGATAAAATTACCAGGTGTACTATTATTTTATTGAAAGCTGAAAATGTAATTTACCTGTAATATACTCTGAAGGACACATGTTTAGTAAAAGACAATGATATAAAATGCAATATAATGTTATTAAGCAGTCAACATATATATATATATATATATATATAAAGCAACAATTCTATTATAGATCTACGACTGCTATAGGAAAATATAGTTATACCTATCCAACTGCAAGATCTGTCCTAATATTAAAAGTTATCACTTAGATCTATATTTAAATGAAAAAAACATGTATCTCAAACTAGATGTTTCAGCTTTTATGGGTTTTTAGATAAAAATCTTGTATTTATCCCATCCCTCTCATCTTTTTCAGGGTAAGCTACAGGAAATAAAAGTTACCTTAGGTAGTCAACTTTAGAATAGAATAAAAGCTGGCTGAACGCTAATGATAGCCTAAACACAAATTGGAAACAGAAATCAACATGTGCTAAAAAGAAGATTTGTTGCTTCAGTATGAAAGTGTCCAGAGAAATGTTACATAAATGTGTGTTACATGTTGTGCCAAGCTTTAAGTGTTTTGCCATTTACCCTATAGAAAAAATAATGCTTCTCTGTTTATTTTGGCAGAATTACATGAACTTCATTATTTTAAATCATTTCTATAAAGCTGGAGTTAGATATTTTACTTAGTCAATTAAAAGCTAAGCATTGCTAATGTTTTTTCTATTTTAGATAGCACAGTCTGCGATCAATGAAGATAGTCAACATTTCAAAAACGTTTGGTAGCCAAAAATATTTAACAGAGTTACGTAATGACTGAGCTTCCTTTTACAAATAAGAATTCCTTTGCTTTGCTTCTTTAGCTATATCCATTCACAGTACAACAAAGGATCTTGGTAATATGGCTAGCACAAAGAAAACAATATGTTAAAACAATGTGACAAAGCAGCCTGTACTTTAACGTACTGATTTGATAACGTACTTTAAGCATGAGAGAAGTCCAACTGACTTTAACAGGACTACCTTAAGCATATGCTGAAGTTCCTTGCTGAATCAGGGCCAAAGGCCGCAAGAAGTCTTATAAAGAAAACCAATATTCGGCTGTATTTCAGTGGTGGATGAGATAATCCCTATGTACAGGATTGCCAACTGTCTAATTGCACAAACCCAAACACCATTGCCCCGCCCCTTCCCCAAGGCCATACCCTTGTCCCACCCCTTCTCTAAAGCCCTGCCCCCCACTAATTCCAGCCCCCTTCCCTCAGTCACTCACTCTCCCCCACCCTCACTCACTTTCACCAGGCTGGGGCAGGGGGTTTAGGGTGCGGGAGGGGGTGCAGGCTTTGGACTGGGGGGTGGGGCTGAAGGGTTTGAAGTGTGGGAGGGAGGCTCTAAGCCTGGGGCAGAGGGTTGGGGTGCAGGAGGGGTGTGGGCTCTAAGAGGGAGTTTGGGTGTGGGAGGGTGTGTGGGATGTGGGCTCTGGGAGAGAGTTTGGGTGCAGGAGGGGATGCGGGCTCTGGGAGGGAGTTTGGGTGTGGTCTCACACCTGGGGCATGGGGTTGGGGTACGGAAAGGGGTGAGGGGGGCAGCACTTAACTTGGGTGGTTCCCAAACGCAACTGGAACATCCCTCTGGCAGCAGCTCCTAGGCCCCTGCCAGCAGGCACCGTCCCCGCAGCTCCCACTGGCCGCAGTTCCTGGCCAATGGGAGCTGTGGAGCCAGCACACATTCCTGCAGCCCCTCGGGGGGGGGGGGAACAACAGGGAGCTCCGCGTGCTGCCCACCATCGGTGCCGACTCCATGGGTGCTCCAGGGCTGGAGCACCCATGGGGAAAAATTGGTGGGTGCTCTTCACCCACTGGCAGCTCACCTCCCTGACCTGCCCCCCCGCCCCAGCTCACCTCCACCTCCGCTCCGCCTCCTTCCCTGAGTGCGCCACAGCTCCGCTTCTTCCCCTAGCTCCCAGCGCTTCCCACCATGAAACAGCTGTTTTGTGACGGCAAGCACTGGGAGGGAGGTGGGAAGAGGGGGAATGCAGTACACTCCAGGAAGAGGCGGGGCGGGGATTTGGGGAAGGAGACCAATGGGGCAGGGAGGGGGAGGAGTTGGGGCAGGGACTTTGGGGAAGGGGTTGGGATGATACAGGACAGGGGCGGAGTCGGGGGGCCTATGCTGCCCACGCCTGCAGGCTCTGACCCCGCAGCTCCCATTGGCCACAGTTCCCGGCAAATGGAAGCTGCGGAGTTGGTGTTCAAGGCAGGGGCAGCGTGCTGAGCCCCCTGACCCTCCCCCCAGGGGCCACAGGAACGTGCTGGCCGCTTTCAGGAGCAGCACAGAGGCAGGGCAGGCAGGGAGCCTTCCTTAGCTCCGCTGCGCCGCCAGGCTTTTAGTGCCTAAAAACTTCTGGTTTGTCTGCAGTAACCTCTAGGAGATAGAGCCTTATTCCAGGAGACTTCCGGCGAAACCAGGAGGGTTGGCAACACTAATAAGTATGCAAATGTTTATAAAGCACTCTGGATGAAAATTGCTATGTAAGTTGTTAGTATTACTAGTTCAGGGCCTGCAACCCTTCTTCATGTGAGGCGTCCCAGTGAAATCCATAGGATTCCTCAAGTGAGTAAGGGGTGAAGAAGGAAGTCTTAAAAAGTCTCTGTAATGACTTGTGAGAAATTACTAAAAACTTTGTTCAATTTTACAGACAATTTTGCATTTTTTCTGACTTGAGTTGACAGTCCTAGAGAATTAATGTCTCTGATTACCACAGAAAGATATAGCAACACAAGCTTCCCCAGGCTTCCCTGTCAATGTTTTTCAATCCTGTTCTGAGAGGACAATCTTTTGCGTCTTCCTGCTCATTCAGATGTTGGTGTCTCTGCTGAAAACGGTGAGTTTTAAGATGTGGACACCTTTGCATTTGGGACTGGATTGAGACCACCAACTATTTTCATTCTGATGCACTGAATAATTATTTAAGCAATGGCTATAACTTTCAATTAACTTCAATTAATGACCTAATGGTGAAAGATGCCATAACCCATATCTAATCCCTGAGACAGCAAGTCCCCACCTTTCTTTTAATTAGGTATTTTTAAATGCCTGGGGTAAGGGTATGAAAACAGGATCTTTTCTCAGGAGTTAAAAGAATAAATAAGAAACAGAAACAGGTTCCACAGTGACAGCACAATGAATTGCTATGGAAACGATTATGATGTCACAGAGGTTTATGATTCAAGTGGGGTGACAGAAGAGACAAACTCTTAAAAAATAAAAGAACCTGCATTCACATGAGAATTCTTAGTAATAAAAAAAGATTTTAAAAAACCTGGAAATCTATAAATCACTAGAATTTTTCTTAGAGTGTTTTTCAAGTTTTCTATAATTTCCATCATGCCATCTTTTTAAGAGATCGTTAATTTTAAACAACAACTAACAACATGCTCTTATTCACAATTCAACAAGAAGAATTTGATTATTGATCCTTATTTACTTTTTAGTATGGTAAGGTTGAAAAATAATAATTTTCCACCCATTACATTTAGTATGAAAATGAGAATAGCAAATATTTGTCTGTTCTAAATTTTCAGACAACTGCATTTCATTAAGAATGCATCTTCATTATCAATACAACAGCTTCATGTTTCTAGAAATTACTTGAATGATTTTTTTAAATGGCAAAATCTAATGAAGATTGCTAAATAGTAGAAGTGAAGACTTATTCATGGGTTCTTACAGTTGCAAGAAATAAAATCTCTTGGAAGTTTGTTTCACAGCATTTTGGAAGACACTGTTTTCAGTGGCAATTGTAAGGGCTAGGAGCCGGGACACTTCATTCTATTTACAGGTCTCTCTGTGACCCACTCCCTGACTTTGAATAAGTCACAACTGCCCACTGCATCAGTTTCCCGTTCTGTAAGACAGGGACAATATTTACCTACCTTACAGGGATGTTGGAAGGCTTTTTAAAAAATAAGTACAGGGCTTTAGATTTGCTAGGCAATCAAGGGGATCACACATTTTTTTAAAGCTCCCACAATTTTAATCCTCCCATTTTGGAGAGGATCAACTGATGGACTCCATAGTGAAAAGGGCTTTGGTTCTGACCCTGCTCAGTGCTTTGGCCAGCCATTGGCCTAATACATCACTGGAGAAGGAAGCATCTAAGCTCCTCTGAGAGTATGTTACTCAGTTACAGAATGGCTCTTAGGGAGGGAATTGGTAAAAGCAGCTTTGCTGTGCAGAAGTTTTAGCTTAGCTCAGTTACTGCCAGTCTAGGCATGGCTTCAGTTCTCTCCTCCCTACACTGACTGAAGAAACATAAAGAAGTTCTCAGCCCCAAACCCACTCAGCTTTTAAGCTAAATCCTGAGGACAGGACTTGCTTGAAAGCTGATTCCTTCCTCCACCACGGTTAAACAAAAGTGGTTCAATGTGAAGCAGAAGAGTGACAAGGGGGGCAAGAAGTACTGGGGAGAGAACCAAGACTGGGGAAGATGATGGACAGCACCAGACTTTGGAAATAGGGCACACAATCAACTAGAGCAGGGAGCACATTGTGCTGAAAGTGGGCATACAGAAGGGACAGTTGACTCCTGCCAAGCTCTCACAAAGTGTTTGAATTCATCCTTCTTTTACAATTTGTAATCTCTCACATACTTCGTAAGAGTTTTTAGGACTTCCCTTCCCATGATAAAAGTGAAATTGTCTTGAACTATCTACATGTGTTTTATAAGTGTGTTTACAAATAACTTTGTATATAAATATACAAGAATAGTAGGTGACATAGCTTTGTTACACACAGGTAGACAATGGTTGTTTATGTCAGTGGCTCTGAACCATTCCAGACTACTGTACCCCTTTCATGAGTCTGATTTGTCTTGCTAACCGCAAGTTCACCTCGCTTAAAAATACTTGCTTACAAAATGAGACATAGAAATACAAAAGTGTCACAGCACACTATTACTGAAAAATTGCTTGCTTTGTCATTTTTACCATATAATTATAAAATAAATCAGTTGGAATATAAATATTGTACTTACATTTTAGTGTATATAGAGAAGTATAAACAAGTCATCGTCTGTGTGAAATTTTAGTTTGTACTGACTTTGCTAGTGCTTTTTATGTAGCCTGTTGTAAAACTAGGCAAATATCTTGATGAGTTGATGTACCCCCGGAAGACCTCTGTGTACCCCCAGAGGTACATGTACCCATGGTTGAGAACTACTGGTTTATATAATTTATGTTTCCAAATTATTTGAAAAAGAAAATTATTTAATTATGTTTTGCAGCACAACTCAAGGCTGCTATAAATATTTAGTAATATTTATACATACTTGCTCTGCACTACATTTTCATTCTCAGGCCAGGGGATTACCAATGTTCAAGGGGTGGAAAACCCCATGCCTGATGTAACAAATTTATGAGACCCAGTTAAATGTTCCTCTAAAAAAATGCAGGGAAGGTAGACTGAAATAAAGTCATAAATGTGACCACAGGTATTGTGAAAAAATACATTATTCATATAATTTATTACTAATGTCAAAAACTGAAACTAATAGATGTAAAAAGCTTAACAACATTTTCCCCTTGTAAACTGAAGATCGTTTATGTCTTAGCAATGTTAATTATTTTTCTATTAAGTCAAAAAAAGGTAACTGAGTACTATTGGGTTCCAAATGGAACAACTGGCAGTTTCTTTTAACCAGATAAAATATCCTTTAAAATTTTCAAATAAAGTTTGGAAACTACAGTATAATGGAATATTTACAGTTTACTCCCAATAAATATTTTGTAGGATAAAACACATCTATCAATCCAGCTTGGTGGCTTAGTTGGTGCACTGCACTGCCATACAGCAGCCTCTAGATCCATTTGCTTTCCCCTTTTCTGAGTGCCATAGGAAGAGCATACTGAGTCCTACAGAAATCCTTTGGCCAAGTTGTGAACATTACAGATGAGCTCATCCAATTCCCATTCCATCCCAACCCATACACTTCTCCTTTTCCAAGAGTATGCGGGGCTACTGGGCCAATGACAAGCAGAGAAATTAATAGCTCTTACAAGGATGCAGATTAAACAATGCTAGGGAAAAAAAAGTACATCATTCCCATTTTCTAGATTAACCAAGTTCATATTCACACTCACACATAAACACATTCCTGTACACACATATTTAATAACTGTTGTCCTACACTGCCAAAATGTCACTGATATCCATTATCTCTGTGAACCTTATCACATCAGTGTGTCACTGTTCTTGAGTCTCAATTAATTTACCGAGGAATTTCAAGCCAGAAAGACTAACAAGCCATGACCACACTGGTCCTCAGGCATCCTCCTCTGCTTGAAGCCAGAGTGAAGCTGTACTACAGAGCTTAGATTATGTACATGGTAGCCTAAACTGGTTTTGGTCATTGTGTTGCTTACCTAATGGGGAAAAAAAATCTCCAATTCCTTCCTCATTTCGGCCCTTATCATGTGTATTCAGTTCTGGAGACGATATCTCCACCAAGGTGGAAACTGTGACCTGACTTACCAGCCCTAGGGGTATAACTGCAATGTCCTGAAATCCAGGACACACAGCATCAAAGAATCAGAAGAGCAGCCATGAACTAATGTGTCAATTTTCAGCTAAGAGTATTTTGAATGAGCTGCCAGTTGAGTCCCAACATCACCATTAAGATGTACGGGCTGCTTGTCAGAGATGAATCAATGCATGCGCTTGGCTATTTGGGGCCTGATCCAAAGCCCATGAAAGTCTGGAAACCCCAGCTGTCTTCATTGGCTTTGGATCAGGCCCTCGCACAACAAGGAAACAAAGGCAAAGCTGGGCTTTTTCTGCCCAGCTACCGTTCATAACCCACCCCAACCCCAGAAGTGCCCTGGCGGAACTGAAGGCATCCAGCGGCTCATTAAAACAACACGCAGGAAAAGCCCGTTATCCCCTTGCGGCCGCCTATCACTCAGCTCCCTGTTCAGGAGAGGCGGGTGCCCGGGGATCCCCTGTCAAACTTCAAGAGGACGCACAGGAAAAGCCTGAGCGCCGCTTCCCTGAGGGGCTGCTCCCCGCTCGGCAGCCAGGGAGAGCGGGCTCCCCTCCCGCCCAGGCGCACACTCCAGCCGCAGCGCGGGGCAGCGCTTCCCCCAGCCCGGGCGCTGGCTGGGACGGTGACTGCAGCGCCCCGCGCCCTCGCACCTACGCCCTGGGGGCGGCGGGAGACCCAGCTGGGGTCTCTGGGGGAAGTCTGCCGGGCGAGCAGGGCTTGGAGCCAGCCGTAGCCCCACGGGCTGGGGACGGGCGATGCCGGGCGGGGCTGAAAGGTGCCCGGCGGGCGGAGGTAGCGGATCCCTTACCTAGAGCGGGCTCGTCTCTGCTGGGTCGCTGCCCCTCCCCCGCTCAGCGCCCGGGCAGGGACATGGTCGAGCCGCCGCCGCTCGCAGCCCGGCTTATAGCAGGGCAGAAAGTTTGTGCCGCGCAGCCCCGCTGGAGAGGTGGGGAGCGTAGACCGCCGCGCTGCCGCTGCCCGGGGGAGGCAGCGCTTCTGGGACTGGGAGGCGCCTCGGTGGCTCCGCGCAGAGCCCGAGCCGAAGCCGCTGCACTTCCTCTTCCTCTCAGCTCGGCGGCACACGCTGCTCCGCAGCCTCCCGCCAGAGCGCACGGGCCGCGGGGCGCAGGAGAGGGGCTGCTGCCCCCAGCCCTCCCCCGCCTGTGAAAGGCACCCCCCCCGGCCTAGAACTGCCTCTGCTCCTCACACCCACCGTCCGCTCCCCTTGGCCTGCTCTAGAACTGCCCTCCCCCTCATCACACCCAAAGCCCGCTCCTCTTGGCCAGTCTAGAACTGCCCTCCCCATCACCACATCCAAACCCTGCTCCCTGCTCTAGAACTGCCCTCCCCATCGTCACACCCATTGGTCCCCTCTAGAACTGCCCTCCCCCTCATGACACCCCAAGCCCCACTCCCCTTGGCCAGTCTAGAACTGCCCCATCATCATACCCAAACCCGGCTCCACTTGGCTAGTTCTAGAATTGTCTCCCGCCATCACATTCAAA
This sequence comes from Caretta caretta, assembly GCF_965140235.1. Lineage (NCBI taxonomy): Eukaryota > Metazoa > Chordata > Testudines > Cheloniidae > Caretta > Caretta caretta. The sequence goes on along the minus strand of NC_134207.1, from coordinate 204,655,355 downwards.
CCCTGCTTCCCATGGCCAGCTCTAGAACTGCCTCCTCCTCATTACACTGAACCCCACTCCCCTTGTCCAGTCCAGAACTGCCCCCCATCACACTGAAGCCCCACTCCCCTTGGCTAGTCTAGAACTACCCATCTATTATCACACCCAAACCCTGCTCCCCTTGGCCAATCTAGAAACCCCCCCATCACATGCTTCTCCCTTTGATGAGTTCTAGAACTGCTGCTTCCTCATCACACTCAAATCCCGCTCTCCTTAGCCACCCTACTCCTACCAGGATGAAGCCCAACTCCCTTGCCTGAGGCTGGAACTTCTCCCATTATTTAGTTTAGCCTCACCTTCAAGCCACACAACCAGTGGAAGAGTGGTGAAACAAGAAGTGATTAAACGTACCTGAACTAAACTCCATATTCCTCCAGAGAAGTCAGTAAACTCTCTTTACTCAAATTACCCTCAACTACACTGCTGCAAGTACACTGCCCCACTTTGACCCTTAATGTCAATGGAAGTCTTTTTGCAACCAGCCTTCCTCCATGCTATGCTCATTGTGGCTTCTTAGAGGCACATTGTGCTTAAAACAGGTGAGGGGGAGACTGTACGTAAAGTGTAGAAATCCAGTTGCCATTATTAAAAACAAAATCTATTGTGTATTAATAGAAAACACTGCAGTACCAGTACTGTAAGCTGCAATATTGTGACCATGACTGCAGAATACTAATCGTATTTAAGGCTGGTGCTGTGCACACATGAGCTCTAGTCACACATACAACTCCAGACTGAACTGTCCTCCTATCACTTTTCTGTCAGGTGCTAAAGAATATAACCATTGTTAGTGGAGAGTAGCACAGCTTTTATACCACATACGAGTTCTCAATGCACAGCCCACAGAGTTGGCTAATTAACGGTAAAACAGTGTGAGATGTAAACATAAAATATTATTCTAAATTATATTGGGTAAAGAAGACACACAAAATAGAGAAAAGATTAAAGTAGAGGGAGAAACAGAAGATTAAAGACAACATCAATCGTATAAAATGCTTCTTACCTATTCTTAACTATAAAGCAATCACCTACCGTACATTTTTGTGTACGTTTTCCAATAGCTTTACCTTGTCTTTCAGTCCCTCTTCTCTTTCTTCTTCTCTTCTTCTCCTCTATCCTTCCTTATTCTCGCTCTTTCCTTGGAGTTTTCCTTTTATTATTTGCAGTGTTTTTCCTCTCTCTCCCCCTCTTTCTGTACCTCATCATTCCCCCCCCCCCTCAATGGCTTGTCTGGCTTTCTGACTGTGTGAGAAAGCAGCATGCAGTCACATCAGGGGGCCATGTAATTACGCTGTTTTTCTGATACTGGTGTTAAAGCATATGGGGAAGAAGCACAAAATCTGTGGGCAAGGAGTGAAAGTACAGCTTTCCCAGTAGCATAATAAGCAAGTCAGGTCATGAATGGCTCCAGAACCCAGGTCCTGGATGCAAGGCAGTGGTTGCGGATGCCACATGATTGGTGAACTACACATCACAGATTGAACTTGAAGAATACCTTGCTTCAAAGCGATTAGGGGCTATTGCTATGCAAATACTTCCTCTGTCATAAGAAGGGACTTCAGCCAAAAAGAGAAGGTAACCAATCAAAATGAGTCCAGAATACACTGCTGGACTCTGTTCCTGCCATGAAGCAATTTTTACTTGAGAAAAGGAAAAAAAACCTGTTTTCTAATTTCTTTTAAAATTTCCACTGGGTCATCTTTTACAAGCCTATAGACCAAACCATAGTTTTGCCAGCCACTATACATAAAAAAATTTTTTACTAGGAGCGGCCAGCTACTTTGAAAACTGAGGACTAACATTAGAACTAAGCTGTCTAGCCTCACTGGCTCAGCTCCTTCCGAGTACTGAGCTAATGAACTGCTTTAACCCGCCTTTGCACTTCTGGCCCTATGGAAATCAATGTCAACATCAACAATCCCATGCAAAGACATTCCAATTTTTTCACAAAAGTCTCTGGAGATGCTAGAAAGAGTCCTGGACTGAGTTACAATGAACAAAAGACAGAGGCTTCAAGCTTTGTGCCAGAAACAACTATGCACCTGAAAGTGCTCTGTGACCTACCAGAGGTATACAGCCTTAGTTTGAAAACCACTTTGCTAGGCAAAACTGACCTAAAGCTGCTGTAGGTCCTAGGAACCCTAGTCATGGACCAGGACTCCATTGTGCTAGGTCAATGGTTCTCAAACTAGGATCAACGCTTATTCAGGGAAAGCCCCTGGCAGGCCAGGCCAGTTTGTTTACCTGCCGCATCAGCAGGTTCGGCCAATCGCGGCTCCCACTGGCTGTGGTTAGCTGCTCCAGGCCAATGGGGCTGCAGGAAGCGGCGCAGGCCGAGGGACGTGCTGGCCGCCCTTCCTGCAGCCCGCCAGGAGCTTTCCCTGAACAAGCGGCGGCCCTAGTTTGAGAACCACTCTGCTAGGTGGTATGCAAACAGAGAACAAAAACACTGCCCCATGGAGGTGAGTCTAGAACCAATTTAGGACCTCAAGTAAAGCCCATCTTGTAAGTGGGCAAGAGGACTGAGAGCAACGTTTCCCTCAAAAGAGAAATCTGATGCTTGGTGAAACTGTCACAGTATGAAAAAACCCAAATTGCTTAGGCTTATGGCCATCAGCGTACAGGCTCCTGCTACACTTGCACCACATCCTGAATCCCCTCTATAGTACCATGTGCTGCAGACCACTTTGGACAATTCCATGGTTGGCAGGCCCATGCAATTGGGACTTGACAGCAGCTAGCCAGGGCAAATCTGCCCCATGCTGACCCCCCACCCGCCCCTCCCTTGCAGGCCTGCACTCATGTGAACAGTGCCACCCCCTGATGCGGCACCAAGTGCACACTAAATGTGAAAGGAGAATGGGAGGCCAGGGGACGTGCAACAGTAGGGACTTATTGTTTGGAACTGGTTGCATTGTACATGAACTTTATTTTTGTTAAAAGTTTGGTGTTAATTTATTACTGCTGCATTGCTGTGCTAATGGTAGCTGGCCTGCCTGACAATGGTTTAATATTGCACTTTTCTAATATATGTTCAAAAATAAAGATTTTTAATTTATTAAGAAATGTCATTGCCATCACTGCATCACATCATATAATTTGTATTTCAAATAATAAAAAGGTAAATATGATAAGGGGTAACTGGGAAGTAGTAGGCAAGTACTTTTACTCAATGCATTTTTCTACATCAAGCCATAAATGTAAATGCACAGTTCTTCCCACCCGTCCTCCACCCTTACTTCATCAACAGTCATGTCATTCACAACTACAATGTGTGACAATCCACACACCTCTCCCTAACATTTCATAAGTGGTCACATCATTCATAATGACAATGTGTGGCAATTCACCTCCTACACACATACATTTCATTCTATGATGTGACATAAAAACAGCCACACTGAGTCAGACCAAAGTCCACCTAGCCCAGTATCCTGTCTTCCAACAGCAACCAATGCCAGATGCCCCACAGGGAATGAACAGAACAGGTAATCATCCCCTGTCACCCATTCCCAGCTTCTGGTAAACAGAGGCTAGGGACACCAACCCTGCCCATCCTGGCTAATAGCTATTGATGGACCTAACCTCCATGAACTTATCTAGTTCTTTTTTGAACCCTCTTATAGTCTTGGCCTTCACAAAATCCTCTGGCAAGGAGTTGTTGTGTGACAAAATACTTCATTTGTTTTAAACCTGCTGCCTATTAATTTCATTTGGTGACCCCTAGTTCTTGTGTTACAAGAAGGAGTAAATAACACTTCCCTATTTATTTTCTCCACACCAGTCATGATTTTAGAGACTTCTATCATATCCCCCCTTAGTCATCTCTTTTCCAAGCTGAAAAGTCCCAGTCTTATTAATCGAGTTATTCTTCCAGTGCTTGCTCATGTCGATTCCAAGTAGGTGACTCCCAAGCCTTACCTAGACGGCAGGGTTGGAGTTCATGGAAATGCTGACTGAAGCAGCACTCTGCCGAATGCTGCATCATCCCTGGCATGCTGGGTAACGGCATAAGAAGTGAAAGTGTGGACCAAGGACCACATTGCCACTCTACAGATCTCCAGGATTGGGACCTGGGCCAGGAAAACGGCTGAAGAGGCCTGTGCTGTAGTGGAATGTGCCATCAGCGCAGGGGCAGGTATCTTTGCAAGATTGTAGCATGCTCGGATAAAGGACATGATCCACAATTACATCCTTTGGGAGGACACTGGGAAGGCCCTTCATCCTGTCTGCCACCGCGACAAACAGCTGATTCAATTTATGAAACTGCTTTGTTCTTTCAATATAAAAAGCCAGTGCCTGCCGAGCATCCAGAGAGCGGAGCTTCTACTCCCAGCTGTTAGCGTGGGGCTTCAGGAAAAAAAACTGGGAGAAAAATGTCTTGGTTGGCGTGAAAATGTGAGACGACCTTAGGGAGAAAGGTCAGGTGTGGCCAAAGCTGCACCTTATCCTTGTAAAAGATGGTATAAGGATATTCAGATGTGAGGGGCCTTGAGCTCGGACACCCTTCTAGCTGAAGTTATAGCGACCAGGAAAGCCAGCTTCCATGACAGGTAGAGCACTAAACATGTTGCTAAGGGCTTGAAAGGAAGCCTCAGCCTTGAAAGCACCAGATTAAGGTCCCAAGCCGAGGTCGGTTGCTGAACCTGTGGGTATAACCTATCCAGTCCTTTAAGAAAATGCCACATCATTGGGTTAGTGAAGACCGAGCGGCCTGCTTCTCCTGGGTGGAATGCCAAAATGGGGGCCAGGTGCACCTTTATCTACGAGAGGTGAATGTAGCAGGTAGTCCAAGATAAAGGGTACTGATGATTGCATCTGAGAGGTACAGCTTTGCGAACACCAGATTGAGAATCTCTTCCACCTGGCTAAATAGGTAGTCCTGATGGATGATTTCCTACTGCCAAGGAGAACCTCCCTAACAGGAGCTGAGCATTTGATCTCTATCGGGTTTAACCATGCAGCTTCCAAGCCGTGAGCTGGAGAGATTCGAGATTGGGATGCTGGAGCCAGCCGTGATGCTGGGTGATCGGATCTGGAACTAAAGGTAGGGTGATTGGGGTGTCCATTGATAACTCCACCAGCATCACTGAGGTTCCATCCCTCCAGATCTTGAGGAGGACTTTGTGAATGAGCAGGATAGGTGGAAACGCGTAGAAGAGGTGGTCCTTCCACAGAAGGAGAAATGTATCTGCAAGTGAGCCCAGACTGATTCAGGAAAGAGCAGAACTGTAGGCACTTCCTTTTGCTCTTTGTGGTGAACAAGTCATTCTGGGGAACACCCCACCATTGGAAAATGTTGTTCACCACATGTGGGCAAACAACCACTTGTGATTGTGAAAGGCTCTGCTGAGGTGGTAAGCTAGCTTGTTTTGAGATCCAGGGAAGTAGGAAGCTTCTAGGAGTATTGAGTGGGCTATGCAGAAGTCCCAGAGCTTGAGAGTTTCCTGACATAGGGGAGAGGAGCATGCTCCACACCATCTATTTAAATAAAACATCACTTGTATTGTCCATCAGGACTGATACGCATCTTCCTTCCAAATGAATCTGGAAGGTTTGACAGACAAACTGCTCTCAGCTCCCCGACATTGATGTGAAGCAACAGCTCTGCTGGAGACCAGAGGCCCTGAGTTCTGTGCTCTCCGAGGTGTGTTCCCCATCCCATTGCCAAGCATCAGTGACCAGACACAGTGAGAGATGCAGTTTGGAGAAGGGGACCAATGAGCACACCACTCGTGGATCGAGCCACCACTGAAGAGTCTCGAGAACCCGCAGTGAGAGTGACTACTTTGTCCAGAATGTGTCTGAGCGATCAATACGCTGATGCTAGCCAGGCCTGGAGTGGTCTGAGCCTCACCCTTGCGTGTTGCACTACATACGTGCAAGATGCCATGTGCCTGAGAAGCTTTAAGCAATTCCTTGCAGTAGTTATGGGGTACTGGGTGATGCCTTGTATAATGTTGTGCATAACTTGAAAATGAGACTGTGGAAAACCCTGGCTTGCCTTGAGTCTAACACTACCCCTATAAACTGTATTCTCTGAGTAGGGGATAGAGTCGACTTTTGCACATTCACCAGGAGACCCAGTGTCAAATGTGGACCTTATCAATTTGACCTGTTGTTCCACTTGCATCTTGGAATGGCCCTTGACCAACCAGTCATCAAGGTACCAGAATATCTGTAACTGTCTTTTCCTCAGGAAGGTGGCTATGACTGACATGCACTGGGTGAATACCTGAGGGGCCGATGACAGGCCGAAGGGGAGGACTGTAAATTGGTAGTGAGTCTGCAAATCTAAGAAACCTCTTGTGAGGCAGGATTATGGAAATGTGTAAGTATGCGTCCTTCAAGTCGAGGGTGGCATACCAATCCCCTGGATCCAGGGACGGGATGAAGGCGGTCAAAGAAACCATACAGAACTTTAGTTTCTTCATGGACCTGTTGAGACTGCACAGGTCTAGGATGGGTCTGAAACCCCTTTCACTTTTGGTATGAGGAATTACCAGGAGTAAAACCCCTGCCCCTTAGTTCCTGTGGAAACTCCTCTACTGCTCCTGCCAATAGGAGGGTTTGTACCTCCTGTATTAGGAGTTGCTCATGAGAGGGGTCCCTGAAGAGGGACAGGGAAGGAAGGTGGGAAGGAGGGGTTGAACTGCATTGGAGGGAATATCCCAGTTCTACCATGCGTAGTACCCAATTGTCCAAGGTAATTTGGGACCACGCATGGTAGAAATGGAATAGACAGGCCGAGAAGAGTAGTAACAGATCCAGGATTTGGGTTGGTGTGTCGCCCCAGACACATTTTCAAAAAGCGTGCCTAGGGCCTGGGGGTTGTCTCGATGACCCCAACCCCTGGTTGGTAGGGGGTTGAGACGGGCGATCCCAATGGTTTCTGCTTCTTCTATTGAAGTCCTGCCTTGAGTGCCCCTGATATGGGTACAGCATAGGCTGGGGCTTAAAATGCTTGTGCTGGGTAGCAGGTGTGTGCAACCCCAGAGATTTTAAAGTGGTTCGAGCATCTTTTAAGCTATGCAGCTTCGAGTCTGTTTTTTCTGAAAACAAAGTGGAGCCCTCGAACGGGAAGTCACAAATAGTCTGTTGAACCTCCCCCCGAAGGCCTGAAGCCAGGAGCAATGACGCATCGCAATCCCCAAAGATATGGTGCAGGTTGCTGAGTCCGCCGAGTGCAGCGAGGCCTACGATGAGGTCCTCGCCTCCACCTTGCCCTCATCAACCAAGGCAGAGAACTCAGACTTCGAGTCTGCCGACACAAAGTCTTTAATTTTAAATCCTGGGATGCAATGAGAAATTTATAGCAACTGAGATAATTTGCTGGTTCACAATGTGAAGCTGGAGCCCTCTGGTGGAGTACACTTTCCTCCTAAAGAGATCCATCTTCTTCACATCCTTTGGCCGGCAGTGTCGACGATGATGTCATCTGCGGTTCTGATCACGGTGTTGGTAGTGGCACCGTGAGAGAGATCTCTGGCCCTGGACGGGGCTCGGTTGCATCAGATGGACAAGAGGGATCACTCTGAAAAGGACCCCTGGGATTGCTGATATGCCCACAGGGTCCAAAAGGGACACTGCACTGGCATCTGCCACTACACTGGCCACAGCTCGAGTGGAAAGGATTGTGCCATTTCTGGTCTCCGGGGATGCCACTGTGCTCAGCACCGGCTCCTCCTAGACATAGGACTCCACCTCGAGTCTGATGCAGAGGAGTCCAACTGCAGAGACCATGGTGGCGCGGTGTCGAATGGCGCCGTGGAGGGGGCGAGCAGTGCTGCATCATCGTCAGCTTGCCCCTTGATGACACCAGTGGTCTTTACAGTGCTGGAGGCTTTGGGACTGATGATCTCTCGTGTTGGTCGGGAGAGTGAGGATCCATCAGGGCTATCACTGGCTGCCTCAAAGGATCCATCAGGGCTATCACTGGCTGCCTGACATGGAAGGGAGATCTAAATCTTCCACTTGACCCTCTTCCACTGCGCTGGACTCGACGAACCCCTCTGTGGGCCTGGAGTCAACGGTGCTGCCTCCTGTATAGATAAGGCAGAGTGGCCTGGCACAGGTCATGCTCCATTAGCAGGCTCATGCTCAGTCACTTGAGCGGGTGAGCGCCCTCTGTCCATCTTTCTATGCTTCTTACGTTGCACCAGCGAGCAGTGCCAAGACTCTGCACATGAGGCACTCTTCGGTGCCAGGGAGTGGCGCTGCCAAGGGTCTCGGACCCCAGAGTCCTTCCTCCCTGTCACATCCCTGATCGAGGCCAGCGCTCTGCAAACTGATACCGAAGAACCTTGTGCTGGATCCATAGGGCTTGACTCCAACTGCTGCCATAGGGCTGCCTCCATCAGCAACAGTTTTAGACTGTGATCCCTTTCCTTCTTGGTGCAGGGGTGGAATCCTCTGCAGATTTTGCACCTATCCATCTGATGGGATTGCCCCAAGCATTTCAAGCGGGACGTGTGCAGGTCGCCCCGGGCATCGGCTTTTGGCAGACCTCACACGGCTTAAACCCCTGTGTGCGTTTAAGGCATGGCCCGGCCCCGGGAAGAGGAAGGGGAAGGGAACCCTGACTAACAAGGGACCCAACTGCACTAACCAACTATAAAAAACTATGTACAGGTACACTAGGGGATCATTTGAAAACGAGAGGAGAAGAGAACGCTCCAACAACCATCACTGCTGGTAAGAAGGAACTGGAGAGGCGGTGGGTCGGCAGGGCCCTATGTGCAGCGCCATGAAGGCACGACTCCAGAAGGCACCTGAGCCAACCCGATGGGTACTGCTAGGGGGAAAAAACCTTCTGGCGGCTGTGCATGTAGCACGCACACACCTACCTGGAATTGAAATGAGCAAGCACTTGAAGAAAGTAAGGTACGGGATGGTTAAATGACACAGCCAAGATCATTAGAAAGGCTGTATCAGGAAGTGAACATTGAGGGTCCCAGAAAGCCATGTACAAAATTGGTAACGTATCAGTTCTATTTTATGCACCAGATTTATAATTTTGATAGTCTTGCTTCAATAATCAACAACATTTTAATGCTCATGATATCTAAAAATAAATTCTTCTTCAAATTGTGAAATCCTGTGCAAATGAAGATGCCCAGGACTCTTTCTCTCCCTCTGTAAGTGGGTCTACAGCAGGGGTCGGCAACCTTTCAGAAGTGGTGTGCGGAGTCTTCATTTATTCACTCTAATTTAAGGTTTTGCATGCCAGTAATACATTTTAATGTTTTTAGAAGGTCTCTTTCTATAAGTCTTTAATATATAACTAAACTATTGTTTTATGTAAACGTAAATAAGGTTTTTAAAATGTTTAAGAAGCATCATTTAAAATTAAATTAAAATGCAGAGCCCCCCGGACCAGTGGCCAGGACCCGGGCAGTGTGAGTGCCACTGAAAATCAGCTTGCGTGCCGCCTTTGGCACACATGCCATAGGTTGCCTACCCCTGGTCTACAGTGTTGTAACTAGTAAGCTGGGGGGGATATGTGGACAGGGGCCCTACTTAGTGACTGCATAAGTCTTCCGAGGCCAAAGACCCATCAGGGATTCCTAAAGTAGGATATTTCCAAAGAAAGCCAGCAGCAAACGGAACTTCTAGCACTAATTAAGTCCAGACGGTATTTCTGACAGTTTCTGAATTTGTTGAAATGACAAGTATAGACATTTAAATAAGAAAGAACTAGATTTCTTGGAGGAGGCTGTCCAATCTTACAAAAAAAAAAAGAAAGTGATGCTAAAATGCATTGCAGGCTCCTGATGAGAGGAGTTGCTTAGACTGAGGGACCTGAAAATAGTGAAAAATTCTAGATAAGGATTGGGGGTGGGGAGGAGGAAGACCCCATGGACTGAAAATAAATTCAGAAGTAAAAAGTAAGTACCATGAGTCTTAGAGACTAGAGAAAGAATCACTAAAAAAATAGCTCCAGGGTGTGATGAACCTCTGAACTACCACAATTAAAAATGTCTGACTCCATTCTTTGCACTGCTTCTGCTCAGAACACACAAATGGAAAAAGCTGGCAATAAGCTTCAGATTGTTTATATCATAGCAGGATAAAATATTAAGATGTTTACGCACAGATTTTGTGCCATGTGTATATTATACCCTATTCCCACACTATGTCTACCTTGTCTATTTAGATTGTAAATTCTTTGGGACTGGGACCATCTACAACTCTGTGTTTGTGCAGTGCCTAACATGATGAGGTCCCATTCTTGGTTAAAATGGTATAGCTTACTAGGGGAGACAGAGTTTATCAGTATACAGGTGCTTACAAAGCTACAGCTTATTTCTGTGAATTTATGGGGAATAAGCTACAGCGATATAAGCACTTATATACTTGTATAACTGTATTCACACTAAGGGGTTGCACCACTTTATATCTGTTTCTAAATAAATATAATTAAAGCAGTACATAAACAGTGCATGTGGGCAACTCCTTAAGGAGACTGTCCAGTACAGATGGCAAACACCAGCTGCAGTCAGCAACAAATTAAAAGTCTTTTAAACACCAAAACAAAACTCCCACCCCCAGCAGAGTCTTAAAAAAGAAGTGCAAGGGATTATATGAAGTCCAGAAGGAACTTCACTAACCTCTCAGAATAGGACAAGAAGCAATGGGTTTAAATTGCAGCAAGGGCAGTTTAGGTTGGACATTAGGAAAAACTTCCTAACTGTCAGAGTGGTTAAGCACTGGAATAAATTGCCTAGGGAGGTTGTGGAATCTCCATCATTGGGATTTTTAAGAGCAGGTTGGACAAACACCTGTTAGGGATGGTCCAGATAATACTTAGTCCTGCCTTGAGTGCAGGGGATTGGACTAGATGACCTCCCGAGGTCCCTTCCTGTTCTATGATTCTATGATACTATTGCAACTGATTTTATAGGGAGATATAAAAATCTACAGATACTACAGTAATAGGAAGCAGTATAAATCCCAAGACGGATAGAAATACTGTATATTCTCTGTAGTAAAATAGTTCAGGATGGCTGTGACCTCAGTTTTTAAAGTGATTAATTTCTATCTGAAGGCACATGGAACAACAATACAGAACAGATTTTCTGTATGTTTTAGAAATGTAAAGAAAAAAAGGAAATATTTTCAATAGAATTAGAAGCAATCTACAGATTTGAGATGAAGCTGTGTACTTTTACTTAGTTTTGGAACAGACATATTGTACATTTCCACTCTTCTGGAAATGGCAAAAATGGATTCTACATAGCTGCAGCTTTACTTTCTGCATTGGCTGCTTTTTGGCATATGAATGTATTGAATATTTTAGTTTTGACTTCCAAAGCCCTTAACGGATGGGTTTCTACTGTAAGTTACTGTTCACGCTTCTGCACTCTACCTTTGCTCTGTGGGGCTGGGGACACAAATGGTACAGCTCATCTAAGTGTCTCTCCTGCTACAAATCTCTAGAATGTCTGTTCCCCTAACATGATGAGTGCCATGGGCTATATTTTTGGCTCCTCCTTAAAAGGATATAGGACTTGGGAAGAAGTTTGCCCTTAGCACTGTAATTGATTTTGTTTGATCTGTTTTTAAGCTTGTGAGAATTTCAGTCCCTGTTGCCATAACTGAACTGTTATGTCTGTGAAGTGCCTAAAATGCACTTGGATAATACAGGCAAAATTATAGGGCTAGGTAGTAGCCCTACTGTCTATTCAGATTTCCTCTATGTACACAAAAGGGATTGGGGTCATTCTTTCCCCTGCACACAGAGTGCACTCCACAAGGTTAAAGACAGAGCTGGATGGAACATTTCTGACAAAAAGAATTGTCAAGCCAAAAGGAAACATCCGTTTTGACAAATTTCAACAAATGTGGGGGTGGAGGGAGAGAGATGAAGGATGGGAAGAAGAGAGAGACATGCCTATGGTTAGGACACTGGCCTGAGATGTGGGAGACAAGTTCAATTCCCTGTTCTGCCTGGATTTAGAACAGAGACTCAAACCTGGGTCTCCCACAAGTGCTCTAGCCACCCAGATGGGGGTCGATGGACAGAGACACGCACATGCCTCTTCCCCCATCAAAAGCTCAGATTTCAAACAAAAATCGATATTTTGACACAATTCTGTTTTTTGCAAAGATGTTTGAAAGGTTTTTGTTCCAATGTGAATTGCAAATTCCAACACCGCAAAAGTTGCTGTGAAATGGAATTGTCATCCTCTGGCCAGCTCTAGCTAAGGATCTGCTTGTGGGAGAGCGCACTGCTGGAGCATTCAGAATTCACACTCCTCTACCACACATGGCAGCCACACTGGCTGGCTCTCGAGGACAAGGAAGAAACACTGGCATTAAGTATTTACTAAGAAATGGAAAGAAACTGCTGGTATCTTGTGTGGTATCAGACGTGTGGATTAGCAAGACGGCTGTATTTTTGCTTACTGTGAATGGTGCACATTTAAATTCATAATCAGCAAGGTATACATTTGTATATAAATGAACCTTAAGAATTTTTTTTGAAGCTTACATGGTCAAAGTTATTTACAAATAACTACATAATAATTTTTCTAAGAAATGGACTTTGTCATTGGACAATGTTAATTCCAGAATGAGAACATTTCAGAAGAAATTTTCTACTGTAGAATCAGCCATGGAAGCTGAAACACTGAAAAGTCCCTGATCCTCAGCTGGGAAATCCCCCAAACAATCAAGTCAGGGCACAGGGGACTGATCTTGCAAGATGCTGCACATCTGCAGCTCCCATTGGCTTCAGTTGCAAAGACTTAGCACTTCTCAATATTAGGCCCTATATCTGGCACACTTAGCAACAACTGATTGTATTTTAAATGAGTGGGCAAATGTCAGTGTCAGACTCCTACCTGCTCATATGAACGGAACAGAGGGAATTGGCAAAAATTCTGAAGAGTCGAACAACATTCTTATCCATTTAAATCCTAACTCCACCTGGTAAAGGAGGAGACAATGCCTTTCAGCTTACATTGCTAAAGATAACTATTGTGGTGAATTACAATATCTTACAACAAAAAAACTTCAAATCCAGACTCCAGCGATAAACTGCTGAATTGGAATTCATTTGCAAATTGGATACTATTAATTTAGGCTTAAATAGAGACTGGGAGTGGCTAAGTCATTATGCAAGGTAGCCTATTTCCCCTTATTTTTTTCTACCCCCCCCCCCCCGACGTTCTGGTTAAACTTGGATTTATGCTGGAAATGGCCCACCTTGATTATCATGCACATTGTAAGGAGAGTGGTCAGTTTGGATGAGCTATTGCCAGCAGGAGAGTGAGTTTGTGTGTGTGTGTGGGGGGGGGGGGGTGAGAAAACCTGGATTTGTGCTGGAAATGGCCCACCTTGATTATCATGCACATTGTAGGGAGAGCGGTCGCTTTGGATGAGCTATTACCAGCAGGAGAGTGAGTTTGTGTGTGTGGTTTTTGGAGGGCGTGGGGGGGGTGAGAAAACCTGGATTTGTGCTGGAAATGGCCCACCTTGATTATCATACACATTGTAAAGAGAGTGGTCACTTTGGATGGGCTATTACCAGCAGGAGAGTGAGTTTGTGGGGGGGGGGGGGGGGGGCGGAGGGTGAGAAAACCTGGATTTGTGCTGGAAATGGCCCAACTTGATGATCACTTTAGATAAGCTATTACTAGCAGGAGAGTGGGGTGGGAGGAGGTATTGTTTCATGGTCTCTGTGTATATAATGTCTTCTGCCGTTTCCACAGTATGCATCCGATGAAGTGAGCTGTAGCTCACGAAAGCTCATGCTCAGATAAATTGGTTAGTCTCTAAGGTGCCACAAGTACTCCTTTTCTTATTGTGGTGTGGTCATTTGTACCCTAGGAACGGTAATGAAAGACAACTTACTTCACATAGCTAAACTGATATTTCTTACTTTTAATAAAATGAGTCAGACTAGCTCAAGCTTTGCAGCACGCTGTGCTGCAGGATTCACATTATGAAAGGCAGTCACCCTAGAGTCCTAGTAGGATAACAGATATTAGGTTTTTGTTAGCTTAAAGCCCCATCTGCTGGCTGATTATTAAATTTCATCATGGCCCCTACCAAAGGAAGTCATGAGACTATTATTCTAATACCTCAAGGTTGCAATATGCTCTCACAGCAACTCAGAAAACTATGTGGAAGATGTGATGCCTGGTTGGGTGAAGTACTTTGTGTATAGATTAAAAAATGGTTACGTACCCTACAGTAACCAGGATTCTTTGAGATATTTTGTCCACATATATTCCACTTTGGATGCACATGCACCCCATTCCCATGAGACTAGAATCTTTCTGAACAGCACTTTCCATTGGGGCCAAGCTTGCTATGTCCTCTGGTGCCCCATAGCAGAGGGCATAAAAAAAAACAGGGTGGCTGCAACCATTCTCCAGTTTCTTCATTCATGTTGAATCCAAATTGGCAGGGATTCTGCAATAGTGGGGAAGGAGCATGGATCATAGAATATATGTAGATAATATCTCAAAGAACTACAGTTATTGTAGGGTAAGTAACCGTTCTTTCTTGAGCTCTGGTACAATGGATCTTAATGAGCTCAAGTGAGTCTAAACAGGCCTCTGTGTAGCATGGCTTTCAATACAGTCCAAGACCCATTTTAATAGTCTTTGGGTAGAGATAGGCTGACCCTTCATTCTGATGGCAAATGCTGGGAACAATCTAGGAGAGTACCTAAAACAGTTTTGTTCTGTTCCGATAGCAGGAAAGATAACTGATAAATGTCCAATATGTGGAGTTAAGCCTTTCCCCAGGTGATGTGAGGCTTGGGAAAGAATGCAAGTTGGTGGATCAGCTGGTTAAGATGTAAGTCAGAAACTACTTTGGGTAAAAATTTTGTGTGAGGTTTTAAACACACTTTGTCCTTGTGGAATACAATATATGGTGGTCCTGTCGTAAGGAACCAAACCTCTCCTAATTTTCTGGCTGAGGTTATGGCCACTAGGAACACAGTCTTCATAGAACAGTACAAAGAACAGGTTGCCAAATGTAATAGAATGCTAAACTGTATTATACTCAAATAAATGTGTTAGTCTCTAAGGTGCCACAAGTACTCCTTTTCTTTTTGTGGATACAGACTAAGGGTATGTCTACACTACGGAATAAGGTCGAATTTATAGAAGTCGTTTTTTTAGAAATCGGTTTTATGTATTCGAGTGTGTGTGTCCTCACAGAAAATGCTCTAAGTGCATTAAGTGCATTAACTCGGCAGAGCGCTTCCACAGTACCGAGGCTAGAGTCGACTTCCAGAGCGTTGCACTGTGGGTAGCTATCCCACAGTTCCCGCAGTCTCCGCTGCCCATTGGAATTCTGGGTTGAGATCCCAATGCCTGATGGGGCGAAAACATTGTTGCGGGTGGTTCTGGGTACATATCGTCAGGCCCCCGTTCCCTCCCTCCCTCCGTGAAAGCAAGGGCAGACAATTGTTTCGCGCCTTTTTTCCTGAGTTACCTGTGCAGACGCCATACCATGGCAAGCATGGAGCCCCCTCAGGTAACCGTCACCCTATGACTCCTGGGTGCTGGCAGACGCGGTACGGCATTGCTACACAGTAGCAGCAACCCCTTGCCTTGTGGCAGCAGACGGTACAGTACAACTGGTAGCCGTCATCGTCATGTCCGAGGTGCTCCTGGCCATGTCGGCTGGGAGCGCCTGGACAGACATGGGCGCAGGAACTAAATTTGGAGTGACTTGACCAGGTCATTCTCTTTAGTCCTGCAGTCAGTCCTATTGAACCGTCTTATGGTGAGCAGGCAGGTGATACGGATTGCTAGCAGTCGTACTGTACCATCTTCTGCCAGGCAGGCAAGAGATGAGGATTGCTAGCAGTCGTACTGTACCATCTTCTGCCGAGCAGCTATGAGATGTGGATGGCATGCAGTCCTTCTGCACCGTCTGCTGCCAGCCAAAGATGTAAAAGATAGATGGAGTGGATCAAAACAAGAAATAGACCAGATTTGTTTTGTACTCATTTGCTTCCCCCCCTCCCCTGTCTAGGGGACTCATTCCTCTAGGTCACACTGCAGTCACTCACAGAGAAGGTGCAGCGAGGTAAATCTAGCCATGTATCAATCAGAGGCCAGGCTAACCTCCTTGTTCCAATAAGAACAATAACTTAGGTGCACCATTTCTTATTGGAACCCTCCGTGAAGTCCTGCCTGAAATACTCCTTGATGTAAAGACACCCCCTTTGTTGATTTTAGCTCCCTGAAGCCAACCCTGTAAGCCGTGTCGTCAGTCGCCCCTCCCTCCGTCAGAGCAATGGCAGACAATCGTTCCGTGCCTTTTTTCTGTGTGGACGCCATACCAAGGCAAGCATGGAGGCTGCTCAGCTCACTTTGGCAATTAGGAGCACATTAAACACCACACGCATTATCCAGCAGTATATGCAGCACCGGAGCCTGGCAAAGCGATACCGGGCGAGGAGGCGACGTCAGCGCGGTCACGTGATTGATCAGGACATGGACACAGATTTCTCTGAAAACATGGGCCCTGCCAATGCATGCATCATGGTGCTAATGGGGCAGGTTCATGCTGTGGAACGCCGATTCTGGGCTCGGGAAACAAGCACAGACTGGTGGGACCGCATAGTGTTGCAGGTCTGGGACGATTCCCAGTGGCTGCGAAACTTTCGCATGCGTAAGGGCACTTTCATGGAACTTTGTGACTTGCTTTCCCCTGCCCTGAAGCGCATGAATACCAAGATGAGAGCAGCCCTCACAGTTGAGAAGCGAGTGGCGATAGCCCTCTGGAAGCTTGCAACGCCAGACAGCTACGGGTCAGTTGGGAATCAATTTGGAGTGGGCAAATCTACTGTGGGGGCTGCTGTGATGCAAGTAGCCCACGCAATCAAAGATCTGCTGATATCAAGGGTAGTGACCCTGGGAAATGTGCAGGTCATAGTGGATGGCTTTGCTGCAATGGGATTCCCTAACTGTGGTGGGGCCATAGACGGAACCCATATCCCTATCTTGGCACCGGAGCACCAAGCCGCCGAGTACATAAACCGCAAGGGGTACTTTTCGATAGTGCTGCAAGCTTTGGTGGATCACAAGGGATGTTTCACCAACATCAACGTGGGATGGCCGGGAAAGGTACATGACGCTCGCATCTTCAGGAACTCTGGTCTGTTTGAAAAGCTGCAGGAAGGGACTTTATTCCCAGACCAGAAAATAACTATAGTTATCCTTGGGGACCCAGCCTACCCCTTAATGCCATGGCTCATGAAGCGTACACAGGCAGCCTGGACAGTAGTCAGGAGCTGTTCAACTACAGGCTGAGCAAGTGAAGAATGGTGGTAGAATGTGCATTTGGACTTTTAAAGGCGCGCTGGCGCAGTTTACTGACTCGCTTAGACCTCAGCGAAACCAATATTCCCACTGTTATTACTGCTTGCTGTGTGCTCCACAATATCTGTGAGAGTAAGGGGGAGACGTTTATGGCAGGGTGGGAGGTTGAGGCAAATTGCCTGGCGCAGCCAGACACCAGGGCGGTTAGAAGAGCACAGGAGGGCGCGGTACGCATCAGAGAAGCTGTCATAAATATAAAGGGAAGGGTAAACCCCTTTGAAATCCCTCCTGGCCAGGGGAAAGCTCCTCTCACCTGTAAAGGGTTAAGAAGCTAAAGGTAACCTCGCTGGCACCTGACCAAAATGACCAATGAGGAGACAAGATACTTTCAAAAGCTGGGAGGAGGGAGAGGAACAAAGAGTCTGTCTGTGTGCTGCTCTTGCCAGGGACAGAACAGGAATGGAGTCTTAGAACTTTTAGTAAGTAATCTAGCTAGGTATGTGTTAGATTATGATTTCTTTAAATGGCTGAGAAAAGAATTGTGCTGAATAGAATAACTATTTCTGTCTGTGTACTTTTTTTGTAACTTAAGGTTTTGCCTAGAGGGGTTCTCTATGTTTTGAATCTAATTACCCTGTAAGATATCTACCATCCTGATTTTACAGGGGGGATTTCTTTATTTCTATTTACTGCTATTTTTTATTAAAAGTCTTCTTTTAAAAAACTGAATGCTTTTTCATTGTTCTCAGATCCAAGGGTTTGGGTCTGTGGTCACCTATGCAAATTGGTGAGGCTTTTTATCCAACATTTCCCAGGAGAGGGGGGGGTGCAAGTGTTGGGAGGATTGTTCATTGTTCTTAAGATCCAAGGGTCTGGGTCTGTAGTCACCTAGGCAAATTGGTGAGGCTTTTTACCAAACCTTGTCCAGGAAGTGGGGTGCATGGTTTTGGGGAAGTATTTTGGGGGGAAAGACGCGTCCAAACAGCTCTTCCCCAGTAACCAGTATTAGTTTGGTGGTGGTAGCGGCCATTCCAAGGATAACGGGTGTAATATTTTGTACCTTGGGGAAGTTTTGACCTAAGCTGGTAAAGATAAGCTTAGGGGGTTTTTTCATGCAGGTCCCCACATCTGTACCCTAGAGTTCAGAGTGGGGGAGGAACCTTGACATGGTGGCACAGTGGTGGGATTAACCTGAAATCATTTGAGATCCAGTTGAGATTTTTTGAACTAGAAATACAGATTTTAAAAAGGAAATTTTTTTTTCTTTGGAAAGAAAGTCCAGAAAGCAGCTTTGAAACTGAAAGCAGCTTGGTTTCTCTCTGCTTTGTGGCCAAGCAGAGACAAAAGGGGATTATCTTGTGAATTGCAGGTTTTCTTTGCCTGGAGGCAGGGTACTTAACTCCAGCAGGGAAATTCACAGTCTTCCAACCCAGGGTTGTTTTTTTTTCTTTTCTTCCTAAAAGTAAATAGGGGGTGTGTGTTCTACCCATTTGCTTTTTCTTTGGGCTGGGTAAGCAGGTTTCCAAGCAGTTGGAGGTTTTTTGCTTTAATTTGGGCCCAGAGCAGAGACAAGGGAATTGTTTTTTTCTGTAGGCTGACAGTCACTATCAGAGAATAGGTATTCTATTCCAGCACAGCAAAATTTTACAGCCACGTTTTGTTTGTTTATTTCTAAACCTCGGGTGTAAAGTTAGTTAAAAACAGAGAGGTTAGAATGACCAAATCCTCAGCTCGACTACAGCTGGAATTAGCCAAATTTCAGGCTGAGGAAAGACAAAGGGAACATGAAAGACAGATAGAACTCATGCAGCTGAAGAAGGAACAAGAAATGGAGGCAAGGAAGCATGTGGAGGAGGAGAGGGAAAAAGAGAGGAAGCATGTGGAGGAGATGGAGAGGATAAAGGCCCAGCAGAATATACCAACAAACCCTAGCAATCCTTCTCCAGGTACCACTTCCCATCCCAGAAAGTTCCCCACCTACAAGGCAGGTGATGATACTGAGGCCTTCTTAGAAAACTTCGAAAGGGCCTGCCTTGGGTACAACATCTCTGCTGACCAATACATGGTAGAGCTGAGGCCGCAGCTCAGTGGACCCTTAGCTGAGGTGGCAGCTGAAATGCCTAAAGAACACATGAACAAGTATGAACTGTTTAAATCCAAGGCGAGAGTCAGAATGGGGATAACACCCGAGCAGTCTCGTCGGAGGTTCAGAGCCCTAAGGTGGAAACCAGACATGTCATTTACCCGACATGCCTACCACATTGTGAAACATTGGGATGCCTGGATATCAGGAGCAAGTGTTGAATCTCCAGTAAATTTGCCCTTCCTAATGCAAATGGAACAATTCTTAGAGGGTGTTCCTGAGGAAATAGAAAGATACATCCTAGACGGGAAGCCCAAAAATGTAATCGAGGCAGGAGAGATTGGAGCCAGATGGGTGGAGGTGGCAGAGAAGAAGAAAACTGGTCGCAGTTGGAGCGGAGACCAGAAGGGACCACCCCAGACCACACCCTATTACCGGGGGCCGCCCAAAGCCCCACCTACCTCCCAAAGAACCCTCCGGACCCCTTATCGTCCCACCACCCCGTTCTCCAGCAGCCCTCCTCGCCCCAGTGACCCGTCAGCTGGACGATGTTTTAAATGTAACGAGCTGGGGCATGTAAAGGCCAACTGCCCCAAGAACCCCAACAGATTACAGTTCATTGCACCGGAATCACACCAGAGGTCCACAGGCCCAGATACCTCCCAGATACCCTTGGAGCGGAGGGAAACTGTGAGTGTGGGCGGGAAGAAGGTCACCGCGTGGAGGGACACCGGAGCACAAGTGTCAGCTATCCATGCTTCCTTAGTGGACCCCAATTTAATCAACCCAGAGATCCAAGTGATGATTCAACCCTTGAAGTCCAACTCTTTCAATTTGCCTACAGCCAAGTTGCCTGTCCAGTACAAGGGCTGGTCAGGAATGTGGACTTTTGCAGTCTATGATGATTATCCCATCCCCATGCTGTTGGGGGAAGACTTGGCCAATCATGTGAAGCAGGCCAAGAGGGTGGGAATGGTCACCCGCAGCCAGGCTAAACAAGCCGTGAGGCCTAGCTCTGTTCCGGAAACTTCTATCAGGACCCAGTCAGAGGTGATGGACCTGGACCCCAGGCCAATGTCTGCAACAGCAGTAGTGGATCCAGTCCCAGAGACCCAGACGGAACCAGTCCCAGAACCGGAACCAGCCGAACAACCAACACCAGACCCCGTGTCAGCACTGAATCCAGTACTTGCAACCTCAACAACGGAGGGCCCCACCGAACCTGAACTGGCAGCAGCCGATAACCCGACCCAAGAGGCTCAGCCGGAGCCTGAATCCCAACATAGTGCACCAGCGGAGAGCGGTTCACAGTCAACAGAAACAGCTCCATCCCCTATATCGCTTCCAGAGGGACCAAGCCTAGGTCCACAATCCCATGAGGAACTGATGTCTCCAGCATCAAGGGAACAGTTCCAGACCGAACAGGAAGCAGATGAAAGCCTCCAGAGAGCTTGGACGGCGGCACGGAGCAACCCACCGCCTCTCAGCTCTTCTAATCGATCCAGGTTTGTTGTAGAAAGAGGACTTTTATACAAGGAAACTCTTTCTGGTGGACACCAGGAAGACTGGCATCCTCAGAGACAGTTGGTAGTTCCAACTAAATACCGGGCCAAGCTCTTGAGCTTAGCCCATGATCACCCTAGTGGCCATGCTGGGGTGAACAGGACCAAAGACCGTTTGGGGGGGTCATTCCACTGGGAGGGAATGGGCAAGGATGTTTCTACCTATGTCCAGTCTTGTGAGGTGTGCCAAAGAGTGGGAAAACCCCAAGACCAGGTCAAAGCCCCTCTCCAGCCACTCCCCATCATTGAAGTTCCATTTCAACGAGTAGCTGTGGATATTCTGGGTCCTTTTCCGAAAAAGACTTTCCAGAGGAAAGCAGTACATACTGACTTTCATGGATTTTGCCACCCGATGGCCGGAAGCAGTAGCTCTAAGCAACACCAGGGCTAAAAGTGTGTGCCAGGCACTAGCAGACATTTTTGCCAGGGTAGGTTGGCCCTCCGACATCCTCACCGATGCAGGGACTAATTTCCTGGCAGGAACTATGAAAAACCTTTGGGAAGCTCATGGGGTAAATCACTTGGTTGCCACTCCTTACCATCATCAAACAAATGGCATGGTGGAGAAGTTTAATGGAACTTTGGGGGCCATGATACGTAAATTCGTAAATGAGCACTCCAATGATTGGGACCTAGTGTTGCAGCAGTTGCTCTTTGCCTACAGAGCTGTACCACATCCCAGTTTAGGGTTTTCCCCATTTGAACTTGTATATGGCCGTGAGGTTAAGGGGCCATTGCAGTTGGTGAAGCAGCAATGGGAGGGATTTACACCTTCTCCAGGAACTAACATTCTGGACTTTGTAACCAACCTACAGAACACCCTCCGAACCTCTTTAGCCCTTGCTAGAGAAAACTTACAGGATGCTCAAAAAGAGCAAAAAGCCTGGTATGATAAACATGCCAGAGAGCGTTCCTTCAAAGTAGGAGACCAGGTCATGGTCTTAAAGGCGCTCCAGGCCCATAAAATGGAAGCATCGTGGGAAGGGCCATTCACGGTCCAGGAGCGCCTGGGAGCTGTTAATTATCTCATAGCATTCCCCACCTCCAACCGAAAGCCTAAGGTGTACCATATTAATTCTCTAAAGCCCTTTTATTCCAGAGAATTAAAGGTTTGTCAGTTTACAGCCCAGGGAGGAGACGACGCTGAGTGGCCTGAAGGTGTTTACTACGAAGGGAAATGTGCTGGTGGTGTGGAAGAGGTGAACCTCTCCATGACCCTTGGGCGTATGCAGCGACAGCAGATCCAGGAGCTGTGCACTAGCTACGCGCCAACGTTCTCAGCCACCCCAGGACTGACTGAACGGGCATACCACTCCATTGACACAGGTAATGCTCACCCAATTAGGGTCCAACCTTACCGGGTGTCTCCTCAAGCTAAAACTGCTATAGAAAGGGAGATCCAGGATATGTTACAGATGGGGGTAATCCGCCCCTCTGAAAGTGCATGGGCATCTCCAGTGGTTCTAGTTCCCAAACCAGATGGGGAAATACGTTTTTGCGTGGACTACCGTAAGATAAATGCTGTAACTCGCCCAGACAACTATCCCATGCCACGCACAGATGAACTATTAGAAAAACTGGGACGGGCCCAGTTCATCTCTACCTTGGACTTAACCAAGGGGTACTGGCAGGTACCGCTAGACGAATCTGCCAAGGAAAGGTCAGCCTTCATCACACATCTCGGGCTGTATGAATTTAATGTACTCCCTTTCGGGCTGCGAAATGCACCCGCCACTTTCCAAAGACTTGTAGATGGTCTCCTAGCGGGATTAGGAGAATATGCAGTCGCCTACCTTGACGATGTGGCCATATTTTCGGATTCCTGGGCAGACCACCTGGAACATCTACAAAAAGTCCTTGAGCGCATAAGGGAGGCAGGACTAACTGTTAAGGCTAAGAAGTGTCAAATAGGCCTAAACAGAGTGACTTACCTTGGACAACAGGTGGGTCAAGGAACTATCAGCCCCCTACAGGCCAAAGTGGATGCTATCCAAAAGTGGCCTGTCCCAAAGTCAAAGAAACAGGTTCAATCCTTCTTAGGCTTGGCCGGTTATTACAGACGATTTGTACCGCACTACAGCCAAATCGCTGCCCCACTGACAGACCTAACCAAAAAGAAACAGCCAAATGCTGTTCAGTGGACCGGAAAGTGTCAGAAGGCCTTTAACAAGCTTAAAGCGACACTCATGTCTGACCCTGTACTAAGGGCCCCAGACTTTGACAAACCGTTCCTAGTAACCACAGATGCGTCCGAGCGTGGTGTGGGAGCAGTTTTAATGCAGAAAGGACCTGATCAAGAATTCCACCCTGTAGTGTTTCTCAGCAAAAAACTGTCTGAGAGGGAAAGCAACTGGTCAGTCACTGAAAAAGAATGTTACGCCATTGTCTACGCTCTGGAAAAGCTACGCCCATATGTTTGGGGACGGCGTTTCCACCTGCAAACCGACCATGCTGCACTAAAGTGGCTTCACACCGTCAAAGAAACTAACAAAAAACTTCTTCGGTGGAGTTTAGCTCTCCAAGATTTTGATTTCGACATCCAACACATCTCAGGAGCTTCTAACAAAGTGGCTGATGCCCTCTCCCGTGAAAGTTTCCCAGAATCAACTGGTTAAAATCGTCCTTGAGATGTGGAAAATATTGTTAGTCTTTATGTACTTGGTAGTATATTTAGAGATGCATGTGTCTTATTAACTCTGTTTTCCTAGAGCTCCAGGAAGAAATCCCAGCCAGTGTTTCACCCTAGCTGAGATTTGGGGGGCGTGTCATAAATATAAAGGGAAGGGTAAACCCCTTTGAAATCCCTCCTGGCCAGGGGAAAGCTCCTCTCACCTGTAAAGGGTTAAGAAGCTAAAGGTAACCTCGCTGGCACCTGACCAAAATGACCAATGAGGAGACAAGATACTTTCAAAAGCTGGGAGGAGGGAGAGGAACAAAGAGTCTGTCTGTGTGCTGCTCTTGCCAGGGACAGAACAGGAATGGAGTCTTAGAACTTTTAGTAAGTAATCTAGCTAGGTATGTGTTAGATTATGATTTCTTTAAATGGCTGAGAAAAGAATTGTGCTGAATAGAATAACTATTTCTGTCTGTGTACTTTTTTTGTAACTTAAGGTTTTGCCTAGAGGGGTTCTCTATGTTTTGAATCTAATTACCCTGTAAGATATCTACCATCCTGATTTTACAGGGGGGATTTCTTTATTTCTATTTACTGCTATTTTTTATTAAAAGTCTTCTTTTAAAAAACTGAATGCTTTTTCATTGTTCTCAGATCCAAGGGTTTGGGTCTGTGGTCACCTATGCAAATTGGTGAGGCTTTTTATCCAACATTTCCCAGGAGAGGGGGGGGTGCAAGTGTTGGGAGGATTGTTCATTGTTCTTAAGATCCAAGGGTCTGGGTCTGTAGTCACCTAGGCAAATTGGTGAGGCTTTTTACCAAACCTTGTCCAGGAAGTGGGGTGCAAGGTTTTGGGGAAGTATTTTGGGGGGAAAGACGCGTCCAAACAGCTCTTCCCCAGTAACCAGTATTAGTTTGGTGGTGGTAGCGGCCATTCCAAGGATAACGGGTGTAATATTTTGTACCTTGGGGAAGTTTTGACCTAAGCTGGTAAAGATAAGCTTAGGGGTTTTTTTCATGCAGGTCCCCACATCTGTACCCTAGAGTTCAGAGTGGGGGAGGAACCTTGACAGAAGCTTTGAAAACCAGTTTCATGACTGGCCAGGCTACGGTGTGAAAGTTCTGTTTGTTTCTCCTTGATGAAACCCCCCGCCCCTTGGTTCACTCTACTTCCCTGTAAGCTAACCACCCGCCCCTCCTCCCATCAATCACCGCTTGCAGAGGCAATAAAGTCATTGTTGCTTCACATTCATGCATTCTTTATTCATTCATCACACAAATAGGGGGATGACTACCAAGGTAGCCCAGGAGGGGTGGTGGAGGAGGGAAGGAAAATGCCACACAGCACTTTAAGCACAGCACTTTAAAAGTTTACAACTTTAAAATTTATTGAATGACAGCCTTCTTTTTTTTGGGCAATCCTCTGTGGTGGGGTGGCTGGTTGGCCGGAGGCCCCCCCACCGCGTTCTTGGGCGTCTGGGTGTGGAGGGAATGGAACTTGGGGAGGAGGGCGGTTGGTTACTCAGGGGCTGCAGTGGCAGTTTGTGCTCCAGCTGCCTTTGCTGCAGCTCAACCATACACTGGAGCATACTGGTTTGGTCCGCCAGCAGCCTCAGCATTGAATCCTGCCTCCTCTCATCACGCTGCCGCCACATTTGAGCTTCAGCCCGCCACTTACTCTCTTCAGCCCGCCACCTCTCCTCCCGGTCATTTTGTGCTTTCCTGCACTCTGACATTATTTGCCTCCACGCATTCGTCTGTGCTCTGTCAGTGTGGGAGGACAGCATGAGCTCGGAGAACATTTCATCGCAAGTGCGTTTTTTTTTTTCTTTCTAAGCTTCACTAGCCTTTGGGAAGGAGAAGATCCTGTGATCATTGAAACACTTGCAGCTGGTGGAGAAAAAAAAAGGGACAGCGGTATTTAAAAAGACACATTTTATAAATCAGTGGCTACACTCTTTCAGGGTAAACCTTGCTGTTAACATTACATACATAGCACATGTGCTTTTGTTACAAGGTCGCATTTTGCCTCCCCCCACCGCGTGGCTACCCCCTCAACCCTCCCCCCTCCCTGTGGCTAACAGCGGGGAACATTTCTGTTTAGCCACAGGCAAACAGCCCAGCAGGAATGGGCTCCTCTGACTGTCCCCTGAAGAAAAGCACTCTATTTCAACCAGGTGACCATGAATTATATCTCACTCTCCTGAGGATAACACAGAGAGATAAAGAACAGATGTTGTTTGAATGCCAGCAAACATACACTGCAATGCTTTGTTCTACAATGATTCCCGAGTACGTGTTACTGGCCTGGAGTGGTAAAGTGTCCTACCATTAAGGACACAATAAGGCTGCCCTCCCCAGAAACCTTTTGCAAAGGCTTTAGGACTACATCTAGGAGAACCGCGAATGCCAGGGCAAAGTAATCCTTTCACATGCTTGCTTTTAAACCATGTATAGTATTTTAAAAGGTACACTCACCAGAGGTCCCTTCTCCGCCTGCTGGGTCCAGGAGGCAGCCTTGGGTGGGTTCAGGGGGTACTGGCTCCAGGTCCAGGGTGAAAAACAGTTCCTGGCTGTCGGGAAAACCGGTTTCTCTGCTTGCTTGCTGTGAGCTATCTACAACCTCATCATCATCATCATCATCTTCTTCGTCCCCAAAACCTGCTTCCGTATTGCCTCCATCTCCATTGAAGGAGTCAAACAACACGGCTGGGGTAGTGGTGGCTGAACCCCCTAAAATGGCATGCAGCTCATCATAGAAGCGGCATGTTTGGGGCTCTGACCCGGAGCGGCCGTTCGCCTCTCTGGTTTTCTGGTAGGCTTGCCTCAGCAACTTCAGTTTCACGCGGCACTGCTTCGGGTCCCTGTTATGGCCTCTGTCCTTCATGCCCTGGGAGATTTTGACAAAGGTTTTGGCATTTCGAAAACTGGAACAGAGTTCTGATAGCACGGATTCCTCTCCCCAAACAGCGATCAGATCCCGTACCTCCCGTTCGGTCCATGCTGGAGCTCTTTTGCGATTCTGGGACTCCATCATGGTCACCTGTGCTGATGAGCTCTGCATGGTCACCTGCAGCTTGCCACGCTGGCCAAACAGGAAATGAGATTTAAAAGTTCGCGGTTCTTTTCCTGTCTACCTGACCAGTGCATCTGAGTTGAGAGTGCTGTCCAGAGCGGTCACAATGGAGCACTCTGGGATAGCTCCCGGAGGCCAATACCATCGAATTGTGTCCACAGTACCCCAAATTTGAGCCGGCAACGTCGATTTAAGCGCTAATCCACTTGTCAGGGGTGGAGTAAGGAAATCGATTTTAAGAGCCCTTTAAGTCGAAATAAAGGGCTTCATTGTGTGGACGGGTGCAGGTTTACATCGATTTAACGCTGCTAAATTCAACCTAAAGTCCTAGTGTAGACCAGGGCAAACACAGTTGCTACTCTGAAACCTGTATTCTACTGTGTGCCACTAGGTGGCACTTACATAAAATACCTTATTTAAGGTAAACCCAGCCACATCTGGCAGAGCATTAAATGATCTTATGATGAACACATCTGGCATATATAAGCAAGTTCTGTGTCCAGAAATACCTGGTACCAAGGGCTCAGAGAAGGTCCCAGAAGGGCAGAGTCTCCCTGACTGGTCGAATGACATGGAAGAGACCCTTGAGAAACTGAAGCACTGTCAGATGAGAGAAAACAGTGTGGCCAAAGGATGATGGGTGGAGATGGCTGCCAGGTGTACTCTGAATCAGCTGAGGAAAAAGGTCTGAATGCCTTTAAGACATTTAAGAAGTCCAGGAAGGCAGCCAGTAGTGCTTCTGAAGAAGCAAAATGATTCTTGAATGCTCAGATAACCTCTTCCATTTAGCAGTCTGGTGGAGCCCTTTCTGCTGGAAGCCAGGATGTTTTCAACTACTAAAGAGCATGATCTGTGAATGGATGTCAGAGAATGAGGTTTCCAAACTGTGCTGGGGCAACTGATGGGACTCATGTGCCTTTAATTTGCCCTCCTCAAGGAGTACATAAACAGAAAAGGGTACTACTCTATTGTATGGCAAAACTGAAGTCCCGTTGGAGATATCTACAGATCAGTTTTGATACCTTGCGAACTGGAGCACCGGCATGCAAGCAGACATGTGGCCCAAGAGTCTGAGCCCAAGCTGCAAACTGAGCCAATGGTGCCAAATTGCCTGAAAACGGTTGGTCAACAAAAATGTTCTCAAACAGAATCTACTACAGTCCCAAAGAACTCAATTTTCTGAGTGGGAACCAAATTTGACTTTCCAGTGTTTAGGATGAGACCCAGATGGCCAAGCAAACACAGTACAATGTGAATGTGGGAAAAAAACTTCCCCACAGTAACCAATCATCCAGGTATGAGAAGATGTGGATTCCTTTCTGGAGGTACATCAATCACCACGACCATAAGTTTGGTAAAACCTTGAGGGGCAGAAAAGAGGCCAAAGGGAAGCATCATAGATCCAGAGGCTCCATAATATCAGCTCAAAGACACTCTAAAATGGGCCTCCAGTTGCATTAACCACTGTTACCATGCACATAACCTGTTGCCCCTATCAGGAATCCTCATGAATTCCACAAGATCCGTTTCCACTTCAGTCGTGCTTGTTAAAGATGTTCCCATCTCAGAAATCTGCAAGGCAGCAACCTGGGCCTCTACCCATACCCTTGTGGAACACTACCTGATTACTCGAGACTCAACCTCTGATACCATCTTCAGATCCACAGTACTATCATCAATAACAGACTCCACTTCAAAGTCGCAGCCTTCCATGGGGGATACTACTGTGAAGTAACCTACAATGGAGCACCCATAGGGATAGTACTCAAAGAAGAGGAAGTTACTCACCTGCCCTGGACTTTACAGTGGTTTAGGTGGGCTCTCCAGAGAGGCATCTGTTATTAGAATCAGTGTTGCTGGGATGTGTGAATGGGATGCCTGCATGGACATTGGATGACTCTTTCCACCAGTCAAGTGAGAGAGTGTCCCTAGAGGGCATTAACAGTGGCTTGTTTAGCCTGTCCTTGTGGGACAGTAGACAGATCTGAGCCATATCCAAAACATCTCATATATGATGTTTGGGGTGTGGGGTCACAAGTGTTCATGCCGTCATGTGTCCAAGAAGCTGAATTCCTGGCCGTTGTTTGTGGGTTAGCCTGGACTGTCTGTCTATGAGACTCATCAGGGTGTGGAATCCATGGAGCTGGAGGAATGCTCTTGCTTGCACTTTGTCAAGTTCAGCCCCCATAAACTCTAGACATTGTACTGGAGACAAGGTCTATTTCTGGGTATTGAGGGGTAGACCCAGTGAGCAAATATGTGCATATCTCAGGGTGGCTTTAAAGGAACGAGACTGGAGAAAGTAGTCGTCCAGGTATGGGTAAATGACAATACCTAATGTTCATGAATGTGCTGCTATGACTGAGAGGCTCTTGGAGAATATCCTCCACTGTTAATAAGGAGAGCAACTCTCCCAGAGGCAGATGGCTGCAGGATATCCAACAACTTATGGGTTTTCTCCTGCAGAACCTCTGCTTGAATACTCAAGGAAGTGGTCATGCACCACAAGAGGTCCTGGTACACCTTGAAATCCTCTGCTACCAAAAGGAGAAAGAACTAGGTACTGCAGAATTAGCCAGGGACAAAGACAAAGCAGTTAACTGTGCCAGAGCTGGATCCTGCTCCATGACGCTGAAGGCTCCACAAGGGGAAGGTTCACTGGTACCTGGGCCTATGGTGGATCGATGGTCATCAGTACATGCCTGATCAGGGATCACTGCTTACAGTGAGATGAGGAGTAGGACCTCTGTGACCAAGGAGCATCCCATGGATTCCATGGAGGCCACTAGTATGGATAGGGCATTGGTGCCCAGTAGGTACCAGGCTGGGGCCCCCATCCTGACTGGGGCAAGCACCAACCCAGATACCCACAGTGCTCCAGGAACAGTGCTCCAGGAACAACCCTAGATGTGCATCAGGTGATGGAGAACAGGAGGAGGACAGGCTTCAGAGGATAATGGTGGAGCCAACCCTGGGGATGTGAGCTACTGGTCTGCTAAACTGGTAGCCCAAAATGGAGAGGAAACTAGCACCAACGGTGGCAGCCAGTACACTCCCATTGTTTCCAGTGCCGGAAGTGGTGTCAACCCCAGCAGTGGTACAGAGGTCACTAACAGTGCTGAAGCGATGGTGGTGAGTGCCGCCACAGTAACATTGGCAGCACCAACATCAGGGGTGTCGAAGAGGTGATTTGCGCTGAGTCTAGCACCAGCCCCACTTCCACTGACTGTAGAAGGGAAACAGTGGGGTTTGGGGCCAACTGACCCACAGGTTCAGTGCCCCTCCCCCCACCAACAGGGCTGTAAATGATGCAGCCCTGACAAAGTCCTGAACCAAGAGAGGTTGGGACAGAAAAGCAGATGTCCATTGCATCCTGATATGCCGCTGGCTCAGAAACAGCTGGTACCCACATTACCCTTGTTGCCCTCGGTCTCCCCGGGGCCAGAATTGGAGTTGATAGTATGGGGTCTCTGACTTCCCTGCATGGTATCTGAGAGCAGCTGATGGAATCTGCTTCATCTCACATCCCAGTATTCATACCATGCCAATCTGTAGTCCTTCTGGACAAGACAGATGAGTCTGCACACAACCTGGAATGGCCACAATCTGTCTTACATTACTTCTTCCTTGATACACTCAACAGGGAGCGACGACTTCGTCTCTTCAGAGCATGCAGTTCCAGGATTTATAGCAGCAGCACTCCCAGGACCCAGAGTGACCTCTGATCCAAAGCAGGGCGCATGGCCTATTTGAGCAAGTGCTGGTTTAGACAAAGATCCCTTGTCACCTGAGTCCGTTTCATGAACAATTTGCAAATCAAACACTACTCCTTGTCATGGGCTTTGCCTATACACAGCAAGCACCATGTGTGGGGATCACGTGGGGGAGAGATCCCCCAACAATGACAGAATGTTTAAACCCCTATGAGGGCATCATCAGGAAATACTTATACTAAACCTAACTATATGCAAGTAGAGAAAAGTCACTAAGAAATAGAGAGGTTGTGAGGTTAGAAACCAGACAGAGCTCTGATTTCAGCCACGGGAGGTAAGAAGGAACTGAGGGCGGTTTGGGGGGCAGTGCTGCCTCATATAGCCAGGAGAGGAGCTATGGCCAGGAGGCACAAACATTGTCCCTCTACAAATAATGCTAGGCAAAGTTCACTGGTTCCAGTGCACTGGGTGTGCCCACACTTAAGAGGTATACACAGCTGCATCTACTAGAAGAAAAAAAATGGCTTTCAAGGCATTTTTACTGTTTGCATTTCCTGGTTGCCATTTTGAATTCCACAAAGTTGGGGAGGGGGAGCAAGCCGCCGGTGGCATACAATCCATCATGAGCAGATGTAGTACATGCTGTTAGCCAGGGCTTCTAACGACTTTTGCATTGGTTCACAGTACAGAAATCTCTCCGTGACAGGTTTCAATCGGTCCACCGAGCCTCTAGGCGGTGATGGAGAGCTACTGTCCCACTGACAGGCCTTAGTCACACCTTTCAGTCACTGGGGAATTAGCAGAGAAGGTGTGTCGGCCTGAGGCCACGGCACGCCCCTCGGGCAGGGGAGCACCGGCCCGAGGCTGCGGCGTTCGGGATTCTGCTACCCAAGGCGGGTTGGCCGGGGTAGGGAAACGCAGGCCCACCCAACTCCACTGCGTTCCAGCCCAGGGCCCTGACAGCGACGGGAGGAGAGGGGAACCATCCGCGCCCCGCTGACCAAATACACCCACCCCATGGTGCAGTTCTGCCCCTGGGCTACTTCCTACCCGATCTCTCAAACGGGCCTCTCCGGTCCCTCCAGCTCGTCCGGGTATTCCGCTGCTGGCAGCTCCAGCTCCCCCTCCGTGTCGGGCTCACGCTGGCCAGGGTTACAGCCTGGCCCCTCCAGGCCCCCCGGGTACTCGGCGGCGGGCAGTCCTGGTTGCCTCAGTCCTTCCTCCAGGTCAGGTTTCTCCTGGCCCAGGGCCTCCCCTGGGTCGGCAGCAGGGTCTGAAGGGAGCAGCCAGCAGCCTGTGTCCGTCTCCCTCCCTGGTGCTCCCTTCACTGGGCAAAGGGCCCCGCCCTCTGTACTTCCTGTCCCATCCCTCCCCTTCCGGGGATTGGCGTAAGCTTGGTCCTGCCCCGCCCACTCAGGCTGAGAGGGTGGCTCTTTACCCTCTGGTTCGGAGGGAAACCACCATGGCTTCCTACACTCCCATTATTATATTAACATTAAAATAGAGCTAGAAACTTATTGGACTCAGGGGTCACTTCTGGCCCTTCTGTGTCTACTGCAGGTTCTACCTTGGGCTGTTCTTTGGGGTGGGGGCTCAAACAGCTCCTATGCGTACATCCCAAAGATGTGCTGCTGCTGCTCCTTGTACTGCAAAGCCTCCTCTGGGACTGGTTTCAGCAAGAGTGACTGCATTATCCTCACCTGGCACCTACTGCTGGCTCCCATCAGGTCCCATGTTGGATTCTGGGCCCAGCTGAGCACCATACAGGCTGACCAAGTCATCATGCACCATTGGCTCCATGCTTGGCCCAGTACCCAACAAGAGGTCATAGAATGGTCATGATATAGCCACTTTGCAGTTCTCATCCCTGGTTTTCCAGTACTCAGTCTTGAGCCACTTATTCCACTGCCTGCAGTGGTCACTGGTCTAGTAAATTTGCAACACTGCCAGCTTCTTCCCTATTTGCTAGTATGTATAGTCATTCCTGGTACTTTTACTTAAGTCCACTGTTTTGCTGGCCCTGCACCAGAAATTTACCAAAGTCTGGCTATGCTCCCCTGACCCTGGAACAGCACCCTTTGCAAAAGACTTCTTGTGTTTGCAATGGAGACTGAACAGAAGGCTCTTTGATGAGTGTTTGCAGCTCAGTGTTCAGAAGACAACGGAAGGATTGAACACTGACTCTCAGACCTGTTGCTCTACACCACAGGGAGATGCTTCCATTTCCTTGGGGTCAATTAGAGATTCTTGGAATCAAGAGGACAAAGGAAGTTGGCTCATGGGATTCTGGGATACTTTTGGCAGAGTCCCAGAACCTCAGCTGCAGGGGAAAGTGTGTCTGCACTGCAAAGCAACTGAATTTAAACCCCAGGTCCCAGTTTGACTAAGGCTTGAACACTCCAGCCCCCTAGGGTCCTAGCAATTTAGGTCCAAGACAGAATCAGAGAGAGTTGTGTGTAGACAAAAGGGAGTTGGGATCAACTCTGAGTCTGGTCTTAAATTGCAGCCTACACCTGCCTTGTGAGCCTTCTCCAATTTTCAGTAGTCTCACTGGATTCAGATTATATTTTCAAATATTCCCACTGGAGTTCAGAATCATTAAATAAAAATGACCCCAACACAGCAAGATGAATTAAGCTTGCCTTTTTAAGTGCCTCTGAAACCCAAATATCTGCTCAGAGACCTCCCTCCAAAGGAGCAACACTTGATACATCAAGCCATCAAGGTTAAGACTGAGGAGCATTCATCTCCAATTGAAGACATGGGGAAAAAACACCCCATATTTAGCAACATACAATATGCTGTGCTTGCCTTGAAATATTAGGTCCACCAAGATATACCTGTGAATAGATGCAGCTTGTATACCTTTTAATTAGCAGATTTGGAAGACAGACCATCTGTTGCTTTAAGTCATACATAAGAAAGCAAGCCCTGTGATGTGAAACACAATTAAAGAAACATATCTTTACAAGTTACATCTTCAAGCATTAGATCCCTCTCACGTAAAACGTCACAAGGAATTTAGCAAAATCTTTGTTTTTAAACATACAAATACCTGAAATGGAAATACTTTTTTCCTTTTAGTGTCGACGTCATGTATATATCAGACACAGAGTAGGATTCTAATGTAGACAGATAGTGCCCTTCTGTCTGATACAGAGTAAATCTGTCTCACATGGTGGGGCCTGTGAAAGGAAGGCATGGGGGCCACAGCAGTGTAGCAGGTTGGTTGGGGGCACCCGGCCATGGAACCAAGAGAAAAAGTAACAATAAAAACTTGATATGGTGTACTTAACACAAGCTCTAACATTATGATGGTATATTACCTCTCTTGTCTAAGTACTCTTTGGGGAAGGGTCTGTCTTCTCATCCATTTCTGAAGTCCCTAGCACATTTTGGATGCTACCAAAAAAAAATAGCTTAATTTTCCATTCAAGGTTGTATTGGGAAATTATACTATTTCCTTCATTGCTAAAAATGTTTGACCCTGTAAACATCAATGAGATTAAACACACAAGACTGAGTGTTGCACATTAACAATCCACTCAGATTATATATTTGGTGTAAATCTGCAAGACGCTCTACTGTGTGTATATTCCGGTAATGCCCTCAACTACAGCCATACTAAACAGATGTTTTAAACTTCCTGAATGCAATGTACAATAGAGATTTACCTACTGTTCCCGTGTTATGGTTATTGTGTCTTCCAAAGAACATTAAAAAGTATATGTTATTACTTGTTACTTTTATTGGTGTACGCTACAAAATGTACAATTCCCAGATGGGAATAAAAAAAAACAAAACAATCCCCCCAAAATTTTCTATGGATAAGAAATAGCTCAGGGAAGCAGCACAATGCTATCGCATAGAAGAGAAAATAAATGACACTCATAAGGCCTGGACTATGCATTTCACCACAAAAAATCTTCACAGCATGATTGTAAGGACAATTCATATCCAGAACAATCAACACTCACCAGATGGTATAACTGGTAAGACTATCAAATAAACACTATGTACTCTATGTAGATACCTTCTTTTTATACTTTTGGAGGTTTTGCTACTTTGGTTTTTAATCTCATTTTGTAAGTAGTTTCTTATAGTTGCAACCAGAAATGTTAAGCTAAATGAAATTTGCATTAATGAAAAAACAATTACCTTTGGGGGGAAAAAAGGAAAAGTTTAACAAAAATCTATGATTTTGAGTCACAAAGGTAAGGGCACAGTGTTTAGTTGCTTAAGACAGCAGCAGGGAACAAAGAATCCCAAAATACAGAAAGTAGAGAACTCCCAGTTAAGTACAGGGGAATCACGTTCAATTACTGTAAAATTGCTCAGAAGCATATGGTTTGTAACTTACTACTGATGAGAACTAGAGTAAATTACAAATTAGTGATCAGATTTTATCTTTTCAAGAGTAAGAAAGGCAAATCTTTTGCGACACACCAGAAGGCATGGAATGGTGTCAGCTCTGTCTCATGCTATTCATAAGCCTATAAAATATCTCCACACAAGTTCTGAAGCAGGAGAGAGAGTAGCCCCTCAGCAATTCTGCCAATGAAGCCAACCTACTAATCTGTTCCAAGTTTTTTATTCATAATGAGGAAACACCCTAAACAGGTTTTATTAGTTGTCAGCCATAGTGTCATTTATAGGTCACCATGCAACAAAACATATAATTTTACATTTTGGTTGTGGCCTGGGACCTTTTAAAAAGATATCCCATCTTAAAGAGCTCAAATGATGGAGAATCCACCATATACCTAGGTAAGTTGTTCCAACAATTCATTATCCTGTTAAAAATGCATACACTACTAACCCAAGTTTGTCTAGTTTCAGCTTCCAGCCATTGGATCTCATTTCACCTTTTTCCATTGGATTAAAGAACTATCTACTCCCAGAAATCTCTTCCTCATGCAGGTACTTGTAGATAGATCAAGTAACCTCAACCTTCTTTTGAATAAAATAGACTGAACTTCTTAAGTCTCTGACTTATTGGCTTTGTTTTCCAGACCTCAAGTCATTCTTGCATCACAAAACCTTTCCAATTTTCAAAATAGTTTTGGACATGCTAACATCAAGACTGAACACAGCATTTCAATTATATAGTCTCACTAATGCCAAATGCAGTGTAATACCACCTCCATTCTCCTACTTGTTCTTCCCAGCTTACATGATCCATAGAGGTATAAGCCCTCTTGGCCATAGCACACAATGGGAGCTTGTGTTCAGCTGTTTATCTACCATTATCCCCAAATTATTTTCACTGCTACTGTACTCAAGGATACCATCTCCCATATTGTATGTGACCTTGCATCCAGGTGTAGTACTGCACACATTCAATTAAGCCCTCCTGACCAAATGATCCAGAGTGGCCTCTATAGCTGACCTGTCCTCTGTTGTTTATCACTGAAAATGTTCATCTTCAATTTTAACAGCAATGATTGTTTTCTTCCAGATCTTGGATGAGATATTAAATAGCACTGGGCCAAAAACAGATCTCTAAGAGACCACACTAGAAACACGCCCATATAGTCTAATAACCCATTACAATTACTTTGAGATCCATCAGTTTTTAATCCATGTAATATGGGCTACATTGAAAAGTTAGAACTATACAAAAAAATTAGAATGTTGTGTAATACTAAGACTAAATCATAAAGAATTTAAGAATATAATCTCAATGTAGCTAGTTCTATCTTGTAATCTCAATTAAAAACAATATCGAGTTTGACAAAACCTATTTTCCACACAACTATGTTGATTGCCATTATGTTACCATCCTTTCAATTCTTTAGTGGATGTGTCCCATGTCAATCTTCCCATTATCTTGCTCGGGAATGATGTCAAGCTAACTGGTTTATAGTTACCTGGGCATCCCATTTACCCTTTTTAAATACTGGCACAACTTGGTACCTGAAGATAATTCAAAACCTCTCCCTGAAAAGCCTGTATTTGATACCCAGAGATGCTTTCTTCTGGATGTTTACTAACATATACTTGAGTCACACTTCAAAGCAGTGCCTATACACTTTTGTACACAGTCACATCTTGGAGCGCCTAAGGCCCCAGAACATCACTTCCCTCCCCACTTCATACTCAGCTGTGGCAACTAACAGCTGGTGTTATGAGAGAAAGTGACTTGACAAAACCACAGCCATTTTGGTGTACTCAGCCATCATTAACTAGAAGTGAGATCACCAATGTGAATAACAGCTCTGCATAAACATATGAAATAGCTGCAGCTTCAGTTTTGCTGATACAGAAATAGAATTGGAAGAACCATGAGAACAGGAGGAAGTGTGGATAGTTAACCATGGATCTAGGTGTTCCTGACTGAGTTTTTGCTGATGTTATGACCAGAGTGGTTTTGCTGATAGTAGGAAAATTGTTAGTTTGCAAGGGGTTACTATGAGATAGGTTGCTCAAAACAAAGCACATATTAAAACGTAAGTCAGAGTGTGTAAGCTGGAGAAGTTTTTTTATGAGCTCAGAGGGTGACATCCCACTCCCCAACGGATAAGAGGAAGGCTGGCCACCAAAAACCTGCTGCTGACTGCTCGACACTATCTCAGACTTTGGGTAACTATATCTGGGTTGCTCTAGACTATTGCTATTTTAGATGTGTGCTGTAGACTCAAAATGGATTGGGAGGGGGGGGGGGGAAGGTGTGTGAAAGCACTGACGTTTGTATCAATCATTTATCAAATGGAGGAGTTATGTCCCCATTGATTTATTCCTGAAACCACCTGGAGAGGGGGAAAAATAGAAGTTACCATAGTTTTGTGTTCAGACAACCCTGGGCAACATTGGATACGGTTTATTTTTCGGAGCCAATATTACTTTGGAATTTGCCAGGTCACCTTAGTTAGTCCATTTTTAAGGGATCAGTGCACCATCTTTGAAGAGACTTAACTTTGGTCTAAAAGCAAGGACTGTACTACAGTCTCAAACTAATTCATTAGACAAACTCTTTACCTTGATCTTTAGTTGCTGGTTTTAGTTACATTTTATCCAGTTACTACAAATCTATGTAACAGTGTAATGTTGAATGTAGCACAAGTACTGCAACAAATGGCTGCTGGGAGAATACAGCGAAATCTAGAATGACAAAATTTAACACCTGTGTCAACAGCTGCAATACTGTAATTAGCATCTCCAGCAGGAAGCCAACTCAAACAAAAAGAAAATTTATTGTTTAAGTTTTTCAAATACGAAACTCTAAAATCTACAGGTTTCAGAGTAGCAGTCGTGTTAGTCCGTATTCGCAAAAGAAAAGGAGTACTTGTGGTACCTTAGAGACTAACAAATTTGTTTTTCTAAAATCTACATAATTATTATAAAACATATTTCCTTACAAAATTCTTTGATTAACAGTTTGTGTGACATAACATAAGGATATTTTAATGTCAATATTTTCCCACAATTTTAAGATACAGGCATTGTTAAAATTTGCTCAGTAAAAAAGTGTAACCCACTGAGTAGTTAATGTAGCTTGTTATGTTCTTGGGTTTTTCTTAAATTAGATCTAGGAATTTTAGAATTCGCTTAATTACTTTTTCCAATCAAACTGATAGTGATGCTCAGACTCCAGGTGCATAAACTGTAACTAATAAATGTAATCCCCATTGATTGGATTATTTGTAGAGAACCAGCAATATAACACCGGGTACAGACTTGAAGGGCTTCAACTGAGTTACAACTTGAGGTCTTCTGTTCCACTGATTAAGAACGCAATTTAAAAACTACCTCTTGGGCAAATTTCTAGTTCAACTTTTGAATGAGCTAAACTTGTCAGACATTTAAGCTGTGTTTTAAGAGAAAACAAGTGCAACATGCAAACTGTACCTTAAACCCCAGAAGAAAATTCACACATTTACAAATTAAACCAAGAGTAATCTTTCCATACAAATTCCTTAAAAAACTTTAACATATTCTAGCATCAAGTGAAAGGACATGCACAAAACCCAAGTAATGTAATACTGAAACTTTCTAGTCTATCATATCCTTAAAATACTAGAAACAAAACAATCTAGGAACAGATAACATGCAAATATGAACAACTTCAACTTGAAGTAACTTTTTCTATAAGATTACATAATTGTACAGCACATATTGCTATACTGAACAGTAACACCCCAAATCAATGGAATACAGGCACTTTAAGTCTTCAAGTGTCATTGGTTAAACACTTTTAAGCACTGCCCTACTTCTTCTGAAGTGATGTACCCTTTTCTCCTGTGGAGGGAGGAAAAGAAAAAAATAGTTTAAATTCACGGAAAGGTAACAATATTGCTAGATATTACGATAGAATAAAGTAAGTTACATAAAGCAGAAACAGATTTTAAAATTTTGCTCCTTCAAAATCCCACGTTCTACGTAAAGCTTTTTACTTCAGATAATAGAGTAGGAGTGTCTATTCCGCAAAAACAGTAGAAACTGAAAAACTATTCAAAGATTCAGAAAGACAGCCTTAAAAAATCCTAATGGAGAGTTTAATCAGAAGATACCAGTGTGATCACAAATTGTATTTAGCCCAAACACACATTTGTGACCTAAAGCAAAGCAAAGCAAAACAAAAGCAACCCTGAGAGTGATTGGAAACTTTAGGCCTTAGACCCGAGAGGTCTAAGAACAAGCCACCATTCTCCATTTCACAGTTGGAAGGGCTGCAGTGGCAACTCTTACTGATTTTGCATGTCAGAATACAGTTATGACAGATCTGAAGAGCATACTTTATAGAACCCAAGTCATCCTCTGGATGAGGGAGTAAACTGCTGCTTGTTCAGTACCAACAGACCAAGGTTCATCTATTTCTCACTGAAGGAAAATGTGGAAGAAAAGGCTAATGCCAATATTGCCAGTTTGAATTGCAAGCAGTTTTTGTGCAGGTTTGTGATACTGCACTGTTAAATCTAAAACCCACAAATCAAGGACATCAGTGATTCCACAAAGGTTGTCTTGGGCAGTAGTATTAAGATTCAAGACCTTCCAAATGATACTGCAATATTTATATCGAAGATCTCTACAGAAAAGCAAGCAAACAATCACAGTAAGTGTCAGAGCCAGACACAGCTATGGTCCAGAGCAGCCTACAGTTGCAAAAATGGAACAAGTCTATCAGCATTTGAGTTACTTGTCACCATAGTATTTAGTGGTGGAAGAAAAACTATATGTCAAATCTTTAAAGTTTGCTTTTACTCCGTACCTTGAAATAGTCCTCTTGGGATACAAGAGTGTTTCTCAGACGGTTCTCGGGATTAAACAGACAGGATACCACTGTCTGTATGCTTCGGTCCACAGACTTCTGAAATACATGTTTTCAGTAACATGCATCTACAACAATACTGATTTTATTATCTAGTTCATTGCTACCATCATGTCTATAAATCAGATGCTAAAAACTTTGAAGTGTAAACATTCAGGATTACTGGCAAGTGTCAATATTTATCAAACACTTATTTTTTATAGTATCTGAATGCTAAAAAACTAGTTTATATTCACACTATATCAATATATTACACAACAATTTTGTTCTTTCCCTCGGAGTTATATGAAGCTTTTCTGTTCTTTGTGAAAGAAAGTTACTAGGCTGCGGTTTTACAGCATTATCTGAAGGACAGATTTCAGTTAACTTGTTTCCTCTAGTAACCTCGTCCATACCTGAAATGCCACTGACCAAAAAAGCGTTCCATCTCCATATCTCAAGCCAGAATTTATTATTAATTGGCAATATGAGTAAGTGATGTCTATTGAATACCAAGTTAAATTTAAGTCCCAAAAGTTAAGAATCTACAACAAGAAGGGGACATGATGCCCTTTCCTAAACTATGAGTCTTCAACATGAAAGACAAGTGTGATACTCCCCAATGTTTGTCTCTACAAATGTTAGAAGCAAAATAAAATTCACTTTAACAATTAAAAAAACAAGTTGTACCTTGTTTCATGTGATTCCCACTGTAAGTCAAGCCAAATGATTAAACAAAGTTGCTTGCTGAATTAATGCTGATTTATACATTTGTCTATCATAGTACCCAACCACCTCACACTGTCTGTTTGAGGAAGTATTTACCCGCCTCTTACTGAGGGGAAACTGAGGCACTGGGTAGACTGTGACTTTGGACAAGTCTCTCAAAGTCCAAGACTATGCAGAAACTGAACCCAGTTTTCCAGGATCCCAGGACTGTGCCCTATCTATTACATCTTCCTTCTACACAAGTTCCTAGAAATAGGTTATAGGGTTACATTAAGAGTATACATCTTCAGAGTGAACACTTGCCTTTTGTGGACTGTTTCCAGATGATTGTGTAGGCTCTGGAACAGAACATTCTGCTTGGATAACTTCTGGCTCTACTTCACTGCAGTGGTAGTTTACTGAAGTATAAGCCTGTATAATTAAGTGTTGCAGTTAAGGAATGAAAGTATAGATGCTCCCCATCCCAAGGTGGATGGTTGTAGGTCTACTACAATTTGAGTTGGAGCAGTTTGGAAGAACAGCAGCTGGGTCCTTGGTCCTCAACTACCGCTAAAGCACAGTAATAATGAAAAAAAATATTAAAGAAAAAGTAAAAGTGTTGACACTTTAAAAAAAATAAATCGAAAAATGTCACAGGAGTATCTATTGCTCCTTCCAGATAAGCTGAATGACTGGTCCACCAGGACACATTTCATGGTATTATGCTGGAAGTTAGACCCAGCTCTCCCTCTCAAAAAGGGTTATTTTAATAGGGAATTTTATCTAATTTGGGTGGAGAAGAAGGGAAAAAAAGGTGTTCACAGCTGAAGCCAATAGACTGCAGAGACCGGGCCAAGAGCTGGAAGGGAGCACATGTAAATCGTTTCTGATTGCCACCAGAAAGAATCTGGCATGGGAAGTTCTGGGGGATCCAAGGTACTGACAGGTGGGTAGTGCTCAAGACACTAACAAACAGAGGCCCAAAAATCCTTGAGAACCACTGAGGTTCCAGTAGTCTCCTAGTGAAAGATTTAGGAGTACAAGGCCATTCCATTAGAGGTATTGCACAAAAGTAGTAATCATTTCATGGTTCAACTGGCATATCAAGGCAAAAATGACACGACAGTATCTTCTACCCTATATGACCACCCAAATGGGAGATAAGAACTCAGTCTAAAGCTATTCTGTGAGAAAGTTATAACTACGCATTACAAGAAACTTGCTGGTATCTGAAGCTTCAGCCAAGAAAAACTGCTGTAATCAAGGAAGGGAGCTTGGCTGACTACTCATATGGCCACAACACCCTTGTGGCCACTGCCCTTCTGAGAAACGCCCCCTACACACAAATCTGTGATAAATTTTCTTCCTAAAAAGGTCTGTTCTCCCTACTTGTTCACTCTGTGTTCAGACTACTACAATTAAAGGCTTCACTTTTCCTGTTCCACACTATAAAATGCTTACTACATTGCCACAATGAAGCACTATACCATGAAGCTGTATGGTGCTTACTACATGCACACATACCAGCAAAATGTCTCATTCAAAAAAAAGACACTTTACCCTTTCCATAAATGGCGTTCTTCGAGATGTGTTGCTCATATGTCTATTCCACAATAGGTGTGCGTGCTTGCCACATGCACCGGTGTTGGAAGTTTTTCCCCTAGCTGTACCCATAGCGGAGCGCCCCTAGCAACCCCTGGAGCGGCGCCTCCATAGCACGGTATAAGGGGCGCTACGCGCCCCCCTCCCACCCTCAGTTCCTTCTTGCCAGACAACTCCAACAGAGAGGAAGGAGGGCAGGATGTGGAATAAACATGAGCAACACATCTCGAAGAACACCAGATGCAGAAAAGGTAACTGTCGTTTCTTCTTTGAGTGATTGCTCATGTGTATTCCACAATAGGCGATTCCAAGCTATATCTGTTGGAGGTGGGTAGGAGTTCACAAATTCTCGGGACGGAGCACAGCCCTGCGAACCCAGCATCTTCCCTGGTCTGGGAGACAATCGCATAATACGAGATGAACGTGTGAACTGAAGACCATGTAGCAGTCCTGCAAATGTCCTGAAAGGGGACATGGGCTAAAAAGGCACCCGACAAGGCCTGTGCCCTAGTGTAGTGTGCCCTCACAATTGACAGCGGAGGGATTCCCGCCAGGTCATAACAGGTATGGATGCACAAGGTGATCCACTTGGAGAGCTACTGAGTGGAGATCGGTGGACCACTCATGCGTTCAGCCGAGGCAATGAACAGCTGCGAAGACTTCCTGAATGGCTTATTCTGCTCCAGATAAAAAAGCCAGAGCCCATCTCACATCCAGTGTTTGGAGATGGCGTTCCTCGCTGGACTCCTGGGGCAGAGGACCAGCAGGAAAATGTCCTGACTCATGTGGTAAGCGGAGACCACCTTTGGGAAGAACGAAAAATGTGGGCAGAACTGGACCTTATCCTTATGGAACACCATGTACGGGGGCTCCAAGGTCAGGGCCCTGAGTTCCAAGACCCGTGATCGCCACCAGGAAGGCCACCTTCCATGAGAGGTGCAACCAGAAGCACGGCTCAAAGAGGGGGCCCATGAGCTGGGCCAGCACCAAGTTCAGGTCCCACTGCAGGATGGGGGCCTAACGTACGGGAAGAGACGACCAATCTCTTAAGGAATCGGCCAGTCATAGCATGGGAGAATACCATGTGTCCCTGCACCGGCAAGTGGAAGGCAGATATGGCTGCCAAATGCACCTTGACAGATGAGGGCGCCAAGCCCTGGGCTCTAAGGTGAAGGAGTTAGTCCAAGATGAGCTGTATCAGGGCAGTCATGGGGGAAAACGCCCCAGTCAGTCACCCACTGGGAAAACCGAGACCACTTTGCCAAGTAGGCTCGGCGCGTGGAGGGTCGCCTGCTTTCCAAGAGGACATGCTGAACCCCTTCCAAGCATGTCCTTTCCTCCTGGCCTATC
Source organism: Caretta caretta (assembly GCF_965140235.1). Lineage (NCBI taxonomy): Eukaryota > Metazoa > Chordata > Testudines > Cheloniidae > Caretta > Caretta caretta. Next base: position 204,612,067 of record NC_134207.1, on the reverse strand, counting down.
CCCTGAGGCAGCCACGCCATGAGGTGGAGTGCTGCTAGGTTGGGGTGAAGGAGGCGGCCCTGGTCCTGGGAAAGGATGTCCGGGTGGGACGGTAATGGCCATGGTGGGGCGACTGCCAGGGTCGTGAGGGTCCTGTACCAATGCTGGGCCACACCGGGGAAATCAGGAGGACCCAGGCCCTGTCTTTATCTTTTCCAGGACCTTGCTGATCAGCGGGAAAGGCATAGAGAAACTGGCCTGACAAGGACAGGAGGAAGGCATCGGAGATAGCGCACCATCCCAGCCCCCTCCCCGGAGCAGAACCGGGGACAGTGACGGTTCTGCCAAATTGCAAACAAGTCCACCTGGGGAGTTCCCCACTCTTGGAAAAGTCTGGGCACCACCTCAGGGTGAAGAGACCACTCGTTCTGAGAGGAGAAGTCCCTGCTCAAGCAATCCACCCGTGAGTTCCAGGCGCCTGGTAGGTGGTAGGCCTGTATGAAAATGTTGTGGCTATACAGAAATCCCACAGCCTGAGGGCTTCCAGGCAGAAGGCAGAGGATCGAGCCCTGTCTATTGATGTAAAACATCAAGGCCGTGTTGTCAGTGAGGACCTTGTCAATCCTGTCTCTGGCCGGGGAGAACACAGAGGCCAACGAGAGCTGGAGGGGCCTCATCCTCAGTCTGACCATGATGAATCACGTGTGCACGCCAACATGAGACCCAAAAGCTGGAAACACGCTCTGGTTGTTGTCACTGTTGTGACTGTATTGAAGAGCCCCTTCAGGGTCCTGAACCTGTCCGGTAGGAGGGAGGCTCTGGACGACATGGCGTCCAGGACCGCCCCGATAAACTCTATGCGTTGTACCGGGACTAATGTGGACTTGGTGTCATTTACCAACACACCCAGAGTGGTGCACATGGACAGAATGAGCACCATGTGGTCCTGCACCTGAGACCGGGAGCTGCCCTTGACCAACCAGTCATCCAGATAGGGGAAGATCTGGACCCCGCAGTGCCTGAGGTAGGCCACCACCACAGACATACACTTTGTAAATACCCTGGGGGCAGTGGACAGGCCAAAACGGGAGGACCGTAAATTGGTAGTATTCCTGCCCCACCGTGAAACGGAACAAACGTCTGTGCCCCTCAAATATATGGACATGGAAGTACACATCCTGCAGATTAAGGGCAGCGTACCAGTCCCCAGGATCCAGGGAGGGAATGATGGAGGCCAGGGAGACCATGCGGAACTTAAGCTTCACCATGTATTGGTTAGGCCTCGCAGGTCCAGGATGGGCCTGAGCCCCCCTTTGGCCTTTGGGATAAGGAAATAGTGGGAGTAGTCCCCTTTGCATCTGAACTCTGCTGGCACCACTTCCACTGCTCCTAGGCTAAGGAGTCATCCCACCTCCTGCTCGAGCAGAGCCTCGTGAGAGGGGTCAAGGTAAACTGGAGGGTGTAGCCCCGAGAGATGGTGCTGAGGACCCATTGGTCCGAGGTTAGCCGCAACCAGTCCGGGAGAAAAGCACACAACCGACTGGAGAAGGGAAGCTTTATTGAGTGTGAAAAGAAAAGGAGTACTTGTGGCACCTTAGAGACTAACCAATTTATCTGAGCATAAACTTTCGTGAGCAACAGCTCACTTGTAGCTCACGAAAGTTTATGCTCAAATAAATTGGTTCGTCTCTAAGGTGCCACAAGTACTCCTTTTCTTTTTGCGAATACAGACTAACACGGCTGTTACTCTGAAACCTGTCTTTATTGAGTGTGGATCCCTGATGAGAACTGGTAGGTCTCCCCCAGGCATCCCATCAAAACTGCTGTTTCCCTGCCTGTTTGCCTTTGGATGACCCAGGCTGGGGGGCAGACAGACTGTCTCTGCGGCCGTTTCTTATAGTCCTGCAACTTTTTATAAGGGGTCTCATATTTAGAGTGGGTAGCCTGGGTGAGAGCCTACTGCGGCTTAAACTTAGCTCTAGCCGGAGCCAGAACATAGAGACTTAAGTGTAGTGTGGGATTCCTTCAGGCCATGCAGTTTTATGTCCATCTGTTTCACAAACAGAGCCTTGCTGTCAAATTGCACCTTGCTGTCAAATTGCACAAATTGCTCTGCACGTCTCTGGACAGCAGGAGCCACGACGCCCTTCTCATGGACACCACAGAGGCCATGGATTGCGCGGCCGTGTCTGCCACATCCAACGCTGCCTGGAGGGTTAACCTGGCAGCTGCTGTACCCTCCTACACTAGAGCTCTGAACTCCTTCCTGTCATGCTCCTGGAGGGAGTCCTTGAACTTGGGCAGAGAGCCCCATAGATTGAACTCATACGAGCCAGGAGAGCCTGATGGTTTGCCACCCGTAACTGGAAGCTCGAGGACAAATAAATTTTTCTCCCAGATCAATCCAGCCTCCTTGAATCTTTATTTTTCTGAGTAGGGACTGGCTGGCCCTGCCGTTCCATGTGGTTGACCAACTCAACCACCAGGGAGTCAGGAGCAGGATGGGTGTAAAGGTATCCATGTCCTTTGGTGGGCACAAATTACTTGCGTTCCGCTCTCTTAGAGAGGGGGGCCAATGAGGCAGGGGTTTGCCATAAGACATTTGAAATTTTCACCACCCCTTCATGGAGTGGCAAGGCCACCCTGTCTGGTACCGAGGCAGACAGGATGTTAAAAAGGGAGTCTCAGGACTCCTCCACCTCCTCTGCCTGGAGGTTTGATGCCACCCTTTTCAATAGCTCCTGGTGGGCTTTAGAGTCCTCCTGCGGGACAGAGGGAGGAAGGGCTATAATTGCCTCACTGGGGAGGGCGAGGAGGCAGGGGCGGTACTTTGCATGTCCACTGGCACCGGAGATCCACCCCCTGGTCGCTCTCTGGGCCCAGTGCTGAAGATGCATGTCCCACCGACTCCTTCCTAGGATGCTGGGAGAGGGAGGCCGATCCAAGGCTCGGGCTACCGAGCAAGCCCCCACCGGGGGTTGCGTCAGGGGCCACGGTGCCCACTGGTACCACTGTGCTGGCCACGGGGCCCGGTGACATTGCACCTGCTGTAGCACCAGCGGAGCAGGCTGTTCGGCCTGACCCACTGACGGGCGACTACGAAGGGAGGTCAGGCTGACGTACAACCTGCCGCTGTCCCTGGACCAGGAGGCGCAGCGGGCCGGGAGTGGTGCTGACCATGAGACCATGACCCTGATGTAGAGGAACGATACCGCGGGTAGCAGCTCCTCTGCAATCGGCTCCGGCGGGCTGATCCGCGATGGTGAGGTGATGACAATTGACAACCAAGACTACGGGAGCAGTGGGGTCCTGGAGCGAGACGAACAAGAATGGTGTCAATGTTTGTGTCGCAACTGGCTATGATAGCCCTTCTAAAACGAAGACGTTTAGTGTTATCTGCCTCAGTCCTGTCGGTATCCGCTCCTCGAGGTGGAGCGGTGCCTGGAGTCTCTGTCAGATGGAACCCAGCCAGATAACCGACCACCCACCCCTCCCTCCCCCCCCCCCCCCCCGATGACAACCTGCATAGACTACGCATGGACGGTCGCTGAGTGGCAAACGGCGTCAGGAACATTCCCTCAACCAAGATCGTACCAAGTTGGGGGTGACTGCAGAGATCCCAGTGGCAGCTTGCCTCTGGACCATGGGGCCAACATTGGCGGTGCTCCTGGTACTGGCATGGACATAATGTCCCGAGCCGCTTGCAGGGCCTCTGGCATGGAGAGCATCCCAACATCCGGGGAAGCCTGCTCCAAATGGGCCAGGCTGGACCTGAGTTGGAGGCCTACAGGCTGATGGGGACAGAGGACTGCCCAACATGGGTCTAGCCTCTCCCAAAGTCTTGCTCCTGTGCCGCGGCAGAGAAGGCCTCTTCGCCATCTTGGCGTGCACTGCGGATGGGGACAAGTGCCGACTGGTAGATGGCGCTGGTGGGTCGCCGAGTACCAACACCATGGTACTCTGTACCGACTCGGAGAGGCATGCCGGAGTTGGGGTCAACGCCGACTCCATCAGGATGGCCCAGAGCCTAATGTCTCTCTCTCTCTCTCTCGGTCCAAGGCTTAAACGACTTGCAAATCTTGCAGCGATCACAGAGATGGGTTTCACCCAAACAATGTAAGCAGTCTGTGGGCAGATCACTCACTGGCATTGGTTGCCTACAAGTGTCGCATGACTTAAAACCCAGGGCACAGGGCATGCCTTGGCCCAGGTGCACTAACTAAACTACTAACTACAGGTACCATACACTGAAGGAACAAGAGTTCTGGGGACGAGCTAAAGCAAAGCTGGAGCAGAGCAGTTCCGAAGCACCTTCACTGGCAGCAAGAAGGAACTTGAGGGTGGGGGGAGTGCACAGCGCCCCTTATACCGTGCCATGGAGGCACCACTCCAGGGGTCGCTGGGGCACTCCCCTACAGGTACTGTTAGGGGAAAAGCTTCCCACATCAATGCATGTGGCAAGCACACACATCTATTGTGGAATACACATGAGCAATCACTCGAAGCAGCAGCTGTGTTTCTTCTAGAGAAAAAATTCTGCTGATCCATACAACCCAGTATAAGCACTATAATTCTGAAAGACAGCTCACTCTACAGCACCTGTCTTTAATGCACACTATTTGTCTGCCAGCTAGTAATTGGAATAGAACTAGAAGTTGCTTTTAGGAGAATGTTTAGCAGCCTGTTAGAATGAATTCCTTTAAACATTAACGGTTATGTAGCTTAAACTGGCTGGAGATTCAGGGATATGGCCACTTCCAGACTGCTGTGAGTGGTCAGTGATAAGTCTGTTTCTGGTGAGCTCCAGTAAATGGAAGACACACTGGAATGGATCTACAGACTTTCCCTGCAAAGAATGTGTTGAGCACAGGGATTTCTCCCTCTATGTTAGATGTAAGAGTATGCTACCAAGAAAGCTTGGTACACATGATCTACCCCTACCCACTCAAAAATAGGACAATATAAGTCCATTTCTTAACTATGACTTGAACTGAGTAATTGTTCAACATGGGGATGGGTGGCGACACCTGCAATAGTTTGTGAAAGAGAAGTCCATCCCTGAGACTCAAAACATCAGAGTGGGAAAGCAATGAACATTATTTCCAATCCCCCACCCATCCTATAGGGGGACTGTGAGAAATGGCATTGAAGAGATACCATTCACAGTAAGAAAAAAAGAAGTGTAGCAACTTTGAGATAATTCCAGTGTAGATCTAGTCTAAGACACCTGCAACCGGCCCATGCCAGCTGACTTTGGCTCAGGGAGCTTATGTGTTTAATTGTGGTGTAGACGTTCAAGCTCAGACGCAAGCCCTGCGATCTCCAGGCTCCAGCCCAAGCCCCAGTACCTACAACTGCAATTAAACAGCCCTTTAGCCCAAGCCTCACAAGCTCAAGTCAGCTAGTACAGGCCAGCCGCCGGTGTCCAATTCCACTGTACACATATCCTATCCATATACTCAAACAGCACAATTTCAGATCATGGCCAAATAATTCATTGCACTAAAATAAATTATCCCTAAAGTGATGTCAGACCCTCCAATGGAAAAAAAAGTACATCTGGATTAAATGTGGACAGTGATTCGAGTTTTAGGTTTTATACAAGTAGAATAAAATTCTTACAAGTCTCTAAAGGGAAAATAAGAGTAAGAATTACATGTTTTGTCACTTCTGCAAAACCACGGAAAGTTACCTTTCTTTGGGAGTTGGAGCTGATGGTTTCCAATCACTGTTGCCAGTTCATTCAATTTGGCAGACATACTATAGTCTATCTTGCTTCAGTAGGGTTTGGAAGGAACCAGATTCAGCAACTTGTAGACACTTTCAGAAATACTACAAGCGTCTGCTTTATTATACACTATCAGAGAGCCTTTCAAAAAAATTGGAACAATCAATAAGCAGCAGTAAAGCCCTCGTTGTACAGCTCTTGGAGAAAAAAGTGAAGGCTATGATTTTATCCCCTCTAAGTTTCCATGAAAAAGAAGTAGTTCAAATTATGTTATTTTAGAACCTTAGAACTCTCCCAGGGGCTCAATTGGGAGAATATGAAGAAAGAAGAAATGAAACTTGTTTTTGTTCTCCCGAGAAACCCTTCCTTAAGGGAGCTTCCATGCAAGTACGAAACCCTAAACCAAGACTTAATCAGCAATATCAGTCATGAGTACCACTGTCAGCATTTAATCCAGAGATGTCTACTCTTTGCAGAAAGAAAAGGAGTACTTGTGGCACCTTAGAGACTAACAAATTTATTTGAGCATAAGCTTCTGTGAGCTACAGCTCACTACATCGGATGCTCACGAAAGCTTATGCTCAAATAAATTTGATGGTCTCTAAGGTGCCACAAGTACTCCTTTTCTTTTTGTGGATACAGACTAACATGGCTGCTACTCTGAAACTACTCTTTGCAGAGCAATTTTACACCAATAAAAGTTTGATTTTGATTACGAGTGTTATGATAGCAGAGCATGACTCAAACAAGAAGGTTGAAATTTCATGCACTAAGTTTTAATCACCTTACCGGAGGTACAACATAATTCCTTTGCTCCCCAGGAGGCCACTGTGGTGGGACCTTAAAGATTTAATAAATAAGAATTATCCTTTATCTTGTCTTGTGCAAAGAACAATTACTTACCTCCAAGAACTGCAGTTATTGTAAGTGTGAGAGTTACAATTGTGGTGCTCATACACTCTAATTCATTCACTCTAAATCCTTAAATTGACTCTCAGCATTGTCTCCTCATGCATGCCCCAGCTGAAGAACTGTACGGCAGTGCAGCCCTTACTGCTTCTCACTTCCCTCACTAATTCAGAATCCCAGCAGATATGGACTCCAAAAGCACAGGGATAGAGGATAGGTCATGGGCGCTACACAGACTAGACATCTTGAACCACTGTAACTATAAAGTAAAGTTGCGAGTTTGTCATGAAGGTCACGGAAGTCAGAGTCCTTAACTTCCAGAGATCTGCATGAGTTCAGCCCACAGCATCTGGGAGCTGCAGGGTCTTCCCACCACCTGTGGTGGCTGGAAACTGCGGGGTACCCCCAGTACCTCCCAGCCAGACCCCACAGCTCCCCATTTTGTCACACATATTTTTAGTAAAAATCAGGATAAGCATTGCCTTCCGTGAATTTTTCTTTATTGCCCGTGACCTGCGTGACTTTTACTAAAAATATGCATAACAAAAATCTTAGCCTTAACGATAAGGAAATGTGCTCTCAGTCTTTGTCCATGTGGATATGAGTTCTAGCAGGTTCCAAAGGAAGTGGGGGGAGGGAAGGTTCAAGGAGTTTTATTTATATCTAACTACAGATTGCAAAACTGTTCTCCAAAATTTGGCATCTGACCTAGATGCCAAATGTAGGGCATATTTTGTAAATATAGAAACGGCACTCCTTGTAGCTATTCTGCAGATTTCCTGTACAGGAGTCTCCCTTAGGCAAGCTGAAGGGGTTTGTGCTAGCTAGGCAATAAAGAAAGGCTTTGAACACAGGGTGTGCAATTTGGCTTCTCTATGTCTGAATAGGGTTTGGAGAAGAAAACTGGGAGATTGAGGGCTTGGTTTAAATTAAAGTTAGACAGCACCTTGTAAGGAATTTAGGCTATGATCTCAGCACCACACTTTGGAATACTATCTAAGAAGGATATACCATTAGTGTTTGGCTTTCACCTAAGCTTCTGGCTGAGGGGATAGCGATCAGGAAGACTGCTTTAATGGTGAAGTGGTAGAGTGCCTTGGATAAGGGATCAAATGAGAGATCTACAAGGTCCATGAGAACTATGTTATGCTTAACAGTTTCTCGACAAAGGAGTTGTAGGTACTCCCTTGCCTGTTGACATACTACAGGAGTGGCTAAACTGTGGCTCTTTTTAGTCATAAGGGTATTCTGTGCCACTGTTCAATGCAGAATTTTGCAGAAATTAATGTATGCACACAATTTCCTTTCCCCCACAGAAATGGGCTGAAGTGCTGCTAGCCCCCACTAGAGGCCACTGGGCCCAGCAGAGCCACGCTCACATATAGAAGACACTGCTGGGGAGAGGGAGAGGATGTTACAGCGTTCCTGGCAGCTGCAGTCCCCAGCATGCCCTGAGGGAAGGAGAGGGTGGCACATAGGAAATTCCATGCAAGCCTGGGATAGAGCATCAAGCTGTTTCTCCCTCTGGATCCCTGGGCTCTGGAGGTGGGGAATGTCTGGGCTAGGGGGACCATAGCTGGCCTCTGGCAGGGGAGGGGGTTCAGGAATCTGGGCTGGGGGCCCGCTGCTGGCCTCTGGGGGGAGGGGTGCAGATATTGGAGCTGGAGGGGAGGGGGGACACGCAGCAGCTGCCTTCTAGGGAGGAGAAGAGATTGTGGGTGTCTAGCCTCCCAGCTGGGCTTGGGAAGGGGGGACTGGACAGAGAAACAGGAACTGGGGTGTCAGAGGGGTTTCTTTAACTCTCTACTCCTGAGGGAGAGAGAGAGCACATCTGGTTACAGACATACGTGGCTTACAAGTATTTTTAAACAAATTAGCAAAATAATTGAAAGTGGCGTGATACCATAGTGTTACTTTGACAAATAAAATTTGCAGAATTTTAAAATATTGTGCACAGAATTTTTTTTTTTGGCAAAGAACACTCCCAGGTGTATCTTTTACAGTTAAAGTGTGGGTCATGGTGCTCCCCTTGCTGCCCTTCCCAATTCTCCACCTCCCAGACTGGGCGGGGGGGGGGGGGGGAAGAGCTTGGGACCTTTGCCTTGCAGGTAGCAGCTTCTGCAGAGAAGGGGTGTGTGTCTTGGGGCTTCAGCCCTGCAGGGCATACCTGCCGGGGCTCCAGCAGGAGCACGGCTGAATCCCCAAGCCCCAGCAGGTACCTGCTGGATCTCAAACTTCTGAAGATTGTTGTATGCAGCTCAGAGGCTCAGTAAGTTTGGCCAACCCTGACATAATATATTGTTAAGCAAGTATTTGCATCAGAATCTGCATTGTGGTTTCTTTCAGAAATGGTAGAAAGGCTCTGCAAGGTAGCCAAATTACCAAGAATGCTTTACAAAACAAGACTACATCCTAAATTTTTGCCTGAGTGACTAGTGATACTGGATGCCCCACCAATCACTGATCAGTTTTGACAACTTGACCAAAGTAATTCATGGAGCTCAGGATAGCTAGAGTGGCCTGCACCATTAAATTCAGCATTTTGACTAATCTAATCAAGATTATTAAGAGCCTTTACACAGAACTCTGGCCATCCTGTAGATATCTTTGATTGCACCCACAGATTAGTGGCTCAGACACAGCTGAACTTCAAGATCTCTCAGGACTGGGATGCTCACTTCCTGGTATCAGATGCATTCTTTGACAGGAAGCATTTATTTTAAGACTGAAAGCTGAGTAAGAGAGGGTGTTTTTTAAAAATCAGACTTTAAAACTTTCCTATAACTCAAATGGCTGAGAAATTCTTAGAAGAGATCTCTTAAAAAGAGAATACCCCTGACCCTCAGTTAAGAGGTGAAAAAACTCAGAATACATATTTGAAATCTCCAATCTTTTAGCAAACCCAGGGAAAACCAGACTTGACATTCCAAATATTTTTAAAGATTATACACACACTTTGATCACCTGGCTTCTCAATTGTCTTTTGGGCATTCTTTATATTTGAAAAATACAAAGAGGGCTCAAACCCATTTTTCTTTTGCATGTCACCTTTAAAAGCATTTGGTGAAGATATGTACAGCCTAGCTTGAATAGAGCATCCAAGGCCCACAACTAGAATATCGTCCCTTCACCAAGCAGAAGATTTCATGTTGTTAAGAGAGTCACTTTATCAGTTTAAGTTGTACCAAGTTCAACTGAAGTACTCTACAAACTTTTTAAAATAATGCAATAGGCAAGATAGAATACCACCCCCAGTTTGGCAGGAGCATGAGGTGCTTGAGGTCAGTTATATGTGCAAAAACAAGCCTACAGATACTGTAGCCCAGTGTGTGTTACCTAAGCACGTCAAGAACAACATGTGTCAGTGTATTTATGGAGAACAGGTATTCAGCCCTTAGTATTTTGGTTAAGTATGTAGCAGTTTTACCACGATGTCGCACTTCCTACTTCTTTACTGTAGGTCAGGATGATTTTATTTAAATCAAAAGCAATTTCAATCAGGAAATAGGGAACATGATTTAAACAATCAGTTTTAATCTGGTTTTGAATTTGTACTTTAAGTTTTCCTCAATAAAGTCTGATTCTTATTCTCAATTTTTCCTTTCAGTGTTAGAAAACAATATTTTAAGTACTACAGGATTAATTTTTACTCATGCAGTGTGTAAAACTGCATTTGTGTGGCAACTGGAGTTCAATAAATATAAAAAAATAGCTACAAAAGTTACATTAGATGTGCTGATACATAATAAAAGCTTATCAAATCTTGTCTGAACATTTAAAACTAAAGAAAGAATTAGCGGCAGATATCTGAATTATTTAAGTGCTAAACCAAACAACCGGTTCCAGTTGTTTAGCCAGTGACTTAGCTGTTCAGTAGTCTGACATTTCAGCAGCATGTATGTATGCTTGGACATTTTTATTTAAATAGGATTACAATAAGTTTAGGCCTTTTTTTAAATTAAAAAATATGCATTTAAATCAGTTTTTAAAAAAAAAAAAAAGAAGACATTTTTATCCACATTGCTGTGCAGAATGTTTACTTATTCCCAAGCAGTTACTGAAGCTTCCTCACCAAACTGCTTGCATCATAGACTCACAGGATGGGAAGGGACCAAGAGGTCTCCTAATCCAGTTCCCTGCACTCATGGCAGAACAAGTATTAACTAAACCATCCCTGACAAGTATGCGTATCTAACCTGCTCTTAAAAATTTTCAATGATAGATATTCCACAGCCCCCCTAGGCAGTTTATTCCAGTGCTTATGGACCCTGACAGTTAGGAAGTTTTTCCTACTGTCCAACCTAAACCACCTTTGCTACAATTTAAGCCCATTGTTTCTTGTCCTATCCAAAAAGTAATTTTTTTTTTTTTTAATAAAAACCTTCTTGTAACAAACTTATGTACTTGAGAAGAAGCCTGGGGGTGGGGGGGACAATCATTTTCTAGACTAAACAAACCCACTCCCCCGCCTCCAATCTTCCCTCATAGGTCATGTTTTCTAGACTTTTAAATCATTTTTGTTGCTCTTGTCTGGACTTCCTCTCATTTGTCCACCTCTTTCCTGAAATGTACTGCTCAGAACTGGACACAGTAGTCCAGTTGAGGTCTAATCCGCGCAGAATAGAGCAGAAGAATTACTTCTCACATCTTACAACACTCCTGCTAATATATCCCAGAATAATGTTTTTTTTTTTTAAACTGATGACTCATTTAGGTTGTGATCCACTATGATCCCCAGTACTTCTTCCTAGGCAGTCATTTCCCATTTTGTAAGTATGCAACTGATTGTGAATTTAATCCTATGCTCCAGAGCACTTGCAACCCCTCCAAGCTTGATATTATCCACAAACTTTAACTGTACTCTCCGTAATTATCTAAGTCATTAAGATATTGACCAGGACTGGACCCAGAACGGATGCCTACAGGATCCCACTCGATATGCCCTTCCAGCTTGATCGTGAACCACTGACTTTTCTTTCTGGGAACAGGAGTACTTGTGGCACCTTAGACACTAACCAATTTATTTGAGCATAAGCTTTCGTGAGCTACAGCTCACTTCATTGGATGCATTCAGTGGAAAATACAGTGAGATTTATACACACACAGAACATGAAAAATGGGTGTTATCATACACACTGTAAGGAGAGTGATCACTTAAGATGAGCTATTACCAGCAGGAAAGCTGCTGAGAAGAAGCCTGAGGGGGGGAACCTTTTGTAGTGATAATCAAGGTGGGCCATTTCCAGCAGAACATCTGAGGAACAGTGTGGGGGGGAAAGGGGGGGAATAAACATGGAGAAATAGTTTTACTTTGTGTAATGGACTCATCCACTCCCAGTCTCTATTCAAGCCTAAGTTAATTGTGTCCAGTTTGCAAATTACTTCCAATTCAGCAGTCTCTTGTTGGGGTCTGTTTTTGAAGTCTTTTTGTTGTAATATTGTGACTTTTAGGTCAGATCGAGTGACCAGAGTATGAAAGAGTACCTGCCCCCAACAACCTTACAACTGAAACAGCAGACCTTGGCTGGAGTCTGTGCAGGCCCCTTCAGCAGGCAGTGGAGCGCAGGGAGCCGGGTGGGGAGCTGGGGAACGAGCGTTCACTTCAGCAGCTCCTACCTCCAGCTCCACCATCTTCCGTGTTCTTTTTTGTCTCTACATATTTGTGTTGTTTATGTTCATCCTTTGATATTTGACCTAGTTTCCACTTTTTGTAGGACTCTTGAGTTTCAGATCACTGAAGAGCTCCTGGTTAAGCCAGATAATGGTTTGGAGAATTCCTGCCCTCTCCCATCAGAACATTTAGCAACATGATCAGTTGTCTATTGTTTGCTGGCAAACAATTTCTAAACAGCCATGCAACCCAGGAGAAAGTGTCCAGAACGTCTAAATTGTTGCCAGTATTCATCTATTTTTAAACAAAGTAGGGCTGTCAAGCATTTACAAAAATCACGATTAATTGTGCTGTTAACAGAATACCATTTAAATATTTTTGGATGTATTCTACATTTTCAAATCTATTGATTTCAATTACAACAGAATACAAAGTGTACAGTGCTCACTTTATATTACAAATATTTGCACTGTAAAAAATATAGTATTTTTCAATTCACCCAAGTACTGTAGTGCAATCTCCTCATAATGGAAGTTGAACTTATAAATGTAGAATTACGTTAAAAAATAACTGCACTCAAAAATAAAACAATGTAAAACGTAGAGTCTACACGTCCAGTCAGTCCTACTTCTTGTTGAGCCAATTGCTCAAACAAGTTTGTTTACATCTGCAGGAGACAATGCTGCCCACTTCTTGTTTACAACATCTGAAAGTGAGAATGGCTGTTTGCATGGCATCGATATTTACAAGATATTTACATGCCAGATGCACTAAAGATTTGTATGTCCCTTCATGCTTCAACCACCATTCTAAAGGACATGCATCCATGCTGATGACGGATTCTGCTTGATAATGATCCAAAGCAGCGTGGACTGACGCATGTTCATTTTCATCATCTGAGTCAGATGCCATCAGTAGAAGGTGGATTTTATGTTTGGTGGTGGTTTGGGTCCTGAAGTTTCCACATCAGAGTGTTGCTCTGTTAAGACTTCTGAAAGCATGCTCCACACCTTGCCCCTCAGATTTTGGATGGCACTTCAGATTCTTAAACCTTGGGTTGTGTGCTGCAGCTATCTTTAGAAATCTCAAATTGGTAGCTTCTTTGCATTTTTTCAATTCTGCAGTGAAAGTGTTCTTAAAATGAAGATGTGCTGGGTCATCATCTGAGACTGCTATAACATTAAATAGATGGCAGAATGTGGGTAAAACAGAGCAGGAGACATACAATTCTCCCCCATGGAGTTCAGTCACAAATGTAATTAATGCATTATTTTTTAAATGAGCATCAGCACGTCCTCTGGAATGGTTTCCAAAGGATGAAGGGGCATATGAATGTTTAGCATATCTGGCACGTAAATAATTGCAACACCAGCTGCAAAAGTGCCTTGCAAACACCTGCTCTCACTTTCAGGTGACATTGTAAACAAGAAGCAGGCAGCATTATCTCCTGTACATGTAAACAAACTTGTTCAGCCAATTCCAAAAAGACACACAAGATAAGGAATGAGTGGACTTGTAGGCTCTACAGTTTTAGATTGTTTTGTTTGAGTGCAGTTATGTAACAAATAAAATAAATAAAATCTACATTTGTAAATTGCACTTTCAAGACAGAGATTACACTGCAGTACTTGTATGAGGCGATAAGCAAAAGAAAAAAGTATTTTTCAATTCTTTACGGTGCAAATGTTTGTAATGAAAAATATAGAGTGAGCACTGTACACTTTGTATTCTGCGTTATAACTGAAATCAATATATTTGAAAAATGTAGGAAAACCATACAAAAATACATTCAATTGGTAGTCTATTAACAGTGCTATTATAACGGCAATTAATCACGTTTTTAAAAAGTTAATTGTGATTTTAGTTAATCATGTGAGTTAACTGTGATTAATCAACAACCCTAAAACAAAGAATTTATCAAGTCAACTGGAGAAAGATTTTTTTGGTGGGGGGTGGGACCAACAAATTGAGGTCCAATATTTAGACATCAGAATGTTTAGATATTCTGATTCACGATTTTTTTTTAAATCAATTAAGCCATTTTAAAAAATACGTACCTGATAGTTGTAGGCAGGCTGGTAGCCTACAGGAACTTGCTGTTGTATCAGTACAGCTTGCGACCCATAAGGGTATGCCTGCGGGAGAGGGGGGGAAAAGTTTTGCATTTCATAGGTTAAAGCGATTAGGTAAAGTACATCTACACTGCAGCCAGTGTAGAATTTCCAGCTCTGGTAAACCTACCAGCACCAGCTGATTGAGATTGCTATTTTTAGTGTAACTATCAGAATAGCAGCCGTGTTAGTCTGTATTTGCAAAAAGAAAAGGAGTACTTGTGGCACCTTAGAGACTAAAAATTTGTTAGTCTCTAAGGTGCCACAAGTACTCCTTTTCTTTTTAAAAACAGCAATGTAGCCACAGATACATGGGCAGCGGCATAGGCTAGCTGCCCAACTACAATTGCAGGGAGTCAGGTATGCTCAGGGTGGCTAGCCCACGTAGTCATAGCTACATGCTTTTTTAGCACAGAAGCTTGACGACAGCTAACACGGGTATGTGTATGAAAGCCAGTAGTTATACCTCTGACCACAGTGAGGTCTTAGACACTTAGGGTGTGTCCAATTTTCAAAAGGGAGCTTAAAGACTTGTCTACACAGCTACTTACAGAGTGGCAAGCCATGGTGTGAATTTATAGCACACCAATCTGCTGTACAGTAACATCCTGTGTAACCACTGTTTTATCATATCCCACCAAGCTGCACTCCGCTGCTTTCACTGTATGGAAACTACTCCAATGCAGGACTTCCCCACTGTAGACCCACACCTTGGCTTGCAACAGAGTAAGTCAGTCAGTCTCACTGAGCCTCAAATGGGGCTTTTAACATACACTGACTAACAGAACATTCTTTAGGGCTTATCTATAAAATACTGAATTTGCAGCAAGCTGGCGTGTAAATTTAGCTCACTTTAGCCTTCTGTGCAGTAAACATTTGTATAGGAGTGGAAGTAGTTGCTTCTAACAATGATTTTTTTATTTTAACCAGATTCTGAGTTTAGGCAAAGTAAACAATTCACTTCCAATAGTTGAACATCAACAGAAGTCTGAAGTAGATTGTTCTCTCAGGACATGCAAGGTTTCAAGCAGTTGAGTTGGAATCAAATATCTACTGTCCCCAAAAAGTGTTACACTACTTGATTTCTTAAAATCCTCCCCCTACTTTCCTTAAACTAAAGGTTCATCTCGAACAGCAGTTCTCATACTGTGGGTCAGGAGCCCAAAGCGGATCGCAACCCTGTTTTAATAGGGTCACCAGGGCTGGTGTTAGACTTGCTGGGGCTGAAGCCGAAGCCAAAGCCAGAGCCTGAGCCCCGCTTTCTGGGACCAAAGCCCAAGGGCTTCAGCCCTGGGTGGCAGAGCTCAGATTACAGGCCCACTGCCCAAGGCAGTGGGGCTTGGTCTTCATCTTTGACCCCCCACCTGGGGCTCAGGCTTCAGTCCCCACTCCTGGGATCATGAAGTAATTTTTGTTGTCAGAAGGGGGTCATGGTGCAATGAAGTTTGAGAACCCCTGGTCTGGAGTTGTTTAAAGAGGACTTGCAACTGGAAAATTGAGGTAAGATTTTACAGACAGTTTATTTTTGGTTTGTTACAGCTCATTTGATGCTAAATGGTAAAGCCCTTCCGGTGTCTACTTACACTATTTCAGCACATGAGGAATTAGAATCATTCCCACCCCCCAAATTTTTCATCCTTCAAATTTTAGGGCCAGAGCACATTTACCAAGTATTTTACTTTTAGTAAGTTATTTTCTTAACTCACCATGGGATGCATGCCTTCTTAAGAAAAAAGAAGTAGCCAAATCCAAGCAAGTTTACAATAAATATCAGGATTTGGTCATAGTTAGTAGGCAATGGGGTTTGGGCGAGTTCAGAAGAAAAGCTATTAGGGGATCCTCCCAATGTGGTGCTGGAAGGGAACAAAGCATGACGACAGCTTAGGAGACTACTGCATAGATATGTATGAGCATGTATTCCATTTCCCCTCATTAGATGTATAAAGATATCACTTAAATGGGGATATTGATCATGCCCACAATAATGGTAGGTCTTACAGAAGTGAGTGCAATATTTGTGTTTTATACAAGGGTACTGTACCAATCTGAAGCAAGCAAACAGTTTTCCCTGGAGAAAGCGTTGACAGAGCCAGCTTTGCTGTTCCATACCCCATTAATAAAAGGGATGCTGTACACTAGTCCTTTAACTTACTCTCAAGCAAAATCAAAAAGATCATTTAAATAAGTTTCTCTGCTCAAGTGTTATGTAAAGAATTGTGTGCTTTGGGAGCAACCTCCAGACTACTCAACATCTCTTATAAGCTAGGTTACTTCCCCCCATTCCCTTTTCTTGCTCCATTCTGTAGCATTACCAGGCTGAAGATTTCTGCTTTGCCAGAAGATGGGAAAATGGG
This sequence comes from Caretta caretta, assembly GCF_965140235.1. Taxonomy (NCBI): domain Eukaryota; kingdom Metazoa; phylum Chordata; order Testudines; family Cheloniidae; genus Caretta; species Caretta caretta. Next base: position 204,595,375 of record NC_134207.1, on the reverse strand, counting down.
TAACCGGGGATGGACCACTTCATGATTACCTGTTCTGACTGCCCAGTGCCAGGTGCTTCAGAGGAAATGAACAGAAGACAGAATACTGGGCTAGATGGACCTTTCGTCTGACCCAGTATGACCATTCTTATGGTTTAGCTTCATTTAGAAATCAACAATCTCCCTAAATACAAAGTGAGCTTACACATTGCAGAGGTACTTTGTGGTATAGTGGGTTAGTAACTGGCTGCACGTATCAAGATTCTATACAGTAGAAGACTAATTTGAAAGACATATTGAGGTGGTACTTCTAAGTTGACAGTTCTGCCTGCTTTAGAAGACAATTCTGTCCACACTTGGTTTATTTGCTATTGTTACAACTAGATTTTCATTTTTAGGGGTATGAATGTCAAAAATTAAAGTTCCTCTAGTATATATTTCAGAGGCCATGCAAGTGTGGCTCTCAGAAGTGTTACATTCTAGTGCTTTGAAGAAAGCAGTTATGATCCAAGATCAGACCATAAAGAAATAAACTTACCTGAACATACTGAGTTACTGGACTCATCATAGCTGGAGGAGGCATGTATGTTTCTGCGTTTTGATTACTCCACACGCTATGAAACTGTGGCACAGGAGGATTAAAACCCAGATGTCTGGGTTGCACATGGTAAGTACCTAGTTTAGAGACAAAGGAAAGATGATCCAAAACATTTTTTTGTAATTTTATCAGTAGTTTAGGCCTAAAAAAAAAATCAAGGTTTGTAGGAGTTCAGATATGTATGTTTCCATTAATTAATAATTATTATTATTTTAAATTAAAAAGTAGTGCAGGATAATAGATCAGTTCAGCAGTGTTTGCAGTTTACATGCTGGGGCATTATGATAGTACAAAATTTATCACAGTTGGCTTTCTTTGTCAAAACCGAGTAAAAAAAATTAACAGTCAATACTGAGATAATTACTTAGATTTTACTTTAGTTGTAACACTTTTCATACTAATAATACAAGATTGTAAATATCACAGATAAACAAATGACTTTAATATCTTACATATTTCTCCTTATGAAAGGATGCTGCTTTACAAGTTAAGGTTCCAGTCTAGATCTACTTACATAAATTCTGTTGTTTTCTGATTGCTGGGCCCAGTTTCAGTTTTTTACCATGGAAGTTTATTTGTGACTGGGGGAGGAAAAACAAACACAAAAAAACCCAACAAAAATCACTCACCACTTACTATACTTTCAGATTCAACGACAGGTCAATAACTATTTAAGTCAATCTACGTGCTGCTGTAAATGTAGATGTACCTTTAGAGTACAGAGACTGCATGCACAGCTAGCATGGATATAAATGGTAGTGTGGACAGTGAGGCACCACCTAGACGAGTAGAGTGCCCTACACACCCGAAAGCCCAGGGTGTTTAACCTGCTTTGCTCTCTATATGCTCAAGCATACTGCTAGAGCCTTTTTTCACAGCTGTCATACTACAATTCTGTTGTACTCTTGGTCTTTTCTATCAGTTAATAGTGTAATTTTTACATAACTTGGTCAGTGTATCTTGCCCTTAACTACCCAAGTGTGCTTTGAATGGCAGCTAGGAGTGGAAGGAATGGACTTTGAATGGACACCTCCAAGCAATAAAACTAAATGTTTTAGTCTTATTTCTGGCTAAATACGTTGCGTAAAAAAAGCCTACTTCAACAGCACGGGGCATTTTAGAAAGATTGTTTTGAACAGTCTTAATCTTTGCCTCTTCCTAATCACTTAATCTATTCCAGATGGTCATATAACCTTTAGACAACTCAATTTCCTTGTTATTACCTCCATAAACCAACCACCACACTGCATTCTTCATTACAGAATACAGATATGAATATGAGCATCCTCAAATAGCCAAGTAACTTACTTCCACTATTTTCTGAACATCCACATTGTCCAAAAAGGATACAAATCCATATCTGCAAAGGAAAAAAGTTCAGTGTGACTACTGCACAACCTACAAGTCTGTTTTGAACAAGACTCAATAGCATAAATTGGGTTACTGTATGCCAAAAGATAGTCAAGTCCAAGTCAGTATCATTCCACTGGATTCTGTGAACCAAAAACTGATGCAAAGGTGTATATATTACAAGGTGCCAACTAGCATCCAGGTAGTGATTTGATTCTCATTTCAGACTGGGTGCGACTGGTGCAATTCACTTCACCTCTGTCTTGGTTTCCACAATTTGGGAAACTGGGATAGTATTTGGTCCCATCACAGAGTTGATGCGAGACTTAGAGCAACAAGATTTTATTACATTAAGCATGGACAAAACAGTAATTTTAAAATCAAAATTAGTCTTCTGTCTAGCACATTACCAATAACCAAGACTTCCAGCTACCCAGAGTGGATCACAACTTGCAGGGGGAAGGCTGGGGCACCAGGTATAGAGGAGTGACAGGAGAGTTCTTTCCAGCTCCAAAAGCTCACACCTAGAAAGTGTATCCATGATTCTTATCTTTTTAGCCCAGCTGCTTACATTACTGTTCACCCAAAAGAATTTCATCCCATTCAATCCCATCAAAAGCTGGCTGCATTTGGCAGCCAAGGCAAGTTTTAAGTTTTGCTTCCACCAATTATATGCCCCCTGAAAAGCAAGATTTATTAAGTCAGCTAAAGCATACCATATTATTCTTTACAAAATCAGCTATACTTAAACTGAGTCTATATGAGCCAACTGGTTAGTTGTAATTCACCACTTCTGGAAGTAGTGATGCATACAGGGCTCAAGCATTTTAACAGCGTGTTGTAGGGTGGGTTAGTCCAACTCTCCATGTGTTGCTGCTTCCTCTGGTGATTTATAGTTACCAACTTCACTAGGTTAGAAAAGGCTTTAATGATCCAAGACAAATCATTCATGTTCTACTTACCCTTTGGAAACACCAGTTCTATCAGTGATTATCTTCACTTCTTTCACTGTACCATATCGTGCAAAGAAGCTTCTAATTTCTGTTTCATCCATCTAAAGGAACAGAATTTGTTTAGCTTAAAAAAAAAAAAAATCACTGGCCACCACAAGAAAGCCTTGAGCACAAGTTTGCAAAAAGGAGTTAACTGTTTGAAGTGGATTTACAGAAGCAGGAGCCACTTTCAAACCCACCCACTGTTACTGCACAATTCAGTGCTGCTCACCTAGTTAAGGGATAAAACTGGAACTGAACTCAGATCTCACATAGCAGTGCAATACCATAAAACTGGTAGATGCCATGGGATCAGGTAATTCCTGCAAAAAGTAAAAGTCTGTTTTCTGCTCTGCACTCCCAAAAAGAACAGTCCAATCACTACAGAATATATGTGAAAGACAAGACATTTAAATACCCTTATATCAATTCCACCAACGAAGACTGTGTTCGGCATGATTTTTCCTTCTGGTAAAACATATCCTTGACTGGTTGTTGACGACAACTGGGTGTTCTCCTCCCTGGAGATGCTTGCACATTGGGACTCTGGATTTGCTGCAGACTGCAAATTCGATAAATTTATATACTACATTTTAGGATACTAAAACTTCAAAATGTTCCCATGGATAAAATACTTTCCATTTCCAGTTTACTCTATTTACAACAGAAATACCACAAATAATTTTCCAAAAACATATGTTCTGAATTAATTCCACTTCATGGACTGGTTTTTCAGTATTTACTCTTTTTACCTAGCACTAAGCTGCATTTAGAATAATTAAATATGTATAGTTAAAGCTGCTTTTCCTCAAAGCTCCATGGTCACTTTAAACCTATACGACTAATTCTACAATGAAACTTTTGAAAAATGCACTTCTATATCTATCAATTGGGATTTAAGACAGAGTTAGTAGACATAGAAGACTGCCAGATCTGCTTGCAGAGTTCCAGAATTCCACATTATCCAATCTCCCCCCCCCCCCCCCAAAAAATCCTTAAACAAGTAATTAAATGCGGCACTCATATATGAGCAATCCCAGAACAAAACCCATGGAAGAAATTTATCTTTAAAAAAACCGTTATAGCCACTACAACTAGCTCTTAATATGATCAAATTATTGTGATCCCTTTGAAGGAGAGATTTTGTACTCTGTCGCAATTTAAAGTTGTATCAAATCAGAGGTCTATCAAGATCTGCAACTTTGTCTTAAACAGTCTGAATAGTTTGAGATTAAGTGACTTTTACAAATCATTTACATTTGTAATAGGGTATACACACAGGCCACCATGCCCCCCCCCCACTCCCGATTAAACAGAAAGAAACATTCAAAAGAACAATCTTAAGTCAAGCACTCAGAAGTTATATAGTAGAATTAAGGCTGCCTAGGCAGCCTTAATTGCATGCATTTATGTTTATACATTATGATACAGTCTTTAATTACATGATCATATACTATTTTTTCCACAGGACCCCAGTTTCACTTAGCACACAGAATGGATGGTACTCAATGAATGAGCAGCTATCCAGTATTTTGTTCAAAGAGCATATAGCCATGAGTGGCCCCTTGTTTTTACTGCACACCATTCAAACCACACGCTCTGAAGAATGAATTATTAGTTTCCTCATGGGCTTTTCTAGGGCACGCAACACTGTCGTAACAGAGAGCTTCACAAATGTGAATCTAATTTATATTCACAACACCCACATGAGGCGAGATGGTATTATAAGAGCTGCACAAAGATTTTCAACAAATAGCAAATTCATCAAAAATGCATTTTAGAATACTAAAACTATTTGCCAATTTAATTCCAATTTTTGAATAGTTTCAACTAAAAAAAACCCTGATTTTCTCCTAAAGAAGTGTTGATTCAACTCAATATTTGTTAGTTTTAAACCAAAACAAATGGATTATTTACGTTCTCCCGCTACACTAAATTATTTAGTCAGATCTAATTATCCTCATTTTAGCCACAGAGAAAATGGAATCAAAATGAAGGTCAAAAGCATCCACTAAGTTTGGGTGCCTAGGGCCTGATTTTTCAAATAAAATTTAATACATAGCACCATATGTTCAAAGCACAGCCACCACGGACTTCAGCTACAGTTTAGTGACCAGCACTTTTGCAAATTAGACCCCACAGGTGCAAGCTGAGCACACAAAAAAATGTGCGTGTAGTTAGTGACCAAATTTTTAACATGTGGTTTAAGTAACTTGCCTAGCATGACAAAGAACACCCATGTGGCAAAGGCAGGGTTAGAATCGTTGCCCAAGGTAGCTTTCAATTGCCTTAACTATGAGACCATCTTTTTCCTTCATCCAATCCCCTGCTTCATTTACTACATAGTTTTGGCCCACTGACCTTCACTCCCATCATTTCTTGTTCCCTGCAGCTTGTGGTCTGGGTTCACTGGCCTGCCTCTTCCTTCAATCGATGGGGAGGGTCTTTAGTTCTGGGCATGGTTAGGTCTACCATCTCCCAGAACCACAGGAACACAGTTTTGGCCCTTTGACCTTCACGCCCTTCCCTGTTTTTTCACTTGTTATCCCCATTACTCACATGCAGCCTAGGTCCAATGGCTCATCTCCCTCAGCTGAGAGGGCAGGTCTTTAGCTTTGGGCAGGCCTAGACCAGACTGTCTCACTATCCACAAGCAGTGCACACACACTATTTCAGCTCTGTGACCTTCACTCCTTCCCCCCCACCCCTTTTTGTCCCCTCAGAGGAGGAGATGGGCCTTTAGTTTTGGGCAAGTCATCCCAGTATCTGCAGTAGGTACATGCACCCTCAATATCTACAACAAATGAGGGAGGGGGTCCTACTGCCTTCTTCCATTCACAATCCTGATTCATTCTCAGAACAGGTCCAGCCTGTGCACTGAATGAGGGAGGAGTGTAGGGGTGGGGTGAGGGGAGGAGCAGTAAATGATCATGTAATCAAGGACAGTCACAATACAGACGCACAAGGCACACAAATTAAGTTTGTACAGCCAATCTTAATTCTGGCATTTCCTAACTTTTGAGTGTTTCACTTTTCAAACTTAATATTCTTTTAGTGCAGTTGTGTGCAAGTGATTTCCTGGGTTGTTCTTTATTAAAAGAGAACATAAAGCTAACTGAAAAGCAGAAATTCCATCAGGTGGCTCTTACTCCCACAGGAGTCATCTACAGGACTGGAACCTTTAGATCCAGACAGATCTCTGCCACTTGAGATACTGGAGAAACTGGTAACTGTAGAGGATGTCATTCTCCATGTGGACCAACGCTAGAGGGGGACTTGACACACACTTTGCCAGTGGGTTTCAGACATTTGTCAAAAACAGACCACAGACGTGAGTCTTAGGTTCCACGCCAGGTTCTGGAGGGAAGCAGTCTCTTGCTGCTTTAGATCCTGCTTCCCCCTTTACCCCCAACCCAGTGCTATCTGTTCCACAGAGACCCCTCTGCTTCTTCACCCCAACCTCCCTGCCTAGTTAGATCCAGGCTCCACCCCTCAGACTCTGCCATTTGAGTTCCAAATCTTCATCCATCTCTGGCTCCTCACCTCAGTCAACAAGAGTCAAGGAAGAAAGCAGTATCCTCAACACTGAATCCTTAATGATGCAATGACCAGTCACTTGCTGGGCAAATATCTTTAATTATTCCTGTAAGCCTCACCCCCCGCCCCCCAAAGGGGTAAATTTAAGATCTGAGAGAGCAGCAACACAACTTCCAGGCCCTCAAAAAGGAATACGTCTTGACTGGTTGAGCCTTTTGTACAAAACAGAATATTTGTTAGAAATAGGTAGAAACACAGCAAGAATTAGTGCCAGAACCAAGTTGTAGAGTGTCATCTGGAAAAAAGTCAGTGTATCTGTCTAATGGTCCCATGAATGCGGTCTCTTAAACATTTTCAATAAAAGTAAGCATTTGTAGATTGAGAGGACATTTGTCCCATGGCATTTTTACTCAGATTTTTGCATCCCAAGGAACAAATATTGCTATATCAAGAAAACTGAATAGAATGCAATCATTGTGCATTAACTAAGACAACTTTTATAGAATGTTATATACATAAGACTGCTACAGCAAGACTAGCTATTTCACTGGATATACCTATAGGATCCCAAAGGATCCTCATCTTTTTGTGCCTGGCTATTAACTAGCTCAAGTTTCTCTAAGCAAACTCACGGAATGGTAGTCAAATTTAGTGGAAATCAGCAATCGAGTTTTGTTAGTTTTTCTACTCTACTTGCAAAGGTCCCCCAAACCCTTTTAGGCTACAGCAATCCTTTAAACATCCAGATACAACTACTAAATGCAATTACTTTTGCATTCTTTAAAAGGATAACTTTTCATATTTGGGATACCTAGCAAACATGAGGTAGTTGTATGGAAACTCATCATCAGTTTAGATATATTTCTAGTATAGTTTAACCCAGGGTAGCTATCAAATGCAAAAGTAGAAACCAGCAACCCCAGCTTGTTTCCTGCAGATATCCCTGCCATTAATTTGATATGCACAGGAATGAAGTGCTACTGTATATGATGAAGTATTTCTCCTCAGTGGTATTACACACAAAGGACTGGGCACTCCTCTTTCATCTCTTTTCATAAGAGAAACTTCCTTGATTCTTCAAGGTACACATCTATCTGATTTACAGACAAGGGTGCTGGTGTAGGTAGATCTTCCTTCTCCCCCCCCTCCCCCACCCTTTTATTCTTCTGTGTTTTTCTTTCAAGCCATTTGTCCCTCCATAACAGCCTTCTGCTATAATTGGAGAGAGGGGATAGACATCCCTTATGGTTCTCCTGCTGTGATTTATGTCCCACCTCAAACTACACAGCTACAGAAACAGGACTGAAATGAGACTATAAAAAAATACTTTTCTGGATTGTCAAAAGGAGTTATCTTCAACTGAGGGGGAAAAAGAGACAGTAGGGAAAGAAAAGTATGCCAAGCATCTATGGGAAAAGCAGCAAAAAGGTAAGTGAAGCCTCAGTGATGTAGTAAATATGTTACGTTACTTCCTTTATTTTGTTCCATTTCTCTGGAAGATGAGCTCCAAACATTTGAAGGAACAGGATCAAAGTAATACTCAATTAATGTAGCACCGAAGTTATATCAGAGATCTTCAACAGGATCCAGAGTGTGAAGGTAAACACCAGCCTGCCATGACAACTCTCTCCTATATAAAAGGTATCACAAGGTTCTGTTCTGTCAATCTTCCTGATGCCTGTGTAGACAATACATCTGGGGGCAATACCGAGATTTAGACTGTATTGCCATCGGGATACAGAAGGTAACACCTAGCTGTCAGTGGACTTGGTTTTTTACTGGATCTGGGTGACTCAAAATCTGTTTAAGCCAGCCTCTAACCAAATCAGGACTCAAACCAGAAGATGCCAGTGGCTGAGAAGAAAAACAGTATAATTATTTCCAGTTATTGGTCCCCTCTCAGATGGTGTTTGCCCACTTTCTGCTAGCAAGTACACAATTGGGGGGGGGGGTGGTCTTGTTGTCTCTTGGCTGTGTTTTGAAGATAAGGAAGCAGCTGAAATCAAATAAAATACCTGAGCTGCTAATTTGAAGTGGCAGGGAGTGATCAGAGAAGAGGCCTTTACTCTAAAAGAGAATCTCCATGCTGGGTCTGAAAAAGTAAGTTTGACTTTCTAGGCATACAAGATCTATACCTGAATACATGCTTGACAGCGGGGGATACTATCAAGGGAATGAAGCTATCATTGCAGCTGCCAAGAGGAACCTTCTCTTCCTCTTTCCTGCCAAGCTTCAGAGCCTCCTCACTGTTGCAAACGAGTCTGTTACACTATTCTTCCACAGCCTTTTGAGTGTGTCCAGTATCTGCCACAGCTCCTGGCTTTGTAAGCACAGTGAAAATGACAACTGCCATTTTTGCTAGTTCCTACAAGATTCTGAACCGCAACACTTAAAGTACCCAGAGTCTACAAAATCCCACATTGTTACTGCTGCCTGACAATACCATGAGCAGCAGCAGAGGCACTGGAGCCATTTTTCTTTGATCTCAGGAAGGCCTACACTACATCACTTTACATTCAGAAGGTTAACTTGAACCATAAGGCTAAAAAAATGTAATCCATTTAGTTCAAGGTAACTTTACAAAGTGTAATTTGACTTAGAACAGATGTTTACATCTTTCCTTGCTTTTTTACTTTCATTGTTCTTCTGTGAAGTCTGTTTTACTGTATTCAGAAAAAATACAGAAAACTGCAATAACCATTATACATGAATTCAATGGAGATTGGGGTACTTCTTACGTGGCTGGAGGCATTTTTAGCCGCTTGCCTCTTAATGAATCAGTTGTCTACTAACAGCCTATTACATACATCTTCCAGTGACTTATATTGCTATACTTTAGACACTTTTCCACTTGTTTAGACAAACTAGTTTGGAGCCACTGACAGGTTTTTGATTTGTCAACTGGATCTTGAAGGAGAGAGAAATTAAACCAGTTTCATTGCTAACAATTTCTTAAATCCAGCTATAAAATGACCTGCAAGGGAAGATAAAGTTACATTTTGTGCCCTTTTTGCTTTTGATGCAAAAAAGGCAACCTTAGTTTATTTCAGGAAGTTTAAGCTTTGTGTCAGGAGCATGTTCCTATGACTTTTCCTGGTTTTGCTGGAAGACTCGAGTGTGAATTTTGAGTTTCTTGCACCTTAAGGTTCAGAGTTCTGGATCTAGACATATCCTCTCTCCCAGATGTTTATCAGGCACTGGGATTAAAGAGGTTAATGGCACAGACTTAAACAATCCAATTAAAAATCTTAACTTCCTAACTGCTCAGCTGTTACTCCTGTAATTGTCCTAGTTCTCCAATTATCCATGAGTTCCTGAATAGACCAAATCAATTTTTTAGTGTTGAGACAAGTTTAAGAAAAGTCTTCTTACAAAATAAAGCAGCAAAGAATGGGTACATGCCTTTTCCCCCCCTTGGTATGTCACCTTTCAAAGTCTAATGTCATAGTGCATTTCAGCCATATTCCAGTTCAAATTGTCCAAGATGGGCAATCTTTCCTCCTGACAATTGGCCTAAACTGTTCGCTGTCCCCATCCCAAACGGGAATCTATTTAAATGCAAGCATGTAAACTGTTGGCCCTTATTCCAGCCACTATGATTTAGATAACAAGGCATTAGCAAAAGGGTTTTGCCTTAAGTGCTAGATAAGGAAAAAGCAAGAAGTTACCATTTTAAGCTCCCACAAGGCAAAGATTCTACAGTCTTTTACCATATATGCTGGCTGATCCTCAAGAGTCCTGTGTATTCCATAGCCACTGAATTTACATCTTGCTGGAGAATTACACTCTAAAATGAGAGCTGAAGTTCAAGTCTTTCTTACTCTTGTAGTTAGAAATAAAACCTCAAGACAGTTAACTGACTATACTCATATTACTGCTTTAGTTAACAGAGCTATTGTTGCAGGCTGTCTAAGTGTAGTGGGGTAACCTGCCTCATTCATCTCAACCTGGGGCCTCTGAAATCAGATTCCAAAATGCCAAGGAATTCAACATTTATGTCACACCATTTGCTATTATGTCAGATGCATGGCTACAGTAAGTTTTCTTCTTGCAACTGTCTCTTATTCTCCAGATTTCATGACAATGGGAAGTTAAACAGATTACAGTGTATGCTCTCTCTGTACTGTCAAGAGTCAGGTAGCAGGAAGTTGGGGAACTAGAACAGGAATCTAACTTGCAGCCAGGAAGCCAAGCAAACCAAGAGTGTAAGATGTCAAGCTGAGCTTCCTACAGAGCATGATCACAGTTAGGAGTAGCCAGCTTCAGCAGATGACTGCAAGCTCCACCCTTCTCTATTATACAGGGGAATAGGAAGAGGTTTTGATCCAGGCTGGCTGGCCAACATCACAGGGACCAAAAGTTAGGGAGTGCAGCTAGGTTGCCTAGAAAAGTTTGGGGGGGGGGGGGCAGGGGAAATCTTCAAAACAAAAAAAGAGCAATAGTTGAAAGTACTAACTGACATAAAATCGATGAGCCTCAGATGTGTATACAGAAAGATGGCAGATGGGAATGTAGGACATTTCATGACAATCATAAATTAGAGTTGCCAAAGAATTTAGGTATTGTTGCTGCAGCACTAGGTCCTATTCTGCCTCTGCATAGGCAGGGCCTCTGTTATACCCTACAATATTTATAATAAAGCAGAGTTGATATTTATGAAAAGCAATGCAGAAGAAAGAACAAACCTCAACAAACTTGACCAACAGTTCTGTTGGATCCTCACTAGAGCTTCAATTAGCCCACCCCAGAGCAATATGCCTGGGCCTTTTTTCTCTCCTACACACGAAGTTTGTCCTACCTTTCTCCACCCCTTCCACACCCTGCTCAGAATATAAAGAGATGTAATGTCTACTCACACTCCTGGTATTGCACCCACATGTGCAGCACTTCTACATACAGGAGTTGAAGTTATCATGACAGCATATTACCTGAAAGGGAAAAGGAACGTGGCTCCCTATAACAGTGATAGTATAGTTTACACATCAAGCAGCAGGTGGAGCTATTAGCCACGTACTGTACATGCTTTTTGCAAACTAGTAGATATCCTAGTCAACTTTTTCAGGACTTGGGTCTTACTCCTAGCTGTATCTCTGTTTTATGTACGTCAGTTGTTCTCAAAATGTGGGGGCATGTCCCCTAGGGGGAATGGAGGAACATTCTGATGGGGTACACAGCACAGAGGGATCACCATGTTTCCAGCCCCACACTGCTCCCAGACCAGCTGCACCTCCAACCCTGTCATCCCCCAGTCCTGCTCCACCTCCAGACCCAGCTCCACCCTCACTCCTCCTCTGCCCCCAGAGCAGTTCCACCCTAACTCCTCCTCTGCCTGTAGGCTCAGCTCTTCCCCTCATCCCCAGTTCCACTCCCACCTCTGCCTTCAACCCAAGCTCTGCTGCTGAGGAAGCCTTGGCTATGCAAAAAAGGAGTACTTGTGGCACCTTAGAGACTAACCAATTTATTTGAGCACAAGCTTTCGTGAGCTACTAAACTTGCCACAGTATGCATCCGATGAAGTGAGCTGTAGCTCACGAAAGCTTATGCTCAAATAAATTGGTTAGTCTCTAAGGTGCCACAAGTACTCCTTTTCTTTTTGCGAACACAGACTAACACAGCTGTTACTCTGAAACTTGGCTGTGCAGTAATTGAAGGGAGGGCACAGACAGATTCCATCATTGATAAAGGGAGTGGAGCACGACTGGAAAAGTTTGAGCACCACTGATGCAGACCAATACAATTATTTATAATTAATTCAACCTCTATTTTTACCTATTCTTATAAAGAGGCTGGAAGCATGCAAACATTCTCTAGCAAATAGTTTTGGAACAAACACCCAAGGTGAAAGGCCGCTGTTCCAGGGTTAACTGCTTTGCTTTTCAATTTAATTTAACTGATAAACTGAGTCTGGTAACACAAGATATCTTACATGAGGGGAATGGGGAGAAAGTGTACCTTAGATCAGTGGTGCCCAAACATTTCCTGTCACACCACACACACCCCTTACCAGTAATGGAATCTGCCCATGGCCCCACTCCATTATTGCAGTTGGCTCAGCACAGGAGCTTGGGCTGAAGACAAAGCTGGCCTGTGAGTGGAGCAGAACTGCAGCTGGGGCTACAGCTGAGCTATGGCTGGGGCCAGAGCTGCAGGGAGCATAGTGGGGGGTGCTCCCTCTCCATCCTCCACTGGAGGCTGGCCCTTGCTCCACCACACACACACCCTCACCCCTTGGGAACCACTGGCTTAGATTTATAAAACTAATACTTAACAGAACATGTACAGACTGAAAGTTGTTATACAATCAAGTCGCTAATATGACAGGAAGTGGCTTTTGGATTGTGTGTGTTTAGGACCTCATTACAATAGCTATGAAATATAGCAGTGTCATGCGCTGCTATAAATGGAAGAATGTGAATATGAAAAGCAAGTCACTAAAAAAAAATTTGCTATTTCACAAAAAATTTAAATATTAATAAACAACCAGCTTTGAGAATACAAAAGGTCAACTGAATTAGTGTCACCATTTGAAATATTTTAAAGCCAATTTATAAGATCTATCCATGCACACCTGCAGGAAAGGCAGTTTTTATATATTTGTACAGAGCATAGCACATGCCGAGAGTTACAATACAACTGCTACCTTTCAACTGACATTCTTGATTTCTAGTATCTTCAAATTGTTTTACCTGTTTAGTCTTATTGTTTGCATCACATCAAGCTTAATGCAGAACACGCCCACACCCACCCCCCAAACAGACAATAGTATAATTTACTGAAAGATGTGCAAAGAGCATCAAGTATTTTCTTGAAAAAAATTCTCCATATTCTTATCTAGTAAATAGTTAACTATATGTGGGAGCCAAATATGTTGAGTACACCCTGAAAGTAAGAGAACTCACATGAAGTGAACTAATTACTCTCAAAAGGAAGAAGGTACACTTTGACTTTTAAAAGTTTGACAGATAAAAAAATGCATGCTTTAGTTACTAGTACACCTCTACCCCGATATAACGCTGTCCTCAGGAGCCAAAAAAAAAAAAAATCTTACTGCGTTATAGGTGAAACCGCGTTATATCAAACTTGCTTTGATCCACCGGAACGCGCAGTCCCACCCCCCCAGAGTGCTGCTTTACCACATTATATCTGAATTTGTGTTATATCGGGTCACGTTATGTTGGGGTAGAGGTGTACTTTCAACATGCACATCTGAGAACTGCAGTTGTTGGGTGTTGTTGGTTTTTTTCTTTTTTTAAGAGCAATTAGTAGCAAGCTCATGATATGAAATTGCTTTTGAAAAAATTCAAACCAACTTTAGTTCAGCTGAAATATGTAACCGTCTAATGTACATAAATTAGAATTGCTTTGTTATGTATAACTTGGGCAAGTCTCCATAGAAGCCAGTGGAAGTTAACATTTCCAGGCAGTGCCTGCATCTACTACTGCCAGTGGAGAACCTGCCATGAGGCCAAAGAAAGCATGGGTTTCAAACAGTCTGCAAGATCTGACCTCATATGGGGCACTACACCGTACAGCCCACGAGAGAGGCAGGAGGGAAGAGGAGATTTGACGCCTCTCCTGAAAAGGCTTCCTACAGACAGGCTGATCTGAGCAATCAGTAACCTCGCGCTGAAGCCTCCACCCCAAGGGGCATCAGAGCAGGGAAACGTCGCCACAGACCGGCTAAACCCAGCCCCACAAGGCGAGGCGAGGCACAAGGGGAAGAAGCCCAACTCCCCCAAGCTTGGGGGCTGCTGCTCCGTCCGGCAGTACCCCGAGGGAACGGGCCGGGGCTCCACTGGAGTCACACTCTAGTCTGCCCTGAGGGTGGAAATGCCCGGGACCGGCCCCACCCCAGCAGGAGACCGACCGGGGCAGAACCCGCCCCTTGTGAGTCCCCGGCGGCGGCGGCGAGCTGCAGGCGCCATGTGGCGCAGTAAGCGTGCGCGGCGCGGGTCCGGGGAGGGAGCAGCAGCTCCGCCCGCCCTGGGGAGCGAGCGGAACAGGCCAGGCGTCGCAAGCCAGGCTGCAACAAAATGGCGGCGGTTGCGGGGCATGGCCCAGTCTTCTCGCCGCCCTCGACCGCCTGAAGACCAGTCTCAGCGGCCGCGGCTTCCTCCCTCCTGCCCTTAGCAGAGCCGGCCCATTGCACCCCGCGGCGACCGCTCGCCCTCCAGCCCCGCCTCTTCCACCCCACATGGACCTCAGTCCCGTCCCCCCCCCAGCCTCCGTCACATTGAGCCCTAGGCCGTGGTGAGCCCTTCCCCATAGGCAGGCCAGCCAGCCCTGCACCCCGTTCCCAGCGACCCTAACCCACGACTGGGCAGCGGCTTTGGACCCCTGCCTCACCGCTCCAGCCACATCCGCCCCCCGCGATCCACGGCTTCGTCCCCCCGGAGACCTAGAGCACGGCCTTTCTGCCCCCAAACCACATCGCTAACCCCCCCTGAGCACGTGCCCCGCCGCCAGCCCCACTCACCATCGTTCCCCACGCGCGGGACAGTGCCCGTTCCCTGCTAAAAACAGAGGGGGAAGCTAAACACTAACCCCACCAACTCCCTCCCTCCCGCCTACCCCCCTAAAAACAGCCGCTCCTCCCGCTGGGCCAGCCGCCTCTCTAAATAGTCAGTGAGGGGAAGGGGGCGGGGAGAGGCCACACCCAGCGGGGTACTGCTGGTCACTAGACAGAGGGAGGGAGGGAGGCCGTCTTTGCTCGAAGACTGGCTTCTTCTAGGTGTTCCCACCCTGTCTTTAATGTGGTACAGGATTGGGGTGGATTTTGCTCTAACCCCTCTGGAGTTGGGAAAGGTATTTTACTGTGTGTCCTGTAGCTTCCCCCTGCCCGCCAGTGAAAAGGGTAACATTTTGCAGTGTAGCATAATCTCTTTTCATCAAATGGGAGGACTTTGCTCAGGCTGTGTTAATTTTAATGAGGCACCCATTCTTTGAGAATCTTACTTCATTTAATAGGTCCTCACTTAAGACATGGCCCTGGAGAAGAGGTTTCAGTTTGATTTCCTCATTTTAACAATCACCTTCAAACTGAAGGTTTTTGTAATATAGATTATTTTCATAAGAGAACTCTTATTGCCTTACTACATGTACTTCTGAGGATGTTTGTGCCTCTTGGGACTTTCATCCTTTCTTTTGAGGCTTCTCTACACACCCTGTGTCTAAGCATCTGTTTAATGTGAGGCACTTGTTCCAATCAAAGCCAATGGGAGTTCTTTTATTGACTTCAGTGACACCTGGATGGGGACCAATGTTTGGTATCTGTGCTAGTCTCTAAGGGTATGTCTACACTGGCTTGGACTAAGGGGATGTTTAATTGAGGTGTAGATGTCTGGGCGCAGACTCAAACTCTGGGACCCTCCCACCACAGCGGGTCCTAGAGCCATGTGCCAACCAAGTCCAAATGCAAATAAACGGCCCCTTAAACCTGAGCCCCATGAGCCCAAATCAGCTAGCATAGGCCAGCCAAAAGTTTTTAATTGTACAGTGTAGACATCCACACTGCCAAGAAAAACCTGCTGCACCGAATCTCACAGCCTGGGTCAACTGATTCACTCGCACAGGGCTCAGGCTGCAGGGCTAAAAATACCAGTGCAGACATTCATGTCCATACCGCCCTTCTTCTGTCGGTGGTGCGCATCCTCACCAGGAGCACTTCCAGTAACATGGGGGGGGGGGCGAGAGCCAGGGCTCACAGCTGCCTGCCAGGAGCTGGGCTGCATCCTCCCTTCGGCTCCTCTCGCCACCGGGAATGGGATAGCCACACTGGGCTTCTTGGCTCCCTGCTGGGAGCTGGGCTGCCCTTCCCCCCTCCCCACCACTCCCCGGGCTCTCAGCTCCCCCCCACCCCCTGGAGCATGGCAGCTGACCAGGCTCCAAGTGTAGAGCTCCCCGCCGGGCACACTTGTGCTCTCAGTGTGGAGCAGGGAGCTGAGACCCTTGCAGGGGTTGCGGGGGAAGGGCAGCCAGGCTCCTGGCAGGGAGATCTGTACCTGGAATCTGTGCTGCTGCCGTGCTCCCAGTGGAGAGTCAAGAAGCCCAGTGCAGCTGCCTTGTTCCCAGCAGGGAGCCAAGAAGAGTGGTGCGGCTGCCCTGTTCCCAGTGGGAACTGGAGAGCCCAGGGACAGCAGCTGGGCTCCCAGCGGGGAGCTGAGAGCCTGGGCAGCAGCCTGGGTCAGAGCAGAGAGCCAAGAGCCTGGGCAGCAGCCCACTGGTAGCAGGGAGCCAGGACTCTGGGAGCTGGCTTTCTAAGCTGCCTTACGTCGACCTAATGCTGTAGTGTAGACCAGGCCTCAGTCAAACACCTTTTATCAAAGGAAAGAAGTAAAAGGCTTTGGTACTTATGACCAGGCAGAGGCCAACGGTTTAAGGACCTACTTCTACAAAGAGATCCATGACGGCACAAAGGTCTGTGCATGAGGATCTTTTTGAAGGATCAGATCCTAATGTTCCCGTCAGACTGTGTGCAGAGACTGCTTGGTAGCTTTGAATCCTGTTTGTTCCCAACTAATCAACTTTCCAATGGTTCTCATTACTAATTTATTTGCAAGTCTTTTTAAATCTATATTTGACATTGGATAAAAGGATGTATGTAGTGGATAAAAGGTTTACTCTATGTTTTAAACCTACCGGTATAAATTTGTCTCAATTTCAGGACAATTTTCAGAGTTTCAACAAAACCCTTCTTAATAATGAGGATTTTTTCCCCTAAAAATTTATGTAAGTGAAAACTCATCAAGATCTGGATATTTTCTGATCTTTATTTCTTACTCTGTGCTGCTCCTTTTTTCTTTTCTTTTTTTTTCTTTTATAGTTGTAAAAATTCTTGATCATTCCCACTGAGTAAAACTTGTTTAAACTGTTTATCCCCATAAATTCCCAAATTTATTTCTAAGTAATTTAAAATATACTGCAGTTTACCTTCATGCCACTTATTTTTATTGCCACAGACAGGAAATTATTTTGTGAAGGTGGACTCACAGATGTGCAGTTACACATAGACTCTTTGATGTCTGCCCTGTGCTATTTAACTGTGTTATCATTTTGCAATAAATTATCATAAAAACCCAGTGCTTTGTCTGTTTTGGTCCCAATGAACTGCTCATTAAAGCCCACACAGAGGCATAATCTGAAATAATGATATAATTTATCTCACTTTGTTGTACCGTGTGAAGATTACTTCTATCAGTGCAAATTAAATCAATTCTAGAGTAAGAGATGCATCTCAGAGTAATTTCTCTTATGCATTTCTCTCCAAATATCCGCAAGCTGTAGTTTAGCTAGCTTTTCTGAGAGTATTCATGTCTTTTTCCTTGCTCTCTTTCCTTGAATATTAACAATTTTTCTTGTTAGAGCCCAGTTAAAAGATCAATATACAGCATCATTTTGATGTGTTCAGCTGAAATTATGAGGGGGGGTAATGTTTATATATATATATATATATATATATATATTAGGCACATAAGATTCTTTGATGTGATATAGAAAATCAGGTGCCTCCTCAGATGTATCAAATAACTTTGTGTTTGTTGTTGTACACATATATGACTGGATGGGATACTGCAAAGCAAACTAGATTTTTTTTACTTTCAGTCTTTTTTTAAATGGAATATACTGCATTTGTCTGCAATATATTTCTATAATGACACCAATCAGACTCCTTTATAAGAAACTAGATTCCATTTCTTTTTCCAATCTGAGTATTTTTCCTCATTCCTGAATAGATTGATTCAAGGATTTTTGCCATATACCAAGTGTTTGACCTGCCTGTATGGTATAACCTACTTCATTGTAAAAAGTTAAGAATTACTTATTGGCATAGAAGGAAATGAAGTCTGCAGGCAGCCTACTGAGTTTACATTCAGACTCCAAATGCCATGTAAAAAAAAAAAAAAAGGGCTAACAACAGAAGCATATTGTGAGACCAGGCAACCCCTGATGACATTTATAAAAATTACAAGTTCCAAATTTTATGTCCACACTGCCAGGAAACTATGACTAAAGTATGTGTGTGTATTCAGGCACATATTTCTACTTGACCCACTAAGTCTGCTGCAAAGTTTTCCTTTCAAGCATTGAAGGAATGTGTATTGTTTTTGCTGATACTTTTTATGCATGTATAAGTGTTTCTTCACCTCTGATTAAGGTGAAAATCAGAATTCAAAGACATGGCAATGATTCATTTAAGATAATGTTTTTTATTCTATTCAAAAGCAAATTTATTCCTCTTTCTTCACTGTCTGGCTTCATGTGGGATCAGACTTCAAGAGATCCCAGATTATGAGTTCCAAGTTCAAGAACTTTTTTCCTATTCACTTCAAAATGAAATTTATTAGCCATTTTTATATTTGTGACCAGCAACCCCTGCTTAAAGGCTCTCATTTGTTTTGTACCTTGTCACTAATTTCTTTTGAATCTGATTCCAATACACTTAGTGAACACCTTGCAAAGAATACTACCCAATTATCCAGTTCTTTTTGTAACCCTTTTTATCTTTTAAGAAGTTATAACATAGAAAGGCACATGTAGTGCAGGTTATTGTTCAATACATTTCCAGGATATCTCAATAGTCAGCACTAGTCTGATCTGGATACAGGGCAGTTTGAGGTTGAGTCAATGACTGCTGCAATAATGATTAATTAATATATTTGTTACTTGTTTATGGAATGATTATTTTTAAGTTTAACATGATTTTACATGTAATTGATGACTTAAGACTTATTGGCCAAGAGATCTCACACAAGGAGAGAGTTATTCTCATGGGTGTACTCTCCTTTGGAAGGTAAATCCAAGCACACACACTGATACAAAATTAATAATGTTGTTGGCATAGCTACAGAAGCCAGTTCCATAGTTTCTGAGCTCTAACACATCACTAGCTTTACAGGTGCAGAGTCTCAACAGACAGTGGTGGAGTCCAGTTCCACTCAACAAAGTGGGGAGGAAGCTAGATTTGGGATCCAGGAGGACTGCTCAAAGGTGGTACACTCCTTGCACAAAACTGAGTTTTTCAGGGTCCTTAAGTGGGGAATCACACAGGGTCAGTAAGGGGCAAGCAATAGGGATCTGACACTGTTCAGACCTTCTTCCTTCTCTGTCTTGGCCAGAGGGTCACATAAGAATCCACAGGGCTGAGGGCTGCAAAGTGCCACACATCCTGTGTGACACACATTTGACAGCCTGTCGCACATTCCTGCAGCGCATCTGAAATAACACACATTCAGTTGGACTACAAAAATAGCCTGTGATATTTGATGCCAGTGACCAGGGGCCACTATGGTACCTACTGAACAGGCAGTGTCACTGCTCCCTGTGCTGGGTCCAAGCATGAAAGGAAGCTGCTGAAAGGAAATGTCATTAGTTTCAGCAAGAACAAATGGGGCATGTGGCAGCAGCAGAAACAATAAGGGGCCTAGTACTGGCCCTAGCTTTGTTCCCAGCATCCTCATCAGGAAGTATCATCATTGACCCCAGAAAGCCAGCAGCCACTGAACCCAGATACCCTAATACCCTCCAGTACCTACCCATCTACCCAGCGCCTGCCAATCCCAGGTTCAGCTCCCAAATTTTATTCATCTCTGTGTCCTACCCTACTTGGGGGAGGGCACACTGACCATCAGCTGAAGTTTGTGGTTATATATAAATCAGCTAATTCAATGTTTTGTGTAAAATGTCACACACAGAGTGGCACAAAACTTGGCACTTATAAGCAGAATCTGTGGATAAGGTTCACAGCTACTCTGCAACCAGGGGTGCAGGATTCCTTCTGTAGTTCTAGTCAATGGATAATGACCCCTGTCACGTGAGAAGGGTATTACTGTCTTAGGGCTCTGGCTCATGCCAGCTGACTGGGTCAAGGAAATAACTTTCAGCACTTTACCAGTAGTCCTCTATCTCATACTTTTACAGCATTGCCATCTCCAAGCATTAAAAAATCGTAAATAAGGCCCCAAACATTTGCCTAAAAATAATGAGATTTTAAAAATAACATATTTTAGATTCTTTTTCTTTGTCTTCTGGTATTAGAGCATTTAGGGTTCATGTTTTTAAGTTCTCCTCCACCATCATGGGGTTAGAAACGAGACTGCCAACACCAAAAATTTAAAAATCATGAGTCAGGCCTTAAAAAATGAGATTGAACATAAGAATGGCCATACTGGGTCAGACTAACGGTTAGAGCCCTGCATGGATACAAAAATGTGGATCTGCATCCGATCCGCATCCACTAGTATCAACTCGCAATCCGACCCATGATCTGCTAGCCATCTTTACCGGCATCTGCACCTGCAGCAGCAAGCCGTCCAAAAGGGCTAGCAATGTGTGTGTGTGGCGGGGGCGGAGAGAAGGGAGCGAGTGGGGGGCAGGGCCTTGCAGGGAAGAGGCAGTGCGAGGGTGGGAACTGGGGGTAAGGGGCAAAACAGGGGGGAGTTTTGAGGAGAAGGGATGGCATGGAGGGGGCGAGGCTGGGGGGAAGGGACGTTACATCACATGCTGCTCCTGGGGGCTTGCGAGCAACAGCACACGGCAGCAACAGTGCGAATTGCATCACAGTGGGATGGAGGGGTGGGGTGCCGGGGCCTCCAATCCCCATGCCCAATGGGCCCTGAAGGGGATGCTGGTGCTTCCTGAGGGGCCTGAGCTGCTGGACAGGAAGTGGCATGGCGAGCAGGTACTGGACAGCCCCAACTCCGACCTGCCACCCAGCCCCAACTTCTAGCTGCCAGCCCCGAGTGTGCTGCGCCCCCCAGGCCGCCCGAGCCAGAAGTCGCGGGCCAGGAACCGCCGGAAAGTAGAGCCCTGCATGATTGTATCTGCATCTGATCCACTATCTGCAAAAATGGTCCACGGATCTCAGCAGATTTTCAGGGTTCTATTAAGGGTCCATCTAGCCCAGTATCTTCCGACAGTGGCCAATGTCAGGTGCTTCAGAGGGAATGAACAGAACAGGTAATTATCAAGTGATCCATCCTCCTGTCACCCATTCCCAGTTTCTGGCAAACAGTAGCTAGGGACACTTCAGAGCATGGTTATGCATCCCTGTCCATCCTGGCTAATAGCCATTGATGGACCTATCCTCCATGAACTTATCTAGTTCTTTTTTGAACTCTGGCCTTCACAACAACCTCTGGCAAAGAGTTCCACGGGTTGACTGTGCTCTGTGTGAAGAAATACTTCCATTTGTTTGTTTTAAACCTGCTGCCTATTAATTTCATTTGGTGACCCTAGTTCTTGTGTTATCAGAAGGAGTAAATAACACTTCCTTATTTACCTTCTCCACACCAGTCATGATTAATATATACCTTTATCATACCCTCCTTTAGTCATCTCTTTTCCAAGCTGAAAAGTCTCAGTCTTATTAATCTCTTCTTATATGGAAGCTGTTCAATACCCGTAATAATTTTTGTTGCCCTTTTCTGTACCTTTTCCAATTCCAATATATCTTTTTTTGAAATAGGGCGACCAGATCTGCACACAGTATTCAAGATGTGGGCGTACCATGGATTTATAGAGAGGCAATATGATATTTTCCATTGTATTATATATACCTTTCATAATGATTCCCAACACTCTGTTAGCTTTTTTGCCTACTGCTGCACATTGAGTGGATATTTCAGAGAACTATCCACAACAGTGGTGGGCAACCTGCGGCCCATGGGCCACACGCAGCCCATCAGGGTAATCTGCTGGCGGGCCACGAGACAGTTTGTTTACATTGACTGTCCACTGGCATGGCCGCCTGCAGCTCCCAGTGGCCGCGGTTTGCCATTCGCAGCCGATGAAAGCTGTGGGAAGCAGCAGCCAGCATGTGCCTGCAGTCCGCGCCACTTCCTGCAGGGAACGGTGAACTGCAGCCACTGGGAGCTGCGGGAAGCCGTGCTTGCGGATGGTCAATGTAAACAAACTGTCTCACGGCCCTCCAGCGGATTACCCTGACAGGCTGCACCCACCACTGATCCACAATGACTCTAAGATCTCTTTTGTGAGTAGTAACAGCTAATTTAGACGCCATCATTTTATATGTATAATTGGGATTATGTTTTCCAATGTACATTACTTTCATTTATCAGCTTTGAATTTCATCTGCCATTTTGTTGCCCAGTTACCCAGTTTTGCAAGCTCCCTTTGTAACTCTTTGCAGTCTGCTTTAGATTTAACTATCTTGAGTAGGTTTGATCATCTGCAAATTTTGCCACCTCACTATTTACCCCTTTTTCCAAATCATTTATGAATATGTTGAATAGTACTGGTTACAGTACAGACCCCTGGGGGACACTTCTATTTACCTCCCTCCATTCTGAAAATTGGCTTTAACACTATTGAGTTTTTTTTAAAGTAATACAGTTTAGGAGTTTTTTTATTTGCCTTCTGGTTTTTGAGCCTTTAGTGTACACTTGGTTCACATTTTCAGTCTTTTCTCCACAACCATATAGGCTGGAAATTTACTATTTTTAAAATAAAAGCTGACATTCTCATGTATTCATATGATTCCAGAAGCTAAGGCTTCAAGAAAAACAATTATAAGACTCATGATAAAATCATGGAAGTTGGAAATACAGTATTGCCAATCTGAAGAGATCAAAAATCATGAGTCAGACGTGCTCAGAGATCAAAAATCTTGAGACTGCCTGAAAAATTCATGAGGGGTTTTTGTTGTTTTAAATTAAATCGTGTTTCTTACTGGACTTTTTAACAGCCTTCTATTCCTCTGCCAATAAGTTCAGGTTGAAAAGTCAACCTTTAACGCGCACACAAAAGCACACCTTTTCCTGGCTGCTCAGATGTAGACTTCACTTACTGTCTCCTCACCCCGATATACGGAAATTGCCATCAATTTCCTATTACAGTCTTGATCCAACAGCAACACTTCTCTGCCTCCCTCTGCCCAGGGCTTCTCTCTTTGAGCCCAGTGGCACCATTTCCACAATTCCCCCCCTCATCTCCCGCTTTCCTGGGGGAATCCCAATGATACCACTTCCCAGTTCCCCTGCCTCCTGCTCTTCTGGCGCCTCTCCTCTGCCCAGGTCCCACCAGCACCACTTCCCCAGATGCCCTCTCTGGCTGCCACGATTCCCCCTTGCCTGCCTTTCGCTGCCCTGGGCTCCTCTCTCTGCTCTAAGGCCAGACATGAAGGCAGGGCTCAGTGTCAGAGCAGGTCCATGTGCCCACCACAAGGCTCTCACACAGAACGCTGCCCACATGCCAAGCCCTGAAAATTGCAGGATCAGAGGAGCTTCTCACATCATCGGGACAGCTCCTCTTGGAGGCAAGAAAATCCTGCAACTTGCAAGAGTTGACCACGCTGCTCCCTGCCCCTGACTGTTAGGAGGGGAAACTCCCCCTTTCTGACTACCCCCAGGCCAGAAGAGCTGCCATTCTATCTCCACCATCTCTCACTCCCCTCATCCACTCTCCTGTACCCCTAAATCTGCTGCCTGCTCCCCTCAGTGCCCTGCTGCCCTCACTCTCTGCATGCACCTCTCACTGCTCCCATTTTGCCTGTGAATGTGGCTTCAATCTCATTGAAAACAATCAGTGATGACAGCCAACTTTATTAAGGGCAGCCTCACTTCCATATGCAGATAAACTGTAGGGAAATGGCAGCTATTTGGCTTCAGTCCCATTGACAATAATAGGAGATGGTGGAATAAGGGAAAAATATGAGTTGGCAGCCTTTCATCCTGTTTTCCTAAGACAGGTAAAAAACCTTCTCCCAGATCACTAGACTCATGATAAAATTGTGCAAGCTGGCAATACTGGAATCACTGCCTTTATTAACCTCCCCTCCTACCATTTCATCATGTATCTGCCCATGTATCTGGCCTATCTACCTCTCAGGAAGGCACACCCAGAGGGAATCTAAAAATCTACACATCTCTCTTAACCTCAGTGGCATTCAATTTTCTACAGCTAGCTAATTTAAGATAGCAACGTTTGGCGGAGAAGCTTGTTGTTCACACACATCTGTCTTGTAAAAAGAGTTTCAAATGCAGAAATCAAGAAGACTTAGATACTACATTAAGACTTAGATACTACAAGAAGACTTAGATACTATAGTGTGAGTGTTCTAGAAATGCCTAAAATTAATTTATTAGAATAGGCAAATACTCACACTTGAGTTTAGTGTTCAAGTCCAGAGGGCAAAGCTATAGCGAGTGGACTGCTAGTACTAATCATTCTTGATCCTGACATTACTTCACTTTGATCTTGTGCACTCCCTACCAAAGTACCAGAATCACTGTATAAGAATCATATAAGTCAGAGATAGGAAAGATCTAGTTCTTCTCAGTGTGGGGAAGAAGGAAAGGGAAAGGCATATGGACCACTCCATGTATAAAAAAATTTAAAATAAAAATTGATACATGATTTAAAGGGAATTTTTTGTTCTTTATTGCTTTCATTTCTAAGAGTATCCTAGATATTTGCCTACAGAGCCAGCATTTTCATAGTAATTCCATCCATCACTGTCCTTAGATAGTCTGCTACACTTGTGGCCTAGCCTTAAAATGAGCTGAAAATCTTGCTCATAATGCAGATATAGTGCTATGATGATAGTGCTGCTGATCAGGCAATTACAGACAGGGTTTTGCTAAATAAATAAATAATCACCTATTATGCTGTAGCTGCCCCTTTTACACTGCTTTTGTCATGAGTCAGCCTCTTCATTATAAACCAATAGTTTCACAGCTGTAAAATTTCCATTTGAATTTCCACATACATCTGACGAAGTGGGTATTCACCCACGAAAGCTTATGCTCCAATACGTCTGCTAGTCTATAAGGTGCCCCAGGACTCTTTGCCACTTTTACAGATCCAGACTAACATGGCTACCCCTCCGATACTTGACTTCCATTTGAATTGAAACCCTGAAGTGTAAAAACCCTACATGGATCTTCATCACCATCATCATCAAGTTACAAGGGAGTAAAAATTATATTATATTATTTTCTGATTTTGCATGATTTTTTGCACTCTTAACACTGAAATAAATCCTGTAGTTTTCAAAATGTGATTTCTGTCCAATCCTTAGTGCCCAGTGTATGCAAGTTCATTTGGTTGCCTGCTTTGGGGCGAGTACCCAACCGCAGTTCTGGTATAGTGCTGTGCTACTGACATTGTACTTCTGGTTGAGAAGGCCTTCCCATTATTTCAGATGCTAATCACATTCCAAAAATACTTACTCTCGGGGCTGAAATTTTCTCAAGCTTACAGCCCAAAGGTAATGTTTTAAACATTTGGTAAATTTCTCTTTAGACTTTGTTTTCCATCATCTACTCAACTTTTCAGATGTATATCTTTTGTGCTCAAGTAGTACGTATCATCATGTCAATCTCTGACGCCTCCGACTATAGCTGCCTATTTTCCTCATAACTTAAGAAACCCTCTTTTATCTTAAATAGTAAAGGCTTGTGCTTAAAAGGTCCGAGCTTTATTCCTTGCTTACAACTGTGTGTCTGTGTGTATGGTGCCACAGCAAGATAGGCTGAAAATTTAAGTGGCCTCGTCCAAAACTTGAAGTTTGCCCTGGATTGTCTATTCTCTCGTCTGTTCAGTTCAGTTCACTGAGTGTTCTCAGTGTATAAAGTGCCTTTGACATGTCTGAGGAAATTTAGTTTTTAAAAATTCAAGCTATAAGTTTTAGAAAATTGCATTCTCTATATCTACAGTATTTCATTTTTTTCACTAACTTTTAAACAATGTACAATACTAGGGTCTAATCTTGTACCACTGGTAATAAGATTATTTTAACTTTATGGGAGTAGGATTAGACCTCTAGTACCTAGAGTCTATAACCTCAAAAATATTTTGGTGCCTATCTCCCATTGAAATAAATGGGAGTTAAGCAATTAAATACCTTTGTGTATCTGGGCATAGGTCAGTATAGCTACTCAAGTGCCTATGAGTTTTGCTGAAGCATTGCACCATGAAATAAACTCAGTAATATTTATTTCAATGATTAGATATTTAAAAAAAAAAACAACAACAACAAAAAAAAAACACTGGTAGGACAGAGCACACGCATTTTAATGTAAACATCATCATTGGAGTGTCTCCTGAATACTACCGGATGGATAACATCAACCTTAATTGTGCCCCACATAATTTTCAAGGCAAACCTTTTAGGGAAAAGAGAAATAAAGATGCCTGTACTTAAAAATGACGTTAGCTGAGTGAACAAGAGAAGCCTCCCAACCACTAAAAAGACCTCTCACAATAAAATGCCGTGGTTCTGTTTTGCAAAGACACTTTTGTAATCACAAAGCACAAACTTTCCATTATTTTTGCTACGATACCTATGACTTTGTCTCCATGATTCTAAGGCTTTTCTGTAATAGTCCATGAAAATCCTGTGGCACAACCACGGCAGCTTTGTTCATGACGGGTGAAATTTTGGTCCCACTGAAGTCAATGGGCGTTTTGGCATTGGCTTCAGTGGAACCAGGATGTAACACTGTGGAAATGATTTATAGGGCAGGTCTACACTTAAAACGATGCAGCAGCACAGCTGTAGCGCTTCAGTGAAGACGCTGTCACACCAAAAGGAAAGCTTCTCCCGTCGGCGCAGTTAATCCACCATTGCAATAACTATCTTGACGGGAAAAGCCCTCCTATCGATATACCGCTGTCTATTCCGGGTTTAGGTCGGTATAACTGTATTGCTCAAGGATGTGGATTTTTCACACCCCAAGCAACGTAATTATACAGTGTAAGTTTGTAGTGTAGATTTGGCCAACATATGGCTATATCTTTTCCTCATATGGTGCATATGTAGTCTATGGTTTGTACAGCATATGTGCTGCATTTAGTATAGGGAGGAATAATTAATTCTGCATAATCACTCTGGAGTTATTAGGTCTTATTAACTCTGAATTTCTTTGCTTATGTCAGACCCTTAATATTTCCCTTTGACTTGTTGTTTAATACCACAGTGTATGGTTTGCCTTCAAATAAAACGCTGGCATCCGTCCAGTTTTCAATCCAAAAGCATAGCTTTATGACTCAAATCAAAGTTACTATACTGAGTGCAACAGCTCATTAAAAACACAATCTCCAAAGGCTGGAAGCCTTTAAGGCCACTTTCGTACATTATAAATGTAGGGTTTATAAAAATTCTATTTTGAAGACAGGGGGAAAACATTAAAACTTTACTTGTTTCCTTTACTTGTTTTTCTTGACAACCAACAAGTCAGTGCCCAGTGTCACTTAAGAGAGACAGGATACTCTTGTGATGTGGTACCAGACTTTCTAAAAAGCTCAGCTCCCATTTAGACACCTAAATAAAGGCCAGATTTTCTAAAGAACTTAGCATGCAATTTGTGTCTAATTCAGTGCTTAAAAGGCAGCTGAGTTCTTAGTGATACATAATTGCTTAAAGGTGGATTCCAAAGTAAAAGATCACATTCTGCCTCAGCTCAGGGGAGAAACTGCTCTGCAGATTGAAGGGAAGGCTTGTATTATTATTTATTATTTGTGTTGCACTAGCGCTTGTGGGCAACAGTCATGAGGTAGGTTTCCATTGTGCTAGGAACTGTACCAGGCCTGCTGACAGAGGGTCGGGGGGCAAAGAGGGCAGTGGCCCAGGGGCCTGGCGATTTAAAAGGGCCTGCAAGCCCCGGGCCCTTTTAAATCACCCGGGATGGCCACTGGGCTCCTAGGGACACATGGGGTGGTAGTGGAGGTGGCAAAGCCATCCAGGCAGTCATGTGGAAGCCCTGGCTCTGCCAGAAGAGCACCCATTGAGTGTTCTGCCCTGGGGCCCGCAATTGCTGTTGGTGGACCTGAACTGTACAAACAGAACAAAAGAAAGTCCCTGTCCCAGAGAGCTTGCAGTATAAGTAGGAGCACTTTAGTCTCCTTGTCTCAGATTTCTGCAGAATTTAAAGATGTGCTGCAAAGCAACAAAAAAATCCAAACTATCTGTATAAGCATGTGTCACCTGTCCATAACTGTGGTATCTTGGCAACATACACACCAATCAAAGATCACATTAACTATGTCTGAAAGAACCTTGTATTCCAGCCTCTCCTTGTTTTTGACACTTTCTTATGTGGGTTATTCTCACTTTTTCTCCTGGGAAAACACTGTAGGGAAACTTTTATGTATGTATTTATTTATTTACTTATTGTTGCTATTTACTGCTTGCATATGATGCAAAGACACCCTCAATTATTATTTTAATGATTTTTTCTGCTGTTTTTCCCCCAGCATGAAGATTGGGACTGATTTTCCTCTCACATACACTGGTTTTACACCAGTGTACTACTTTTGACTTCAATAGAGTTACTTCTGATCTAGGCCAATGTAAACAACACACACACACACACTTACTCCTAGTCCTTTTCTCCACTAAGAAAGCAGGTGTGTTTTTAAGACATTAGCTAACACACATTAAAACTTTAGTGCAGATAAGGCAAACTCTAGTTTTAACACGTGTTAACTGATCAAGGTAAATCCAAGCTTCTCTACTAGGATTTGGGTTTCTCTTTCTTTTGCCAATTAATTTAAAGGCTAGTGTGTTCATTCCTCAAATACTTGTTTTAGGCAACAGAAGTTTGTGTTTTACCCTAGGATTTTAAAACATGTTATCTGTTGTATTTTAAAAAAAACACCTTTCTGCCTGGGATGGACAAGACCAGAGGGCTTGTCTTCAATGGAAAAAAGGTGTGTTCTGTTAACCTGTGTTTGGTAGTATGTGATATATGAGGCCTGGTCTACTCTTAAAAGTTTGTTGGTGTAGCTGTGTCAGTTGGGGATGTGATTTTTTTGTTGATATAGCTGTCAGCAAAATTATACTGGCAGAAAAAATCCTTTTGCCTATATAGCTTGTTTTGCTCAGGGAACCAAATAAATTATACCAGCAAATGGACTTTTTTGCCTGTATAAACAATGTCTACACTAGGAGGGTTTGCTGGTATAGCTATACAAGCAAACCTTTTATGTGCAGGCAAGGCCTGACATGAAGTAAAATCCTAATGAAGGCAAGGTAGTTTGTAGTTTTAACACAAGTAGAGTTTATCTACATATGGAGATATTCCAGAATAGCTAATTTAGAATAACTCCATGTGTGGATGCTCTTATTGTGGAATCAAGTGCTTTTCTCTATATCAGTTTAATCCACTTTGCATTTGTCAACGCCAGAGAAAAGGACATTGCAGTAATTGAAACACAAGCTGATGAGAGGGTGGAAGAGATTTTGAGCTCTGGATAAAAAGGCCATATTTTAGAGATGTTTTGCAGAAAGAATTGGCAAAATTTAGATATAGCATGGATATGAGGACCTAGAGAGAGGTCCAAGTTGAAGACGGCACCCAGGTCATGAGCCAGAGTGACAGGTAGAATGCTGGTGTTGTTCTCAGTGATTGAGATAGAAGGTACCAGGCAGGGGTTAGGTAGGAAGATTAATTTTTAGCCATGTTTAGCTTGCCCTGATGGCCAGACATCCACAAGGAGATGTAAGAGAGACAGGTTGAGATTTTAGTTTGGACAGAAGGAGACAGGTCTGGAGTTGAGAAGTAGATCTGTGAGTTGCCAGCATGGAGATGGTAGTTGAATTTGTGTTTGTGGATAAGATTAGATGTAGAGGGAAAATGAAAGGGAACCAAGGACAGAGCCCTGTGGAATCCCCATAGAAAGTTGGAGGGTGGTGAGAAGGATCCTCCAAAGGACAAGGTGGGGATCAATTAGAGAGGTAGGAGGAGAACCTGAATAGAACAGAGCCACGGAAGCCAAAGAGGACATTTCTAAAAGAAGAGTATGGTCAAAGGTGCCAAAGGTGGCAGACAGATCAAGGAGGAGGTGGATGGAGTACTGGTTTTGAGCTAGGAAGAGGTTAGAGCCTTTAGAGTGGTTTTTCAGGATAGTTTAAAAAGCAGAAGTTGGATTGGAGAAGGTCTAGGATGGAACTGGAGGAGATAAATTCCAGATAGTGATTGCACACAGTGCCTTTAATAAACTTAGAGATAAAAGGGAGAACGGAGCTTGGGGTGGTAGTTGGAGGTGCAAGTGGGGCCAAGGGTAGGACTTTTTAAGATGGGGGGAGACTAGGGCCTGGTTGTATTGTGAGAGGAAAGAGCAATATGAGAGTGAGAGGTTAAGGAGAAAAATAAGTGTGGAGATGAGAGTGAATGTGAGGGAGATCTGGAGATGGAATTGGAGGGGATGCGATCACTGGGGCAAGAGAAGAGTGACTAGAAACTTCTGCATCTGTGATAGGAGAAGGAGGTGAGAATTGTAGGAGAGGAAGGGGGAAGGGAAGGCAACATTATAATTTGTTTAAGCTGCACTGAAATAAGGCACTATTACACTGAAACAAGTGTCCATACAGGGTTTGCACCAGTTTAATTTAAATCAGATTTAGGGCATGGCTACACTTGCAGATGTAAAGCGCTGTGAGTTAAACCAGCCCTTGGAGACCGCAGCAGGGAAAGCGCTGCCATGTGTTCACGCTGTCAGCTGCAAGTGCAGTGGCGTGACTACATTTGCACCACTGGCAGCGGCATTGGGAGCGGTGCATTATGGGCGGCTATCCCACAGAGCACCTCTTCCCATTCTGGCGCTATGGCTTGTGGGAAGGGGGCGGGGAGGTGCAGAGCATTCTGGGTCCTGTCCTAATGCCCCATAATGCATCGCTTCACATCCCAGCAATCCCTGTGCTTCCATCCACATTTGGTGCCATCTTTCAACATTTTTTGTACTGCGCACTCTGTCTTCCCTTTCGATCTGCAGGAATGGATCCTGGACTTGGGAGGAATATGCTGATGGGTTTTGCCAGCACGTCACAAATTGCAGTTGAGTTACTCCTTAAGCTACAAACTGACAGTGAGGAGTCCAATGATGATGTCGACTTGCGTAACGCATACGACATGAGATTGCTTGTGGCATTCACGGACATGCTCACCACAGTCGAACGCCGCTTTTAGGCTCGGGAAACAAGCACTGAGTGGTAGGATCACATCGTCATGCAAGCCACGAGCAGTGGCTGCAGAACTTTCAGATGAGGAAAGCCACTTTCATGGGACTGTGCTGAGCTTGCCCCCACCCTGCGGCGCAAGGACATGAGATTGAGAGCTGCCCTGCCAGTGGAGAAGCGGGTGGCTGCACTTCAGGCTGGCTAAAATGCATGGTGATGGGGGTTGAGTGCAGTGGGTAAGGGCTGTAATTTGCAGGGCTGGGTGGTGAAGCTACAGGAGTTGGAGGCAGCTGGTGACGATAAGAACCCAGATGTTGGGGAAAGAGGATTGGCGGTGACATGGGGGCACAAGGGAGAGAGTTTTGGGACAAGGGCTGCGGGGGGGGGGGGAATGGGGCGGGCATGGATGTGCTCCGTCTGCATTGCTACAAGCGCCTGCATCGAGTCCTCTTGGTGCTCCATGATGCTTAGCAGCCGCTCCGTGCTTTGGTGCCAGCGATCCACATTCTGCTGGCGGAGCCTCCTTTCAGTCTCCTGCCACTCCTGCACTTTTTGATTTTCATTAAGGGTCCTCTTTGCTTCTTCGTGGATGCTTCCTGTTTCTTTGGAGTCTTTCGGCCCTTGGTAACTTGCAAGTGTAGCCAAGCCCTTAGTTAATGCTAAACTGATCCTTGTCAGGTGTTTGCACTGACTCTAACTGGCTTCAGTGAGAGTTCTACCTGAGTACAGGCTGTGGAATTTGGCCCATAGTCATTGGAAGTAAAATAAAATAAAATTTAAACATTCATAATGGAGCTGTAATCAGTTAAATTACTTCAAATTAATGTAAGGATGAAAGTAACAGAATCTTATTCTTAATGGTAAGACTTCATAGAATATCAGGGTTGGAAGGGACCTCAGGAGGTCATCTAGTCCAACCCACTGCCCAAAGCAGGACCAATCTGCAATTTTTGCCCCAGATCCCTCAACGGGCCCCTTAGGGATTGAACTCACAACCCTGGGTTTAGCAGGCCAATGCTCAAAACCACTGAGCTATCCCTTCCCTTGCTAGACTTAGCAAGGCCATTCTATGTAGCTTCACTTAGGCCTGGTCTACATCTAAAACAAGTGACCTGCAGCCCACAAGACAGTGAAAAATGTCATACTCTGTGCAGTGTACTTAGGATCTAACCCCTTCTGTAGACACAACTAGGTCAATAGAATAATTCTTCTGTCAACCTACCTAGTACCTCTCAAAGAGGCAGATTTACTACAAGGTGATAGAATAACCCCTTGTTGTGCTGTAGTGGCTACACTACAGTGCTATGGTGGCATAGCAGCAGCACTATGCTGTAGCACTCCTCGTACTACATACTTGTACTTAAATTACAAGAACACGGTGTTAAGGGCACTTAAATATTTTGGAGTTGGGCCTGAATAGGGTGACCAGATGTCCCAAGTTCATAGGGACAGTCCCAATTTTGGGGACTCTTTCTTATATGGGGACCTATTACTCCCCACCCCCGTCCCGATTTTTCACACTTGCCCTCTGGTCACCCTTGGCCTGAATTTAAAGAACTTGAAAGCAATTAAGCATTTGGATGTCCTCACTCCTGTTTCTCCTGACACTCCTGTTTTTCCTGTCCTCACTCCTGTTTCTCCTGACACTCCTGTTTTTTCTGTCCTCACTCCTGTTTCTCAGTTCATTGTTTAAGGGGCATAAGTCTTTTGGATGAGAATTTATGATCAATAGATCCCACAATACTCTCCATAAATAGGATGTTAACCGTAGTGTCTGGGACAAATTTCAGTTTAAGTAGGTACATTCTGCCTGCCTAAAATACCCCTTCAGTTTCACTTTAATAAGGTATTCTTGATTTTCATCGATAAACGACTGAGTTACTACATTGCTGCATGTCATTATAAACAGTTGCCTCTTTGCACCGTGGTGGCATTTCAGTGGTTGATGACGTGATCTCATATATTTTTTTAATCCATTTGAAATATAAATATAAGACCATTACATTTTAAGATCACCCTATGAGATACAGTAGCAAAATAAATTTGTATGATAGCATCATCTATTAAAATAATAAACACACTAAGACAACTGAGTCTTAACAACGTTAGGGCTGTTAATATAGGAAGAGAGGAGACAAGTGTTCAACTTTATTACTATGCTCATAATAATATGTACACAAAAGCAGATACAATAAATTAATGGAAAAGTATTTCTGTGTTGTAACTTAGCACCCATTTTCTTGTTCTAGTTCCAGACAGGAACTTGTGCTCTAGGTTCTTTACACTTTACCATTCCCAGCTCCTCAAAACACCACAACATTAAGATATATAAAAACAAAACAAAAACCCTAAAATAGCATAGCCAAGGGATAAATCTTTTGGTCTTTCTGCAAAATGTAATTTGTGACAGGGTAGTCCACCCCCTTAAGAGTCATGGTGACTAGGGGTCAGCCCATCCCCATCCTGTGATGTGGCCCTTTAGGGTTTTGAAAGGTCTTATATGTACAAGGACCTAGGAGTTATAGGTAGATAGGAAGCAGTCCTGGGAATACGTAGTGTTTGGGAGGAAATCCCATCACTGTTTCTTTATGTGCTCAGGACCCGGAGGAGTCTTGCACAGCGGATGAAGCCAGGTACTCCTCTCACCCAACCAAT
This sequence comes from Caretta caretta, assembly GCF_965140235.1. NCBI lineage: Eukaryota > Metazoa > Chordata > Testudines > Cheloniidae > Caretta > Caretta caretta. The sequence continues at coordinate 204,561,348 of NC_134207.1, read as the reverse complement.
TGGTATGAGCTTTAGGAAGGGGACCAGCTTATATGTTCCCTCATACCAGGAGAAAGCTGCCTGCTGAACCCTCTGAGCTGGGGGACTAATTGTGGAAAAGGGGCTAGCCTAAGGAGAAGCCGGCTAAGGCCTTATAGCTGGCCTAAATTATAACCCAGCTCCATGGAGCAGAGCTGGGGGAATTCTTGCTTTACGGAGAAGCAGAGGGACTGCCTAAATTACAACTCAGCTCCAAGGAGAAGAGCTGGGGACTCCTGTCTTGAGAGTGTGACTGTTTAAAGTACAACTTCAGCTCCAGGAAGGGGACCGGGGGACCTCCTGAACAGGGACAAGAAAAACCTACTGGGACTCTTATATGGACCCAGTGTGGGTGTGAACTTGAGTGACTAAAGAAATGAGTTACTCTCTATAGAAAGAATTAATAAACCAGACCCCCATCAGGGGGGCATATGCTTTGAACTAATTGAGTCTTGAGTAATTGACTGAAGAAAGCCAAGTGGGTGCTGAGGGCAATGCACCTGCAGGACCACATGGGGGTATGTTTGAAGGCAGATCCCAATGACAGTAATTCACCATAGACACAGGAGTTACAGACCAAATTCATGTTTTTCATTTCATAACCCGCACACTACTACTGTAAGCTGCACATAGAATCAGCTAACAGCTAGCAGTTTCTAAGTTCCAAAGCTCCTGTGACTGGTATATGTTCAGCAGTGACTGTACTAACAACTAGTATTTCCCTCATCATTGTAACGGACTTATATATTCACTTTCTTCACTCCAACAGCTGTAGCCACAATATCCAGTTAGGCAGCCTCGCATTATATATTATGATGTCTTAGGGTTATATGACATGAAACAGCTCTTTCCTCGCTTAATGGATAGGGGGAATATATTTCTCATGTACATTTTAAGCACTTAAGTTTGCCAGTTCTGTGGCTTAGTCCAGAAAAATCACAACTGAATTGAAATGCCAACATCCCTGTTCCTGTTTGTGATGGGGAGTATCAGGTGTTTGCTACCTCCCTGCCAAAGGCTTGTTTCTTCAGAGTACCCTACCTTAAGGAAGGGAAGAGCAGCAAGTTGGAATGTCCAAGGTTTGCATAGACAGTCCTCCCATCAATGTTCACTCTAATTTTTGACAGGCCGTGTGCACAAAAAAATTCTTCTGTGCAAATTGTCATCCTACTATGCAAATTTTTGTGTGTGCAGTGTTTTGTCATGTGCGCAGGGTTTAGGATCTGTGTGCGTGCGCACACGCACACAGCTTAGAGGGAACAGTGACTCCCATGATCAGCTGCAGGCAGAACCTCCTGCACCTAGCAAGCCCAGGAGCAGGCAGAGGCCAATCAGGGCCCTGCAGGGTAGATAATAACTGGCTGCTTCTACTAGGGGCTAGTTCTGGATGAAGCCAAGACAGGGAAGATGGGTCCTTTGTGCTCTAAGTAACCTGGTCTGATCAGGAGACTAATCTTGCCTTGGATCTCTGTGAAGGGCTAATGTTGGTATGTTATGGACTTTAATACACAGGTGGCTGTGTTTGATTTCAGTGTTAATTTGTTTTTCTGTCATTCTGAGGTGAGGCTGCTCTGCAAGGTGCATGGCTCAAATAAGCTCTTGATGCTCTTTGCTTCACCTCAGTGGGTTGTTTTTAAGCAGGTAATAAAGGCTGCCTAGGCTTTTGCACTGCCTGGGGACTGGCTGAGTGCTGTGGCCCTGCCCAATTTCACATGCTTGACCATTGAGGTTGGACTACAAATATCACAGCAATATGTGGTGACAAAACAGTATTTCTGTTTCCCTGGCTTCTGCTCTGTCAGGAGCATTAATAAATCTGGAGGTAATTTGTCTGAGTCTCCTTTCAGCTATTGGCATGGAAGATTTTTTTTCTACCTTCATCTTTTTTTTCACACAACGAAAATTAGTGGACCAGACCCTGAGAGGTGCTAAGTACTTCAAATTCCCATTGATGTCAGTCAAAGACTTGAGTGCTCAGCACCTCTTGGGAGTCTGCCTGAGTGGTTTCAGCAGTGTAAGAATGTTTGTATAAAAAGTTGTGCCTGTTTGTCTCAATGACTGCAGCAATGTTCTCTTGCTCTGTACAGAAGCTGTGCCTGCCTCTGGTGGTCTTATTTATAGCAAAACTTTACATGAAAATCTCTATATCCTGATGAATGTCTTGTAAACAACATTTATTTGCTTAAGTGTACATTTATCTTGACTAGCTGTTACAGAATTACAGGAACTGTTATTCCACACACTTCCAGTTGACTTAATCCTATTTGCTGCCATAAACTCTGTACATATATGACCTTCAGAATTGTGTTAAATAATCTCTGCTGTAAATCAAAGTAGTGACATGTGAGTTGTTTGCATCAGGAGGGGGAAAGAGAATCAGATTTTGCTGAAATGATTCAAAGTATAGTTGAGGGAAAATGCTCTCTGTTAAAATGTAGCTTTAAAGTGACTCCCATTTTGTGTGCAGAAGAGAAGGTCAGGACCTGTTGAACGAAGTTGAACGAAGTTGATGGAGTTGAACGAAACAGGAACAAGGCGCTTATTCTAGAAGAAGAGTATCCACAGATAGAGTTAATCAGGAATAACTCCATGCTGAGACAAGCCCTCATGTACATGAATGGGTATACAGGGAACTGTATAAGAAATTGTGTGTTTAATAGCCCTTTGGCATAGATTCTGCAGTGCTCTATTCCTGTGCTGGGTGCAGGAGTGGGGGAGAGGGCCCAAAAGGTGCTTTGGTGCCCTTTTTTTGGCTATGCTGGGCATCTGGCCATCCCCAAACATAGTTTGGTGTAGTTTATAAAAGCCCCATGTAGAATGTCCAGCATATTGTGGTCTTTTCCGTTTCTCTCCCAACTTTCCAGGGTGGGGTTGCTGGTATAGAGCCATTTCACCAGCTGTGTGCCGGACAGAGATAATCCACCTTTAAGGAGGGCCATTTAAACCCTTTTTAAAGCTCATTTACATAGGACAGCACAAAATTTGGACCTTCATCTCCTCCTTATTTTATGGTTTGGGATTTTGTTAGGGGATTCTAGGGGAGGGCTCTGAGAGCACCAGCCCTGCAAGAAGGGTGAACCTATGGAGGCAGTGGAGGAGGAGCCCTGAGAAAGGCTGGGTAGGAAGAAGCCCATGGAGGCCGCAGCAAGGAGTAGGATGGAGCAGCCCTTGGCTGCTGGTTATAGGGTCCCTGGGCTGGCATGTAGGAAGAGGGAGGGCCTGTGTTCCCGTACCAGTATAGTGGCATGAGGCTAGAGAAGAGGACAAGGATGACAGAGAGTCCTGAGAAAAGGGAGTGAGGCTCACAGGGCCCAGAGTTGGAACCAAAGAGCTGATACAAGGTCTTGGACTTTCCATCTTGAAGGTGTAGACTTAAATCATGACCTGGCAGGAGGCCCAAATCACAGGAAGTGGCAGACCAAGAGTGTCTGTCAGTAGATGAAGAACGAGAGCTGTTATGCCCGGCAATGAGGAGGTACTCCCTTGGTGAATCCACCTTTTTACAGCAATGTAATTCCACCTTTTTACCAGTGTAATTCCATTGACTGCAGTGCAATTACTTATGACTCCAGTGTAACTGTGAGCAGAATCAGAACCTATATCTTTTGTCCTATACAAAGATACAGGAGTCAAATCAGAAGAGAATAGTGGTCCAAAATCTGCTTAGTTACTGCAATATCATTGACTTCAATAGGGTTGTTGGGTGTAAATGAACATAGCATTAGGCCATGTCTATATTCAGGGAGCAAATCAAGATTGTTCCTTATTCCAGCAATAGAAAAGCTTAAAACCCCCACTAGCTTTCTTTTCCTTGACCCTTCTCCAATCACAGGGGGGAAAGGGTGATTTCACCTTGAATGATCCCTTGGATTATGACAGGTTTCAGAGGAACAGCCGTGTTAGTCTGTATTCGCAAAAAGAAAAGGAGTACTTGTGGCACCTTAGAGACTAACCAATTTATTTGAGCATGAGCTTTCGTGAGCTACAGCTCACTTCACTGATGAAGTGAGCTGTAGCTCACGAAAGCTCATGCTCAAATAAATTGGTTAGTCTCTAAGGTGCCACAAGTACTCCTTCCCTTGGATTATATTAGCTACTTGTGCTAAACAATCTGTTCCATGTTGTATTTTGCTTGACACTTTGGGTACATTTCCCACACCTGAAGAAAAGCTCTGGGTGAGCTTGAAAGCTTGTCTCTCTCCCCAACAGAATTTGGTCAAGAAAAGATATTACCTCACCCACCTTGACTCTCTAATATGCTGGGACCAACATGGCAATTACAACAATACTGCATACAAAATAATAATGTAATCTTAATTGCCCAAACTCCCACAGAATATGATTTTTGAAAGATATACATTTTAAAAATTGCACTCTTTCAAAAGTTGTATGATTTGGAGGAAAGAGAAGAGAATTTAAGTGGCATTTTGGTAAGATTACTACCCCTTACCTTTTAATTAAGTGTATAAACAAGTAACAGTGTGTCCTACATCTGCCATATTGGGAACCCCCAGTTTATGAGGACAGAACTTAAAAGCTGGAAGGAACAAAGGAACACAACAATAACAGCCCTTCCCATTTTAGGGAATTGTTGAGAAACTTCTCCCACCTGCTACAGAATAACTCATTTGAGAGACACAACTAAATTGACTTGTTCTTTTTTTCCAGGTAAGGAAAAAGTCGCTGCCATAGACAGGAGTGTGTTCACTGGTCATTCTTGTTACCCTAGTAAGTGCAGTAAAGATAAACTATGTGAGCCTCTGCTCATTTAAACTACTGCTGTTTTAAAATGAAAACCATACGTATAGGGGTCTGCTTCTACATGGAATAAAACATTTCACTTCACTGCGGTTACATCATGGGTGAATTTGACCCCCATGACACACCCATCTAAATAAATGGAACAGGCTTAGCAGTTTTGGGCATTTGCACATTATAGGGTGGGGCAGCATGGCTAGGGTACATGTTCCCTTGGCATCCCTTGGGAACTCTTGTGTGTACTGAGACCAAGTACTACTTCCACAGGAAGTAAGGTTATACAGAGCCCTTCTCTCTCCCACTCCCTTGGTATGTCTACACTTCATTTACCCTGTGCATTTACCCAGCTTTGAGCCCATGTCCTACCTCCTTACCACCATCTACCCTCACAAAACCCTTATGCCTGTGTTTATATGTGCTTTGAAGACATGCTTACTTAGCCATATGGGGTCTGTTCTATTAATTTTAGATGGAATGTATGTGCCCACCCCATCACTGTGTAATATTAAACCATTTTAAACAATGTTTAGGGCTTGGCATACATAGACCTTTGCTTGCTTAGTGCCATTGCAAACACACCATTAAAAATCTTTTTATTATAGTTACATTTCAAATGCTTTAACTGTTTTTCCTTTTCCATAAAGCCTTCATTTTAACAGCCCTTGTTCCCTTTCCCTTTATCTGGGACAAGGCAGCCACCCCTAGCTCTCGCGGATAAGTCCCTGAACCAGCATAGAAAAAGGAAAAGGCTCAGAGATGAGCTGTCGCATGACTTTGGGTGCAGGTGAGATGAATATCTGGATGACTATAAGAAAAGGAGGATAGGGAAGGAGAAAGCATAGAATCATAGAATATCAGGGTTGGAAGGGACTTCAGGAGGTCATCTAGTCCAAACCCCTGCTCAAAGCAGGACCAATCCCCCACTAGATCATCCCAGCCAGGGCTTTGTCAAGCCTGACCTTAAAAATATCTAAGGAAGCAGATTCCACCACCTCCCTAGGTAACGCATTCCAGTGCTTCACCACCCTCCTAGTGAAAAAGTGTTTCCTAATATCCAACCTAAAGCAGAGAGGGAGGACCGAGTGGTCGTGCATGGGACATCATGTCAGGGAAAGGACTGAGTGCAGCAGAAGGACCTGTTTGAGTGGCAACTCATTCTTCTGACCACCAGGCTGCAGCTCCATCACCAGTGCCCACAGATTCTCTTCCATGCTTCCATGTCCTGCAACCACTGGACTATTCAGCAGTTGGAGGGACTGTGAATCACTTCATGAATTGGAATGGATAGGTGTACCCCATCCACTCTACCTCTGTACAATTGCATACAACCCATACAGGTCGGGGTAAGGAGAACAGGTACACTTCTGACATCAGCTCCACTACCAATGACACTGTAGTGCTTGCCCTTTACTTAATGGCACAGTTTTGCACACATCTGATTTCTCCCCCCCCCACACACACACTTTTCCACTTTTAGTGTTTAGAGGCAGTTGGCATGTCTGCAATGCTTTTTGAAACACAATTTTAATATTTTTGTTAATAAATTGGTTGGCTTGTACAACACAGAGGGGTGTGAGTGCTTAGGAAAGAAGGAAGAGTTAGGAAGTTGTAGCCAAAGTATTAAACCCCTTTACCACCTAAGAGCAAATACACTGTGTGTCATATAACAGTACACAGCATCAAATTCCCACCTCATAGTGGGTGGGGAAGGAGTACCACCCAGTCCTGCTCCAGCTCTAGCTGCAGTTCTTCCCTCATTCCCTCTCCACCCCCAGGTCAGCTCTGTCTCTAGCCCCAGCTCCTCCCCATCCCCAATTCTGCCCTCAGCTTCACCTTCAGCCCACGTACCTTTGCTGAGCCAACAGTGTAGTAATGGAGGGCAGACAGATTCCATTACTGGTAAGAAGGGCACAACAGGAAAAGTTTGAGCACCACTAGATTAAGACATTCTGTGTAGGGGAAAGCCTCAGCTCCCCTTTCTTCAGAGTCTGAACCTACCTCACTAGGGCCAATGGATGTGGCCCCACCATGATCGTAAGAGGACTCTTCATCATCAGACTCATAAGTGGGATCCTGTGTGTTCCAGCCTAGCCATTCTCATCATGAGAAATATAACACCTGCCTGCCCTGGTTTCAGCCTCAATATCAGCGGATTACCGAAAGGACCTTGGGCCACACACAGTTGGGGACAAGGGTGTGACAGGTTACCCCCCACTTTGGGATGCCACCTGATGTACTGGGGTACCACAGATCCTGCCTGTTGCACCAGCCTGGGCTCCCTTACACTGTCCTGCTGAAGCAGGCCTTCAAATCTCCGCCAGCACACACACAGGTAGGGACACACCCAGCTGCAGAAAGACACAGACACTGAAATCAGCTATGCATGGGAAGACTCAGCTTGGGAATTGCCCAGCACTCAAGTGCACACACCCTCTGGAGAGCAAACCCAAAATTGTATTGTCTTGCGCTGCACAGAAAACTGTACATCATAAGCTAATGAAATTCACCTCCTCCCTCAATGTGGAGGAAGATATACACAGCTTTTTGCCCCCCAGTTATGAATTCCACAAACTGATTTTAGAGAAAACAAAAACAAGTTTATTAACTACACAAGATAGATTTTAAGTGATTATAAAGGATAGCAAACAGATCAAAGCAAGTTACTGAACAAATAAAACAAACACGCAAACTAAGGCCCCATCTACACTGGCAAGTTTCTGCGCAGTAAAGAGGCTTTCTGTGCTGTAACTCCCGAGGTGTACACACCGCCAAGCCACTTAGTGCGCAGAAACTGCGCAGTTGTAGCACTCTATAAAAACCATCCTGATGAGAGGTGTAGAGCTTTCTGCACCGGGGCTACAGTGCTGCGGTGCCAATGTATACACCCTGGTCTATTACAGCCCTGCGATTGGCCTCTGGGAGGTGTCCCACAATGCCTGTTCTCACCTCTCTGGTCATTTGGTTTGAACTCTATTGCCCTGCCCTGAGGTGACCAACTGTCATCCCCACGCTGTACATTCCTTTGCAAATATGAAAGTCCCCTTCCTGTTTGCTCGATGATGCGTGCAGTGGTCTCAGTGCATCTTTCCAGATGGCCATGCCTGCTCCATGCACGAGGCAATCCCCTGCTTGGAGCAATGCCGAGCTGCTGGACCTCATCAGCATTTGGGGAGAGGAGGCTGTGCAGTCCCAGCTGTGCTCCAGCCGTAGGAATTATATATGGTCAGATTTCACAATGCATGACAGAAAGGGGCTATGACTGGGACACATTGCAGTGTAGGGTAAAAGTGCAGCAGCTGTGAAATGCCTACCACAAGGTGCAGGAGGCAAACCACCGCTCCGGTGCTGCGCCCACGGGCTGCCAGTTCTACAAAGAGCTGGATGCGATACTTGGTGGTGACCTCACCTCCACTGCGAAGACCCCTGTTGATACTTCATTTGCTCACGTGCCAGTCGAGAGTGGACCAAGCCAGAAGGAGGAAATATTGGACGAAGATGGGGAGGGGGACCCAGAGGCAGAGGATGGCTTGGAGGCCAGAGATGCATGCAATTAGGAGTTCTTTTCTACCCCAGAGGAGCCTAGCCAGTCACAGCAGTCGGATCTTGGCGAAGTGCAAACAGGAGAGGAGGCCCCTGGTAAGTGGATCTGATTTTGGGAATTGCTGAAGCGAGATGTTGGGGGCAGGAGGGTTGCAGAAAGCAGGCTTGTTTCCCACCGCATGCCTCGTCTGAGTGGCAGAACAGGCTGTTGATAGACTCCCTCACTTCACGGGACTCTCCCTCAGAGATCTCCAGGAAACTCTCTGGGAGATACTGGGCAATCTGCTGCCGCAGGTTCCTCGGCAGAGCTACTTTGTTTCTTGCCCCATTAACGGTAACTTTCCCACGCCACTGTGCCATCACGGGGGGGTGGGAGGGGGGCAGGGACCATTGCTGCACACTGGTGATCTGCATAGGGGCCGCAGGCTTGGAGAAGACCCTCCCTTGATTCTCTGCTCACCCTCAGCAGTGAGTATCTTCCATAATGATCACATCCTGTGGAAAGTGTGGGGACAGGAATGATTATCAAGCCCCCCCTACAGTGCTGGCTCTTCTCAAGAGCCATGTGCCCAGTGTACAACAGGGTCCAGGAAGAGTGATTCACCCTGCCCCTGCGGCTACTCACCATTTTGGGGGTCATGTGTGCTTGCCTGGGGTCAGCCAGTTAGTGACAGGTGTGTGAGTACTGGCTATGTTTTAAAGCACTGAATCAGACAACTAGATGGTTTTCTGTGTTGCAAACAATACTGCTTCTGTAAAATGTTGCATTTAAACTTCACAGAGATGACCTTGGGAGGCCAGCATGTGCCTGCCCTCGCCTGTAGCCACTGTCACAAAACTCTTTCCATGTACCCCACACACACACCGCCAGCACACTGTTATCAACCTCCTGGCTCCACTTTCTACCTGCAGCATTCCACTCCTCCCTCCTCACAGACCAGCAGTGTGGACTCCCACTACCCACTGCACTCAACACCCATCCCTCTGCAGTTTGGCCCTGCTGAAGTACAGCACCCGCTGCATTGTACTCCAAAGCAGAAGGTTGGGTATGATCCCTGGACATACACAAATCTGTCCCGGGACCCCTCCTCCTCTGGAGACCTTCCCTTCCCCCATCCCCCTCCCTGCTGATCTATTTTTGTCATTTGACTCTCTCCTCCGCTTGTTGTCTTTTAATGAAAGAATTGTGTCGGTTTGAAAGCAATCTTTATTCTATTAAATGAAAGAAAAAGAGCACTGCAAAGCATGTTAAACCCCCTTATTGCATCAGGTGCACCAGTCACCCCCTAGCATTACAAGCACTGCAATCCCAAGCACAGCAGCAAATATTAGTGGCTTTCAGCTTCAAATTGCTGCCTCAAGGCATCCCTGATCTTTATGGCCCAGCACTGTGCCCCTCTAATAGCCCTGGTCTCTGGCAGTTCAAACTCAGCCTCCAGGCGCTGAGCCTCTGCGGTCCAGCCCGGAGTGAAGCTTTCACCCTTCCCTTCACAAATATTCTGGAGCGTACAGCACGCAGCTATAAGCATAGGAATATTGTCATTGGCCATGTCCAGCTTCCCATACAGGCATCACCAGCGGGCTTTTAAAAAGCACACTCAACAGTCATTCTGCACTGACTCAGCCTGTTGTTGAACCGCTGCTTGCTGCTGTCAAGTTGCCCCATGTATGGCTTCATAAGCCACGGCATTAAGGGGTAGGTGGGGTCTCCCAAGATCAAAATGGGCATTTTGACTTCCGCTACGGTGATCTTCTGATCCAGGAAGAAAGTCCCTGCTTGGAGCTTCTTGAACAGGTCAGTGTTCCGAAAGATGCGTGCGTCATGCATCTTTCCGAACCAGCCTGCATTAAAGTCCGTGAAACTCCCACGGTGATCCACAAGTGCCTGGAGAACCATTGAGAAATACCCCTTGCAATTAATGTACTTGGTGGCTAGATGGTCTGGTGCCAGAATTGGAATGTGCGTGCTATCTATTGCCCCTCCGCAGTTAGGGAAGCCTGTTTGTGCAAAGCCATCCACAATGTCACACACGTTTTCCAGAGTCATGGCCTTTCAGAGCAGGATGCGATTAATGTCCCTGCACACTTCCATCAACATGACTCCAATGGTCGACTTTCCCACTCTGAACTGGTTAGCAACCGATCGGTAGCAGTTTGGAGTAGCCAGCTTCCACAGTGCAATCGCCACGTGCTTCTCCAATGACACGGCAGCTCTCATTCTCGTGTCCTTGCACTGCAGGGCTGGGACGAGCTCATCATACAGTCCCATGAATGTGGCTTTCCTCATGCGAAATTTCTGCAGCCACTGCTTGACATCCCAGAAGTGCATCACGATGTGATCCCACCACTCAGTGCTCGTTTCCCAAGCCCAAAAGCGGCATTCCACTGTGGTCAGCACCTCCGTGTCGTAGCTACTGTACATGGCGAGATCAATGTCGCACTCCTCTTGCCTTTGTAGTTTAGGGAATAATTCCACTGACACTTGTGACCTGTTGGTCAGAGCGAGGAGCATATTGGTCAGCAGTTCGGGATCCAGTCCTGCAGCCTGAAAGAGGCAGGGTGCACAGTACACAAACCGTGGAAAGATGGTGCCAAATGCAGACGGAAGCACAGGGATTGCTGGGATGCGAAGCAATGCATCACGGGGCATTAGGACAGGACCCAGGATGCCCTGCGACCCCCTCTGCCTTTCCACAAGTCTTAGCGGCAGAAGAGGAAGAGGTGCTTGGTGGGATAGCTGCCCAGACTGCGCCGCTCCGAATAGCTCTGCAAGTGCCGCAAGTGTGAACACGCTATTGCGCCGGCAGCTGTCAGTGTGAACACACAACAGCGGTTTCCCTTCTGTGCTCGCTGAGTGGCGCTGTAACTGCCGGCCCTTTAACTTTGCCAGTTTAGATGTGCCTTAAGCTGAATACACTAAAGAAACTGGTTACAAGTAGTAATTTCTCACCCTAAATGTTGTTTTTGGCATTTCTTTCACAGGCCCGACACCTTTTCCAGCCTGGGCTCAGCTCTTCTCCTCCCTTTTGTCTTTGTTTCTTAGATATTTCCAGCAGCCATCCTGGATGGGGATTCAGTGAAGAATGAACACTGATTGTCTGTACCGCCACTTTACAGTGCTGCAACTTTCTTGCTCAGGGGTGTGAAAAAATGTCCCCATGAGTTCTGCAAGTTTGAGCAGCACTGTAAAGTGGCAGTATAGACAGTGCACCAGCGCTGGGAGCTACTCCCCTGGGCGGCGGGGGGAGTGTTACAGCGCTGGGAGAGCTCTCCACCAGCACTGGTGCTGTGACTCCACAGCCACGTTAAAGGGCTGCCACGGCAGTGCTTTTAACGTGGCTAGTGAAGACATACCCTAAGTCACTCACCTGTCTTAAATAGGTTTTACGTATGGCGGAACCCTTTGTTTGCCAGTGTGGTTCCCTCCTGCCCCACAGTGGAAAAATACTGATATTCTATCATGGAATCCAGTACCAGGTGACTTAATCACATGACCCTGCAGTGTCAAAACAGCCATGAGTCAAAAGTTGTTTGTAGCATCCCAGAAAGCTTCTCAGGAGATTAGCATCTTCAAAGTCCTATTGTTGTCCCTAATGGCCCATCCAGACTGATTGCATTCTGTTTGTTGGGTGTTCCCTAGGAGTAAACCCACTGGTAATTGTTACATAGTCAATATTCCTAACTTCAGATATAAAAATGATACATGCATGCAAATAGGATAATCATATTCAGTAAATCATAACCTTTCCAATGATATCTCACAAGACCCATCTTGCATAAAACACAGTTATACCATAGTCATATTATAACAATATTTTTATGAAGAATGTGGGCGTAGTGTCACACAGGGCTATACCAGTGGCCCTTTAGGAACCCATGGGTTTTTTTCCCCCTCAATCAAAAACGTCTCTGCATCCACCTCACTTGGCTCTGTCTACTGCTATCAGGAGCATTGATGCTGCTAACACCCTAGCGTCCGTACTGAGTCTGGCACTGAGAGATTCAGGATTCCTCTCACGAGCATCCAGAAGAGGAGCGAGAACTGGAACTGCTTTCAGTACAACTGACATCCTCTTCCCTATCTTCTGATGAGGCAATTGTGGTGAAATCTGTTTCTCTGTCTCCTGATGATTTTAAGACACCTCAGGAGTTGTTGAGGAGGATGGCTTTAGCCCAAAGACAACCACCTGGAGGAAGTCCAGGAAAAGTCCCACAATTTGTGGATATCTTGGCATCTGCGACCCTGGCTAAGATAGCTCTCTCTATTAATGACACTGTGATGCTTTTGCCGGGAACAGAAAAGGAATGGAGTCTTAGAACTTAGTAAGTAATCTAGCTAGATATGCGTTAGATTCTGTTTTGTTTAAATGGCTGATAAAATAGCTGTGCTGAATGGAATGTATATTCCTGTTTTTGTGTCTTTTTGTAACTTAAGGTTTTGCCTAGAGGGATTCTCTATGTTTTGAATCTGATTACCCTGTAAGGTATTTACCATCCTGATTTTACAGAGGTGATTCTTTTCCTTTTTTTCTTCAATTAAAATTCTTCTTTTAAGAACCTGATTGCTTTTTCATTGTTCTTAAGATCCAAGAGTTTGGGTCTGTGTTCACCTATGCAAATTGGTGAGGATTTTTATCAAGCCTTCCCCAGGAAACGGGGTGTAGGGTTTGGGGAGGATTTTGGGTGGAAAGACGTTTCCAAGCGGACTCTTTCCCGGTTATATATCTGTTAGACGCTTGGTGGTGGCAGCAATAAAGTCCAAGAGCAAAAGGTAAAATAGTTTCTACCTTGGGGAAGTTTTAACCTAAGCTGGTAAAAATAAGCTTAGGGGGTTTTCATGCAGGTCCCCACATCTGTACCCTAGAGTTCAGAGTGGGGAAGGAACTTTGAGTGGGGAAGGAAAAACTGACGAGACTCTGCATAGTCTCAATCCCTGGGCATGTACACCCTGGCTGTGCAGCAAAAGGTGTTGCATCTTCACTAGCCCCTCAAACCAAGGTCACGCCAAGGAGGAGGAGCAGAGGTTACAACAGACATCTTTTACTACCCTCTGCTTCTGAAGCTACCGGTTCATCAAGGCAGGTGTCATAGCTCCAAGAGCTCATTTTAATGGGCGGGTTTAGAGCTGATTATTAGTTTTTTTTTCTTCCCAAGATTTTGCAAACTGCCTGTTCTACTTCCATCGTGCTTGGGCCCACATCACAACAGATTGGTAGGTTCTAAGTACAGGGGAAATAGGATAAACACTGCAATTTATTTCTACCCTTCCCTCCAATCCTCCTTCCCCATCCCTCTTTATAGACATTTCTCACAAAGCAGTGTTACTGCAAGAGAGACAATCACTTCTTGTAGGAGCTAGAGAAGAGGTTCCTCTTTTGCTCAGTGGAAAGACGTTTTACTCCCAATACTTCCTGATCTTGAAAGCAAAAGGGGATCTCAGGCCTATTTTAGATTTGAGGGAGTTAAACAAGTTCATAAAAAAAATCAAAATTCCAGATAGTCATTATTCCTTCTCTGGGGCCAGGAGACTGGTATGCTGCTCTTGACTTAAATTATGCTTTTGTTCATGTGTCAATTCATCAGAGCCACAGAGAATTTCTGAGATTCACCATCAGTGGCCACCATTATCAGTTCACAATGCTCCCCTTTGGTCTCTTGGCTGCCCCAAAGTATATGGTAGTGGTAGCAGCATTCCTTCAGAGGTCAGAGGTCCATGTCTTCCCTTACCTGGATGACTGCAGATAAGAGGACGATCCAGGTCGCAGGTGTCATCCAGCGTGATCAGATCCATGTTCAATGCATTTGGCCTGATGATCAACACAGAAGTCAGTCCTGTTTCCAGTTCATAAAATAGAATTTTTTGGAGCTGTTGTGGGCTTGATAATGGCCAGTCCTTTCTATCACAGGCAAGGTTTCGTGCAATCCAAAGCAACATTCCATTCTTAGAGCCTTATCCCCTCACCACAGTTAGAAACTGTATAAGGCTGCTGGGTCACATGGCAGCATGCATTTATGTAGTGCAGTATGCCAGACTGTATTTCAGATGCTACAAGGCTGGTTGGCCGAGGTGTATTCACCAAGGAGGAGCCACATAGATGTCAATTCATGTGCCAAATTGGATCTTATCCTCCCTAGATTGGCAGACGGATCTAGCTAGTGTCTGCAAAAGAGTCTTTTAGATACAGATGCCTCAGACCTGAGTGAATGGGCTTTTTAGTCACCAGGTAGTCAAACTGAATCAGAACCTAAAAACCATCTCAGAGAGGTCTTTTGAGTGAACCGGAATGGAACCCAAACTGAAACCCTCTCAGTCACATTGAAACCAAACTGGACCAAACCCAAAAAACCAAAAAGTGATAACCAGTTCAAAATAACAGGTTAAGTAATCAGGTGCTGAGGGAGGGTGTTTTGGGGGTTCCAAGGCAGGGTCTCTCTCTGCAGGCTACCTCACAAACAGCCTACCAGCATGCAGGTGAAACCCAGAGTCTGTGTATAGCTGCAGCTCTGGTCCTGTAGCTGTGACCCCAGCATCCTGTCAGTAACACATCATTCACACTCTGGCTTCCACCAGCCTTGATTACCACTTGCAGGGTGCCCCTAACACCTCCCAGTTCTGGGTTTCTCCAAAAACATGTATTCTGCACTGTCCAGCCCTTTTTTGAATAGTTCAGATATGAAAGTTTTTTACTTCTCTAAAGACTCAATATTCAACGGTTTGCTACTTTAACTGGAGTTACCAAACAGTTCAGTTAAAACATAGCACTGGGTTCTTTTAAATTGAAAAAATAAAACAAGTTTATTATCAAAAGAAGATAGGATTTTAAGTAAATTCAAGTATGAGAGAGAAATGTTTACAAGCAAATGAAAGTGAAAACAGACAGCTACAAGTCTAAAACTTAATTTAGCAAGTTTCTCAACCACAGTCTTCCAGGAATATGGTGACTGATCCTTTCCTCAGTCAGAATCTCTCCCAGAGGCCCAAAGGTTCTGGTACTTTTGTCATCTTAGGTGAAAGAGGGAGAACCTGGGGTTCGTTGCCCTTTTCTTTTATAGTCCAGTGATCCACTGAAGTGGATTCTTCTAAAGATTATCCCCTATTCACACAGTAAAGGAGGAGACAGGGAGCCTGGTGGTGAAGGAGGCCCCATGCTCTTCCCACATGTGTTTGCTGAAATACAAATTTACTGTGTCTCCTGCCATTTCCTCCCCCTGTTGTCTCAATGACCCTGTTTACTACATATACGTAAATTTGATGTAAGCACACATTCCTTTGTTTAGGATAGAGCTGTTTAATAAATTTCGCCTTGGCAGGGCTGTGTGGTTTTGAACATGAGCTAATAACATTATACATGGGAATTTCATAACTTTACATATAATGCACCATCAAATTATTGACCGGCAAGTTATTAGTGTTCAGATGATACCTCACAAGGTATATTTTGTACAAAGATTATCACAGTAGTGTGCAGGGTGTGAATACAGGGGTGCTTTCGGTCACACGGACATGTGCAACACATCTTGAAGAACAACAGTTGTGGAAAGGTTAGTAACCATTTCTTCTTCTGCCAGCTGCTCTGATGTCAGTTATGGTTTCATGAGCCATCACAGTATAGTGTATGTGAGGTCCCCTAAAATATCAGTTGGGTCTCTGTGCCTACTGTTAACTATATTATATGTAGGGAATAAGGTCTCTTGTCCAAACAGGTAAATGCCAGATCACTCCTAACACTTTGGCATTATGTGCCCTGCTGGTACATCTCATGTTGGTTTTCATGAACCTGCCTTTGTGAACAACCAAGGCTTGCAGAATGATCAAGTAGTAGCCTTTGCAGATGATGTATTCATGTGCTTGTTGTGACAGGCAAGCTATGGGCACATAAGTGCCATCAGTGGTCCCACCAAAGTTTGGGAAGCCCATTCTCTGAAAGCCAGCTATTGTTTCAGGCTCATTAGCTATGTCCAGCCTCTGTAGGTAAACCACAGCATGTATTGCCTGACAAACGTCCACTACCATACTTTTGGCAGTTGACTTGCAAACACCAAACTGATTAGCCGTGGACCTGTAGCCAGTCTGGGGTTATGAGCATCCAGATGACAGTAACAACCGGTTTCTAGACTGATATGGCCACCCTCATTTGTATGTCCTAGCACTGGAGGGTTGGGGCAGGTTCTTCACACAAGCTCCATAAAGGTCTGCTTCTTCATGTGGAAATAATTCTGGAGCCACTGCTGCTCACCCTGGATCTGCATGACAATATGATCTCACCACAGTGTGCTAGTTGTCCTGTTCCAGAGGCCCTGGTCTACATATGTGAAATTCATAGCAATTACATGCTTGAGCTCCCCTCCAAGGCCTGCTTTCACCTTTTGAGAGTTGGCAATCGCTACTAAAATGCACGCCAATGTGTCAATTACCCTCTAACTGCATCCTGCTGAAAAATAATATCACAGCTGCAAGCAAGAACAACAGCTCATCCACCTGTGCTGAATCCAGAGGGGTAGAACACATAGAAGCAAGGAGCCTACAGAACTGGAAGGGCCTTGGCTAAATGTTTTAGGAGGCTAAGAACATTTCCAAACAGAGGCTCGGGAATGACAGAGAAGTTCTTCCACAGTTCACCACAGAACAATTCCTAGAGTGGCTCAAGTTAGGCACTAAGAACCTTGAGATGTGACCCCAGAAATCATAGCACCAAATCCATGTAACTGCAGCAGTACTGTTGCCATGGCCAGGTGGGCGCGGGCCATGCAGCTCTGCAATGTGAACATTTGCAGGTGGGCTTGACAAGCATGGGAGCACTCTGCAATGTAGATATACCCCCAGTTGAAGAATATGGAAGAAACTCCACAAGGAGAATCCCACAGGATTTTTCTTGCTCTTGTCTCCTTTTGTGGGGTTTTTATAGGTTCAAAGACCAGAAGAAACCATTGTGATCAGCTAGACTGACCTCCTGTATAACACAGGCCATAGAATTCCCCCCAAATAATTCCTTTTTACTACAGCATATCTTTAAAAAAATGAAAACAAGTTTTAAAAATTGTCAGTGATGGAGAATCTGTCATAGAAAATTGTCCCTTGGTAAATTGTTCCAATTGTTAATTACCTTCACTGTTAAAAATGTATACCTTATTTCCAGGCTGAATTTGTCCAGCTTCAACTTCCAGCCATTGGATCACCTTTGTCTGCTAGATTAAAGAGCCCATTATCAAATTTGTATTCCCTATCTATGTACTTACAGACTGTGAGCAAATCACCACTTAACCTTCTTTGTTAAACTCAAGGACCTCAATTTATTTAGTTTATCACAGATTTTCTAATCCTTTAATTATCCTTCTTGGTGCTTCTCTGAACCCTCTCCAATTGATCAACATCCTTATATTGTGGACACCAGGAGTAGATACAGTATTCCAGGAGTAATCACATCAGTGCCAGGTAAAGAATTAAGATAACCTCTCTGCTCCTACTCAAGATTCCCCCTATTTATGCATCCACACAAGCAGGCAATCTGGCTCCAGGAGTATAAGTAAATAGTTCCATCCACCTAAAAGATGTAATTTTGTAGTTGTCTAATGTGGTTAGTGCTCTGTCACCCTCACAGGGTAATTTGGCTCAGAATTGAAAGGTTACATGCTTTGTAAACCTTTGCAGATGACCTGTAACACATTAATTCACACAGCAAAAGCTATATCTATAAATGTATTGCTCACACTGATGGGCTCAAATTATGCCTAGGGAAATTCTATTGATTTCCATAACCAGGCAGAGTAATAAGGCCAGATTTTTAGTCATGTGTATGTTATCAGCAATAATTTCTGTCTAACTTGTATGCACAGGTTATTTGTGTGTTTAAATTAGGCATATGCATGAACCTAACTGACAATTTGGTGCACATTTTTAAACCAGAGATTGCGATGGGGGTGAATGTGTTTATTTTTAGTGTTGATGAAACTGAGAAGATGAGCTGGTATCAGCATAGTGCAGGGAGGTTCTGTGCAAGTTTCCCCCCAGGCAGCTCTGCCAAAACATCACAATTTTGATTTACAGCACAACACCCCTGCTGTTTCAATGCTGGATTCCATCTGAATACACACTGTCCAACATGCAAACTCAGCTGGTGTTTTTGTGTTACAGGCACGTCATCTAAGATCTAGACAGGACAATGATTTTGGATCTTTTCTGAGTTTAGCCTATATATAGGTTTTCTAGGAGTAAATTATTAATATGATGTGTAGGCCCTGTGCTAAATCTTGATGAAGGAAGTGGAATTCACTGTAAACTATGAGACCACTGAAGCCTGAACACAAGGTGCCACAAGTACTCCTTTATTTTCTAAGTGATGACTTAAGTTAGGGGTAGCAGTCACCAAGGCATAGCCAACAAATCTTTAACATGTCCCTATATTATGTGGTTTATGTGTGCATAATTTAACTTCAGTGCCCTAGTTAGCCATGTCTTCAAAGTTCTAGTCTCCTCGATAGTTTAGCTGCTCTTGAATTTTGAACTTTATAGTTAATAAAAAATCTGTATTCCTTGTAGAGTAATTAAAGAGAGAGCCATGTAAATTACAGTGACTAGCACAAGAACAGATTTAGCATGTAACACTCTCTCCCGATTAGCGGTTTCTCCGCAAAGTGCACTTGCTGTATTTGAATAAATTGACAATTTTCTGAAATGTTTCTAAATAACAAAACTTTTGCATAGGCTTAAAAAAACAGCAACATAATTTGTCAGCAAGGAAGAAAAAGGCAGGTGGAGAAAAAGAGACTATGTAGGAGAGAGAGAAGATGCTCTCGTTCATTGCTTGAAGCTCTAATCTGCTTTTAAAAAGGAGATTTTTATTAATATCTTTAAGAACAGATTATCCCTGGTCAAATCCTGCTACTTCAGCTCATTACTTTGTGCTTGTCTCAGATGTTTGGGGTTTTTTTTTCCATCAAAGAGGGAGAAAGAAGGGACAAGAGATGTAATTGAACCTTTTGACTTCTCTTAGTATTGAGACTGATACTAAGCTGTTTACCTCCTCTTTTAAAGAACTCCTTAGTTATGGATAAACAGATGAGACATTGTAGTGCAGGGATTATACCATGTCATTCTGACATACACTTCTATACTTTTTCAACAATAGCAGTTAAGCCATGTCCAGTTGCTTTACTTCTTTGCTTTTTGAAATACTCTTTCAAGTTTTTTCTCTCTTTTTTTTTTGGCCTTTAATTATACCTGTGCTATCTCCCTGATTTTAATGAGGTTACATTGTTGTAATCAAGGGCTAAATTTGCTCTTCGTGACTACTTAAAGAGTGAAATCCTGGCTTTTTTAAGTCAATGAGAGCTTTAACATAGACTTCAATGGTGCCAGGATTTCATCTGAAATGTTTTTCATCTTAATAAATTGCAGTATTCACCAAGAGAGGTTTAATTTCTTTTGAATATCTATTCTGAAGTTAATGCTAAAGCTTAATTTAGGAATGTAATTAATTTTTATCATCATCACAGAGAAGCAGTGGCCCCAGATGAAACAGATTTGGGAGTCAGCAACTCCCCAATTCTAATCCTTCACTCTGCCACTGGCTTGCTCGGTGGCCCTATTCAGGCCTCTTCAGCTCCATGCCATGGTTTTCCCCACCTATAAAATGGGGATAATATTCACTGGTATGTTGTGAGGACTAATTTATGTTCATGTAACTCTTTGGACAGGAAATGTGCTAAATATTTTGACAATGACTTATTTTGCCATCTCTCTTTCCATCATTCATCGATCCTCTCAAATCTGTTTGTCCCTTTAGACAGTGAGTAAAATGCATTGTCAGGATAATGTGTGAGATCAGCTGTGGAAGAGCTTTTTGGTAATATTCATCGTGTATTTTCATAAATACTTTGAAAGTGGAAAGGTCCCAAAGAACCTCCAACCAAACAAATACAAATATTGTTTGTATGAATGGGGAGAAAGAGGGCCAAATATTAGCAAGATACTAGTACATAAGCTCATAACAAACATTCTGAATAATATGGTATGTGTAGCCAAATCTTACAGTTATTTAGTGAAATAGATATGTTTGTTAAAAACATATAAGAGAAACAATTCAGTCTTCATGCTTCCATGAGCAGAGAAAACCCTCTCTGAATGTAGTTATCGTCTCTTACTCCGTCCATGGTTTTGTTGTCATGAAAAAAATTGCTGCTTTAAGGTCTAAGCCACAATCAGAGAAATCAAATTATTTTCCTCACTTATATTGTAAGCCTAAGGTTTCAGAAGAAAGACACCTTACAGTCTTCGTACACAATAACTATCACTGCCTTTGCTTTTTTTATCTCTGACATTCAATTAAGTCACTAATCTTTTTCCTCTGGGTCTTTCTTGACAAATCAGTAGCCTCCCTTCACAAACACAGAGCCTTCCTTAGATATGTAGTTTCAAATCAAAGTTTGAGAATTCACATTGGGCTCTATATAGCTGGGTAAATTCCAATACCTTTTTGCCTCAGGATATTGTAAAGTCCTAGTTATTCCTCACCATTTGCTTTGTCACACTCTGTTTTAACAAGGCTTTTAGCTACTCTAGAGACTTTAACCACGCCATCTTGAACCTTGGGCTGATTCTAGGCCATCCAGGCTTTACTCTACACTGAGTACTGGTTGCCCAATTTTGATAGCATACTCTCAACTTGCCTGTGACAGGGAAATTTGCCTCTGATTTAGCTGGGCCCTAACATTTAATGTATTTTTACACTCCCCAAAGCCGTGTGTACATCTGAGACTGGAATTTAGGCCCAAGCAAGCATCCAACTTATTTAGGCCTGGTCTACACTAAGATTTTATATCAGTGTAGCTACGTCTCTCAGGAATGTGAAATCCACACCCCGAGAAACATAGCTATACTGACCTAACCCCTGGGGTAGGCAACACTACCTTGATGGAAGAATTATTCTATCAACCTAGTTAGCACCTCTCAATGAGGTGGATTAGCACTGCTGATGGGAAGGTCACTCCACTTGGTGTAGGTAGTGTCTACACTGAAGCACTACATTGGTGCAGCTGTGCAACTGTAGTGTTTTAAGTGTTTTCATCGGTTGCATCTGATGAAGTGAGCTGTAGCTCACAAAAACTTATGCTCAAATAAATTTGTTAGTCTTTAAGGTGCCACAAGTACTCCTCTTCTTTTTGTAGTGTTTTAAGTGTAGGCAAGCCCCTAGAAAACAGTTTTGGAAAATCTGTAGCTCCCCAAGAATTCTAAAGCAAGTGCTTGGTGATTCATGTCAGCGTGCAGGTAGCTGCTGCTGTAGTCTCATGTGCTGAACTTATTGGCTGGGGACACCATGAGTCCTGAAAGGGAAACCCATAGTTAACTAATGCCAGGATACCAGAGCAGGATCTGTGTAGAACAATCCACCAACAGCAGTGCAAAAGCACCTCAAAACTGAATAATTATCTACAGGGCAACCAGTACAGTTTTACTTGTGGTGGAACTGAATGTCCACCATTTGCTGTTTCTC
Organism: Caretta caretta; assembly: GCF_965140235.1. NCBI lineage: Eukaryota > Metazoa > Chordata > Testudines > Cheloniidae > Caretta > Caretta caretta. Next base: position 204,539,542 of record NC_134207.1, on the reverse strand, counting down.
CTTGCTCCTGCTAGAATGTGTTGTGTGTGTTGTATGCAGTTGTACAGGGGTGGATTAAGCAGGGTATATCTGGCTATTCAAATTCATTGAATGGTACATAGCCCAGCCAATGCCAGAACTGTCTAGTGGCTGCATTGGCTGCAGAAAATGGCATAATGAAGGAGGCTCTGTGGCAACCTGTGGTGGTGTCAGGGGTGGTGCTGGGGGGCTGGAGCTCACTAGTGTGAGTGGCCTCTCAAACAGGTCCTTCTGCTATGCTCTGTCCTCCATTCTCAACCTCCAGTCCTGTTCAAGGAACTGCATGACCATTCTCTCCTCCTGCTCAGTTGTCTCCCTCTGCACCTTCCACTCCTCCTTTGCTCTCTGGTAGTCCTGTTGGTCATCTGACTTGAACATAATGTCATACAGCAGTTCATCTTTGTTCAACATCTTTATTCATGATCTGAACGATGGGATAGATTGCACCCTCAGCAAGTTTGCGGATGACACTAAGCTGGGGGAAGAGGTAGATATGCTGGAGGGTAGGTATAGGGTCCAGAGTGACCTACAGAAATTGGAGGATTGGGCCAAAAGAAATCTGATGAGGTTCAACAAGGACAAGTGCAGAGTCCTGCACTTAGGACAGAAGAATCCCATGCACTGCTATAGGCTGCGGACCGACTGGCTAAGCAGCAGTTTTGCAGAAAAATACACGGGGATTACAGTGGATGAGAAGCTGGATATGAGTCAGCAGTGTGCCCTTGTTGTCAAGAAGGCTAATGGCATATTGGGCTGCATTAGTAGGAGCACTGCCAGCAGATCTAGGGAAGTGATTATTCCCCTCCATTTGGCACTGGTGAAGACACATCTGGAGTATTGCATCCAGTTTTGGGGCCCCCACTACAGACAGGATGTGAACAAATTGGAGAGAGACCAGTGGAGGGGAACAAAAATGATCAGGGGGCTGGAGCACATGACTTATGAGGCTGAGGGAACTGGGCTTGTTTAGTCTGAAGAAGAGAAGAGTGAGGGGGGATGTGACAGGGTTGGGTCAGATGGCTACAGGAGAGTAGTAGAAGGCAGATATATTAGCCCCAGGTTAAGTAGGTCCCTTTTCCCTGGGTAAGGTAACAGGGAAGGTTCCAGAACAATCAGGAACCTTCTGGAGCCAATTAAGATAGATAGGCTGATTAGAACACCTGCAGCCAATAAGAAGCTGATAGAATCAATTAAGGCAGGCTAATCAGGGCACCTGGATTTAAAAAGGAGCTCACTTCAGTTTGTGGTGCGCATGTGAGGAGCTGGTAGCAAGAGGTACTAGGAGCTGAGAGTGAGAATGCATACTGTTGGAGGACTGAGGAGTACAAGCATTATCAGACACCAGGAGGAAGGTCTGATGGTGAGGATAAAGAAGGTGTTGGGAGGAGGCCATGGGGAAGTAGCCCAGGGAGTTGTAGCTGTCACACAGCTGTTCCAGGAGGCACTCTAGACAGCTGCATTCCGCAGGGTCCTGGGCTGGAACCCAGAGTAGAGGGCGGGCCCAGGTTCCCCCAAACCTCGCAACTCCTGGTCAGACACAGGAGGAGTTGACCTGGACTGTGGGTTCACGAAAACGGCCAAACTGAGGGCTGCCATGAAGCTCCAAGGTGAGCAAATCCGCCAATAAGCGCAAGACCCACAAAGGTAGAGGAAGAACTTTATCACAGGGGATTTGATAACAGCCTTCAACTACCTGAAGGGGAGTTCCAAAGTAGATGGAGCTAGGCTGTTCTCAGCGGTGGCAGATGACAGAACAAGGGGCAATGGTCTCAAGTTGCCTTGGGGGAGGTCTAGGTTGGATATTAGGAAACGCTATTTCACCAGAAGGGTGGTGAAGCACTGAAATGGGTTACCTAGGGAGGTGGTGGAATCTCCATCCTTAGAGGTTATTAAGGCCTGGCTTGACAAAGCCCTGGGGGGGATGATTTAGTTGGGGTTGATCCTGCTTTGAGCAGGGGGTTGGACTAGATGACCTCCTGAGGTCTCTTCCAACCCTAATCTTCTATGATCTCTGAGCCTTTTCCATCTCCACTGGTTGTGAGTCTGCTCCCAAAAACTCCTTTGTAGATGTCTCAGTCCAACAGAAGTAGCAGGGCCTACCAAGGAAATGAAAGAGCACATTACTGTTTGACCATGGAAAGAAAGAAACTCTCCCTCCCTTTTACATTCTGTGTTATGGCAAGGCCATATGTTGTTACTTTTATCATCTTGGTATGCTTGTATTACATCCTATTAACTGTCCTCTTCAGAAGCTCCTGCTAATGTTGCCAGCCCACTGACAGATTATAGTAAGAATTGCATATTGAATAAAAAAAACAAATTAAAATATTTCCATCCTGGCTGGGAGAGGGGCAATCATGATACAGTCCTGTTATCAGAGTTGGTTTTAACATTATTGCAGGCTGGGGAAGCTTTGAGAGATGTTAATCTGTTAAAGGTCCCAGAGTGGAAAAGTGGTCCTTAAAGCGACTACTTAGCAAAGCTTTCATGTTATAATCTTGGTCATTCATGCAAGAGAACATTTTAACATTTGTTAGAGCCCTTTGTTCCAAGCAGAATTCACATACTTTAAAGGCAAACTGCAAATGCAAAAATTCTATTTATTTCACTGTCTGATGAGTGCACTCAGTAACTAGGATAAGTGGGGCATTTAGCACGTAAATAACTAAAAATTAACCTTTTAACATTCTTTCTGATGTCACACACAGTCCTGCTGGCTGGATCTACTCAGCCAGTCCCCTAAAAAGACTCTCTGTAAATACATAATAGCCGGTAAACTTCTGTGTTTACCCCCACTATAAAGTCACTCTCCTATTTCTCCTCCTGGCAGGGAAAAAGAAAGGTTATTTTATGTTTAAATATTTGGACAATGCTCCTACTATGGTGGGGAACACGGATCTGCCTAAGTAGGCATATGAAAATATGCCATTTGCTGAACATCTACACATAGTTGCCCTCAGTAGGCTAGATCCATGTGTCAAAAGCATTTCCTTGGTAATTGGGATGTCACAGAATGATATATTCTGAGACTGTGGAGTGGGGCCACCTAGTGGGTCCTATGCTGAATTTTTAAATTAATATGTTTAGTAGCTAATGTGCTAAATGCTTCTCTTACCCTGCCTGGGGTGAGGATATTCAGCGCATATGGATGAAGTAAACCAAAATTTTAATGTTGCATTTGCAGTTCATTTTTAAGATATATGTAAAAATCCTCTTACTGCAATGTTTGCAGCATTTTGAAAACTCTTATTTATCACAGAGTCTAATGCATGCTAAACTAGGACAGAATTTATGTGCATTCATCCATCACCATGATATTATCTTGTGCAGTTCTCTTAGTTGCCTTTCTGCTTCAAGTAGTAAGATCTTGTTTTACTATTTATTCTCCCTTAATATCTGTTGTGCTCATGACTCAACACCCTTACACAGCACACATTCCATTTTGACATAAGATTAGTTTTGCTGCTACTTGAGGAATTTTGAGCACAGTTAGAAAATGTATAAGATAACAAGGATTTTAATTTGTTTTCTTTTTCCTTGCCAAGTACCCCTGTGATCTTTTTTACCACCTCTCTGTCTTTTCCTCCTTGAGTGGCTTGTCCAAAGAATCCCTTGATTCTCAGCTTTCTTTCTCTAGCTCTGATCTACCTGGCTCGTTGCTTAGCATCCTTCGTCTCTGTTTCTAGTTCTGTACTGGCTTTCTCTTTGGCTCATATACTCAGAGACAGCCGGAAGCCCAATGGGAGTTAGGCACTTTGAGGATCTGTCCCCTAATCTTCTGTTCTTGTGGCTATTAATGGCTTTTCCTATCTTGTCTTCATATGGCAATTGGCCCCCCAGCCCTGGCTTCTCTAAATCTGTGGATATTGGTAATTAAACTGGCTAAGTGTGTTTCTGTCCTCACTGATGCAAATACTCTTAAACAAACTAACTTCTCCCATTCATTCATGGCACTAACCCTTTCTTTACTTCACACAAGGTTTGTCTAGAAATTGGTTCCAGAGGAAATAAAATAGAATAAGCACTTCACACTACAAGGGTTTAAAAGTATGCCGTGCATAATTATCACCTGAAGTATCATTAACACACTGATAGTGTAGCCTATGGGGGTGGAGGGAGCCTGTCATAAACTGGTTTAATTAAACTGTTTGTTAATATGAAACCAAACTGCTTCTGCAGCAAACCTTATTCAAGGACTCAAGAGGAGATGAAAAATGTTATTGGTTCTGAATTACTGTAGATAATATTCATACATATAAATAGATCAGAATCTTCATGAACATATTTTGCATAGTGCTTGCCACTGCTGAGGTTCTGTGACTCCTGAATTCTAGCACCACTATGTAGCACTTGCTATGTTGTCTGGGTCAAGTCACTTGAACCTCTGCCTCAATCTGTAAAATAGGGATATTTATCTCCCTCACAAGGGTGTTATGAGAGTTAAAGTTAATAAAGCCAAGGGCAAAATGGGTCCTATGGGCCTAATTATTCTCTTCTTTGCACCAGTATAGCTCCACACTAGTTACAGCACTGGGAGATGCTCGTCAGTCCCACCTATCACTTATACTTTCTTTGGGCTTGCTCTTCTACCATGGCCACTGTACTGTGCATTCCTTAAATTTTTTTTAAAAAGCGTAAACCCTTTTTAACCTTTAGAAAGCATACACTAAAACTCAATGAATTCAAAAATTGTTTATTTAGATTTGTTTACTGCACCTGTCATGGATTCCCAGGGTCTGGTCTATTCTCCAGCCTGTAACCAATCCCTTGGGAGTGACTGTTTTTGTGCCAGACCCCAAAGATCCACACAGTGCCCCAGGGGCAGGCCCATGTGAGGCTTGCACAACTCTCAAACTGGGCCTCTGAGCACCAGCAATCTGTGTCTCTGTGGCTCCCTACACCAAGTCCTGCCATGCCAGATTCCTGTCGGAGGCTTGTTCTTTACCCCTTCAGGGTGCAATGCTCTCAATAAATATTTGCGGCAACACCAGGCAGCCTTTACGCAAAAGGCAACAGTTTATTAGTCATCTGCCATACAGGATCAGAAAGCCCTTAGGTTAGCATAGAGAAGCAAAAGTTCAGACAGAGTTTAGATTGGCCAGTGGCAGGGCTCCCTTGAGCCAGATTGCTCTAGGAACCGTCTCTGCTTCCTTTCTTGGTCTCTATTCCTTTTCCTTTAAGTCCCAGGTGTGACACTATCTCCGTGAGCTCAGCTTTTAACACAGCCACCTGCCTCCTTTGCCTTATTCTCCAGCTCAAAGCTTTCACTGTGCTTCCTTGCAGAAATGGGGGTTGAAATCTCCTTCCTCCTGGCTGTTAGATGTGAATGTCCTGGCCCCTGGGGTGTCCATTGTCTCTTCTAGATCCTCCATTCCCATGTTTGCTTTTATTCAGTTCGTTAATGACTGTTCTCCAGTCATGTGGTTACCTGAGTCCAACACCTTGTCCCTTCCCTTTACACTCAGTGCATAGCAATACAAAGCCAAGAAGGAAACTGGGGTGCACACAGAAACCGTAAAAATATTACCAAAATCCCCACATTTGTCATGGCACATATTATGTATATTACCATAGTGCCTATAAGCCCCAGGCATGGCCCAGGACCCCATTATACTCAAGGCACTGTACCAACACAGAACAAAAAGATAGTCCCTCCTTCAGAGAACTTGCAATCTAAGAATCTGTCCTAATCTCCATAGATAATTTATAAAAACAATTTAAAATAAAATATCAGGGCCAACAACCAGGCCACTAAGTAATACAAAGAAAAATAGACCTACCTGTCTTTTCAACAAAAACAGCACCTCCTATATCACCTCTGCCATGTTACAAGTGGCTGTTGTGTTCTGATTAAGCTATTTGCCTTTTACACAACATTTAATAGGTGACTTTCTGGTAAATATATTTTACCAATGGTCGGTTTATATTAGACCCAACCATTCCTCTTACACTTTGCAGTGAGGTGGACTGGCCCTCCCCAGACAGAGAGGAAGAGGGTGGCTCCACCCCCTCGTGGGTGGAGCCCTATCCCCTAGCTCCGCCTCCCAGAAGCCAAGGGTTGGGGCCAGAAGTATAAAGGCGGGACCTGGAAGCTCAGTAGGGGCCCAGCCACTGGAGGGGTCAGAAGTGTCCCCTGAGCACTTGTGCTGGGAGGTGGCAGCAGGCCCGCAGAGTGCAGATGACGGGCACAGACTGCCTGCACTGACCTGACCTCGGGGGAAGCAGATGACTGGTACGGACCGTATGGACCCCTGGACAACCTGACGGATGGCCCAGACTGCTGGCTGTTCCAACTCCGGCAGAGCTTCTGCTGGTAACTGAGGCCCCTGCCGATCACCTTGTCTCATCGGACCAGCAGGTACCCTGGGAGGGGGAGTGTGGAAGTGGCCCAGGGATAGTAGACTCCTCTCTGGTTGCAATGCTGGCAGAGGATGAGTCAGCGTGTAATGGTTTGGATCCTCACTGACATGCTGGCAGACCCGTCTGCCACCCTTAGGGCCCTGGACCGGAATGCAGTGGAGTGGGAGGGCCTGCGTCCCCCCACCACCCAAGCGGTGGGTGGCAGTCTCCCCTTCCCTCAGGCTAGCTGAAGGAAAGCCTGAGTCAACTGACTCAGCAAGTTTGCAGATGACACTAAACTGGGAGGAGAGGTAGATACACTGGAGGGTATGGATAGGATACAGAGGGACCTAGACAAATTAGAGGATTGGGCCAAAAGAAATCTGATGAGGTTCAACAAGGACAAGTGCAGAGTCCTGCACTTAGGATGAGAGAATCCCATGCACGGCTACAGACTAGGGACCGAATGGCTCAGCAGCAGTTCTGCAGAAAAGGACCTAGGGGTTACAGTGGACAAGAAGTTGGATATGAGTCAACAGAGAGGTAGATACACTGGAGGGTATGGATAGGATACAGAGGGACCTAGACAAATTAGAGGATTGGGCCAAAAGAAATCTGATGAGGTTCAACAAGGACAAGTGCAGAGTCCTGCACTTAGGATGAGAGAATCCCATGCACGGCTACAGACTAGGGACCGAATGGCTCAGCAGCAGTTCTGCAGAAAAGGACCTAGGGGTTACAGTGGACAAGAAGTTGGATATGAGTCAACAGTGTGCCCTTGTTGCCAAGAAGGCCAATGGCATTTTGGGATGTATATGTAGGGGCATTGCCAGCAGTTCGAGGGACGTGATCGTTCCCCTCTATTCAACATTGGTGAGGCCTCATCTGGAGTACTGTGTCCAGTTTTGGGCCCCACACTACAAGAAGGATGTGGAAAAATTGGAAAGAGTCCAGCAGAGGGCAACAAAAATGATTAGGGGACTGGAGCACATGACTTATGAGGAAAGGCTGAGGGAACTGGGATTGTTTAGTCTGCAGAAGAGAAGAATGAGGGGGGATTTGATAGCTGCTTTCAACTACCTGAAAGGGGGTTCCAAAGAGGATGGATCTAGACTGTTCTCAGTGTAGCAGATGACAGAACAAGGAGTAATGGTCTCAAGTTGCAGTGGGGGAGGTTTAGGTTGGATATTAGGAAAAACTTTTTCACTAGGAGGGTAGTGAAACACTGCAATGTGTTACCTAGGGAGGTGGTAGAATCTCCTTCCTTAGATATTTTTAAGGTCAGGCTTGACAAAGCCCTGGCTGGAATGATTTAGTTGGGGATTGGTCCTGCTTTGACTCCTGAGGTCCCTTCCAACCCTGATATTCTATGATTCTATGACTTTGGTTTGCAGTCCCATCCAAGTACAGGTTGGAGCTGAGAGACTTTGTTTCCCACCCTGCTCTGAACCAGAGCCTGGGCTGATTGACTGTTTTCTGCTCAGCCTGAGCCCTTAGACTCTTTGCTGCCCCACCCTGACCAGGGGCTGGGGCTCCGTAACTGTGTTTATTGTTCGGCCCTGACCACATGCCCGAGCTCATGTCTCCTGTCGCCCTGCTGATTCCCCACATCAGGCGACCCCCGGAGACGTAGTGGGGTGGATTGGCCGCCCACAGACCCAGAGGAGGAGGAGCCACTCCCCCCAACAGACTACACACCTCCATAAAAAAATCTGCAAGTTGTTTGTTTTCTATACTATATGGTAATATGTTTGAGGAGATGCAGCCAAGCTGTAGAATGTTTGCAAGCAAAAATAACTATATTAATCTCCCATAGTAAGGCTTGAGAATTTGTACAATTAAGCATAGCATCAGTACCCAGATCAAAGATAATTCATTCACTTTCCCTAGCTATCTGGCAATGGAACACTTTACTATACAAGCTTGATTTAACCAGAGGTTTCTGTTCTCTGTAATTTTGTTTCACTTCATCTGTCTCTGATTTATTTCAAATACACCACATAATAGTGTAGCTTTAAGAGGCGTACTCACCCTTTTAATGAAACATTTCCAATTTCTTACAGCTTTATGGTTCTGAAAATGAAAGTTCCACTCTCTACACATCTCTGATCCAGGAATTAGAAAACATGATGGAACCCACCCTGGAAACCCCCCCAAGTGTAGTTAATTCTTAACAGATATACTGAGACTTTGCCTTGAAAGCTTTTTTAAAAATACAGAGGGCCTCCAAAGTAGCAAATGTAGTCTTTATCTTACCTAAACTTATCCCAGTGAGCACAGCTAAAATAGGGTTGTGCACAAGTTATTTTGCCTGATCAAAATGGGTGTTGGTGTGTAACTACAAAAAGTACTTTATCACCAAAACCTACAAAGAGCTTGGAAAATCCCCTCTTTGATACCCACAGAGGTGTATGTCAACAGCTTAAAACTTTCTAAAATGTAGACCTGTGAACCCATGGGCAGGGACTGCCTTTCTGTTCTGTCCTAGCTGCTAAGGAAATAAAAATAATTATTAATGATAATGAAAAGCTCAAAAATAAAGTTAATATAGGTTGTCATATCAGCCTAAGATAACTCTTAAGACAAAACCAGACCCTATGTATTAAGACACCCATATGCAATGATCAAGTTGGAAAAATAGGTGGTGGTTCTCTCCCATGCTCTGCCCACAGACAAATCTCCATCCGCTCAATGCCAACATGCTCACACACTATGATGATGATGATAGGCAGTTGTCACTCTGGGCCCAGCTTAAACACACAGACATCACAGAAGAGGGACACCAAAACTCAGGTGCAGAGACAGTGCACTGGGTTTGTTCATGAGGGCACAAGTTTCCTCTTTGGAGTATTTCATTGGAGTCTGCTAGAGTTCTTCATGGAACTTGGTCATGGACTGGAGTCTCTAAGGGCATGGCTACACTTGTAGATGTAGAGCGTTTTGAGTTAAACCCGCCTTTGTAGACTGCAGTAGGGAAAGCGCTGCTGTCTGTCCACACTGAGAGCTTCAAGCGCACTGGCGTGGCCACATTTGCAGCACTTGCAGTGACATTGGGAGCAGTGCATTATGGGCAGCTATCCCAGCATGCAAGTGGCTGCAACATGTTTTTCAAATGGGGGTGGGATGAGGTGGAGTGTGACAGGGAGTGTGTTGTGTATATGCTGGGGGAGAGAGAGTGGGTTTGTGGGGGGCTGAGAGCATGTCAGCATGCTGTCTTGTAAGTTCAGACAGCAGCCATTTTGTTGCCATTTTGGGGGACTAAATAATAGCCACACATGATGTGATTTTCAGAGGTAGTGATAGTCACAACTCCAATTAAACTCAACTGGAGTTGTCATTTTCTGAAAGAGACAAATATTAAGCACACAATAATAAACTATCCCAATGCTGTTTAATTACCTGAAACTCAAAAAGGAATCTTACAAGAAATAAAAATATGGGCAAATTGTTACAGATGAGTACAGAAGAATAGTGCAAGCGTGTAGGGACAAAATCAGAAAGATTAAGGCACAAAATGAGTTATACTTAGCGAGGTCATAAAAGTCAATAAGAAGAGATTGTGTAAATACATTAGGAGCAAGAGAAGGATGAAAGAAAATATTGGTCCTCTAAGTGGGGAAAGAGAGCTAATAATGAACAGCACCAGGAAGGCTGAGGTGTCTTAGTGCCTATTTTGCTTTAATCTTCACTAAAAACGTCAATTGTAACTAGATGCTTAACACAATTTAATATTAAAAAGAAGGGGGTGTAAGGAGGTTAGCCGGGGCTCGTCACCCTCCAGGGCAGGGGGGGGACCACACCGCCTCAGTATACACTGTTGATGTCTTGGTAGGGGGGATTAGTCCAGCTGCGGGAGTCTTCCTCGGCAGCCCTTGCGGCAACTGAAATAAGCACAGTAAGCCTGGGCCCTTGGTCAGGGTGAGGTAACAATGAGTCTGGCGCTCAGGCCCTCAGGCAGGGGCTGAGCAATAGTAATATACACAGTAGCAATAAGCCCAGGCCCCAAAGGACCTGGGAGAAGGGGAGACTGCCACCCGCGAGTTGGGTGGCAGGGGGGACGCAGGCCCTCCCACTCCACTACGTCCCAGCCCGGGGCCCTAGCAGTGGCAGAAGACCCGCTGCTGTGTCAGTGGGGATCTTGGCCGTAACACACTGACGTGGACTCTGGCAGTGCTGCAGCCAAACTAGGGTCGGCTGCCCCCGGGCTACTTCCTAACTCCCTGCTTTGTGGTACCTGGGTCACGGTGGTGTTCTCCAGGGGGTTCAGCACCATGTGTTCCTAGGGGTAGGTGGCAAGAGCCAGCCCCGGCAACTCCTCTGGGTAGCGGGCACGGGGCAGGCCCAGCAATTCCTCTGGGTAGCGGGCGCAGGACAGGTTGGGCCAGTCCTTGTATGCACCTTGGGCCACAGGGGTTTCCCAGTTGCAGGCTAGGCCAGAGGCAGCTGGCCTCCCCAGCAGCTGGCTCTCCAGTGAGCTCTGAGGTCGAGCCTTTATACTTCCGGGGCACTGCCTGACCCTCTGAGGGGCGGGCCCAGAGCTCCCTAGCTCCGCCCACTCCGGTGTCCAGAAAGGCTCGTCCCTCTCCGGGGCAGTGGGGGACCACACCACCTCACTACACGGGGAAAGAACACAAGCCAGAATAGGGAAAGAACAGGTTAAGGAATATTTAGAAAAGTTAGATTTATCCAAGTCAGTAGAGCCTAACAAAATTCACCCTTCTGTAATTAAGGAACTAACTGAAGCAATCCTGGAGCCATTAGCAATTATCTTTAAGAACTCACGGAGGACGGGTGAGGACCTATCTTTAAAAAGGGGAACAAAGAGGATCTTGTGAATTATAGATCAGTCATCTGAATTTTGATACTTGGAAAGATACTGGAGCAAATTATTAAACAATCAGTGTGTAAGCACCTAGAGGATAATAGGGTGATAAGAAATAGCCACCATGGATTTGTCAAGAACAAATCATGCTCAGACAACTTAATTTCCTTCTCTGGCAGGGTTACTGGCGTAGTGGGGAGGGAGGAAGCAATAGATATGCTATATCTTGATTTTAGTAAGGCTTTTGACACATGGCATTCTCATAAGCAGACTAGTGAAATGTGGTCTTGATGAAATTACTATCAGGAGGGTGCACAACTGATTGAAAGAACACAGTCAGAATAGTTATTAATGGTTTGCTGTCTACCTGGGAGAATGTATCTATTGCAGTCCCACAGGGATTTGTTACTATTCTATATTTTCATTACTAACTTGGATAATGGAGTGGAGACTATGCTTATAACATGTGTGGATGACAGCAAACTGGGAGGGGTTGCAAGCACTTTGGAGGACAGGATTAGAATTCAAAATGACATTGATAAATTGGAGAATCGGTCTGAAATCAACAAGATGAAATTCAGTTGGAGAGAGTCCAGAGGAGAACAACAAATATGATAAAAGGTTTAGAAAATATGACAGTATGAGGAAAAGTTAAAATCACTGGGCTCATTTAGTCTTGAGAAAAGAAGACTGAGGGGGGACCTGATAACAAGTCTTAATTTGTTAAGGGCTGTTATAAAGGGGATGGTGATCAATTGTTCTCTATGTCCACTGAAGGTAGGATAAGAAGTAATTGGCTTAATCTGCAGCAAGGTAGATTTAGGTTAGATATTAGGGAAAACTATAACTTTTAGGTTTCAGAGTAGCAGCCGTGTTAGTCTGTATTTGCAAAAAGAAAAGGAGTACTAGTGGCACGTTAGAGACTAGCCAATTTATTTGAGCATAAGCTTTCGTGAGCTACAGATGCATCCGATGAAGTGAGCTGTAGCTACAGATGCATCCAATGAAGTGAGCTGTAGCTCACGAAAGCTTATGCTCAAATAAATTGGTTAGTCTCTAAGGTGCCACTAGTACTCCTTTTCTTTTTTATAACTTTTAGGATAGTTAAGTATTGAAATAGCTGTGGAATCCCTGTCACTGAAGGTTTTTAAGAACAGGTTAGACAAGCACCTGTCAGAGATGGTCTAGATTAGTGGTTTTCAACCTTTTTTTCATTTGTGGACCCCTAAAAAATTTCAAATGGAGCTGCGGACCCCTTTGGAAATCTTAGACGTAGTGTTCTATGGTAATGACAACATTTCGTGGATCCCTTAGACTTAGTCTGTGGACCCTTCAGGGGTCTGTGGACCGCAGGTTGAAAACCACTGGTCTAGTATACTTGGTCCTGCCTCAACATGGCGGGTGGGGGCTAGGCTATTGCTACCCTGTGGTTCTATAGCTACCTCACAGGAAAGTGGTGAGCCTTAATTAATATAAGTAAATGCTTAAAAATTCTCTATATATGTTGTACTTCTATACCACTTTTCATCTGAGAATATGAAATATACATATGATTACACACAAAAAACTACATTAAAAGAACAGTCTTAAGGTTGCAAAATCAAGTACTCAAAAGTTAGGAAATTCAAAAATTACGGTCAATATGGTCCCTTTGTGCATATGCCTTATGATTTAGTCTTTAATTATATGATCACATTTTTTTCTACAGGGACCCTGCCTCGTTCAGTGCACAGAATGGACAGTGCTCACATGATGAGCATCTGTTTAATATTTTGTATCCTCATTGTTCAAGGTATGGCTGCAGGCCTTATTACTGCACACCATTAAAACCCTGCTCTGAACACAAATTATTAATTTCCTCATGGGCTTTTCTGTGGTGCTCATCACCATAATATCTGAGTGTTTCACAAACATTAATGTATGAAACAAAACCCCTGTGACATGATCTTCAGTTGCACCTGTATAAAGAATCCTGAAAGAGCATGCGTACCTGATGCTCAGTTGACAGCAGTCGTCTCTGACTCCATATTTTACAGTCTCTTTGATCTAGAAAAACAAAATATTTATTGTTGATACCAAAACATGAAGTAACAATGTTTCAAAAGTTAAATTAAGGAGAGCACTGTGTGTGTGCTTTGATGTCCTGTTCCTGGATCCGTCAGGGATTAACGTACATGACAGGTTTTAAAACATGAAAGAGCTACAGCTTTTCTTTCATACTCTTGGCTACTGAGTAACCTTAGGAGAAACTAAGGTGATGGGAGTAAAATGCAGTCCATTTGCAAAGTCAGTAATAGTCTTTGAATCCTAGCTTTGATACTTCATGCAAACAAATTTGAGTGCTTTATATAGCTATCCAAATTCAGGGGTGGATGTATGGCCCTAATAAACCATATTGTCAGCAGCAAGTCAGATATGTGCAGATCTTTTAATTGGGACTTCTTAGAAGTTAGAAAAATCTGAAAAGGGCAAGTTGGGAGCTCTGAGGAAATCTTTGCCTCCGTTGGTGATTTTTGGGGGGGAAGGAAAATCAGACAGAGGAAGAGAGACAAAATAATAATAATCCCAAAACAAACAAACAAAAAGCAAAGGAAAAGAGTCAGAATACAAGAAGGAAAATACATATACAGATATGGGAGGAGTTCTTGGTATAAATAAGGGTAGCAGAACCTGTCCCTTTATAATCACAGGAGAGTGCTTGTGTCACTGGAGGCAGTTAGTCCCACTATAAATTAGGCATGTGTTAGCACTACTGCAGGGTCTGTCCTGTCTGTTTTATTTATACAAATTACAGGTCTAATGTTGCACTTTATTTCTACTAATATTTACTGAATTTATTATCTCTATTAAAAATGGCCATATTAGCTTCTGAGATGCTATGTGGTCTAGTGGATAAACTAGGAGGCAGGAGACCTGCGTTCTAATCCTGGTGCTGCTATTCACCTGCCATCTGACTTTGACCAAGTCACTCTGCCTCTGTTTCTCCTCCCCTCTCCATTGTCTTGTCTATTTAGAGTGTATGCCTCTTTAAAGTAGGGACTGTCCCGCACTGTGTGTTTGCATAGTGCCTAGCACAGTGAGATCCCAGTCTTGGTTGGGATCTCTAGACACAACTACAGATTACAATTAATAATAAATATTATTATTATTATTATTTATTATAATGAATGCACAACCCACCTTAATACTGGCTTCTCCTAACTTTGAGTGACTTTATAACCTTCTTTTTATTTAGTTGTTTTTAATGTAATTTCCTTCATTTTTTAAAAACTTTAAAATTGAAAAAATAAAAAATACATCATATGGAACCATGCTAACTTCCCACTTTGGTCATCAGTAGGGTGGGATCTTTAGATCCATAGCACAGGCCCTTACTGGTAAGCTAACAGAATAACTGATAGCAATAGCAAGTTGTTTTCCGTGTGGCCCTGCCATTCATGGGTGATGGAGCCACACTTTGCTGGTAGGTTTCACAACTGTTAGGTAGACAGTAAAGGAATGCTGAGTTTCAAGAATAGAGTTCAGTCCCCAGTTATATAGAGGATGGTGTTCTAGTGATTACAGACCCGTCTGCCCCTGCCTACTCCTCAGTCTCTCCTTGTCCCTTTCTGCTCCTTCTTCTCCCTTCCCAGCTTCTGCCCCATCCCTCCACCTTGCTATTCCTATTTCTTGCACATCCTCCTGACGCCTGCCTGTTAACACTTGTTCCTGTCCTTCCCCTATGCTTTCTGTTCCTGCCCTTCTCACACCATCCATGTCTTCCTCCTCCCTTCCCATTCATCACCCTTCTGCATTCCCCTTAAGCAACTTCCTCCTTCCCCTTCAGGTTGCTTGGGCACCAGCAGGGTGAGTATTGAGAATACAAGAGAGAGAGACACTCTGCAGTCAGTTCTAGTGCCTGGTGCCAAAACGGCTCTTGGCAGCTGGGAGTAGAAATTGCAGGAAACAGCCTGCTCAGCTCTGGGATAGGGCATGCTCAGGTGCTCTGTTGGGATGGTACATGAGGTGGTCAGCGCATAATAGCTGTGAGGGGATGAAACACACTCAGGGCAGACAGAATCTTCAGACAATTTTGCTGTCAAATCCATCTCTACTGAGCATGTATGAACTGAGATTTTTTTATAACATGGCCAAATTTAGGTGAATTTTCACAGACATAATAAAAGGTACATTCTTGACCTCAGGGCAACCCTTCTGCAAAATTTCAGTTGCTGGCTCTAAAGCATGGAGATGCTAGAGCGTTTCAGTGAAACCTCATTCTCAGAAATGGACCATTTTAGCTGAAACAGTCAAAAAATATTCATCCTGAGGCAGACACCCAACATGGAAAACTTCAGCCTGAAGAGTTAAAGTTTGGAAAAGTTATAAGCAACTGAAAACAGGGGCTTATAGTGAGAAGCCTGATGTACGAGTGTTGCTATAACAGCAAGGTGTCCTTGTGGCACCTTAGAGACTAAAATTTATTTGGGCATAAGCTTTTGTGGGCTAGAAATATTATGCCCAAATAAATTTGTTCGTCTCTAAGGTGCCACAAGGACTCCTCGTTGTTTTTGCTGATACAGACTAACATGGCTACCACTTTGAGAGGTGTTGCTATGTGTGCTGCCTATAATACAAGACACATGTAATGAAATTCACCCTGGTGCCCCAGGCTTGTGCAAAGGCACCCGCTATCACTTATGTTGTGGAGTGGGGCTGCACAGGGAGGCATTTGCCCCACTGGGTGCTGCAGAGGGCAGGATACAGATGGGGCAATGGCTTCCATAATTATGGGCAATGAGGCCACCGAAACAGTGCTGGGGGAAGTACAATTCCTGCCCATAGGCTGCAGTAGCAGCTGCTGGGGTTGTGCTGCAGGCCTGCACCCTACCTGTGGTTGGGGGTGGATTTTATTTTCCAGCCCCCATGCTTGTCACCAGCACAGAGCCTCTGACTTTGTATGTGTGAAATGAATGTCACCCGCCGGCAACCAAATCCTTCAATGTAACTCATCCACAGAGTCACCCACAGAGCCATGTGCAAAATGGGAGTTTTTAGGGCTGCCTGTTTCAGGAATAAAACAGCAGGGAAGCCCACCCACCCAACGCAACCCCAGAATTGAGAAATAAAGCCCCATGAATACACACGGGAATTTTATTAACCGCTCCTTCTTGAGGGGGCATTAGACATATGGGAATGAAGTTTCACATACTCCTACATGGTTCCTCTGAGTGACGCATCACACCTATGTAGCCTTTTTCTCCTCTGCCTTGTCATTCCTCCTTTGTAACGTGTCCCTTATGCATCTATTTTTGTTCCCATCCCTCCTTCTCTGTGCAACCCCTCGTAGTTCCTCTTTCTCTTCTACATGATCCTTCACCACTCTCTTCCATTTCCACGTGATCCCTCAGGGTCCCTTCTCCAGCTCATGATTCTTCCTCTGTGCAGCTCTTTGTGGCACATGCCTTTATGAGTCTCCCTTGTCACGTCTCTCTCTGCTGTCCCTTTCTTCTCTCTTCCCATGCCTGCCCCTGTGAATCCCAGTCCAGTTCTTGAATGACTCTAGTCTATGCCATCTTGTCCCAAGTTCGTCTGCTGGTGCTGCTATCTGAGGTCAGACTGTTATGGGGCTGCCAGACGGCAGCTGGGCATGAAGTGCTGACATCATGGCATTGTTGCATCATCTCCTGTGATTAAACATATCAGACACACAGGACAGTTCCATCTGCTGTTGAACACACGCTGTTTTTCCAACAGTATCCCTGCCTCAATCAGCGCACAATATGGATGAGGCTTAGTAAATGAGGCAGCTGTTAAATACATATTTTCATCCTCATTTTTCAGCTACCAGGGCTAGACACTGAATGGACTACTATATGTGGCCCCAGGTCTTACACATGGAGAACTGAAGCATGGAGATTAAAACCAACATTATCAAAAGTATCCACTAATTTTGAATGCCCAGTTTGAGAAACCTACGGCTTTGAATTTTCAGAGTACGTTGCACTTAAAGTGTTCAAAGCACAGCTCCCATTGACCCCAGTTGCAGCTATGAGTGATCAGCAGTCCTGAAAATGACCCCCCAGGATCTCAAACTAAAGAAAACGGAGAACACACAGTTATTGACCACCTGTGAAGGGTTTGGTTAACGTGACTTGTCTAGCATCACATAATAATGTTGTGAGAGAGACAGGGATAGAATACAATTCTTCAGGGTAGCATTCAACTGCTGTAACCATGAGAACTTCCTTTCACTTCCTGAAATCCCCTGACTCACTCATGCACACCTTCCAACTGTTGCAACAAATGAGGCGGGGGTCCTATGCACAACAGTTTCCTTCACTACACAACCCTGATTCATCCCTAGAGCAGGTCTGTCCCCCTGTGCACTGAATGAGGCATGGGTCTAGTGGAAAAAGCATTGTGTGCTTTTGTAACTAAAGACAGTATCATAATGAGGCTGAATTAAGGTTGCACAGGTTATCTTATTTTAATGGTTTTTTTGGATGTCATATGCACAGTGTGCCATATCCTGCTCTGTTACATTGGAGTAAACCTGAAGTTGATTGGATTTTTTAAGTAACACTCAAATATATAATACATGCAATAATATGCGTTAAAGCTATATAAGTAGCATATGTTTTACATACTGGCCATACTGAGATCTTGAGTGAGAGATGTGGCGGTTTAATGATGAGACAGAACCCAGCTTTTTGCAAGCAAGCAGGCTGGTCAGCTGAGATGGGCGTTCTGCCCCCCCGCCTTCCACCTTCTCCTTTTATTATATTTCTCCCCCTAAGCATTACACACTGCTACACAAAGGAATGTATGACGTTAATTCATATACTTAGTTACCATCCCCTATCTACTACAATCCTGGTTCTCAGGCCTTGAGCCCAGGCGAAGAAAGCCTCCCACAATTGCTGTCCAAACAATCAAGTTCTCATGGTTCATGTCTAGCCCTTGTCCTTGGATAGAGCAATGTGTGCATTGCTTCTACGAAACAGTCAGGGTGTGCCCTGCCTGCTTCCAGGTGGAATAGCTAAACATTAACCCTTCAGAGAGACTGATTTATATGTAAACTAATATGAAAATGGCCCCTTTCATATATTACAGTCCACAAACATGTCTATTACAATTATGACATACTATCTGTTTATGCGAAACATATGTCCTTCCTGCATGGGCTGTTAATCTTGTGTTTACAATTACTACCCGTAACTGGTAACACAGGAACAAAGGTCAGTTGTGTGTAGTTACACAGGCAGTCAGACTGTGTACATTGTTGGACGCCTCTTGTGTTTCCTAGTGCATGCTCATAGCCTTGACAACTATCTGATGAGGTGAAAGCGCCTAAATGCAAACAGGTATTTTGGAGTGACTGATGGATGCAAGTTTTGAAATGTGTAACTGTAAAATAATTTATGTAACTGTCTTTCAGTTGTTCACATAATTGAGATATTTGTCACTGTAAATTGGGGAAGAAGGGGTGTTTGTTAATAGTGCTGCTACCTAAAAAAGTATTAGCTTGGGGTATCTTATGCATTTAGTGACCTGACATCCCATTTTCAAGGACAGTCCTGTTTTTCAGTAGTCTCTCTCACAAATGTGAACATCTTCCCAGCAGAGGGCTCTGCTGCAGATGCTGGGAAGCCATTCTCCCCACCCCTCAGGAAGAGCAGCTGTAACAATGTTTCACTAGGAATTATTCTGGGGAAGTTCTATGACCTGTGTTATAGAGGTCAGACTAGATCAGGGGTCAGCAACCTATGGCACGAGTGCCAAAGACGGCATGAGAGCTGATTTTTAATGGCACGCTGCTGCCTGCCGGGTCCCAGCCGCCGGCCCCACTCAGCCTGCTGCCGAACCCGGCCAGGACCCCAGCATGCAGCAGCGCGCCATTAAAAATCCTGCCTGCCCCGGCCCGCTCTTTTCTGCTCCCCCTGGGGGCAGGGTGAAGAAGCTCGGTTCTGCTGGCTGCTGTTGTAGGGCAGGCAAGCTCCCCCTCCCCCGCCGTGCTGGCTTCCTGCCCCTCCTCCTCTCTCTCCCTGCCGCTGATCAGCTGATGGCCCTTGCAAGGGAGGGGGAGAAGTGGAGCCTCACCACGCTTGCTGCTCTGGGGAGGAGGCGGAGAAGAGGTGGGGATGAAGCCATGGGGAAGGGGATTGGAATCAGGGTTTATCCCCTCCAGCCCCCTGTCGTGAGCCACTCTGGGCAGGGGTCTGGGACCACCCCCAGGACCCTAGCCCACACCCCCAGCCCTCTGCCCTGACCCCTGCATCCCCCCACAACCCCAGCCCTGACTCCTGCACCCCCCTCACACCCCAGCCTCCTGCCCTGATCCCTGCACCCCCCAAGACCCCAGCCTTGACTCCAGCCCCCCCACATACCCAGCCCCCCACACTCCATGCCCTGACTCCTGCACCCTCCTCACACACACCCACACCCCATGCCCTGTCTTTTAAACCCCCCACCTTCTCACCCCCACCCTGAGCACCAAATGGGAGCTCCTGCACGCCCCCCCCCACATTCCTACCTGCACCCCTCACACCAAATGGGAGCTGCCCAGGTAAGCACTCCACACCCAAACCTCCTGCCCCAACCCTGAGCTCCCTCCCTCATTCTAGCTCCTGGCCAGACCCAACACCCCAATCCCCAGCCTGCTCCTTCACCCCCAGCCCTGTTCTCAGCGCACTCCCACCCTCAGCTCAGTGCAGAGAGAGAGGAAGAGAATGGGCTAGAACCAGGGAGAAGGTAGGTATCCACTCTATGTGGGCAGGGCTGGGATCCCAGACTGGCAGCAGGCTGAGCAGGGCCGGCAGCCGGGACCCTGGCTGGCAGAAGCCGGAGGACGGAACCCCAGACCGGCAGCGGGTTGTGTGGCAGCGGGCTGAGCCGCTTAGCCCACTGCTGGTCTGGGGTCCCGGCCGCCGGCCCCGCTCAGACCGCTGCCGGTCTGGGGTTCTGGCTGGCGGCGTAAGATCAGCATTTTAATTTAATTTTAAATGAAGCTTCTTAAACATTTTGAAAACCTTGTTTACTTTACATACGACAATAGTTTAAATATATAATATGTAGACTTATAGAGAGAGACCGTCTAAAAACGTTAAAATGTATTGCTGGCACGCGAAACCTTAAATTAAAGTGAATAAATGAAGACTCAGCACACCACTTCTGAAAGGTTGCCAGCCCCTGGATTAGATTATCACAATGGTTCCTTGGAATCTATGAGTTCCAGAGAGAGGATGTCAGCAGTACCAAGGAGGTGTCACTAATGAGGATCAGTAGGTGGCACGACGAGCAGAAGGCCTGCTGGAGTAATGCCCACCGGCAGCAATGAAACTGCCTAGGGTGGCAGTAGTGATGTGATGATGGTGCTGGTAAATGATGTCTGTGTGAGGGGAGTGAAAACATAGTTTTTATACTGGAAAGAAGAAGGATTCAATGGTTTAGGTACAGGACTAGGAGTAAAATCTATTTATTTAATCTCTCTGTGCCTCTTTCCCTGTCTTTGAAGTGGGATACCAATACTTACCTACCTAATTGTAGCTTCTACGTAAAGCAAAAACACTGGTGCTTGAGCAGCTCAATTTTTCAGTTCAGTGGGTGATTCTGGCGGCCATCATAAATCTGAACCAATCACCTCTTTATAGATGTTTCTAATCCTTGAAAAATGATAAATTTAAGAAATGTAGTAATTCTGTTTTCAATTCTAGTGTGAACATACTGATGTCATGTGTAAGGTGGTGTTTGTAAAATTAATTCTGCATTAAAAAGAGCTCCTAGATTCTTAATTTCTTCAGATGAGTTTTCTTTAAAAACAGGGATGAGAGTATGTGGAGAGGAGGGAAGGGGTTGCAACAGTCTTTATTCCTATAAAGAATAAAACAGAATTTATGGGGGAGATTTTCAAAGGCAGAAAGAACAGTTAGGCACTTACATCCCATTGAAAATCAAGGTGAGTTGGGCACTTAACTCCCATTTATTATTAGTGTTGCTGCCGTAGTGCCTAGGAGTCCCAGTCATTCACCATGACCTCATGACCTCAGACTACCATGGCAGTCCTTGGCCCAAAGAGCTTACACTTCTGTCTTTGACAAATTCCCTCTAAAATATTAATATATTGCTGAATGGTTATATATGCTATTGTGAAGATGTACAATAATGTGACACTTTTGCCCAGCAGTAGATAATTTTTCAGGAAAACAGGACTATTTTGTACAATAAAATCTATCTACTTTTTCCTGATACACTTTACCCTTATGTCAGGTCAAAGGGCATGACATTTTCCTTCATGAATTAAATTCTCAGAGAGAAACAAACTACAGAGAAAAATGCATTATTCAGCCAATGCTGCCTTTAGATGTGTATCTTCAAGTGTGCTGCATCACTTCAGGGATATTGTGTTGTCATGTAAGTTGAAGATGGCATGTAGGTTGCTGGGATTTACAAGAAGCACAATGATGATGTCTGTGGGAAGTAACTTGTACTGTCAGTGCTGTAGGTAGAAGTACTTAGTAGTTAGA
Organism: Caretta caretta; assembly: GCF_965140235.1. Classification (NCBI taxonomy): domain Eukaryota; kingdom Metazoa; phylum Chordata; order Testudines; family Cheloniidae; genus Caretta; species Caretta caretta. Next base: position 204,517,858 of record NC_134207.1, on the reverse strand, counting down.
ATGCTGCACTTGCCTGAAGAAATGGTGTAGCGCTATTCTTCAGTGTAAAAAGAAAAGGAGTACTTGTGGCACCTTAGAGACTAACCAATTTATTTGAGCATGAGCTTTCGTGAGCTACAGCTCACTTCATCGGATGCATACCGTGGAAACTGCAGCAGACTTTATATATACACAGAGAATATGAAACAATACCTCCTCCCACCCCACTGTCCTGCTGGTAATAGCTTATCTAAAGTGATCATCAGGTGGGCCATTTCCAGCACAAATCCAGGTTTTCTCACCCTCCACCCCCCCACCCCCCCAAATTCACTCTCCTGCTGGTGCTAGCCCATCCAAAGTGACAACTCTTTACATAATCAAGTCGGGCTATTTCCTGCACAAATCCAGGTTTTCTCACATCCCCCCCACCCCCATACACACACAAACTCACTCTCCTGCTGGTAATAGCTCATCTAAACTGACCACTCTCCAAGTTTAAATCCAAGTTAAACCAGAACATCTGGGGGAGGGGGTAGGAAAAAACAAGAGGAAACAGGCTACCTTGCATAATGACTTAGCCACTCCCAGTCTCTATTTAAGCCTAAATTAATAGTATCCAATTTGCAAATGAATTCCAATTCAGCAGTTTCTCGCTGGAGTCTGGATTTGAAGTTTTTTTGTTTTAAGATAGCGACCTTCATGTCTGTGATTGCGTGACCAGAGAGATTGAAGTGTTCTTCGACTGGTTTATGAATGTTATAATTCTTGACATCTGATTTGTGTCCATTTATTCTTTTACGTAGAGACTGTCCAGTTTGACCAATGTACATGGCAGAGGGGCATTGCTGGCACATGATGGCATATATCACATTGGTGGATGTGCAGGTGAACGAGCCTCTGATAGTGTGGCTGATGTTATTAGGCCCTGTGATGGTGTCCCCTGAATAGATAAGTGGGCACAATTGGCAACGGGCTTTGTTGCAAGGATAAGTTCCTGGGTTAGTGGTTCTGTTGTGTGGTATGTGGTTGTTGGTGAGTATTTGCTTCAGGTTGCGGGGCTGTCTGTAGGCAAGGACTGGCCTGTCTCCCAAGACTTGTGAGAGTGTTGGGTCATCCTTTAGGATAGGTTGTAGATCCTTAATAATGCGTTGGAGGGGTTTTAGTTGGGGGCTGAAGGTGACCGCTAGTGGCGTTCTGTTATTTTCTTTGTTAGGCCTGTCCTGTAGTAGGTAACTTCTGGGAACTCTTCTGGCTCTATCAATCTGTTTCTTTACTTCTGCAGGTGGGTATTGTAGTTGTAAGAAAGCTTGACAGAGATCTTGTAGGTGTTTGTCTCTGTCTGAGGGGTTGGAGCAAATGCGGTTGTATTGCAGAGCTTGGCTGTAGACGATGGATCGTGTGGTGTGGTCAGGGTGAAAGCTGGAGGCATGCAGGTAGGAATAGCGGTCAGTAGGTTTCCGGTATAGGGTGGTGTTTATGTGGCCATTGTTTATTAGCACTGTAGTGTCCAGGAAGTGGATCTCTTGTGTGGACTGGACCAGGCTGAGGTTGGTGGTGGGATGGAAATTGTTGAAATCATGGTGGAATTCCTCAAGGGCTTCTTTTCCATTGAGGAATTCCACCATGATTTCAACAATTTCCATCCCACCACCAACCTCAGCCTGGTCCAGTCCACACAAGAGATCCACTTCCTGGACACTACAGTGCTAATAAACAATGGCCACATAAACACCACCCTATACCGGAAACCTACTGACCGCTATTCCTACCTGCATGCCTCCAGCTTTCACCCTGACCACACCACACGATCCATTGTCTACAGCCAAGCTCTGCGATACAACCGCATTTGCTCCAACCCCTCAGACAGAGACAAACACCTACAAGATCTCTGTCAAGCTTTCTTACAACTACAATACCCACCTGCAGAAGTAAAGAAACAGATTGATAGAGCCAGAAGAGTTCCCAGAAGTTACCTACTACAGGACAGGCCTAACAAAGAAAATAACAGAACGCCACTAGCGGTCACCTTCAGCCCCCAACTAAAACCCCTCCAACGCATTATTAAGGATCTACAACCTATCCTAAAGGATGACCCAACACTCTCACAAATCTTGGGAGACAGGCCAGTCCTTGCCTACAGACAGCCCCGCAACCTGAAGCAAATACTCACCAACAACCACATACCACACAACAGAACCACTAACCCAGGAACTTATCCTTGCAACAAAGCCCGTTGCCAATTGTGCCCACTTATCTATTCAGGGGACACCATCACAGGGCCTAATAACATCAGCCACACTATCAGAGGCTCGTTCACCTGCACATCCACCAATGTGATATATGCCATCATGTGCCAGCAATGCCCCTCTGCCATGTACATTGGTCAAACTGGACAGTCTCTACGTAAAAGAATAAATGGACACAAATCAGATGTCAAGAATTATAACATTCATAAACCAGTCGGAGAACACTTCAATCTCTCTGGTCACGCAATCACAGACATGAAGGTCGCTATCTTAAAACAAAAAAACTTCAAATCCAGACTCCAGCGAGAAACTGCTGAATTGGAATTCATTTGCAAATTGGATACTATTAATTTAGGCTTAAATAGAGACTGGGAGTGGCTAAGTCATTATGCAAGGTAGCCTGTTTCCTCTTGTTTTTTTTTTTCTACCCCCCCCCTCCCCAGATGTTCTGGTTTAACTTGGATTTAAACTTGGAGAGTGGTCAGTTTAGATGAGCTATTACCAGCAGGAGAGTGAGTTTGTGTGTGTATGGGGGTGGGGGGGATGTGAGAAAACCTGGATTTGTGCAGGAAATAGCCCGACTTGATTATGTAAAGAGTTGTCACTTTGGATGGGCTAGCACCAGCAGGAGAGTGAATTTGTGTGGGGGGGTGGAGGGTGAGAAAACCTGGATTTGTGCTGGAAATGGCCCACCTGATGATCACTTTAGATAAGCTATTACCAGCAGGACAGTGGGGTGGGAGGAGGTATTGTTTCATATTCTCTGTGTATATATAAAGTCTGCTACAGTTTCCACGGTATGCATCTGATGAAGTGAGCTGTAGCTCACGAAAGCTCATGCTCAAATAAATTGGTTAGTCTCTAAGGTGCCACAAGTACTCCTTTTCTTTTTGCGAATACAGACTAACACGGCTGTTACTCTGAAACCTGCCTGGGGGAGGGATCCTGTCCACCCCTGCTTCTACCCCGCCGTACCCAGATTGTCCTGACCCCTAACTACGGGGACTGAGTCCAACCCCTCCCCGTCCCTGCCGTTTGCTCCGGGGACCGTGCCCTGATGGCCCTGGCCCCTCCCTACAAGGACCAGCCACTCCTTGCGCCAGGGACCGACCCTCGCTGTGCCCCGCTTAGGCAGTCAGGCAGGCTCCATATCAACTTCTCCCAGCCTGGCTCTGCAGGCAGCAGGGGAGTCTCGGGAGAGGGGGTAATGAGTGAGGAGTGGGTGGAAAATGAGCAATGGAGGGAGTGGGGAGAGGAGTGAGGAGGGATGGGGCCTCGGAGGAAGAGGCAGGGAAGGAGGCAGAGCAAGGGAGTTCACCTTTCAGCAATTAGAAAGTTGGCAACCCTAGGCTCTCAGCAGGCTCAGGAAGACAAAATTATATTAAATTACACTTGGTTCATGTTTAAAGTTTTCTTCATAACCCCCCGGAATAGAATCATAACTCTTATTTTTAAATGAAAGCTTAGATTCTAAAGCACAACTCTGCAGTGGATTTGTTGGAAAATTTTGCAATCATGGGATCATGGGATAAATCATGGGATCACTTTATCTTCCCTCTACCATCAGGATCTGGCACCAATGGGATAATCAGCTTTCCTTATACCAGTTTAAGATGCTGTAAAAAACTGATGAACCAGAACGTGATAAAATATATCTACATGGTTTCACACCTGGCCCACATTAACCCTCTTCCAGTTGAAAAAGATACATGCTGTAGCAATGAAGGACATAGGAATTGTGAAAGTGTTTGGTGTACTCATTTTTATGTCAATATAGTGACTTCTTTCACTGCTCACAGATGTTTAATAAAGTCCTAGGCATTTTTTAAAAAAGAAAAGTGCTATGAAATCATCTTGCCCATAACCATAATCTTTCCAGTTGACAGCATCTTACAGAATGGTACAACATGTTCACTCCATCTTCACAGCAGGGAGCTTGCAGAAACCTGCTACGATCACTCAGTGAAAATTATTTAACTAATGTGTTTCTTAGATGATGTCTATGCTACCAGACTCAGTTTTAAGGGTGATAAACTAGCTAACTAGATCTTCGTTCATAATATGTTAGGCAGCACTGAAATAGTTAATAAAAACACTAACTTTAAATATGTTTATTCATATCATAAATTCAGTAAATAAACGCTGCCCGCCCCATAATCTTAGCCTTGTTTTTCCCCTTCTAAATTAGAGTTAGGATTTCTGTGCACTGGTGTCTGTGCCCTGTTTATATGGTGTAAATAATCACATGCAGGAAGGAATTGCTTTAATTTGACACAACAGATGGAGAGACAGGGATTGGATCTTCTAATTACCTGCAGCCAAAAGCAGACTGGAAAATAAATGCATTGCGGTAGTCCAAGCAAGATGGCAGTGAAACACTATGAATTGCAAAGCAGAGACAAAATCTAAGTGAAAACAAACTCTTCTTAATAGCAGGGCTTTTTTAAATTAAGCAAATCCAGAAGAAGAAGAAGGAGACAAAGAAGAAAAAACACACTCAGCTTCTTGTGGGTTTTTGTAGCTAACTAAACAAAAAAAAATCCTTCTGACATGGAAGGCTGCAGCAACTTCATTATCGGATGATTCTAATGGAAGCTGCTAAAGGTGAGAACATTTCACACAGACAAAATAGCAAACTTCCTGCATATAATCAGATATGGCAGCCCTTCACTGAATTCTGGAATGAATAACACTGACCTATTCAACCCCATTTACTTAGTGTCTTGCACTAATGTGCATCAGAATGATAGTCTCACTTAGGCTTGGTCTGCTCTGAAAAATTAGATCAACCTAGTTATGTCGCTCAAGGCTGTGAAAAGTTTCAGGCCTTGAGTGCCATAGTTAGGTCAACAAAACTCCCACTGTAGACATGGCTAGGTCAACCGAAGAATTCTTCCATTGACCTAGCTGCCACCTCTTGGAAGTGGATTAGCTACGTTGGTAGGCAACCTCCCTACTGTCGATGTAGGAAGCAGCTACGCTACAGCAGGATAGCTGCGGTGCCACTGATCTATCAGCTGTACTGTAGATAGACCCTTAGAAAATACTTGTGTTCTTCCCATCCCTCTGGTCAATCATGAGTTTCTCTGCTTTTCAATTCTCAGAGAACAATTTCTTTCTAATACTCATATCTGTTGCAAATAAATTCTTGCTTGCACACCTTGAGTTTTCATTATTATATGTAGAACAGTTTAGTATACTTCCATGTAATCAAGTACAGGATATGTTGGCTCATTGGTATTGTTAATTCCATGGAACCATATCCATGTTATAATTTTAACATATATAATCAGAAATATAACTGGGAAACACCACCTGGGAAAATAATAATCATGTTTAAAATCTGACAGATTAGGATGTCAAGTAAGATTACCACTGTTACATTAATGTAAAAAAGTTATCAAATGTACATTTATTGGTATAAGTTATAGTTGTGATAAGGGGCAACAAATATTCTAAAATATGTATGTGATTTAGGAGCCTAAGTCATTGTCATGGGGTACACTCACCTCTCATGAGTGCCTCCTGCCAGCTGGGTGCAAACCTGCACTCTCTCTGCTTATGGTGTCCCCCGTCTGCTGTCGCTCTTATCAGGCAGGTCTTCAGTGGGTCAGCCTTCTGACTAAGTAAGTCAATTAATAGGTAAAAGGATGGATGAACCCCTTCAGGGATAAAATGTCCAACAAGGCCAGTCCCTGAGCCCTTGTTAATGGCTTTAGCCCTACCTCTGGGCTCAGTACTCAGCCCCTTTTAGGCTAGCTTTAAGACCATACCTGCCCTGCTATAGAACAGTGCCCCCAGGGCTTTCTCTCTGGAGACTCTTTGTCCTCAAGAGTTCTCTGGTGTCCTGTTTAAATATAGCCCCTTTTGGGGGCCTTTAGTACTGCGTCTTATCCCCTTCTTCAGACTTAGGCTGCTTCCCCCCCCCCCACCCCCCCCAGGTCAGTATGTGGACCTGGGTCTGCTCACTACTCTCAATCCCAGTCTGGGGACCCTACAAATGACAGCCACGTGCTGCATCCTTTAATAGTTGCTGCTGCTCTTGCTATTCCTTGGGCTGCTTCCCACATAGCCCCTTCCTCTTCACCCTTACCTCAGGGCTGAAGTTCTCTACTCCTCTCCTTCCTTATCGAATGCCACCAGAATCCAATCTTCTGTTTCTCTCTTGAGCTCCAACACAGAGCTCCCTTTCTTACTCCTCTAATTCCATCCAGGAATTGACCTGTTCAGCCCCTGCAGCTCCTTTTATCTGAGCCTGCTGTCCCCTGATTAGGCAGGCCTGGAGGACCCACCTTCATGGCTCCTTTCCTGAGGTGGGGTGTGGTAGGAACATGAGGCCTCCAGCAGGGAGCCTCAAAGGGCCTGGTACACCCCATTACAGACCCATTTTCAGAAGAAACCTAGATCCAGACCCTCAAAGGTATTTAGGTGCCTATCTCCCATTTAAATTAAAAATTAAATTGGGGATCTGGGCCTACATCACATTTGAAAATTAGCCGTAGGCTCCTAAATCACATCAATGGTTTTGAAAATGTTGCCCAAGGAGCCTAATTCTCATTTACATTAAGACCTGTGATCAGCTATGGCTTGCCAGCTGATGATGCATCTGACCTCCTTCTTTATATGACTTTTATTATCACCATTAATTCCTTCTGGCTTCCGCTCTGTAACTTCTCAGCTGGTGAACCACTGATATTTCATTGTCATATGCTTTTTCTCTGATGAACCATAGATGGTTTCTCATAGATGGATCTACAACAGGAGTTAGTAGTTGGGCTGGTAGCTTCTCACAGCCCTTCATCTTCCTCTTTCAGAGTAAGACAGACCCAAGTGTGGAGGCAAAGGGAAACCTGATGCCAACTGAAGTTGGTTTGTGTGGCTGTAGTGGATGAATGGTGCATCAGTTGGTGCAATTTCACGTACAGAAGCATAAATAATTGAGTGCTCTACTGTAGACAAGCTCTGAGTTATACTTATGATTACATAGGTGTTGTGTACATGAAAAATATGTCTATTATGAAGGAAAGACAGATTACCCTGGGGGGAAACTGGAATCAAACACAAAATGGGTTGCTATTCTCACTAGTTTGGGGACTGGTTTGCCTCTGGTTTAATTAGAGATTTTGTTTCCAAAGTTTAGACTTTGATATCGTGGAAGACCCTTCCTACATGGAAGTAGCATACTGCAGCCAGAAAAGAAACCCTTCAATAAAAAATTATTCAGGCACTGTCTTCACTCCGACAATAGCAGACCTATAGAAAAGGCTCACACACTCTGGGTTATTCAGAAAAAGAATTGATATTTGAAGGCTATAATAAAATCCTAATCTTTTCTGGCAACCGTTGAAGTGCTAACCACCAAGCCAGCCAAAGTGAAAGCTTTTGATAGCAGAGAAATGGCTTTTTTAAAAAAATAGGTCTATAACTCTGCTTTGGCTGGCAAAGTAGAATGCACCACTAAAAACAATTTTTTTCTTACCCTCGATAAGTTTAGACTGGTGGAAAAAATTAAAAGAGCAGAGGATAACAGTACTGAAATCAGTGGCTGACTTGAATATTCATTGCTAGTGTAATATAAATTGTTCATTAGTAAAACTGAATTGTTATACAGAATATGAGGTGCTGTTAGAAGTCTGTAGGTTTATGAGACTGTATAGCTGTTTCCTATGTTGTACCAAGTAGTTTTTATTGCTTACGATGCTTCATTTTATTCCTCACTGCACAAGCTGGTATTTTGATTAGTCTGATGTTTTAAGAAATTACTGTTTTAATCAGAGATACTTTCATTCTTATCTCTCTGTTCCCTTCAGATTTATTGCACAAACCAGTTTGCTCTTTGAATAGTGATGGATTAAAATTTCTCTGGACTCACAGGAGAGTGTGTTCAGCCTATTTGTGAGACTTAAATAGCAAATAACAAGGAGTCCGGTGGCACCTTAAAGACTAACAGATAAATCTGTTTTTAAGGTGCCACTGAACTCCCTGGGTTTTTTTGTGGATACAGACTAACACAGCTACCCCAAGATACTAAATAGCAAATGTTATTTTACATATGGCTAATATATTAATAATGAATTTGTTTTCAAGACAGTTATGGTGGTGTGTGTTTAGATTTCATTTGCTTTAATCTATGAGAACCCTGTGTCTTAAATCCATAAACCCAGGGCACTGCTTTTTGAGGGAAGCGCCTGCCATTTGCACTGTAATTCTACAAATGGACAATGCTCATAGATAGGTAGATTATATTTTAGGTCAGATGAGACTAATACAATCATCTAGTCTGATCTGTGTAACACAGGCCATGAAATTTCACTCAGAAATTCCTGCATCAAGCTCAATAATGTGTGGTTGAACTAGACCATGTGTATTTCAGAAAGGCATCCAGTCTTGATTTAAAGATTCAGTGATAGAGAATTTACCAAATCCAATGGTTAATTATTGTCACTGTTAAAATGTGTGTCTGATTTCTGATTTGAATTTTTCTAACTTCAATTTCTAGACACTGGATTTTGTTATGCCTTTGTCTGCTATATGAAAGGCATCTGCTATTAGATGTGGTGCTACCTTTGAACTCTCTGGGGTTTGGGAGACTGTAGCCAGATTCTGCTCTGTGACAATTGAACAATCCCATTGAGGTAAGTGGGGGTGTCTGGGTGTAACTGAGAACAGATTCTGACCCAATAGAATCTGCCTTGATGTCTACTGTACTACTGTGGATGTTTGCAAAATAATTCTTGTTGCTATTTGTATGGTTCTCTTACTCTATAACAGAAAAGTTAATAAATAAAAATAATTAAGAAATAAGCAAATGATATTTACTTGTCTTCATCAGTATATCTTCTTCACTGTAAATGTATCCTTAGGAGTACAGAATGATCATATAAGCACATCTTCAATGACAAATCTTATATTCCATAGATTCTATTAAGGGTTCTATATCATGATAAATGAAATATTTTATTTCCTTTCTTAGTAACTTCTATAAGTGTGTCTTTTTAACAAATGGAATTGTTTATAGTTGGGGTTAAAATTTGAATTAATAAGATCAGTATTATAGAACAAATACCATCTGGGCTTATTCTCCCATAAGGCCATTTTCTAGAAAAGCACATTGCATAAGCTGGATGTGAATTCCATGGTTACCTTTATCGGATAATGGGGCCCATAGCTGTTCCAACTCTGCTTGCACATTAGCCTGAAATGAACCTTCGGGTTCAATGGTGTCATGCATCTCATCATTTTCAGCCACTAGACCATAACAAAAAATGAACACTGCAATCTTCGTAGTCATTCACAAGCATGCCCAAGCTAGAGAGCAGCATTCTATGAAAGCCTTGGTACTGTACACCTTCATTCTGCCTGCTCTTGATGTACTGGTGGGCATTTTTGTATTTGCTATTAAGATTTTGGTCCTGCTGCTAATGATTTTCACCACTTTTTTCATTATATTTTTTCCTGACCAACCTGTGCCTCTTTCTATAACCTTCAGTGAAAACATCTCACTCATGATGATTGCTACCTACATTAAGATCTGCTCTACATATAGCTTTTATATTGGTATACCTATGATGGTTAGGGGTGATTTTTTTACGGCTATAATTATATTGGTATAACCATTCATGTGGGCAGTTATATGGTATAAAGGTGGCCTTATACCAGTATAGTTTATTTCCCATCCCATATGGAATAAGCTATGCCAGTATAAGCACCTTTTGTACCGGTATAACTAACTGTATCCACAGTAGCAGGGTTGTACTGCTTTAACTGTATTAGTTAAAGTGGTAAAATGTTTGTGTGTAGACAAGCTCTTATTTTTCCTTAGACACTTAGAAAACACAATGCTTCTGACTACTCTGTTGATCAATATGTCCCTTCACCTCAGTCTGTACATAAACCATGAAGGAATAGTATGCTGTGTATCAAATCTCTCTAGCAGCTGGAAGCACACTTGAGATATATGTAGCAATATTTCCCACAGCAAGAGAGAACACAAACAGTTCAAAGGTTTCTTAAAGTATTTTTGAATGAGAGGGACCTCCAGGTACATATGTTGTATGGTTTGAAAAGCAATAGCCTGTGTCTTCCGCTGATTATCTTACATTCAAAACAAAAAAGCAGACATGACACCGATCACAGAAGGGATTATGGTAGGGCAAGTTCTAAGAATAAAGCTCAGCTTTTGGGAGTCCTAAATGACCAGCTTCACAGCCATGACTTTTATGCCCACACGTCTTACTATTGCTATTTCATATACATTTGTACATAATTTAAGGCACTGTGTATGCAGACTTCCCTTTTTACAAGGAACACATCTGCAGATTATATCTGCTATTACAGATGAGGGAAACTGAGATGAAGAGTCCATTTTCACACAGAGTCAGGGACAGAATGAGGACTAGAATCAATAAATCCCAATTTCCATTTCTGTGTTCTAACCACTTAGCTATGCTCCCTCTACAAAAATCCATAGAATGTTAGAAAACAACCTGCAGATGCTGTTTAAGGTGTTTGAATTTGTTCAAGGACATTTAAATAAAATCCATCCTCAGTTTCTTCATAAATGTACCAGTATAATTTTCATAGATAGACCTTAGGTAAGAGACTTTCTAAAATTCAGAATATTGACAGCAAAATGTAAATCAGGTAGCATAACAGGTTAAAGGATAGAGTTCAGACAAATTTATTTTCTTCATTTAATCAGAGCATGCCAGATTTATGCATTTGATAGAAAGGCAGTATTTATTGGGAGAGCCAATGCAACACAGCAAAAGTGAAGATTACTGACAGCAGCAGCTGCCACTGCAGCTTCAAAGTCAAGGGACAGTTTTAAATACATTTTTATTAATCGAATATAATAACTTCACTTAGGAGTTTTATTTACACTTAATCTTAGAGTATCCTCATTTCTCGCTCATGGATCCCGTGTGCGTGTGATCCTGAAATGGAAGGCAAGTGGAAGAGGAAGAAAACAGGAAAGTAGGAGAGAAGATAAGAGATTTAAGGGATGCAAATAGTGAGCTAGAGGCAAAACAGGAAGAGTTTTTATGGCTTGAAAACAAGATTTCTCACAGCATGATGCTGAGTATGGAAGGAGAGTATTTAGATATTCAGTGCTAACTCTTCTTCCTCCTCAAAGATAATGCAACATCATAGGTAGGCAGTAGGACTGTGTGTACCCATGTCAGGAAGTTCAGGGTTCCCAAGGCAACCATAAGTCAGCCCCCTTTGTGAAAATGAAGTATTCTATATGCTACGTGTGTGACTCACTATATCTGTGCAATGTGGCTGTTAGAGTTGCTGTGGGAAATAAAGCTTTTAATTTCCTGACATTAGTGTATATGAATTCTGATTTGTAACACTGCATTAACATTTTCTCCATTATTTTTTCTCTTATTTTAATAGGCAAGTTGAAAAGGAAAAAAAAAAGAATTCTGTTTCATTATGTTTATTTTGGTGTGAAATGTGTTCATTTGAATGTTGCCTCCCATTATATGGGGTAAAATACATACAAATAATTATTTGAGTTGCAATGTCAAGCATACCAAGTTAGGAAATGCCAGATTTAGGGTTGCCTGCACAACCTTAATTCTGTCCTTTTGTGTGTCTCTCCTGTACAATGAATGAGACCGGGGTTATGTAGAAAAAAAGTATGTGATCATGTTATTAAAGACTTTATCGTAGTATATATGCACAATGGGCATCAATCTAGGTTGCACAGTCAGCTGTAAGTCTGGTATTTCCTAACTTTGGAGTGCTTGACTCTGCAACCTAGATAACATTCTTTTAATGTAGGTTTTTTAAATAGAATTTCCGAGTTTTCTTTTTAAAAAGAAAAGATGAAAAAAAATCTATTATGTGCAACTCAAACAACTTTCTCATCATGCACCATCAGTGGGATTTGGACTTCATCATTGCTGGACAGATTGCTTCCACTTGAGCTACAGGACTAACTCCATAGGCCGGTAGAAAGAAAAGGCTATAATCTCAGAGGGGGATGGACTGCTTGGCTTAGGAAAGTTGGGAGTGGGGGAGGAGAATTCTCAGTTCTCTTACATGCTTACTTTCTTTCTTACTCTCCTCAAGAAATTGGGGGAGCTCCTGCCCATGCAGTGTCCCAGAAGGAGGCACAGGCTGTATACTGACTGAGTTCTAGGGGGAAGCCCAGCTCCACTCAGCTGCTAAGTCAGAGGTGGACAAACTAGGGCCCGCAGGCCACATCCATCCTGTGGGACCATCCTGCCCGGCCCCTGAGCTCCTGGCCTGGGAGCCCCTCCCCTGCTCTTCCCCCTCCCCTGCAGCCTCAGCTCACTGCGCCGGCTCTGTGCTGCCCAGCGCGGCTGCCTGTCCCAGTACAGCCGCGTCGCCAGTCACCAGTGCTCCAGGCAGCGCAGTAAGGGGGCAGGGAGCGGGTGTGGGGGGTGATTGGATGGAGGGCAGGGGAGTTCGGGGGGTGGTCAGGGGCCAGGGGTGTGGATAGGGGTCGGGGCGGTCAGAGGGTGGGGAACAGGGGGGTTGAATGGGAGCAGAGGTCCCGGGGGGGGCAGTCAGGAAGGAGAGGAGAGGTTGGATGGGGTGGTGGGGGGCAGTCAGGGGCAGGGGTTCTGGGGGTGGTCAGGGGACAGGGAGCAGGGGGTATGTGGACGGGGCAGGGGTCCTCGGGGGGAAGTTAGGAAGCGGGGGGTTGGATGGGGTGGTGGGGGGCAGTTAGGGGCAGGGTGTCCCGGGGGCGGTCAGGGAGAAGGGGTGGTTGGATGGGGTAGGAGTCCTGGGCGGGGGGCAGTCAGGAAGGAGAGGGGGGTTGGATGTGGTGGGGGGGCAGTTCGGGGCAGTGGGTCCGGGGGCGGTCAGGAAGGAGGGGGGAGGTTGGATGGGGCAGGGAGTCTGGGGGCGGTCATGGGACTGAGAGCAGGGGGTTGGATGGGGTAGGGGTCCCCGGGGGGCTGTCAGGGGGCGAGAAGCAGAGGGGGTTGGATAGGGGGCGAGGGCTGGGCCATGCCTGGCTGTCTGGGGAGGCACAGCCTCCCCTAACCGGCCCTCCATACAGTTTCAGACACCCAATGAGGCCCTCAGGCCAAAAAGTTTGCCCACCCTTGTCCTAAGTGTTCCTAGGACAAGGTGTGCTGCTGCTTCTTTGGTGGCAGTGCGAGATCATCCTACAGTGCAGGGCTTTCTTAGTTATTATTTTGGCAGACTGCAGAACTATTCCTGAGGAACCTATGAGATGGGAAATAGTAATTTTTAACAGTTTATATCTCAGCAAAAACTGAACAGAATTTCATGGGACAAAGAAAAGACACTTCTCTAACATGAGGACTATTCCCTTGCAGAATATCAAAGGCCTGCTGTAAACAATGGAGATGTGAAAGCTTATCACAGAAAAGGTTGCAAGACTTTTATGGTAGAAAGTGTTAGGGAACATAAGTAGAGGGGTCAATACCACTTTCCTTGTAAGGAGATTCTCTTAGCTATTCTGTTGGCACAGATTCTGGGGAGGCAGGAGGCTGCACACAGAACAGCATTACTTGTTGTGGCTGCAGAAAGATGTATTGTGCACTTTCCCAGCACCTGCCTCCTGAAGTCAGCAGGTGAACAAGAGCTTGGGCATGCCCCCAAGCCAGCTAGCCACAACTTGATGCAATGGAATGACACCAGCTATATTAGGCAGGTGACATATATACTACTTATTATTTATTATTTGTCTTACCATAGCACCTAGAAACCCTTGTCATGGACTAGGATCCATTGTGCTAGGAGCTGTACAAACACAGAGCAAAAGGATGGTCCCTAACCCAGGGGGTTTACAATCTAGGAATAGATTGGATTAAAAATAAAGGTAATGTTTCAGATTTCTAAACCTAGTCAATAAAATCCTCATGTATTAGAGATATGAGAACATTTCCATTTAGTATACTGATGTGTCTAGTTCTGTGCTTGATTTTTGTAAAGCCATCTAACTCTACAAACCTATGCTTAGGATGTATTCAGCTCACAGTGCAAAAAATCAGTTATAAATCACTTTTATAATCCAGTCACCCTTTGAAATGCATTTATCTAGGAGTAACCCTCAGGAAAAGTTCCTTCCTACTGTGAGGACAGAGACATGAAGTCTCATGGTGAAAGAAATTCCATGTTGTTGTTAAAATGTAGATCCATCTATTCCTGCTTCCCTCCATTGCCAAAGAATGGCCACTTGACTGGTGATTGCCAATCAATGTTGATGTCACCTCGCGAGAGGCGCTAGCTTGTCCTTTATCTTTAAGGAACAGGTTTACCCCAACCCCACACTTGCCTGGTAAACACATACTCATAACTTTACATATAATGTTGCTACATACATTTTACCATGATATTATTGACCAGCAAGTTATTGGTTTTCAAGTGATACCTCACAAGGCATATTTTATACGAAGATTATTACAATGATGTGTAGAATGTGAATTCAGTCACACAGTACTAGCTTCTTAATTAAAGTATAGTCAAGTACAAAGTACAAGGACTCTTGCACTACCAGCTAAAGTAACTAAAGACCTTTTTGGCTTTACAAACCAAAAAATCCTTATTGAGAAGAAAACCTGACTTTTAAATTGTGGGAACATTTGTAATTACTATAAGAGTTTTGGCCAAACCTTAATTTATAAAGGGCTGAGAGCTGAGGCTCACACTACTGTGAGGAAAAAGAAAAGGAGTATTTGTGGCACCTTAGAGACTAACAAATTTATTTGAGCATAAGCTTTCGTGAGCTACAGCTCACTTCATTGGATGCATTCAGTGAAGTGAGCTGTAGCTCACGAAAGCTCATGCTCAAATAAATTTGTTAGTCTCTAAGGTGCCACAAGTACTCCTTTTCTTTTTGCGAATACAAACTAACACGGCTGCTACTCTGACTACTGTTAGGAAATATTCTATGAATTAATGAAGTTAAATATTTCAGTAGCATCAGAGCAAGTGTCCTTGAGGTGAAATCCTTCCTAATGAAGAAAGGATGAAGTGGGTAGGTTTAAATGGCATAGAAGGCCTTGTGCTAGGACCTGTATGCTGGATGATTTTTTTTTTTTGATCGGACACCTCAATAACATCAAACAAGTCTTTCTTAGTTATTGTGGATGTTGGTGTTGAGAGACAATTTTCCAGAAAGTAGAGGCTTTTGTCTATGTGCAAACATGTGAAAGGAATTGCTTGTCTAACTTTGTATATACTATTAGGGTAATTGCATGTGCAAAGAGGCATGTAAATGTATAAGTACCCACTAGTACACACTTTCATGTTTATTATGCATTCATTTATAGTATTTGTGATGAGTTGGACCCTCCCTTTCTGGGATGCCACCTGATGTGCTGGGATTTCACTGAGCCTCTCCTGCTCAACCAGCCTGGGTTCCCTCTCCCTGCTTTGCTAAATTAAGCTCTCCGGTCTCTTGCAGCACACACACACACACACAGGTAGGGCCACACCCCGCTGCAGACACAGACTGAAGTCAGCTTTGTGTGAGATGACTCCCCCAGCACTCATGTGCTCACCCCTTTTGGGAGATAAACCCAAAACAATACCGTATTGCGCTGTATAGAAAAATCTGCACAATGCAAGCTCATAAAAATCCGCCCTCTTCCTCAATGTGAAGAGAGATGTGCACAACTTCTTGCTTGCTCCCCCACCCCCCATTAGAAATTACATAAACTGGGTTATATTATAAACAAGAAATAAGTTTATTAACTACAAAAGGTGGATTTTAAGTGGTTAAAGCGATAGCAAACAGAACGAAGCAGATTACTAACCAAATAAAACCAAATTAAGCTTGTTTAACTAAAGTAATTGGTTACAAATAGTAATTTCTCACCATAGATATTGTTGCATGCAGATTACAGACAGTCTTGAAAAGGCAGCTGAACTGGTCTCCAGCTTGAGACCTCAAGTATTATTAGTCACAAGCCGGACACCCTTCCAGCTTGGGGTCAACCCTTCTCCCCCCAGTTCAGTTCTTGCTTCTAGGTGTTTTTCAGTGTCTCTTTGTGTGGGGAGGCAGGGGAGAGAACCTCAGTGATGTCACTCCTCAGCCTTATATAGCTTTTGTGTATGGCGGGAACCTTTTGTCTCCCAGTGGGAGAACACTGGCATTCCAAGGGGTGGGTCCAGTACGAGGTGACTCAGACCCATGTTTCTGCAGGGCTGTGGCAGCCATTACTCCTAGGCTGTCTGGAGGGTCCACAGGAAGACTAAGCTCTTTCACAGTCCATTGTCTCTGCTAATGGCCCATTAGCCCTGTCTGGCTTTTCCATTGTTGTACCTGAAGGGCTAGTTGGGAGTGACACCCAAAGTAACACATTTGAAATACAGATACATAGTCAATATTCCTAACTTCAGATACAGAAATGATACAGGCATACAAATTGAATGATCACATTCAGTAAATCATTACCTTTCCAATGATATCTTACATGTGCCATCTTGCGTAAAGTAAATTTCTGTTATGTAGTATTCATATCATAAGCATGTTTTCATAAAGAATATGGAGTGAAATGTCACACTATTTATGTGAGAATATGTAGTCATGCAATTCTGCATTCATCTGAAGTATCTAAATGTGCAATTGCTTGCATTTTTACACTTCATCCAGGGTCTCTGCCCACTGAAAACTGTCCTTTGTTGTTCTTCTGTCTCTGTCATAGCTCTTCTACATACTGGCAACGCGTCCTGATGAATCAAGTGCTCTGAGTCTTGAGAATTATTTTGAGATGTTGGTCTTGAAAACATGGCTGTAGCCTAGTCAGTAATGAGTTGATGAAGTTCCTTTGGAGGTGAATCTCTTTTATTGTCTCTTTCTTTTCCTTGCTACAGCACAATAAAATAGAATGACAGAACAATATAGTTAAATACAAGACGGAACAGATTGTTTAGCATAAGTAGTTAACACATATGTCAAGGGACCATTCAAGGTGAAGTGACCCGTTAACACCCCTCCAGTCATAGGGAGGAAAGGAAGGTTGTGGGAGAGAAGTAGCTGTGCGGAGGGTTTTAGTTGGTTATAGGTTGCTGTAATAAATCCTAACTCCAGTGTCTCTATTCAGTCCATGATTTTTAGTGTCTAGCAAAGTTAAGCTCCCAGGCTCATCTTTTGAAAGTTGGCAGGTTTCCTTTGAGGGTAAGGACTGATAGGTCACATACAGAGTGATCACTTTGTGAAAAGTATTTACCACCAGTGATATGGTATTTTAGTCTCTTATCATTTTCCTGCGTGAGTTCATTCAAGAGCATACTGATTGTCTGGTTTCATCCACATAATTGCTACTGGGTCACTTACTGGATGATGTGTACCACATGTTGTGATAAGCATGTGTAGGACCCATGGATCTTCAAAGATATGTTGTGGGTTGTGTTGATCATTGTAGCAGTGAAGTGATATCTGCAGGTTTTGCATCCGTTCTGACAGCGTCTGGTGCTGCTTTGAGTTGGTATGGCCTTGTTGGTGGGGAGCTTGCTTCTGATGATGAGCTTGGAGAGGTTGGGGGGTTGTTTGAAGGCCAGAAGAGAGGGTTCAGGAAAAATTTCTTTTAGGATGGGGTCCCCATTGAGTACGGGTTGTAGTTGTTTGATGATACCCATATGAGTTCCAGTATGGAGTGGTAAGTGACCATTAGGGCTGTGTGATCAGAGAGGGTTTTATTTCTGTATTGAACCATGTTCTCTTGGGGTATTTGGGTGGCTACTTAATGGGCCACTTCACCTTGAATCGTGTTAACTACTTTTGCTAAACCATCTGTTCCATCTTGTATTTAGCTGTGACGCTCTTAGGCCAGGTCTACACTACAGACCTATGTTGGTATAACTATGTTGTTCAGGGGAGTGAAAAATCCACATCCCTGAGTGACGGAGTTCTACTGACCTAACCCCTGGTGTAGATAGCACTATGTCAATGAGAGAGCTTCTCTCACTAACATTAGCTACCGCCTCTCGTGGAGGTGGATTAACTACACCGACGTCGTCACTAAAGCGCTACAGCAGGGCAGCCGCACCGGGGCAGCTGTGCTATTGTAGTGCTGTATCTGAAGACAAGCCCGGAGTAAGTTTCTCAGACATGAAGAAGAGCTCTGTATAAGCTCAAAATCTTGTCTTTCACACCAATGGAAGTTGGCCCAATAAAAGATATTAGTTCACCTACCTTGTCTCTCTAATATTCTGGGACTGACATGGCTACAACAATACTGCAGGAATAATATACATAATCTCATGATTCTCACTTTAGTAGCCCACAAAAATTGTCTTCTTTCGGTATTATAAAAATCAGTCATGAAAGAAAGCTTAAATATTCAGAATTACATTCTTATGGCCAATTTGAATTCTTTCATTTGAATTTGAGCATATACTCCTCTTTTCATCGCCCCGATTTTTTGTTTTTTCCTGTAGATCAGTCAGGTTATGAATTTCTCCATGTAGCTCCATTGGTCCCAGTTCATCTTATCCTTGCTTCTAGCATTTGTATATAGACTTATAATGGACTCATTCCTGTCTCCCCTTATTTTTGTTGTTTTGTCTTTAAAAATTGTTTTCCCTTCTCTGTTGTTCTGCATATGCTAGTATATTCTTCTTCTCTTTTACTTCCCAGATTAATGTTCTCTAAAGAAAGCAGCTACTTTGGACCCGGAAGACTGGTTTGCAATCTGCTCAAATGATGTCCCCCTGCCTCCAGCTCCTCAAACAGCTTCCACTTCACAAAAAGAAGGGTCAATGTGCTGAAAAGCCCCACCCTTCCTTTTTGCACCAACACTTTGTCTCTAGGATCTTTCAGCTCCTTTCTCTTCCCATTAATGGTGCTATAATCCACTTCTAGAGATCTTGCTATCAGCCTCCTCTGCTCCCTGAAATCTGATATCTTCTATATTGCTTCTTTACTTTTCTGTTGTTATTCCTGAGAGGGGCAGCAGGCAACATATTGGACCTGAGTCTCTTCTCCCATACACTGCTTTCACATACTGGGCCTGAGTCTCTTCCCCCTTACACTGCTTTCTCATAGGGGTAGAACTATTGACTTCAGTGGACATACTCCTGATTTATACCAGCATAAGTGAGATCAGAAGAAGCATTCTTTACAGTGTTCATCACCAGGATTTCATCCACCTTAGTTGGGTTAATTGTCCATGCTCTAGAGAGACAGAACACCATCCTACTTTCTTTGTGCAAACTATAGATTACATTCTTTCTTCTTTACTACTAAAGGTATGTCTACACTACGAAATTAGGTCGAATTTATAGAAGTCGGTTTTTTAGAAATCGGTTTTATATATTCGAGTGTGTGTGTCCCCACAGAAAATGCTCTAAGTGCATTAAGTGCATTAACTCGGCGGAGCGCTTCCACAGTACCGAGGCAAGCATCGACTTCCGGAGCGTTGCACTGTGGGTAGCTATCCCACAGTTCCCGCAGTCTCCGCTGCCCATTGGAATTCTGGGTTGAGATCCCAATGCCTGATGGGGCTAAAACATTGTCGCGGGTGGTTCTGGGTACATATCGTCAGCCCCCCGTTCCCTCCCTCCCCCCGTGAAAGCAAGGGCAGACAATCATTTCACGCCTTTTTTCCTGAGTTACCTGTGCAGACGCCATACCACGGGAAGCATGGAGCCCGCTCAGGTAACCGTCACCCTATGTCTCCTGGGTGCTGGCAGACGCGGTACGGCATTGCTACACAGTAGCAGCAACCCCTTGCCTTGTGGCAGCAGACGGTACAGTACGACTGGTAGCCGTCATCATCATGTCTGAGGTGCTCCTGGTCGCCTCTGTGAGGTCGATCAGGAGCGCCTGGGCAGACATGGGCGCAGGGACTAAATTTGGAGTGACTTGAGCAGGTCATTCTCTTTAGTCCTGCAGTCAGTCCTATTGAACCGTCTTATGGTGAGCGGGCAGGCGATACGGACTGCTAGCAGTCGTACTGTACCATCTTCTGCCGAGCAGCCATGAGATGTGGATGGCATGCAGTCCTTCTGCACCGTCTGCTGCCAGCCAAAGATGTAAAAGATAGATGGAGTGGATCAAAACAAGAAATAGACCAGATTTGTTTTGTACTCATTTGCTTCCCCCCCTCCCCTGTCTAGGGGACTCATTCTTCTAGATCACACTGCAGTCACTTACAGAGAAGGTGCAGCGAGGTAAATCTAGCCATGTATCAATCAGAGGCCAGGCTAACCTTCTTGTTCCAATAAGGACAATAACTTAGGTGCACCATTTCTTATTGGAACCCTCCATGAAGTCCTGCCTGAAATACTCCTTGATGTAAAGCCACCCCCTTTGTTGATTTTAGCTCCCTGAAGCCAACCCTGTAAGCGCCCCTCCCAGCGTCAGAGCAATGGCAAACAATCGGGCATCTGAGAGTGCTGTCCAGAGCAGTCACAATGGAGCACTCTGATGGGGCTAAAACATTGTCGCGGGTGGTTCTGGGTACGTGTCGTCAGGCCCCCGTTCCCTCCCTCCCTCCGTGAAAGCAAAGGCAGACAATCATTTCGCGCCTTTTTTCCTGAGTTACCTGTGCAGGCGCCATACCACGGCAAGCATGGAGCCAGCTCAGGTAACCGTCACCCTATGTCTCCTGGGTGCTGGCAGACGCGGTACGGCTTTGCTGCACAGTAGCAGCAACCCATTGCCTTCTGGCAGCAGACGGTGCAATACGATTGGTAGTCGTCCTCGTCGTGTCCGAGGTGCTCCTGGCCACGTCGGCTGGGAGCGCCTGGGCAGACATGGGCGCAGGGACTAAATTTGGAGTGACTTGACCAGGTCATTCTCTTTAGTCCTGCAGTCAGTCCTATTGAACCGTCTTATGGTGAGCGGGCAGGCGATACGGACTGCTAGCAGTCGTACTGTACCATCTTCTGCCAGGCAGGCAAGAGATGAGGATTGCTAGCAGTCGTATTGTACCATCTTATGCCAGGTAGGCAAGAGATGAAGATGGCTAGCAGTCGTACTGTACCATCTTCTGCCGAGCAGCCATGAGATGTGGATGGCATGCAGTCCTTCTGCACCGTCTGCTGCCAGCCAAAGATGTAAAAGATAGATGGAGTGGGTCAGAACAAGAAATAGACCAGATTTGTTTTGTACTCATTTGCCTCCTCCCCTGTCTAGATCACACTGCAGTCACTCACAGAGAAGGTGCAGCGAGGTAAATCTAGCCATGTATCAATCAGAGGCCAGGCTAACCTCCTTGTTCCAATAACAACGATAACTTAGGTGCACCATTTCTTATTGGAACCCTCCGTGCAGTCCTGCCTGAAATACTCCTTGATGTACAGGCACACCCTTTGTTGATTTTAGCTCCCTGAAGCCAACCCTGTAAGCCGTGTCGTCAGTCGCCCCTCCCTCTGTCAGAGCAACGGCAGACAATCGTTCCGCGCCTTTTTTCTGTGCGGACGCCATACCAAGGCAAGCATGGAGGCCGCTCAGCTCACTTTGGCAATTAGGAGCACATTAAACACCACACGCATTATCCAGCAGTATATGCAGCACCAGAACCTGGCAAAGCGATACCGGGCGAGGAGGCGACGTCAGTGCGGTCACGTGAGTGATCAGGACATGGACACAGATTTCTCTGAAAGCATGGGCCCTGCCAATGCATGCATCATGGTGCTAATGGGGCAGGTTCATGCTGTGGAACGCCGCTTCTGGGCTCGGGAAACAAGCACAGACTGGTGGGACCGCATAGTGTTGCAGGTCTGGGACGATTCCCAGTGGCTGCGAAACTTTCGCATGCGTAAGGGCACTTTCATGGAACTTTGTGACTTGCTTTCCCCTGCCCTGAAGCGCATGAATACCAAGATGAGAGCAGCCCTCACAGTTGAGAAGCGAGTGGCGATAGCCCTGTGGAAGCTTGCAACACCAGACAGCTACCGGTCAGTTGGGAATCAATTTGGAGTGGGCAAATCTACTGTGGGGGCTGCTGTGATGCAAGTAGCCCACGCAATCAAAGATCTGCTGATATCAAGGGTAGTGACCCTGGGAAATGTGCAGGTCATAGTGGATGGCTTTGCTGCAATGGGATTCCCTAACTGTGGTGGGGCTATAGACGGAACCCATATCCCTATCTTGGCACCGGAGCACCAAGCCGCCGAGTACATAAACCGCAAGGGGTACTTTTCGATAGTGCTGCAAGCTCTGGTGGATCACAAGGGACGTTTCACCAACATCAACGTGGGATGGCCGGGAAAGGTGCATGATGCTCGCATCTTCAGGAACTCTGGTCTGTTTCAAAAGCTGCAGGAAGGGACTTTATTCCCAGACCAGAAAATAACTGTTGGGGATGTTGAAATGCCTATATGTATCCTTGGGGACCCAGCCTACCCCTTAATGCCATGGCTCATGAAGCCGTACACAGGCAGCCTGGACAGTAGTCAGGAGCTGTTCAACTACAGGCTGAGCAAGTGCAGAATGGTGGTAGAATGTGCATTTGGACGTTTAAAGGCGCGCTGGCGCAGTTTACTGACTCGCTTAGACCTCAGCGAAACCAATATTCCCACTGTTATTACTGCTTGCTGTGTGCTCCACAATATCTGTGAGAGTAAGGGGGAGACGTTTATGGCGGGGTGGGAGGTTGAGGCAAATCGCCTAGCTGCTGGTTACGCGCAGCCAGACACCAGGGTGGTTAGAAGAGCACAGGAGGGCGCGGTACGCATCAGAGAAGCTTTGAAAACCAGTTTCATGACTGGCCAGGCTACGGTGTGAAAGTTCTGTTTGTTTCTCCTTGATGAAACCCCCCGCCCCTTGGTTCACTCTACTTCCCTGTAAGCTAACCACCCTCCCCTCCTCCCTTTAATCATTGCTTGCAGAGGCAATAAAGTCATTGCTGCTTCACAGTCATGCATTCGTTATTCATTCATCACACAAACAGGGAGATGACTACCAAGGTATCCCAGGAGGGGTGGTGGAGGAGGGAAGGAAAATGCCACACAGCACTTTAAGCACAGCACTTTAAAAGTTTACAACTTTAAAATTTATTCAATGACAGCCTTCTTTTTTTTGGGCAATCCTCTGTGGTGGAGTGGCTGGTTGGCCGGAGGCCCCCCCACCGCGTTCTTGGGCGTCTGGGTGTGGAGACTATGGAACTTGGGGAGGAGGGCGGTTGGTTACAGAGGGGCAGCAGTGGCAGTCTGTGCTCCAGCTGCCTTTGCTGCAGCTCAACCATACACTGGAGCATACTGGTTTGGTCCTGCAGCAGCCTCAGCATTGAATCCTGCCTCCTCTCATCACGCTGCCGCCACCTTTGAGCTTCAGCCCTGTCTTCAGCCCGCCACTTACTCTCTTCAGCCCTCCACCTCTCCTCCCGGTCATTTTGTGCTTTCCTGCACTCTGACATTATTTGCCTCCATGCATTCGTCTGTGCTCTGTCAGTGTGGGAGGACAGCATGAGCTCGGAGAACATTTCATCGCGAGTGCGGTTTTTTTTCTTTCTAAGCTTCACTAGCCTCTGGGAAGGAGAAGATCCTGTGATCATTGAAACACATGCAGCTGGTGGAGAAAAAAAAAGGGACAGCGGTATTTAAAAAGACACATTTTATAAAACAGTCGCTACACTCTTTCAGGGTAAACCTTGCTGTTAACATTACATACATAGCACATGTGCTTTCGTTACAAGGTCGCATTTTGCCTCCTCCCACCGCGTGACTACCCCCTCAACCTTCTCCCCTCCCTGTGGCTCACAGCGGGGAACATTTCTGTTTAGCCACAGGCAAACAGCCCAGCAGGAATGGGCTCCTCTGAGTGTCCCCTGAAGAAAAGCACTCTATTTCAACCAGGTGACCATGAATTATATCTCACTCTCCTGAGGATAACACAGAGAGATAAAGAACGGATTTTGGTTGAATGCCAGCAAACATACACTGCAATGCTTTGTTCTACAGTTTCAGAGGAACAGCCGTGTTAGTCTGTATTTGCAAAAAGAAAAGGAGTACTTGTGGCACCTTAGAGACTAACCAATTTATTTGAGCATGAGCTTTCGTGAGCTACAGCTCACTTCATCAGATGTGTACCGTGGAAACTGCAGCAGACTTTATATACACACAGAGAATATGAAACAATACCTCCTCCCACCCCACTGTCCTGCTGGTAATAGCTTATCTAAAGTGATCAACAGGTGGGCCATTTCCAGCACAAATCCAGGTTTTCTCACCCTCCACCCCCCCACACAAATTCACTCTCCTGCTGGTGCTAGCCCATCCAAAGTGACAACTCTTTACATAATCAAGTCGGGCTATTTCCTGCACAAATCCAGGTTTTCTCACATCCCCCCCACCCCCATACACACACAAACTCACTCTCCTGCTGGTAATAGCTCATCTAAACTGACCACTCTCCAAGTTTAAATCCAAGTTAAACCAGAACATCTGGGGGGGGGGGGGTAGGAAAAAACAAGAGGAAACAGGCTACCTTGCATAATGACTTAGCCACTCCCAGTCTCTATTTAAGCCTAAATTAATAGTATCCAATTTGCAAATGAATTCCAATTCAGCAGTTTCTCGCTGGAGTCTGGATTTGAAGTTTTTTTGTTTTAAGATAGCGACCTTCATGTCTGTGATTGCGTGACCAGAGAGATTGAAGTGTTCTCCGACTGGTTTATGAATGTTATAATTCTTGACATCTGATTTGTGTCCATTTATTCTTTTACGTAGAGACAGTCCATTGCTGGCACATGATGGCAATGCCCCGCTGCCATGTACATTGGTCAAACTGGACAATCTCTACGTAAAAGAATAAATGGACACAAATCAGATGTCAAGAATTATAACATTCATAAACCAGTTGGAGAACACTTCAATCTCTCTGGTCACGCAATCACAGACATGAAGGTCGCTATCTTAAAACAAAAAAACTTCAAATCCAGACTCCAGCGAGAAACTGCTGAATTGGAATTCATTTGCAAATTGGATACTATTAATTTAGGCTTAAATAGAGACTGGGAGTGGCTAAGTCATTATGCAAGGTAGCCTGTTTCCTCTTGTTTTTTCCTACCCCCCCCCCCCCCAGATGTTCTGGTTTAACTTGGATTTAAACTTGGAGAGTGGTCAGTTTAGATGAGCTATTACCAGCAGGAGAGTGAGTTTGTGTGTGTATGGGGGTGGGGGGGATGTGAGAAAACCTGGATCTATGCAGGAAATAGCCCGACTTGATTATGTAAAGAGTTGTCACTTTGGATGGGCTAGCACCAGCAGGAGAGTGAATTTGTGTGGGTGGGTGGAGGGTGAGAAAACCTGGATTTGTGCTGGAAATGGCCCACCTGTTGATCACTTTAGATAAGCTATTACCAGCAGGACAGTGGGGTGGGAGGAGGTATTGTTTCATATTCTCTGTGTGTATATAAAGTCTGCTGCAGTTTCCATGGTACACATCTGATGAAGTGAGCTGTAGCTCACGAAAGCTCATGCTCAAATAAATTGGTTAGTCTCTAAGGTGCCACAAGTACTCCTTTTCTTTTTGTTCTACAGTGATTCCCGAGTACGTGTTACTGGCCTGGAGTGGTAAAGTGTCCTACCATGAAGGACGAAATAAGGCTGCCCTCCCCAGAAACCTTTTGCAAAGGCTTTAGGACTACATCTAGGAGAACCGCAAATGCCAGGGCAAAGTAATCCTTTCACATGCTTGCTTTTAAACCATGTATAGCATTTTAAAAGGTAC
This sequence comes from Caretta caretta, assembly GCF_965140235.1. Lineage (NCBI taxonomy): Eukaryota > Metazoa > Chordata > Testudines > Cheloniidae > Caretta > Caretta caretta. The sequence continues at coordinate 204,491,995 of NC_134207.1, read as the reverse complement.
ACTCACCAGAGGTCCCTTCTCCGCCTGCCGGATCCAGGAGGCAGCCGTGAGTGGGTTCGGGGGGTACTGGTTCCAGGTCCAGGGTAAGAAACAGTTCCTGGCTGTCAGGAAAACCGGTTTCTCCACTTGCTTGCTGTGAGCTATCTACAACTCATCATCTTCCTCATCCTCAAAACCTGCTTCTGTGTTGCCTCCCTCTCCATTGATGGAGTCAAAGCACACGGTTGGGGAATGGTGGCTGAACCCCCTAAAATGGCATGCAGCTCATCATAGAAGCGGCATGTTTGGGGCTCTGACCCAGAGCGGCTGTTCGCCTCTCTGGTTTTCTGGTAGGCTTGCCTCAGCTCCTTCAGTTTCACGCGGCACTGCTTCGGGTCCCTGTTATGGCCTCTGTCCTTCATGCCCTGGGAGATTTTCAGAAAGGTTTTGGCATTTCGAAAACTGGAACAGAGTTCTGATAGCACGGATTCCTCTCCCCAAACAGCGATCTGATCCCGTACCTCCCGTTCGGTCCATGCTGGAGCTCTTTTGCGATTCTGGGACTCCATCATGGTCACCTGAGCTGATGAGCTCTGCATGGTCACCTGCAGCTTGCCACGCTGGCCAAACAGGAAATGAGATTCAAAAGTTCGCGGTTCTTTTCCTGTCTACCTGGCCAGTGCATCTGAGTTGAGAGTGCTGTCCAGAGCGGTCACAATGGAGCACTCTGGGATAGCTCCCGGAGGCCAATACCATCGAATTGTGTCCACAGTACCCCAAATTCGAGCCGGCAACGTCGATTTAAGCGCTAATCCACTTGTCAGGGGTGGAGTAAGGAAATCGATTTTAAGAGCCCTTTAAGTCGAAATAAAGGGCTTCATTGTGTGGACGGGTGCAGGTTTAAATCGATTTAACGCTGCTAAATTCAACCTAAAGTCCTAGTGTAGACCAGGGCTAAGCTAATAGGGAGGCATTGCAGTCTAGTGGATCTGGCATGGGACTGGAAGTCAGAGTTCTGCTACTGACCTGCTGTGTGACCTTGAGTAAGTCACTTCATCTTTCTGTGCCTTTCTTTCTCGCTTGTTTAGTTATAGTGCAAGTTCTTTGAGTTAGTACAATTGTTTGTATTTATATGTTTGTATAATTTCTAGCACAAAGGAACCCAGTCTCAGAGCCTCTAGGTGCTCCGGTAATACAAGTGATCAAAAGTTATCATTCATTATTCATACTATCACTTGGCACATCCAGAAGGAAATACCTTCACTTCTTAATTTCTGCTCAAAGTCTTCTGCTATCCCTTCTTCTGGCCTTGTTGAAGGATCATGCTAATATTTGCTGTTTGGTCCATTTTCTTTCCAATGTCTTTGATCCTTCTTAGCTTGGCTTCAGTACCTTCCAGAGCAGAACAACAGTTGCTGCTGTGCACTAGGGATGTAAAATGTTAACCAGTTATTCGATAAGCATCAGTCTTATTCGTAAGGTATTCCGGTTAACGTTTAAACTCCGCTGAGGGACTCCGCTGCCAGCCCCACACCACGGGTCCTGGCTGCTGCCCCGTGCAATGGGTCCTGGCTGCCGCCCCACCCCCAGGGATCTGGCTGCCAGCCTCACACCAAGGAGGGGTCTGTGCGGGGCGGCAGCAGAGCCCTGGGCATGTGGCAGCCGCCGGGACCCCAGGGGCAGGGCTGGCAGCGAGCAGAGTCTCCAGGCACATGGGTGACAGCAGAGCTCTGGGCAGGGGGCCAGCAGCTAGCATTGTCTCCTGGTGCGGGGGTGGCAGTGGAGTCCCCGACATGGGGCCAACAGCTGGGATCCCGGGCATGGGGCGGCAGCAGAGCCTTGGGTGTGCAGGGTGGGAGCTGGGATCCTGGGCACATGAGGCAGCAGAGCCCTGGGCGTGCAGGGCGGAAGCTGGGATCATGGGCACACAAGGCAGCAGAGCCCTGGGCGTGTAGGGCGGAAGCTGGGATCATGGGCACACGGGGTGGCAGCAGAGCCCTAGGAGTGCAGGGTGGGAGCTGGGATCCTGGGCACATGAGGCAGCAGAGCCATGGGCATGCAGGGCGGAAGCTGGTATTATGGGCACACAAGGCAGCAGAGCCCTGGGCGTGCAGGGCGGAAGCTGGGATCATGGGCACACAAGGCAGCAGAGCCCTGGGCGTGCAGGGCGGAAGCTGGGATCCTGGGCACACAAGGCAGCAGAGCCCTGGGCGTGCAGGGCGGAAGCTGGGATCATGGGCACACAAGGCAGCAGAGCCCTGGGCGTGCAGGGCGGAAGCTGGGATCATGGGCACACAAGGCAGCAGAGCCCTGGGCGTGCAGGGCGGGAGCTGGGATCCTGGGCACACGGGGTGGCAGCAGAGCCATGGGTGTGCAGGGCGGAAGCTGGGATCCTGGGCACACAAGGCAGCAGAGCCCTGGGCGTGCAGGGCGGAAGCTGGGATCCTGGGCACACAAGGCAGCAGAGCCCTGGGCGTGCAGGGTGGGAGCTGGGATCCTGGGTGCACGGGGCGGCAGCGGAGTCTAACAGTTAAACGTTTAACCAGTACAATTTTAATAGTTAAAACGTTTACTTTTTAAACACTATTTACATCCCTGCTGTGCACGTAAGCTTCCTCCCAGCTTTTTCTCTTCTCTCCCCTTTCCTGTGAGTGTGCTCCTCCATTTATTACCCATCATCATCCTTTTTATCCATCACTCCAGGGATGTATCTCACTCTCTCCTCCCCCTCCCACCCTAGCCATTGGCGGAAGAGCTATGGTTCTGCCTATTCCCCACTCCTCCATCCCACTTCTGGGGCATTGTGCACCCCTCAGGAGCATCTCAGGAGCAGCCCTATACTCCAGTTCTGCTCAGCCCTTACATGGGCCACAGGAGGGAGGTGGGGACTCCTAATTCCTTTGCCTCCCTCTCTACACAGCGTGCAAGGACCAAGCAAGATCTAGCCCCAAATAACTTACCTAAAGGTAAAAAGCAAGTGATAGCAAGTCCAGAAATAGAACTGGGGTCAAATTCTTGTGTCATTACATTACTTGTGTAAAACCAGAGTAATTCCCGTGGCTGATCAAAATGAGAATTTGACCACAAGAATTGTAACTCCTAATACCCAGCTCCAGGCTTTTGCTTTGCTCTTGGAAGCGTATTCTACATTTTTTGTAGATGCCATTCTACCTTTGTCATCTTTAATTTAGCTTCATTCACGTCTATAGCACTCTCTTCTTATTTAAACCAGATGGATTGCTAGTGGGCCACATTAGGGAAAAACAGGTTTACATAGGTTTTTGACAAAACAAATTAAGCAGTTCTGTTGTTTTCTCCTAGGTACTGTAGCATCCCAGTCTTCCTTTGTCTTCCCCACTGGCAAATACCTCAGGCCAGTTCCCATAACTCTTCTTCACACACATTTGGCCCTTTCAAGTCAAAATCCATTCACAAGCTCCTTATCTTAAAAGTTCAAATCATAGCCATAGTCTTACTCCCCTACCAGTACCCCAAGTGTAACATACTTGAACAAGCAGTGTTTTATTGAAAAATAAATACTCAGCAAATAACCACAAATCCATCCTCTCCCCAGTCACGTAGACAACACTGAAAATATCAAAAGAATAATTATTGAAAAGACCACCAGTAGACTCATTTAACCCTGGGAAGTGCTTCTTCTCAGTACTCTAATGGCATCTGTGGTGTTCTCCCTTTTGGAGTTTCAGATTGCTGTATTCCTCAAAATAGAATTATAGAAGGAATTTGTCACCAGAGTACCTTCTGTAAAACTGGTCTTGAATTAAAAGGGCACTTTAGATTTATTTTTAAACAATAAATGTTGAAATCCTTGACAGGAGATGGATGGCAGGGATGCAATTATTTCCAGGATGATCAAATTCTTCTTGCCATTGCTAACACTATCAAAAACATTATTTAACATTTATAACTTATAGACTACCTATGACATGTTGATACACAGATGGGTGACCAGAATCATATACATTCTTCAGCCCTATGTTCAAGAAAGATGAATTCAGACTGGAAAAGGTGCAGGGGGAATGGAGGGCCCATCTTATGAGAGGAGGCTAAAAGAGATTGGCTTGGTTAGCCTAGCAAAATGAAAGCTGAGAGGAGATATAATTACTGTGGATAAATATATCAGGGGGTAAACACCAGGGAGCGAGAAGAGCTATTTAAACTAAAGGACAATGTTGTCCCAAGAATGAATGGATATAAACTGGCCATGAATATATTTATGCAGGAAGTTAGAAAAAGGTTTCTAAGCATGAGAGGAGTGAGGTGCCGGAACAGCTTCCCAATAGCAGTAGTGGGGGCAAACAATTTAACCAGTGATAAATTTATGAACAAGCCGATGTGACTGGATCACCTGTTACAGCAGGAGAGTAGACACTGCCCATGTCTACACAGCAAAGAAAAACCCGCAGCTGGCCCATGCCAGCTGGCTTGAGCTCCCGGGGCTCAGGCTCTGGGGCGGTTTCATTGCTGTGGAGACTTCTGGACTCGGGCTGCAGCCTGAGCTCTGGGACCCTCCCACCCCGCAGGGTTCTAGAGCCCAAGCCCCAGCCCGCGCCTGAAAGTCCACACAGCCGTGAAACAGCCCCAGAGCCTGAGCCGGGGAGCATGAGTCAGCTGGTCGTGGGGTTTTCTTTGCTGTGTGCACATACCTTCTATGACCCAGGAGGGCTCTTCCAGTTCTGCGTTCCTTTGAAAACAAGGGTCCAGATTTTTTAGGGCAGTGCAGCAGCTTTATGTCACAATAGTGACAGAATAATTGACCTTAGTGACAAAATAACTGGTAAAGGCTGGAACACTTCAGTTTAAGAGTGATCCTCTCACGGCATAGAGCTAATGTAGGAATACTTACCCCTTTCCCTTACCTTGCTGCTGGTATATCAAGGAAATGGTTATGTGGTGGGAGGAGATGAGAGCCCTGTACTATGTCGATCCTTGGCTTTTGTTCTAGTCCTTGGGACTGTTGCAGCTGGTATAAATTAGAGTGTTGTTCTCACTTGGTTTAAGGGGACTGGCTGTACACAGAGGCAGCATTAGAAATGTGGGAGTACAAATCAGGACTTCAGTCTCGCGCATAGACAGCCCTCACCTGCACCCTTTACTATCCCTATACCTTAGGATCTGGCCTACATTCCCTGCCCTGATGAATTTATAACAATCTGAGGGGAAAATGTATAAAGGCTGAAAAGGTTTTGATGAAATGAAAGGCAGTGTTTGAAAGGTGAAGTTTAGCATTCATCAAGTGATTCTGCAACTTGTGTTTGGACTAGTGGAGATTTTACACTGTCGGGTTGGTTGGCACTTCTCTGAGAGGACAACTTGGATTTTTATGGAGAAGTGTGTTTTAGGCAGCATTGACTTTCATGGGAATTTGCCTGAATAAGGACAAGATAAAAACGGAGTTAGGAACTCAGGATTTGGTCCATTATGGTCAACACTAATACAGTGGATGTATCCAGAGAGAGAGAGAGAGATCTAAGCAGTGCATTCACATCTAGCAGCAGTACTCTTGACACAACAAAAGAGAAAAGAACAAAAGACAGCCTTGGCATAACTCTCAGCAAAAGGGGATGGGGGAGGGAACCACCAAAATGAACTAGTTTTTTTAAACACAGTAAGTAGCAGGAAATTCTGGCTAGCATGGATATAAACAAGGAACAGATTTAATAGTACAAAATATTCTAACCATGAAATCCCACTCCAAACTATTCCATGCTTTGCCAGCAATGAAAAATAAGAGAGGATTCGTGTCTGGTTATTGTTATGGGCAAATTTATGATTTTAAAGAGACATTAGTGCAATGGGAACTAATGTCTCCCATAGATTATAAAGATAGTTTGGGTAAAATCTCCAATCTCTCTTTTTTTTAGAAATTGTAGAGGAAAAAATGTAAAATTTGCATTCACTGGAGAGCAGTTCCTGGCAGTTGAATGGGATGGATATGCTTTGGCATATCCATAAGCCCTGGGATGTGCTTTGATATATTTATTCTTTTTACATATGGGTTTTTATTTGCGTTGTGTTTGCCAGTCATGAGTCAGAACACAGTTTAAATGGGTGGAGAGACAGATGATTGACACAACTGAGATTTTTTAAAAAGTCATTGCGTTGACCTTGTGGAGCCTTGCTTTGAATACTAGATTGGAGGAGATAACTAAAAGCCAGGACAAGCTGCATTCAGCTCTTGGCTTAATTTAACATTAAAAGTGTTTGGGTTTCCATAGTTAGAGCCCCTATGTCTTCTGCAAATGCAAAACAACACTAAAATGAAAAAAAACCTATTACATGAAAAACTTACCCTGCAGTGGCAGCTCCTGTGCTATCACAGAATCATAGAATATCAGGGTTGGAAGGGACCTCAGGAGGTCATCTAGTCCAACCCCCTGCTCAAAGCAGGGCCAATCCCCAATTAAATCATCCCAGCCAGGGCTTTGTCAAGCCTGACCTTAAAAACTTCTAAGGAAGGAGATTCTACCACCTCCCTAGGTAACACATTCCAGTGTTTCACCACCACCCTCCTAGTGAAAAAGTTTTTCCTAATATCCAACCTAAACCTCCCCCACTGCAACTTGAGACCATTACTCCTTGTCCAGTCCTCTTCCACCACTGAGAACAGTCTAGAACCATCCTCTCTGGAACCACCTCTCAGGTAGTTGAAAGCAGCTATCAAATTCTTCTCTTCTGCAAACTAAACAATCCCAGTTCCCTCAGCCTCTCCTCATAAGTCATATGTTCCAGACCCCAATCATTTTTGTTGCCCTTCGCTGGACTCTTTCCAATTTATCCACATCCTTCTTGTAGTGTGGGGCCCAAAACTGGACACAGTACTCCAGATGAGGCCTCACAAATGTCGAATAGAGGGGGACGATCACGTCCCTCGATCTGCTCACTATGCCCCTACTTATACATCCCAAAATGCCATTGGCCTTCTTGGCAACAAGGGCACACTGCTGACTCATATCCAGCTTCTTGTCCACTGTCACCCCTAGCACTGTCACTGCTGCCTAGCCATTCGGTCCCTAGTCTGTAGCTGTGCATTGGGTTCTTCCGTCCTAAGTGCAGGACCCTGCACTTATCCTTATTGAACCTCATCAGATTTCTTTTGGCCCAATCCTCCAATTTGTCTAGATCCCTCTGTATCCTATCCCTGCCCTCCAGCGTATCTACCACTCCTCCCAGTTTAGTATCATCCGCAAATTTGCTGAGAGTGCAATCCACACGATCCTCCAGATCATTTATGAAGATATTGAACAAAACCGGCCCCAGGACTGACCCCTGGGGCACTCCACTTGACACCGGCTGCCAACTAGACATGGAGCCATTGATCACTACCCGTTGAGCCCGACAATCTAGCCAACTTTCTACCCACCTTATAGTGCATTCATCCAGCCCATACTTCTTTAACTTGCTGACAAGTATACTGTGGGAGACCGTGTCAAAAGCTTTGCTAAAGTCAAGAAACAATACATCCACTGCTTTCCCTTCATCCACAGAGCCAGTAATCTCATCATAGAAGGCGATTAGATTAGTCAGGCATGAGCTTCCCTTGGTGAATCCATGTTGACTGTTCCTGCGGCCCAGCTCTGGGTATTGCCACCTGGTGCACGGGATCACAGTGCAGATTAGGTTTGCCCTGGCTGCCCCTCCATCATGTAGGGGAGGGTGTGTCCAGGCCAAATCTGAGGGAGTGAAATTGTGACCTGGCACATGTGGTCAGCCCACCACGCACTGAGTTCTTCTAAGGGTCTCACCAATGGTGTGTGCTGGTTTGCAGATTGCATTGCCATAACATAAGATGCTTCTAAGGCTTTTTGAGACGAGCTAATGTGAGTCTGTCCAGCTGGGCCAGGGGTAGGATGATCAGACATCCCGATATTAGGGGTTTTGTCTTATATACACAACTATACCTCCTCTGCCCCCCACTCTTTCCCCCGAAAAAAAAGTGTCCCAATTTTTCACACTTACTATCTGGTCACCTTAGCCGGGGGCACGTTCCCAAGCTGCAGCATAAACTTACCCAGAAAGGCTCACAGACCTAGCAGTAGCAACATGAGACAGACCCATAGATACCGCTCAGGGGACTTTTAATTGTCACTTAATTAAAAAAAAAACAAAATTACTGATTTTTTTCCCCCAAACACTCATGGCTTCCCAACAGAGCCATGGCTCCCCAACAGAGCCATGACTCACAGTTTGGGAATCACCGCACTAGAGTTTCTCTGATCTTCAGAAGAAGAAATGAGCACTGAAAGCTGGAGGAGGGAATATGACACTGTTTAGAGAGAATTATATTTTCTTCTTTTGGCATTTTGAGCTGACCACACATATTTAATGAATATCTCTGCTGCCACTTTAAAAATCATAAAAGCCAAACAATATCAGCTTTCCATCACTGCTAAATTGTTGGATGGGATTTTCAAAAGCACCTAAGAAAGTTAGGTGGCACCCAACTTCTATAGATACTTTGGAAAGTCCCACCCAATATTCTGTACTGAAACCTAACCTACAAATAAAGATTGAATAAATACATGCCGGTAACATACAGGAGACTCTACAGTGCATTGCTTAAGATACAACCGTGGCCTCTACTTGATATTGGGTCAAAAATACATAAAGAAGGTGGTGACTCTTGGGGACGATTGGAAGGAAAGATAGAGAGACTGAAGTGATGATGTTGGGGTGCCAGAAACAAAGGGCAGGAGGCAGAGATCAGTGAATGGGATGGGTTCCTAGTATTAGGGAAAAGGGAAAATGGGTGGGAAGGAGGCAGATATTTGGGAGCTGCATTGGGGGAAAGAATGCAGAGGTTGGGGTTAGGGTGGATACTCCTGGGGTGGAGAAGGAGGCAGAGGTTTGAGGATTAGGGGCTATGATGGGGTGCCTGCCCAACACTGGCCTGTTAGGGGTTAATAGAGCCCTAGAGCAGCTGCACAAAAAGCAGCCAATAGGAAAGGAGCTGTGAGGAGCAGCCAAACAGGGCCAGGCAGGCCCATATAAGAAGAGCTGCAGGACAGAGCAAGCTCAGTAGCTGACTGAAGCTTGATGAGGGAAGATCAGGTTCCTGGCCAGGCAGAAGGGAACTAGCATTCTAGACAGAGCAGCATAGGTGCTGAGTTTCTAATCTGCTGGGGGCTGCTCCTCCCTTGCTCTGCCCAGGCCTCGCACCCACTCCACCTCTTCCCCCAAGGCCCCACCCCTGCTCCATTCCTGCCCCACCTCTTCCCTGCTCAGTTCCATCCCCTTCCCTGAGCACACTGCTCCTCGGTCCTTCCCCCCTATTCCCCCAGTGCCTCCTGATGCTGCGAAACAGCTGATCTGCAGCAGGTGGTAGGCGCTGGGACGGAGGGGCAGGCGCTGACCGGCGGGGCCCACCAGCGGGCAGGAGGTGCTGGGAGAAGGGGAGGTTTTGGTAGGAGGGCTGCCGGGGTGTGCTCAGCATCCACCATTTTTTTTCCCATGGGTGCTCTAGCCCTGGAACACCCACGGTGTCGGCGCTTATGCAGAGCAGTGCTGTTAGCAGTGACCTGGGGATGACGGTGGAGAGCTAAAGCTGGCTCTTGTTTGACTGCAGAGTTTCGCAGGCTGAGGCCCTGAGGCAAGGGCAAAGAGGGTGCTGCGGCTGCAGGGAAATGGCACAGGAAAATGAACTGAGGAGTTGGAGGGGACACAGCACATGGAAGCCATCTACAGGGTCCCTGGGCTGAGACTCAGAGTAGTGGGTGGGCCCAGGTCCCCCCAATTGTTACTGAGGAAATGGCCGGACAATTGACTGCACTTGCCACTGAGGGAAGTGGCTGTACAGCAGACTGCAGTTCCCTCAGAATGGGGGAGAACAGAGCATGACACAGCTGGAGGGCTGTGTCATGAAGAGGATGCTGCGGACCTGGAAGTGTTGTGGGTCCTGGAGCAGAAGTGATGGCAGCAAGACACCACTAGAAGGGGGTGCACTGGCTAGCAGAGCTAATCCCTGGGACAGCCAGCAGAAGGCGCCTCAGCATGGAGTGAACCCCATCACACGTGATGAAAAATGTGGGCATTCAGTCACTCCTGAGGTGAGGGGACTCAGAGACTGTTTGACAGCCGTCCCGGATACAAGGGGAGTTGGAAAGACTATTTAAAGGATACTTGGGGGTAAAGGGACTATGGAGCTACTGTGAAAGGAGGCCTTTTTAGCGGAAGTGTATCTTGCCTGGTGTACCTTCCAGGCTAGAATTCAGAGCTGCTGCTCTCACTGAAGGAGATTGAAGAGCAATCAAGGGGGATTCAGGCCTTGGTGAGGCAGATCCTGGGGATCCAGCGACAACAGTGGGAGGCACAGAGATACCTGCAGGAATGCCTGAGGCAGTTAGTGGAAAAGCAGCATTATTTGCTCAAGACCTTCCAGGAGGTGATCAGGGGCCAGAGAGCCTGGGGCAAGAAGCCAGGTCTGAGGGCCAGGCCAGTAGCCCGAGCAGGGCAGTGTTACATCTGTGGGCGGAGGGAACACTTCAAGAGAAGCGTAGCCCCAAGGGCTTGCAATACTGTCCTAGAGCACTTGTCTTTTCCCCTCTCACGCTATTTCCCACAGTAAATGCATCTCACAAGGAGTATGGAACTCTGGTCACCTGCTGTTCTTTGTTATTGTCTTACTACATGTACTTCTGAGGGTGTTTGTGCCTCTTGGGACTTTCATCCTTTCTTTTGAGGCTTCTTTACACTCCCTATGTCTAAGCATCTGTCTAATGTGAGATTGCCAGCCACTCCCACAGCTGGTGTTCTCAATGCCACAGACTATCCTGTCCATAATCTGTCAAGTACCCAAAACTGCAGGTAGCAGCCAGCATGCTTAAGGATGTAACACTGGGAACTATCCCCTCCTCTTTAGATTGGTTTCTAATGAAAAACCTATATCACTCCACTGTTTCATTCTGGTTTGGGAGGAATAGTTCCCCAGGGCTCCTGGGACTGCTGTGAGGTTTGAGGCAGTGGTGAGCTTCAGAGTGGTACATCTCTCTCTGCCTTATTTCCCAATAAGGAACAGTATTTCTTTCTTGCTGTTGCATGGCCAGGTCTATATCTAGTGCCAACTCCTCCTTCCATTGCATCCATCTCTGACCTAGGTTTGTGTCTGCAAGATCCAGGCCTCTGGGAGAGCTCAGACCAAATTCCAGGGCTCATGCTGCCAGCTGCTGTACTGAATATTACTCACTGCTCCAATGTGCGACCATGTTTCATTCGCAAAGAGTGAAACTGAATGCAGATAAAGTTGAGCAAATGGAGCTTTATTAAACCGTGTGGACTGCTCTGTCCATGTGGCTAAGGTGCTTCCAGACTTAACTCCATCCATTCCCTGCTCCACTGATGTCCTGTCAATAGCAGTCCCTATAGGGAACGTGGGCTTTCTGACTCCAGTTCCACTGATCATGAGATAGTCAGGTTTTTTTGGGTGGGGAAAGGGACAGCTGATACCATATTTATAAGAAGGGAGGGGGAAAGGGGGAGCTAAAGAGCACAACAGCAGCTCCGGGAAACTCCACTCCCTCCTGTAAGCCATAAGATGGCTCCTCCCTGCAACTCCTGGTTTGGTGGCGGACTAATGAAGTACTGGAGCTGTCCCCCTTCATGGCTGGGAGGTGAGATGAATAACCCTCAGAATCTGCTTCCCCAGGCCTGAGAGATGAGTGAAAAACTTCCACAGCTGCAGGAGGAGCAGAGGTGTCCTGTGGGGCAAGATGTGGGGCTGGGGCAAATGTGGAGGGAGCACAAAATGAATTGGTTTGGGGCTCGGTGTGCCCAGTGTTAGTGTGGGCTAGGCACACAAACATAACTGTTGTAAATCTGATAGGACCAGAATTAGTTGATATGGGGCTTAGAGGAGCATAACTAGTTGAAGCTGGAGTGTTAAGCATGCATAATTATTTGATGTGGAACTTGTAGGACATGGAATTAATTAATTATTTAGGGAGAAACTTTGTAGCACCAAGCAGTACTTTATATGCCAATTTGTGTAATTTTATGCAAACTAAAATCTTCTTTGTCACACAACGTTGGCAGATATTGAAGAGAAATGTGACCTTGGGCTTTCTATCCTCAGTTATTTATTTGTAACCCAGATCACTTAATTGAAATTGTAAAAGAGGATAGAATTTAGCCCATTAATTTTAATCTTTGCAGTTATGTTGAACAATACAGTCACTGACAATATTTTAAAAATATACTTCGTTTATTAATCCAAAGCTTTTTATAAACTACAGAAACCTTGTGAAAAACCATAGGGCCTTACCATGCTTTCATTTACACCAGCGTAACTTCACTGACTTCAGTAAAAGTAAAATAATATGTGTTTTGTATAACTTTTATACCCGTGTGAGTAAGGGGAGCATAAGGTCACTAATTTCCCACAGAGGATTGTGGATCAGTCTTGTTCAATGGAAATACCAGTTTCAAGCACAATCAGAACTTAGGGTGGGATTCATGAAGGGGCTTATGTGTTGCAACACTGAGCGTCACAGCGCCTAACTTCTAGGAGTCTAGAAAATCACAAGAACAACAGTGTGATCCACAAAACCAAGTTAGGCACCGGGACGCCCTACACAATGCTTGGAGAGAAATAGGCTCTTTAGAATGGGATCCGCAAAAGCCAGTGGAGTAGATGGGGAGCTGCCTGAGCTAGCCAATGGGAGATGCTGGTGATGGGTATGGCCCACCCCTCTCAGAGATAAAGGCTTACGTCTGGCCTGCAGGGAGGTTCCTATCTGTGCTTCCCACAAATGGGAACCCGACTCCTAGAATCAGGCATCTTAGGTATTTCTTGTGGGAATGAGTTGGATGTCTCCCTCACTTCACACCAAACATTGGAGGAGGAGGAGGTGCAACTCACCTAACTATTTTTAGCCCAGTGGTTAGCACACTCGCCAGGGCTGGGTGAGACCTAAGTTCAATTCGCCCAATTCTGTTATGGTGCTGGGAGAGGCAGAGGGACTGGACCCATGTTCTCACACCTCCCAGCTGGATACCCTAACCATTGGATTACAGTGTGTGTGTGTTTCCTTTCCCAGTGTTTGTTCCATTGTAGATAAACACAAAAACAGTCATTGGACCAGACAGAGGTAAAAGTAGGACTCTGTTCCAGGGGTTAGAGCACTAAGGTGGGAGACCGCGGGTCCAGTCCCCCTGCTCCAGTCACTTTCATTATTTAGCCACAGAGCATCAGCTTCAACAGAAGACAGTGAGGAAGCCCCACATTAAAATATCCATAACTCAGTGGTTACAGCATTCTTCTGACAGATGGGAGGGACCCCCACCCCGTTCAAAGCCTTTCTCCCCCTCTGACAGAGTTAGGGCAACTGAACCTGGGTCTCCCACATCCCAGGCAAGTGCTCTAACCACTGGCTGAAAAGTTATAAGGTGGAGACTTGAATGGGACTCGATCAGGCAGGTGGCCTCTGAGCATACCTACCAGATTTGGCCCCGCTCACAATTTAGGTGGATGAATGCCTATCTTCCCCCCAATCATTAATTACTCTGGGACTTAGGCATCCAAATACCTAGATGAAGACAGCAGTGTGCATGCCCAGGGGCAGAAACGTAGGTGTGTAGAGAACTTTTACCCTGAAAACTTAGGCGTCGAATGAATTTAGGCACCTACTGGGTTGGGCAAAAGTTGTGTGGATCGCAGTGGAGCCAAAACTGGGACTTAAACACCTAAACTTGAGAGTTAGATGCCTAAGTACCTTTGTAGACCTGGGCCTTAGCCCATATTGCTTCCATTGAATTCTTTTAGAATGGCTGAAGAAACGACATATTCACAGCTAAATCTGAACTGAGTGTCAGACCTTTAAAAGCTGTTCTGTGCAGAATCATGTTAGCATCAAAGAATTCTGCAAATGTAGTAAGAGCCTTTTTGATTCAGTTTAGAAATCTGCCCAGCACGACTGAGAAAAGAATGTAATGCTTAAAAGATAAACTAAAATGTAAAGATAAACCATATAAAAATGGGAAGAAAAATGTCCCTATTTTTCTCATGTCAAAACTGGCTCCACTGTCTTGTGCAGCATCTATATCACACTTCGCTGCAAGAAAGAGCACATTCAGTAGCGGAAGGGGAAATGGTAGCAGCAAGTCTAGGTCCCTGTCTCTGTCACAAGTTTGTCAGTGACACCTCTAAGATTTATCTTCTGGGGCAGCATATGGTGTGTAAAGGATTTGGCAACTGAAGGATGACACCACTCCAATTTCTTCCTCGCTTATTGCTGGGATTTTAAAGAATCTTTGTCAGTGCTGACACCCCTCAGTTCTGACCCTTTCTAAAAATTACATATTTTTTAAAAAGCACTGACAGCACCAAATTTATCCACTCCTCCAAACTGACAACTGTGACAGTTTAAAATCCCAGATTTTCATCACCCAGGCTCTGAAGAGAGTAAAACTGTTGGCAATCTCATGCCATTGCTAGGTCAGACAAATGGAACCTAATGTGCTCCCACAGGGAGAGTGGATGGAAAGCACAAAGTGTAGGAGCTCACATCATGTGAACATCTGTGCCACATACAATTGTGTCATGTAAACACCTATGGTCTGAACAAACTGCGCATGCAAACTCTGTTTTTGATGGTAACACTGCACAGGAACTGCAGTTTTAATGTCACACTAGCTTTCTTTGGAAGGGGCTTGCTAGTTTTCTTTTGTTCTCTTTCCTCTGCCCACTACTAGGAAAATATTGTCAATTTTTTTTTAAAGTGATAGGAAGAGTGATATTTTGAATCTGTCACTTATCCTTCTAGTTTCAGTGGTTTTCAACCTTTTCTCATTTGTGGACCTTTAAAAAATTTCACATGGAGGTGCGGACTCTTTTGGAAATTCAACCTGTGGTCTGTGGACCCCTACTATAGAAGCCTTAGATTGAAAAGTGACTGAACAGCATTCAGCTATAAATGATGAACATGCTCGGCACAGCATTTGACACAGGGTGATGTGACACATTTGGTGCTAAACTGTGGGCTTCTATGATAACAACAACTCTTCTGGGTTTTGACCTGTAGATGGGGGTATTCACATACTTTTGATAGATCAGAAAAATGGAATGCCTTCTCTGGGATCTGACACTTTATTTTCAGAGTCACTGTTTGCAGACCTCTTAGACTTAGTCTGTGGACCCCAAGGGGTCTGCAGAGCACAGGTTGAAAACCACTGATCTGCTTTAAGGCATTAAAAAGGATATTAGAGGGTGCAATTTAGAGCTGTTTTATCAGTATGCCTCCAGAATCAGAGTCTCAACACAGATAACTAAATATATTGCAGACAAGAGAAGCATGCTGTGTCTGTGTTACATATTGACAAGTAACCCTGTTACAGGACACGTGGAATGGGAAGTGAACTGTCTGTATGGAGAGATCAGCTGCCCTTTCCCCTACCCCGGTAAGCTCACCTTTATTGAATAAAGATGTGCTCACCGGGGTAGGGGAAAGGGCAGCTTTATTTGATAAAAGCATTTTGGTCTGATTCTTACAGTTGGGTGCGGACCAATAAGAGATGAAAATGAATATCTCATCTCATTACTCTCACCCCAACATTCAAATAATTGGCAAGTACATTTTAGTAGAATACTGCAACACTGGCACATTGAAGGTATTGAGGGAAATAGAGAATGCTGTGTAGAGGAAGCATCGGGTCATGCAGGGTTATAGGAGGAAACCATAGAAGTTGGAATGTTTTGTTGCAGAGTGGACATCTGGCAAATGTTTTCCTACAACTGTTTAACACGGAATGGAAAATATGGGTTGTTACATGAGCAGTCAATAGTTTTGAGACTATTGACTGTTAGCCTAAAAACCAGTCAATAGTCACTCTATTGCACAATCTACTTTGTCACATGGCCCCACTTAAAACAACTGAATGGCAAGTGTGTGTGTATAAAATGAAGACTCAATGTGGTACTTAAGAAAGGTTAATATAATTTGTTTTGCTTGGTTTGTTGGCCCCTACTTAGAATTTTAACCAAACCCACCCTACTACCCTGTACACTTCCCCGCAACCCCTGGGGAAAAAAAAATTTTACATGGTCTTCACAAAAATTCTGTACCTCTGGGGAAAAAACCCCAAATGTTACTAGGTCTGTAAATGAACAGTTAAGGGATCTAGCTACAGTAGTTTATATGTTGTTCAGTAAGGAGCAGCTTCAGCTGCCTTGAGCTCGCAGGTGCACTGCACTTTGCAGGACATACCATATTTCAGCTGAATGGTGCTTCCTGTTCTGCTAGGTCATGCTGTGTTTGGAGAAGAGATGGGGAAAGGCTCCCTTCTAAAATGCTCTTTAGCATGGGAGAAAGGACCCTGGGCTCAGAGCCATGAGCCCCTGTGTTGTAGTCTCACAGGTAGATGCAGACTATAAGAGGAGAAAAGAAAATATCTCAGCAACACGTGTTCTAATGACAGCTGTTTATATTTTTGTGCTCTTTACAGCCTTTATTATTGAGCAAGGCCTCATATCCCTACCCTAGAAAGCAATCACAGATCATCCTTCCCATTTGACAAATAAGTTAACTGAGAGGTTACACAAAGTCATTCCAGTCAGGGCTGGAAATAGAACCCAGGTATCTAATATAGCTGATTCAAGTCTCATCCACACTGCCTTTTGGAATTAATAATATGCCAACTCTGTGTACTTGGCTATGCTGTTTCTAACTACTACTGTAACCACTCGACCCCATACTTTCCTCCAAAAGCCAGAAATAAAACCTAGAAATCTTGGTTCCCAATTTTCTACTGCTGTCTAGCAAATAGCTGTGTAATCTACTGGCAAAGTGTGTGGACTATCAGGGTGAAGAGGTGACCTACTCTAGTTGGTAGATGTATTTTCACGGAATCTGAAGGTCCAGGGATCAAACACTGCTAATAGCAGGGTTTTATCCACATTGAAAACTTTAATCACAGAGTTTTATATCTAGAAAAATTTAGGCATATAAAATTCAACATAGATGAATGACTCTGCCTTTCTTAATTATTAAATGAACTGCTTATAAAACTGTTGAAAAGGCAATTCACCCACAGCATAATGAGAAATCACACCATCTATTATTCTATAGATTCAACTCCTCTTTTGGAACTGTTTAAAATTAATTGGTTTAAATATACTTGTGAAGTCTACTAGTTTAGATTCATGCAATATGTCTTTGGAGCTGGGGACACATACTTTCACAATCATTAATAATTCACTTCACTGGCCTTGTACAGACCAGTGGGATTATCTAGATTCTAGAACGCTGGTTTACAGTTGAATATTATCCTGATTTTGGAGACATGAAATAGATAGACTGTAGTAAAGCCTTCAACTTCGAGTTCCTTTGAAGCTACATAAAAATTAGTTTGACCTGAAGTGTGAAATTTGGGTCTGAATCCAGACTACCTGAAAGGTCAGAGTGTTATTAGGACGTGGACTCATATCTTTCTAAGACGAAATTTGGATCCAGATCCAAACCCAGGCCTAAAGCCACAAGCCACCCTTTCAGACAAAAATACCATTTTGGGATAAGACAAGGAGTTTTGTTAATTTGGATTTGGATCCATCTCTAATAGCTAGCATCAAAAGTAAAAGCAAAATACTAAATGTTCATAATTGATTTGCACCAAACTGAAAAACAAAACAGAAAAAACCCAGCCTTATCAGACACAATGGAACCTCAGAGTTATGAAAACCAGAGTTACGAACTGACCGGTCAACCACACACCTCATTTGGAACCGGAAGTATGCAGTCAGGCAACAGCAGAGACAAAAAAAAGGGGGAGGGGGGAATAAGCAACACAGTACAGTACTGTGTTGAACTTAAACTACTAAAAAAATAAAGGGAATGTTTAAAAAAAAGATTTGACAAGGTAAGGAAAGTGTTTTGGTGCTTGTTTCATTTATATTAAGATGGTTAAAAGCAGCATTTTTCTTCTGCATAGTAAAGTTTCAAAGCTGTATTTAGTCTATGTTCAGTTGTAAACTTTTGAAAGAACAAGTGTAACCTTTTGTTCAGAGTTATGAACATTTCTCACTGCCTTAACCCTGCACGGATTATGACATAGATTTATGTAAGTGTATGTAGATGTTGCAGGTTTGTATTTTTAATTATTAACTATGTGGAGTAACAAAACTAATGTAGACAGGTTTCAGAGTGGTAGCCATGTTAGTCTGTATCAGCAAAAACAACGAGGAGTCCTTGTGGCATCTTAGAGACTAACAAATTTATTTGGGCATAAGCTTTAGTGGGCTAAAACCCACTTCATCAGGTGCATGGAGTGAAAAATACAGTAAACAGTATATATATTACAGCACATGAAAAGATGGGAGTTGCCTTACCAAGTGGTGGGTCAGTGCTAACAAGGCCAATTCAATTAAGGTGGAAGTGGCCTATTCTCAACAGTTGACAAGAAGGGGTGAATAGCAACAGAGGAAAAATTACTTTTGTAGTGCTAACGAGGCCAATGCAATCAAGGTTGACAAGAAGGTGTGAGTATCAGCAGAGGTTTTTCTGTATTCAGCAATATTATAGTATATGACAGGTTTCAGAGGAACAGCCGTGTTAGTCTGTATTTGTAGTCTGTATTAGTCTGTATATAAAGTCTGCTGCAGTTTCCACGGTATACATCTGATGAAGTGAGCTGTAGCTCACGAAAGCTCATGCTCAAATAAATTGGTTAGTCTCTAAGGTGCCACAAGTACTCCTTTTATTATAGTATATGTTAGTGTTATAGCGTTCACACTTTTATGGGAGTTGCTCTGAGAGGTTTCACAATCTGTGCGTGTTTGTGAGTGCATGAGAAAGAGAGAGAGAGAGAACAACATTGTAAAGCCTAGAAAACTTCTTGGGATGTTAGATGTTCATCAGACAGTGTATTCCGGGATATTTTTATTTTCCTTCTTTAAGAAACTGTGCAACATTAAAATTCAATGTCAGTGATTGCTGGATGTGCATGCACAGAGTATCATTCTGTTGCCTGGCAACAAGCGGGAGGGAGGAACCTTTTAGATACAGAGGAAGAAAGAAAGAAAGAGAAAGCTGGGCAGCACACACTACTTATGCGGAAATACTGGCAATTTGGCAGGTGTTTCAGGTGGGTTTGAGCTCCCTAAGTACAGAAGTGTTGGCCCAATTTGTTAATTTTTTTTTTGTGGACAGTAAACCAGACTGATTTAGAGAAGTGCTTACATTCTACAATCGAGCTTACTCTATCAAATCATGTTTAAAAACTTGCCTTTTTCAGAAATAGAAAAGTTAATATTTCTTAGTATACATTCTTAAATGTGATGAGGGACTGTGTTCATCTTAGAGTAAGAACAAAGTAGAAATATAGTGATAATCTACAGACAGATCTCCCAGGAAAAGTAAACTTTAGGCTTGGTACTCTTGAAACATAACAGCTCTTCAAGATCAGCAAAGCTCATGTTTTCTTAGGCAAACTGTTAGCTGTTGAGTTGCAGGACTACTTTGCTTTGTGATAAAGAAGTTAAGGAACAAGACATTTGCTGAGTCAAAAAAGCCAAACACTCTTACAAAAGGAAAGAATTATACTATCAGGAATATAGAAACATATAGTACTAGGATTGCAGTATGTGCATAACTTCCCATTTTATGTGCAACAGAACATCAAATTAAAATTAAGTGGAGGGGTGAATTGGTTTATATAAATGTTGAACCAATGTGACCTTTGATCAAACTGAAATGAACTGCTGTTGAGGTTTGAAAAGGTTTGGTTAACTTTTATTCTCTTGCAGCTTTACACTTCCTGATTCTGGCAGAGATCAGAAACAGAAAGTCTTTTTGCGTGGACTTTCTGACTCAGACAGAAGCAGGAAGCCTCATACTCTTGCTAGAGAGTCTGTTATTGCAAGACTTACAACACAGTTTTGAGGAATGGTAAGGTTCATATAGTTCAGATGCAATTTGAATCAGTCTTCAAACTTTTATGGGCTTATCTGACTTGAACTGAATTAAATTTAGATTCCACCCCCATCAACTAATTAAAATGATACTGATGCTATATAAACAGTCAGTTTAAGCAATTAACTGTTTTAACTGAGGCTAATCAGTAAGGTATATAGGGGGTAATGCACAGATTTAGATGCTGATCATTTCAGTGATTATTACGTATTGGAAAAATCATTGCTTTGTAACAGTGCTCCCTGGAGTTCAAGTGATGGCAAAGAGTTAATATACAATATGAAGCTATGCATGCAGATGATCATTCAGTCAAGCTAATGTAATAGTCCCAGAGAAACTTTACCTTTCATTATGATTGCTAAATTATTCCCACTTCCAAAAATAATTTTGAAATGGCATTACACTTAAAGATGTAAATACACAAACATACAGAAATACCCAGTTAAGAATCTTAATGAATAATATTTTTCATTTACCTATGTAGATAGTTATACAGGATAACTTTTATAAACTACATCTTCAAAATTAAAACTCTAGTCTCACATTAAGCAGGGGAATTTTCAGAGCATGAGAAATTATTTAGAGAAAGTTTGAAGGGTCAAAACTAGCGCTCATAGGGGAATAGGTGTTAATTACCTCTGGAGTCATTGTTATGACTCCAAAATCATGTTACTTGTTGAAGTCTCTTGAAGGCCCCCAGTGAACTCCTAGAGACAATTCCTGGACCCAATGCAGCCAGAAAACACAGGCTGTGGAGGAGTGGGACACAGGAGCCAGAGTTGATTGAACCTTCTTGTCAGGCCCTAAGGCTGCTGTCCAATGGCTAGAAGTTGAAGCTAGACAAAATTTAGACTAAAAATAAGGCATACACCTTTAAAGTGAGAGTAACTAACCATTGGAACTATTTACCAAATGTGGTGATGGATTTTCAATCATCAACAATTTTTAAATCAAGACTGGATGTTTTATAAACGATCTCCCCAAGGAATTATTTTGGGGAAGTTCTGTGGCCTGTGTTATACAAGAGATCAGACTAGATGACCACAATGGTCCCTTCTGGCCTTGGATCTATGAATCTATAACCCTAAGTACCTTCTGTGCTACATGTGGGAAGGAGGGACCCAAAAAACTTTCTCTCTGCTGGGATGGAAAGCACTCTATAGCGTGCAGAGTTATGGGCCTCTGCATATGATCCTTACACAACAGAAATGTACCAGTAATGCTGGCAGATAGCCATCCCACGCATATATGTGGAGTAAGGTAGGGATTTTCTCTTAAAACGTAACTGCAAAACGTAAGAGCTAAGTCCTATACTTCACATGTGGTCATGAAGGGGAGAGGGTAGGCCTGTGTCAGCCATGCATCCAGCACTAGACGCATCCTGCCATCATAGTGTAAGATGACTCATGGCAGGCTAGCTATAATGTGTTGCCAGGTGTACCTTGATGCTCCCTTACTAACCCATGTTTCTAGTTTGTTAGAGGTCTGGCCACATGCCATAGGGTCAGAGTATGCTTCCCTGAGGCTGTGGTGTGCTGGGCAGCACAGAAACCCGCCCTGCTCTGGAGGCACAGATTTAACCCTTTTGTGTGGGATGGGGGTTACAAAGGCTCCCTATGTTCTCTTCTCAGGTTATCACACACGTGTACCATAGAGCAGGCTTTGAGACACAAGAAAGAGCCCTTCAGAACTTTTTAGGTTTTGAACAACCCAGGGCACTTTAGTGATAGAGAACAAAGAATTAAAAATATCTGATGTTAATTGGAGGTAATCCTAGGCCTCCATTCAAACAGATGGACTATTATTTGGACAATCATTAGTTATCAAGTCTAGACTTGCATATTTAAAATAATTTGACAGCGATGGTGACTGTGAAATTCCCAGGGAGGGAGAGGCTACAAAAACAGAAAACCCAATAATAATGGAGGATTTCAGCTATCCCATATCGACTTTGTACATATCATCTTAGTATGGGATGGAAAGATAAAATTTCTAGACACCATCAATGACTGCTTCTTGGAGCAGCTAGTTCTGGAACCTATAAGGGGAAAGACAAGTTGTGATTTAGTTCTAAGTGGAGCACAGAATCTGGTATAAGAGGTGATTATAGCTGAACAGCTCAATAATAGCAACAATAGCGTAATTAAATTTAGTATCTTTCGGTGGGGGGGGAGGAATATCAAAGAAGCCCACCACAGTAGTATTTAACTTGAAAAAGAGGAACTACACAAAAATGAGGAAGTTAGTTACACAAAAATTAAAAGGAACAAGACTGAAATGCTTGCAAGCTGCATGGAAACTTTTAAAAACACCATAATAGAGGCTCAAACTATAGGTATACTGCAAAATGAAAAAAAAAAAAAAACAAACAGCAAAAGGACCAAAAAACTGCCACCAAGGTTAAACACCAGAGTAAAAGAGACAGTTAGAGACAAAAAGACATCTTTTAAAAACTGGAAGTAAAATCCTACTGAGAAAATAGAAAGGAGCATAAATTCTGACAAATTACATGTAAAAATGAAATCAAGCCAGCCAAAAAAGAATTTGAAGAGCAACTAGCAAAAGGCACAAAAACGAACAGCATTTTTTAAAGTACACCACAAGCAGAAAGCCTGCCAAACAATCAGTGGTGCACTGGACAATCGAGGTGCTAAAGTAGCACTCAGGGAAGACAAGACCATGGCAGAAAAGCTAAATCAATTCTTGCATTGTTTTCGGTGCAGAGGATGTGAAAGAGATTCCCACATCTGAGCCATTTGTTTTGGGTGACAAATCTGAAGAACTGTCCCAGATTGCGGTGTCAAGAGAGGAGGTTTTGGAACAAATTGGTAAATTAAACAGTAATAAGAAACCAGGACCGCATGGTATTCACCCAAGAATTCTGAAGGAACTCAAATATAAAATTGCAGAACTACTAACTGTGATATGTAACCTGTTGTTTAAATCAGCCTCTGTACCAGCTGACTGGCAAATCACGAATGTAATGCCAATTTTAAAAAAAAAGGTTCTAGAGGTAATCCTGGAAATTACAGGCCAGTACACGTAACGTCAATACCAGGCAAATTGGTTGAAACTGTAGTAAAGAACAGAATTATCAGACACATAGATGAATGTGATATGTAGGGGAAAAGTCAACACAGCTTTTGTAAAGGAAAATTATGTCTCACCAATCTGTTAGTTAAAATCTCTTCTTTGAGAGAGGGTGTCAACAAACGTGTGGACAAGGATGAGCCAGTCAATACAGTGTACTTGGACTTTCAGAAATGTGACAAGGTTCAAAGTGGCAGTCAGGAATAAGGGAGAAGATCCTCTCATGGATCAGTAACTGGTTAAAAGATAGGAAACAAAGCATAGGAATAAATGGTCCATTTTCACAGTAGAGAGAGGTAACTAGCAGAGCGCTCTAAGGATCTGTACTGGGACCAGTGCTGTTCAACATATTCATAAATAAGCTGGAAAAAGGGGTAAACTGAAGTGGCAAAGTTTTCAGACAATACAAAATTCTCAAGACAGTTAAGTACAAAGCTGACTGGGAAGAGTTATACAGGAATCTCACAAAACTGGATGACTGGACAACAAAATGGCGGGTGAAATTCAATGTTGATAGGTGCAAAGTAATGCACACTGGAAAATATAATCCCAATTATACACACAAAATGATGGCGTCTAAATTAGCTGTTACCACTCAAGAAAGAGATCTTGGAGTCATTGTGGATAGTTCTCTGAAAACATCTGCTCAATGTGAAGTGGCAGTCAAAAAAGCTAACAGAATGTTAGGAACCATTAGGAAAGGGATAGATAATAAGACAGAAAATATCATAATGCCACTATAAATCCATGGGTTATCCACACCTTAAAGACTGCATGCAGTTCTAGTTGCCCCATCTCGAAAAAGATATATTAGAATTGGAAGAAGTACAGAGAAGGGCAACAAAAATGCTTAGGAGTATGGAACAGTTTCCATATGAGAAGAGATTGACTTTTCAGTATAGAAAAGAGATGACTAAGGGGGGCTATGACAGAGGTCTATAAAATCATGAATGGGGTGGAGAAAGTGAATAGGGAAATGTTATTTACCCCTTCACATAACAGATGAACCAGGGGTCACCCAATGAAATTAATAGGCAACAGCAGGTTTAAAACAAGCAAAAGGAAGTACTTCTTCACACATTGCACAGTCAACCTGTAGAACTCATTGCCAGGGGATGTTGTGAAGGCCAAAAGTATAAGTGGGTTCAAAAAATAATTAGATAAGTTCATGGGGGATAGGTCCATCAATGACTATTAGCCAAGATGGTCAGGGATGCAACCCCATTCTGTGGGTGTCCCTAAACCTCTGACAGCCAAAAGCTGGTACTGGATGACAGGGGATGGATCACTCAATAAATTGCCCTGTTCTGTTTATTCCCTATGAAGCATCTGGCTCTGGCCACTGTTTGAAGGCAGGGTAGTGGGCTAGATGGACCATTGGTCTGACCCAATATGGCCATTCTTATGGTTTTATGAAAATTCTGCCTTCTGCTGCTCCAGGCACCGCTTTCAAAGTATGAGGGAGTGGGATTATGCAAAAGCTAATGTAGCTTCAGTAAGAGTTTGATTGTAGGATGGAGGACATTCCTTCCCTAACTCTGTCCTCTCCTCTCCCCATGGAGGCTATCTTCTGCAAGGTTGAACAGGAGAGATGTGCAGTGGAACTATCCAACTTCTCATTACTGCATAGAAAAGAGAAAGATTTGGATGTGTTTGATCCCTTCTATACACAGGCTGAAGTGAATGTGATGTTGTGAGCCCAAGTGTGGTACTAACAACTAAGTGGACCAGAGCAGTCTCAATATATTGTGTGCACTAGGGTTCAGATCCAAAGCTGGTGAAAATCAGCATAGCTTCCAGCTGAGGATCTATCCCTTTTCTTTTGAGGTGCTAAATTGCTACTTTTTTATGGGGTTGGCGGGGGAGGGGGGAGAACAACATTTGAGCCTTGTTACAGTGGACAAAATGACAAAATGTACCAAAGATGATGACACAACATATGGAGAGCACAAATCCTGTGCAGTAAAGCAACTTCTTTAACTACAGTCATAGCTCACAGGGTGTACAGTATTTAATGTCTAGCTGTTACCCAGCACTTTTTGCTCCCAAAGGGAATAGCTGTCCTCCTTCTTGTATTATATGGAGTTTCTGCCAGCCTGATGACTAAGGAGCACACACATCACCTTGAAATGCAGCACTGTGTCTTGAGTAAGATAAGGCATAAGTGTAAGCAGTGTCAGGATGAGCTCCACCCTGACATCTGGGGGTGAGGTGTGGCAAGTTGTGGAAAAGAACTTCAGGGGCCGATCTCATTTGCATAGGCACACCCACCCCACCTAGAATGAGGCCATAGCTGCCCCAATGTTCACTTTGCCTGCTGTGGGATCCCCAGTGTCTCTGTTATTGGGGCAGGAAGAATAAATTATTACCCTGATTATGGGAACTGTGCTTGGAACTGTACTTGGCCTTTTGTTATGATGGAGGTACTCACCATCAACTAAGTAGCACTCGCTAGGCAAGGCTCATGGGTTCCAAAACTCTGTGAATTGAGAGAGGCTGGGGACAAGTATTAATACTTGGTGGCATAGGCCCCTTGGTGAGGGCCTTACATGCTAATTGCACTTCCTCCTCTCTCCACTGTGGAATATCAGAGCTAATTTTGATTTCATTAGAAGTCTAGTTACAGGCTGCTGAGCTCACTTTGGGCTAATAGTGCACCAGCACTGAGGCTCCCCTACTACAAGCTGAATTCACCAAAGAGCTGAACTGACTAAGAGCTGAAATCGCTGAGCGTGTGTTAAGTAGTGGGGGAGCCTGAAGATATATTGTGGAGCAGTTCGGGGGACGGCTGGAGTGCCTTGTGGACAGGCTGGTGGAGCAGTTCGTAGGATGGTGGGAGCTGCTGGTGGGCTGCGGAGCGGTTCGTGGGGCGGCTGGCGGAGCGGAGCGAAGGCCTATGGAGCTGTGGGGCAGTCAGCTTCAGATCATGTAAAGTGCCTCTTACCTCCGTCCCATCTCCACCCAGGTTGGGAGGTAAAGCTCCGCAGATAAACTTTCGAACTCTGGGGCTGCCCTGACTAGGGACAGAGACTTTTGGGTCATTGGACTTTTGGGACTTTGGGTGATTTGGGGTTGCTGGACTCAAGAACCAAAGGGAAAGGGGCATGCTCCAATTTGCTTGGGGAGGGTTTTTTTGCTCATGGGTTTTGTTATGAATCCTGTTGGTGGTGTTTCCCCAACATAATGCCACATTATTTCTCTCTGTTATTAAAAGGCTTTTTGCTATACTCAGACTATGTGCTTGCGAGAGGGGAAGTATTGCCTCTTGGAGGCGCCCAGCGGAGGTGGTATATATTTGTCCCAGGTCACTGGCTGGGGGCTCGAGCTGGTTTGCATTGTGTTATTGGAATGGATCCCCTAGATATTGAACCCGGCCCTTGTTGCTGCCAACTCTGATGGGCAGAAGGGTTACATAAGGAAGGGTACATCTGAATCTGAGCTACTAGTAAAAAAAAACCAACCAAACACATTTATATGTGCAGAATGGTATTTTTAATATGTTTTAAAAATATTCTAAAAATATTCAAAGCATTAGATTAAAGGGTAAATCCAAGCAGGAAGGCTTGCTTCCCTGACAGATGCTATATTTAAGAGACTCTGTTGTCAGTGAGCTAGAAGGTCAACCCTTCACATACAACAAGAAGAGAGAACTACTGTGTATTGTGTGTGTGTCATACGTTGATCCTATTAGAGTTGGAAAACATACTAGGAAATTGAAGACATATTTCAGAAAGAGATCTGTGAGACAAAACAACCCCAATTTCTTAGAACTGCTTAAGGAATCTGTACTTTCATTAGCAATTCATTTTGAGCTCCCAGTGGATTAACAAAGCTTTTATTTTTCAAATTCTTAAATATGTTCCAAACCATAAAAGGAACTAAAGTAGATAGCTCTGCAACTTACTGCTTTTCAGGCTCTTGGACAATAAAATCTCTCTTTTTGAGGGGAGGGGATTCTTGTTTCCATTTGCAAATAGTGTAATATATATTGCGCAAGGCATTCCCCACAATTGCTACCAGGACACTACTCTATGTAGAGTTCTTATACTTCTCTCATTTCTATATCTTAGCTAGAACCATCTTTTACATCTACTTTCTGTAGCTTTATTTATTTTCTTGAGAGAACTGATGTGTATTTTATTGAAAATTTTTAAAATATAGTATGAAACTCAACAAGGAGTTTGTAAATGAAGGAAGCAATCAGGGTAGTGCTACAAAGTGTGTGTGTGTATGTGTGTGCATGCATAATCACCATCCAGAAACTAAAGAGGTCTAAAATGTGAAACAAAGTATTATTCATAACTCAGCAAACAAGACACTAAAGGAACCAGCCAAGGAAAGCTGTTTTCTCAGTTGAAGCAAAATTTTTTTTTTGGTACCAAAGTCAGAGCTAGCAAAAAATGTTACCAGTGCTTAAACCTTTGAGATAGTCTGTGCAAAAAGGAGCATAAATTTTCCAAACAGACAGGCATAAACACACCAATATTTCCAGATCATTAGTGAGCCTCCTTGAGACTTTGAAGGTTAAAGCCTGCATAGATTAGTCTCTGTCCTTCATTGTCTACACTGCATCACATTAAACAGTGGTACCTAGTGAAGTTAAAATCAAATTAATTCCATTTTCATACACATTACAACCTATTGCACATATGCAGGATCACTTCTGTACAATTATTGGTGCTATTGCTACTCCTGCTACATGCAGAAGCTTTGAATCAGCTCAGAGTATATTAGCTCACCTGATTTACATTGGTTAAAGTAGATGAAAATTGAAGAGGGAGCTTGCCAAGTTTAGTGGGTGTTCTCACAGGTCTTGATGTTAATTGGAGGTATTGTGTTGCATCACCTTGTGAAGATGAGACACAGAAAGAGGAAGAGAATGGGGACCAGAAAAGAAATATATCTGAAAGGAATCCAGACCAGTGATTAGCAAAGCAAAATAGTGTGTATATGTGCAATGGTGCAGTGTATGAAACTGTACAAGGGGACATCTGAAGCGCCCCTGCCGTTTTCCTATAAAAGCCATCATTTAGACTTCTCCAAGATGAAGGCTTGGTCTACCTACTGACATAAAGGCTAGGAGTCCCAGAAGCTCCTCAGGCAGGCACCAGTTCCTGAGGCTTCTCCTACTTCAGATTCCCCTTCCTAGTGAATCTTCCCCATGCCAGCCAGAGCAGAGGCGGTGATCTGGAGGAGCAAACTCCCTCATGCTAGAAAGATGGAGCTAGAGAACTCTCTATCTGCTTTTTGGTAAAGAAAGAGGAGCTGAGCTCCCCCTACTTTATCTCCTGTCACAGTATATTGACTTCAGTCTATTTTGTTGTAAAATAGTATTCCTTTTAGTATTGGCACCTCTCTGATGCACTAAGATTTTGTAATGAATGTCTATATGATAGAAAAAGAGAGACAAATACAATAAAAAGATATACTACCTAAGCACAGTCAGGACTCTTACTCTAACATTGTTCATCTGCAATACAAATATTTGCAGTGAAAGTAAATAGCTGTGCTATTAGTTTGTTGTAATAGCAACATAAGTGTTCAAAATAATCCTATTCTTCTTTCTTGATGTTTCAACCATAAAGCCTACATGTGTGTTGTAGTCAAGAAGTTTTGAATATCTATCCTAAGCTATAAATACTGTAACATTTTATCACATTTTATTTCCAAAAAGCGCCTTATTTAAAAGAAACAATCATTTAAACTATCAATTTGTTTTCAAAGAGGCGAAAGACAAATTACTAACAGACTAAAAAGTAAGGTTGACTTCACTTGAGACTGTAGAACACCGTAACGTGCTCAATCTTGCCTGCCCTCATAAGGAAGAGATAATGCTCACTTTAAACTTGTGAGCCATCCCACTGAAATTAGTGAGACTACACACATGTTTGAAGAACAGCAGTGTATATTTCAGTAAAAGACACAATATCCACTGCTTGCTGAGCTGACATCAGTCTCCATGCCAAATAGCCCAAGTGGGCTGTATTCTACCATGTTTCAGTGCTGTTTTCCTTTTCAAATTATTTGTACTGTGTGATTGCCTCAAAGGGACATAGCTTAGAGGAGAATGGGGCATTTTACGTCAGTGCATAAGTCCATCAAATATTTTACCCTGAAAATGCATATCTGTACCAGATTTTGGCAACACAAGTTACAACTTTCCTTTGCAAGGAATATGGTCGCCTACAGACTCCTTCCATCCGTGTACTCAGTGAGGAGCTACATTGGCTGTTTGTAAAATAAAATCACTTTTACCTCATCCAAGTAGTAAGCAGATAGCTGTTTACTCATTTGGTTTTTGGAACATCAAAGAAAATAGTTAGTTACATTAGTATAAAATGGAATGCTTTTAAAATACATTCTTCTAGGGAAAGCACTCAGTCATTTTTCCCCGAGATGTTAGCTTGGTCCATAGAAAGAGACTGTACTTGACCTTAATTTGTAACAGAATATTGATCATGCTGCAAGAGCCTCACTTCATTGCAGTAGCTCTTATTACAACAGATCATATTTGTTATGGTTTGTAATGACTGGGTAAAGATGAGATTGTGCTTTCATGGACTCTTTTCCAAAATCTTTGTTAGTCATGGCTTAATCAATTCCTGTTTGGCTTCCACCTTTGGCTGCAGACTTTTACTAGAGTCCTGTGATACTCACAGCATTACTGAGAGGTTATTAGGCCAAAGTAGAAAATGTTGAATTTTGTTTGCCATTCACTTTGGGAGTCTAATTCCCCTTTTATTCATATCACTAACTTCTTTTGTAGTATCATCAGCTTTCTGGCTAGCAGAGTAAATTGGAAGAAATACAAACAGAGCTTTTGACCTGCAGAAAGTTATGTATTGTAACTTTCAAAAAACAGGCACAAAACCACCGCTATGCTTGTTAAGCATCTACAAACCCATTGGTTGCCACCACAGAGATGACAAAATGAAGGATATATTAAATGAGATTCAGATGACAGAAATGAGACACTTTAATTTAGCCTAATCTCCCATAATGTGAGAGACTGGGGCCCTTTCTTGAACTAGTGAAATGTATAATACTATTAAGAGAATTGGCAAGGTAATATCAGCTCAAAGTTGCCAACTAAAGCCTACACATTTTCATTTCAACATAAGAATCTAATGAAGGATATAGATAAGGAAACATTTCACTCAGTTTGCAGGAACAAAGTCTAGGTTGTATGAAGTCATAAAATATTATTGCAGGTACTTAGTTATTTGATTTGCAGGCTCTTGTAGTAGAAAAGTCGGATTCCTGTACTTACAGAGTACATGACCCTTGAGATGCATTCACGTTCAATGAGTTAAGTACTACTAAACATCTCCAATAGTTACTAACAAATATAACAAGAACAAAATGAAATCCATTCTTCTGCAGAATTCTGGCTCTCAGCCCTTTTATATAACTCTGCTATTTCCCTGCTTTCCTTAGAGGTCAGAGTTCAGTATGTTAACAAGGAGGCTGCAAACAGTATTTGTGTGCTCCTTTAAAGATGTATCAGAAATACTTCAAGAACAGATTTGTTATTCCAGTCGCTCTGGTAAAACACATGTGCTACAATTTAAAGGCTCATGACTCAAACCTTATCAACTGTATCTGCCTTTCATGTGGGATGGAAATAGACATTTTGCCCTATAAATGATTGAGATATGTGAGAGCATTTAAGATTTCTGGAATTTTTACCCAAAATAATCTCAGATACTAGTAGCCTGAGATTTTAAAGCTTTTCTGAAATTAATGACATTAAAGTAAATCAAGAAAAGTTCAGGTTTCAGAGTAACAGCCGTGTTAGTCTGTATTCGCAAAAAGAAAAGGAGTACTTGTGGCACCTTAGCGACTAACCAATTTATTTGAGCATGAGCTTTCGTGAGCTACAGCTCACTTCATCGGATGCATACTGTGGAAACTGCAGAAGACAGTATATACGCAGAGATTATGAAACAATACCTCCTCCCACCCCACTCTCGTGCTAGTAATAGCTTATCTAAAGTGATCACTCTCCTTACAATGTGTATGATAATCAAGTTGGGCCATTTCCAGCACAAATCCAGGTTTTCTCACCCTCTGCCCCCCCCACACACAAACTCACTCTCCTGCTGGTAACAGCCCATCCAAAGTGACCACTCTCTTTACAATGTGTATGATAATCAAGGTGGGCCATTTCCAGCACAAATCCAGGTTTTCTCACCCCCCCCCTTTTCCAAAAACCACACACACAAACTCACTCTCCTGCTGGTAATAGCTTATCCAAAGTGACCACTCTCCTTACAATGTGTATGAAAATCAAGGTGGGCCATTTCCAGCACAAATCCAGGTTTTCTCACCGCCCCCCCCCCGCCCAAAACACACACACACACAAACTCACTCTCCTGCTGGTAATAGTTCAGATCTTCAGCATTTTTAGGAATGCAAAT
This sequence comes from Caretta caretta, assembly GCF_965140235.1. Classification (NCBI taxonomy): domain Eukaryota; kingdom Metazoa; phylum Chordata; order Testudines; family Cheloniidae; genus Caretta; species Caretta caretta. The sequence goes on along the minus strand of NC_134207.1, from coordinate 204,460,590 downwards.
AAATAACTGGCTACAATATTATATAATCCTATTTCTATTTCAGATAACCCAAGATTTCAGAACGTGGCTGCCTAAAACTGGTACCAAGGCCAAGATGTTCAAAAGTGACTAGCAATTTGGGAACCATTTTTACATGCCCAATTTGAGATTTTAAGGGGGGCCTGATTATCAGAAAGTGATGCACACACACCCTCTGAAAATCCCTTTATGATATGTCAAGTTGGGCACCCAAAATCACTAGTCACTTTTGAAAATCTTGGCCCTAGATCTTTTGTTAGAAACCTAAAGGAATGGCCTGTTTTTCAGAAATGCTGAGAAATAATGTGACGTAGAATATGAAGATGCTGCATCAGTTGCAACCAACTGACAAAAAACTGTGGTAGGTGAGTAACAGTCAGTCCAATGAAGAACCTCTGAGTGATGCTGGATTGGACAATAATCCCTCGCAGATTCAAATACTGAGGTTGGTGGGAGACAGACCAAGAGTGAGACTGAGGGTCAAGCTGTTGTTAATCTTCATTTGCAAAGCTCAGTGGATTTCTATTCAAACTGTTTGGCATAATGGGTGGGAAAGATGCTAAAGCGTTCTTCACCCTGCCGTCAGTGGGCTAAGAGTATTTGGTGTGGATGAATGAATATAGAAAAGAAGCAATTATCTTGCAACGGATGGTCCAATGAACTTTCCAAAAATATAAACATAATGAATTGCAAGTGCAAAAAAATAAATATTTTCCAAGAAACAAATCTGTTAATTTGGCTGTGTTCACCCACCAACACACTCTCTCTCTTAGACACAGTCACATTCTCACACTCACAAACATATGCTCTCTCTCGCACATATATAGACACTCACAATCTACAAATGTGTAATTATACATTATTGATAACTAAACTCTCCTTTAGATCAATTACTGACTGCTCATATGTATAGCTTTATTCACGTGCATAAACATTTATAAGATCAGGACCTTAGTTACTGAATCAAATCAGATACAAGATAATTACTGGAGTTGTAAAGAATCTTATAATGGAGAAAAAAAATTCTAAGCAGAGATTACAGAAAAGCCTCATCTGCACAAAATAATAGCTAATAACATTTTTTTTAAATGTTAATGAATAAAAGTGGTTAGGATATTAATGATCTGCCTTTCATTTCACAGGTCATTTAATTATGGGTCAGGGGGGTAATTGCCCCATTTTTTGTAGGCTTTTAATGCTTGCAAGTTAATACTTGACTTGGAATAGTCCAACAGGTGCTTTTTGCTTAGCTATGGAACTTTGATATTTAGTAGGATTTTATGAAAATTGCTGTGCATGCATAACAGCTGTTTTTCAGTTAAATATCCTCATAGAAGTTTCTCTGGCTCCCGTTATAATAATCCTCATTTCATTATAACAATTAAAACGGTTGGCTGCTAAGAATATCTTATAAAATAATAATAATGCAAAAGTCTTTTCAGCCATAGATGTCAAAGCACTTTACAAAGAACATAAATATGATCCTCATTTTACCAATCGGAAAACTGAGGAACAGAGAAGTAAAATGACAGGCTGGTGACAGAGCTGGGAACATTACTCAGGTCTTTTGAGTCATAGGGCAGTGCCTTATCCACTGGACCACACTTTCTCCGAAAATAGAGAGAAATCAGTGTAATTTAGCTGTTTTTCATGCAGTGTCAGTTATCTACCTGCACTAAGGACTAAGGCCAGACCTTAGGCCAGACAAAGGTACTTGGATGCCTGAAGATGCATTTAGTCACCTAATAGGAGTTTTAAAAATGCCTATGTGCCTAACTCCCACAGTTTGGCGTGTAGGTGCTTTTAGCACTTTTTCAAGCACTAAATACCTTTGAAAACCTGGTCCTAAGGCTCTCATCCTAGTCTCATTGAAGTCAAAGGCAAAACTATCATTGACTTCAGTAGGAGCAAATGAGGCTCTGAGGTTCTATATGTACAATGTGCTGAGTACCCTCAAGCTCTGTTGACTTCTATGGCACTTGGTATTTCACAAGATTGAACCCCAAGGTCACCATTTCCAAAAGTGACCGCTGACTTTGAGTGTTGTGCTTTGGACACATTGGACTTGATTTTCAGTACTGAAATTTTTGGGAGTGCAGGAACTCAGCTCTGTAAATCAAGGCTAAAATGTCCCCAGTTATGGATCCATTACATGCTTCTGCGCACTTAAACCACTAGTCTCATTGACTTCAATAGGATGAGTAAATAAGTGTTCACTAGGGTGAGTAAGGACTCCTCACTTGGTCCAGTTTTACTGGGTACTTCTGAACATTTGGCTTGTAAGTATCAGCAATTTTTCATTTTGCATGGGGAAGTAGAGTTTAAGGGTTATGTACTAAAGTATATATCTGAATAAAATGGTTGAGGTATAATTCTCTAAAAAATTAGGTTTGTAACAAAACTGTAATTGTTCCTTTACTAAAATAGCCAGAACAAGGAAATAATGAACACCAGGGAATAAGGAGTTACAGAAGAAATCTCAAAAACAGAACAATTTGTTTTTCTTTACTACATTAATCTGTTTGGAGATATGTATCTGTAGTGCTCACATGAAAAAGTTTGGCTGGGGCTGCTTGCTGCTCCTGGCATCATTAGTTACAGGTCTGCCAAGGTTTTACTTAAGGGCCAAATGTTTTTCAATAGAGTTATCCTCTCTCCATATAGAGTGGACAAATAGGGTGAGGTGGGAAGGGGAGGCTTTATTTTTTTCTGTGGATGGACCATTCAAATCTTGTTACAAGCCTGAAAATCAGTGGTTGGATGACTGATTCTCTAATGTGCAGCCTAAGCAGCAAAATGGCTGAAAACATTAATCTTCCTTTTCACTGGCTTACTGGCAAGGTTGTGTAACAAATGATTCTAATAACATTTTGTACCTGTGGCTTGTAACTCCTATCCTCTGGAAGAAACGGTTACGATGCTAATCTGGGAGAGGAAACTCAGGTAGGAGTGGTTTGCATACCTGAAGATATATTACTCAAAGTTCATTTTGAATTTTTAATGATTGTGGGTTTTTTACGTAATTGGTCAGGCAGTACCAAATGCCAAGCTGAGGAAGAATATTAAAGATGACTGTATGCCTGTACCATCAAGACTCAATTTGGTTGTTTCAAGTCCAGAATTTAGGTTTAATAGTATTTACCCTCACAGTGTAAGGTCCGAGTCCTGAAAACACTTATGCTTTTGTTTAACTTTAAGCAAGCAAGTAATCTCTCTGACTCTAGCCTGGACTACTCACTTGTTTAAAGTTAGGAAGCAACTAACTTTGCTTCCTAACTTTGAGTGTTTGCAGGATCAGGGACTAAAAGACTAAATAACCTGTTGCAAAAATACATTGTGGTCAGAAGATGGGAGAAATTAATAATGTATTACAATAATTGCCTTTGTGCATTAACTTGCTTTTGTGTTGTATACACATTTTGGATATAGACAAATATGTGTCACATTTGTCATGGTGTACAACATGGTATAATTTTGTGTTGACAATATTTCTCAGGGTGACTGGCAAATTATGTTGTTCATTAAACTATGATTAACCCACTGCTTGATCACTCTATCTACTTTTTGTTTATTAGTACACTGTTCTAACTGTACTGGCCAGATTCTGAAACACTCATTCGTGTTGAGTAAGACCTTGCTCTGCAAGTAGCCCAAAAGAAACAAACAGGGCAACATGTGATGTAAGGTGCTATTCAGACCTCTGTGTTAGTGATGATCACAGTGTGTGTTTAATGGCCTGCTTTCTTTGGGGGAAGGTGGAAATACAGTAGAAGGGGAGGTGTCTAAGTGAGTCACTGCATCAGACAGGGTCAGATGGCTACCTGTACCATAATGTGCCATTCTTTTCTCTTGCCACCCTCCCTTTCTTTTTGGAAATAGCCCTTAATCATACATGTACAGCATGTACCAGTATTATCCACTTTGATTTACACTTTGGATGCAGTTAATGGACAGGATTGATTGTCCATGAATGAACTGGTTTCCTGGCTCTAATCTAATATAGACATCCTTATAGATTAATTGGGGAGAGTCCTGAGGGACTAGGGTGGGAAGGGACATACATTGTGTCAAAGCTGCGGTTCAAGGTGAACAGTGCTGCACTGTAATGTACTTAGCAAGTGATAATGGAAACCACAGGAAACCATAAGAGAGCAGATGGGGACAGACATATGCCTGGGGCCTGGGGAATTGTTGGGAGGGTTGGAGCAGGGAGGCTGAACATTTTGAATTTGGAGAGTGTGGGTGGCCGGAGGGTGTGCCGGCGGAGGAGGGGTGGGGGTATTTCTTGATCTCAAACATCTTCTTTCCCTCCCCCCAGATCATGTTGCTACAGCTCGGGAGGGTCCCGCGGAGCAGCAGGGGGAGGGCGCCAGTCCCAGGCAGGGAGGGTAACATTTGACTGACGGACGTAATCCTCCCCCGCAGCGGAGAGCTTTTGATCCGCCGGATGGGGGCGCTGGCGGCGGGGTTCCCGAGCCGAGTGTTGCTTGGCCGTGCGAGCGGCCGTCCCCCTCCCCGGAGATTTTCCCCGGGTGAGGGCGCTCGGGGTTACCGGCTCGTCACCGGCTCCCGGGGCCGGCGCGGCACGCTGAGCTGGGGAGGCAGCGGGCGAGGGAAGCAGCCACGCGAATCTCTCTGTATCCGGCTTCGGGCAGAGGCGGCGACCATAGCGCGGAGGGAGCGGGAAGGGAGGGGAAGCGGCGGGAGGTGCCGCCTGCCGGGCTGTGGAGGTGTGTGTGTCTGCTGGGGACAGGGGTGGGGGGCTGCTGGGGGTGGGGGGCTGCTTGGGGCCGGGCACACGAGCGGGGTGCGTGGCTGGGATCAGCAGGGGGCGAAGAGGGGAGGCAGTTGGCGGCCCCGCCTCTGGCGCCCTCCCCCGGGGAGGTGGGCAGGGTAACGGTTCCAGGGTGGCTGCGCTGGGGCGCCACGAACTAACGTGTGAAACGTTCAGGGGGCCGGGGGGGGGGGGCAGAGGAGGCGGGTCTGCTCTTTAATAGTGTGTGTGTGTGTGTGGGGGGGGGTTCCTCTGGCTCCTGATTTGATCTGGACTCACTCTTTGTGTCGGGTCTTTTTTTGTCGTGTGAGGGACACGCTTTGCTGCTAAGCCCGCCCCTCGGCCAGGTCTATATTGTTTTGGTTTTTAGTTTCCCCCTGTAAGTTTGTGTGTCCCCCTTGTGGAAGCACCGATTTCCCCCCCATATAATGTAGCAGCCTGACTGCTGTAGTTCCTCCAAAAATATTAAGTAGTGAGTAATAGCAGAGGCAGGGTTTATTCCCCCCCCCCCCGCCCCCGGTCCCCCAGCTGTACTTCGCATCGATTTTTGTCCCCATGCACCTCCTGTGGTGTGTGGCACCTTTCCACCCTCCATTGCTGTGTGTGTTGTGTTGTCTTTCAGGCAGATCTCATGCAGCCTCCCTCTCCCTGTACTGCGTGTGGTGTGTTGTATCTGTCTTTCCCCCCCGCCCCTTTAGGCTCATGTGAAGCGAGAGACTGTCACGTTTCATTTTTTTCCTTTCCCAGGTGCTGAAAAGGAGGGCTGCAGCAGCTCCCAGCAGCAGGCTCGAGGACATTTCCCCCTCACCCCTACAGGAGCGTTACAATTTCAGCTGCCAAATCTGTGGAGGAGAGAGACTTTCGCACAACCGCCCCCCCTCCCAATCTTAAATATACAAAAAGCGGAAGAGGAGCCAGCAGCAGGGGAAGGGGGTGGAGGGGAACGGCAATATTGTTGCAGCTATAGTGGCCGAGGCTGATGGCGGAGTTTGGCAGCAGGGGTGCTGCTACTGGTAGCACCAGGGGCGGGGGGCTTCCCTCGTCCCCGGGTCCTGTCCAGGGGCAGGTGGCTTTCAAGGCAGGAGATGGGGAAGGCGGAGGAGACGACGGCGGCGGCGGCAGATCCTATGTTGACAGTGCAGGCGGCGGGGTCTCCAATGGGGACTGCGCTCTGGTCGGAGAGGAGACGGGATCAGCCCAGCCCGGCGGCAAGAGAGGATGTTCCACTATACAACAGAGGGAAAGCAAATCCGGCATCCCCCGGAGGAGCAGTATCATCAAGGTAAGAGGGCTTGCCCCGCCCCACCGCAGGGATTTCTTCTTGCTTGGGCGGGAAGAGATGGGGGTGGGGGGTTGTCTGGGTCACATAGTCCAGTCTCCGCTGAAAGGATGTGTTGAATTTGGCGGGGGTGACTTGATCTGCCATTGTACATAGTGGACAATTGGGGCGGGGGAGCCTTATGCACAGGGTATTATTGATCTTGGAGGGCTCCTAGCCCAGAGCAGGTGGAAGGGAAGGCAGAGCCTGGTTGGCTACTAGCAAGGCAACAAATATGAACATCACTGAAAGCCGTGAATGACAGGATCCCTGCTTATTATCTGTGATGATGGGTGCACCTGTGCAGAGAAAATTTTGTGGCTCCATTGGGGAGGTTAGAGGGAGACACACACATAGGTGATGGGAAAATCAGGCGTTAACTGGACTGGGGGTCGGAGAAGGCAAAATATGAAGGCTTCCTCCTTAAAGGGATCAGTGCATCTAGTAATAGATTATGTTGTACTTTACTTAGCAGCAACCTTTTGGCTACTGTTACCTGTATGTAGATTTCAGCTGCTAATGTTTAACATGAACAGACAAGGGCAGGTTTTACATTATGTAACTCATTGGAGGAAGGGATGCAAGATTTCTGACAATAACCATTTATGTAAGTACAGATATTCCCTTTCCTTAAACCCCAGGCCCTTAAGAGGTGACAATTTGTCTTGGGTTAATTATCTTTCATAGCTCCAGCAGATAGGCCTAAAGAGCTTTTAAAAAATCTTACAAAAAGAAAGCAAGTTTTTTAAATTAAAAGTACATTAGAGGTGAGTTTCACAGACCGAAATAAATAACTCTTTTTTGTCTTCCTGTCACATTATTGCATGTGTCCAAAATTGTGTGTGCTGAAATGAGAATATGTATTTTTGCTAGATGGACAATCGTGAAGTATATCAGGAAAAGTTAGCCCAGTGGTGTGTATCAAGTTGTGCTGTATGAGACTGCAGGACCTTGGTTTGAGAGCCAAGGAGAGGACAAGGACAGCCAGTGGTGGAACACGGTTGACAGCAGTGTACCCACCCTTCCTGTCAGAGTGATGATGCTGGGTGTGGTGGAACAATAAACAAGAGGCAGTTGAACATTGTGTTTTCATAATTTAATATCCATAAGATATTACTCTTTAATATTCATTAGACCTGCCAAAAATCTTTTGATACAAGATCAGTGTTAATTTCTACCCTTGTTGTCATCCTCTCTGGTAGTCCAAAAAAAGATAGTGCTGTGTGCTCTATGTAACACGTGGTTGTGATATTAATTTTCAGTGTATCCTCTTTTATACAGCAAGCTTATATGTTTGTAAGGTCTAAACAAGTATACAAAGTTTCAAGGTACAATATAATAAAACTAAAGAGTACAAATGTGGAAATATTAAAGTGATCTTTTCACGTATAGTATTGTCTCTTAAACACACACATCATCTTTAACTCTAAAGGTCTTCTATTTCTCTAGAAATTTCTTAAGCAATGATGTCTGAAAGTTGCTAATTAATAATTCTCAATTTTATAAATTTGAACACTGATGTATTTTATCTTAGTACTGATTAATAGTTTACTTTGTAGTTTAGATAAGTAGGATGAAAAATTCCAGTGAACACCAATAATTTTTGAAATCATTTTGGCCATATTTCTTTTAGACTTGGGTACCTTAAATTAGGTACCTAACTGAAAATGGCTTGACTTCCGGAGTTGCTGAGTGCCCTTCCTCCCATTGACTTCTATAGAATTCAAAGGTGCTTTGAAGATCCTGTAGATGCTTACCTTTAGGAGCCAGTCTGACAATTTAAGTAGCAATATTTAGTTTTATCTTAACATTCCACATCTGACACTTGTGCACCTAGTACTACATAGCATAAATCAAGATACACGTCTTTTCACTGTCAGAATCTAGTTTATAAAACTTTTTTTTGGAATTTAAGTGGTTTATTTTTATATGATGGGCTAAACTCTACCCTTTCCAATGAAAATGGGTGTTAATATGAAATCTCATCGAAACTCCTGTGTGCTACAAGAAGTGCAGTTTTCTTACCCTTTACAATCTGTTTGAATCACGGAACTATGTTAGTGGATCCGGCAGGTAGTGAAGACATACCCTAAGAATGGTAGTAGTAATTAGATGTAAACTGATGTAACACCTGGTCAGTGTTTCAAGACACCTTGTTTTGCATGCTAAATATTGTCTGGGCTCCTGAGTTATAAACAACAAATTGTTTGCAGTGTTGTTGTAGCTGTGTTGGTCCCAGAATATGAGAGAGACAACAGCAAATTTATATTAAAACAATAGTCTCAGTTAATATTATATTCTTTGGAAGTGCACGTGTATAGGAAAATCAGGATCCCAAAAAATATTTTACTCCAAAAGACTGCATGGTAGTGATTTACAATCCTTTCTTTGAACCTTCATTGGTAATAGGTAGGCACACAAGTGCACCCCACTTCCATTAATCCCATATCTCTGAATGGGATTTGCATTTTCTTATCTTCCATCTTTCCCGTTTGTTTTGTGTTTTTCCACCCTTCTGTATTTAATAATTTTTTGCTCTTGGTTTTTCTTTTTGTACCCATTTCACTGTTGGCTCTTCTTTCTCTCTCATGGGATAGCTGTTTGCTTCTTGGGTCTGAAGTATTCATAGAAGCTTGATGTGCTCAAGTGGCTGAGCTAAGGTTTACAGAAAAACAGAAGATGACCTTGAAGTGAGGGCTGCTGCTTGAGCTTCCAGCCCTGAGCATGGGAGTGGTACCCATGGCCAAGTGTATTAAAGGATGGTGCGGGAACAAGTAAAGATGGATTGTGTTCAGTGAAGTGTGCTGCTTTACTTGCATATATTGGAGCAGATATGGGCCTTGAGTGGATCGGTGTTCATGAAGCTATTCTCTCCTCTACTGTTCCTTTCCTCTGTACCGTGCCATCCTCCCAGAGTGGGAAATGTTATACTAGGGATTATTCCAGGAAATATCATTGTACCTTGTTTGTGTGTCTTGCAGGAGTGTCCTGTAGTTTAGATATCCAACTCCTGAACTTCAGTGGTTTACTAGTGCATGATGGGAGAATGAAAAATGTTAGCAATATTCCAGAATACTCAGCTTGGTATTACTACTAGCTAAGGTTTCCTATATAATTGCCTTTAATATAAGAATTCCTTAGTACAGTATAAAATTCCTATTCCTGTTGCAGGTGAAGTTGCCCTCGCTCTATGATCTTTTCCCTTTCATTACTTTAATCTACAGCTGGCTAATTTTTATAGCTCAATAATAGGCTTGTAACTAGGCAGTTGGAATGTAGCTCCCTCAATCAAGCTGCTCCTGGGCCAGACTTTTTCAGGTTTCTGCCTTTCTCCTAGCCAGTATATGGTGTCTCATCGATCAGGATTGTCAGATAATACAAGTAAATCTCTCGCCTGAAGACCTAGAAGCTGCTTCATAATTTTCTGAGGTTCCCTATGTGGGTCTGTCTGTCTGTACTCTTATTTCCAGTAAACCCAGTAAGCTATGGGAAAGGATGAACAGCAGGAGTATTATTTCTGTTCATGTGCCTTCTCTTCCCCTTCAGTTCAATGATAGGGCATAATTCCTATCACTAAATTATAAAAGTGGCAATGAGCATATAACTTTTTTGTTAGACTCTCCATGAAGTTGTATTTATAGCCCACAGGAGTTTCAACATGTTGCATATGTCAGTGATGTGAAAGGCATGTCACTACTTGCTAGCAATGAAGTGACCAGGACACCTCAACATCATTGTTAATTTGTGTTGTGCCTCTCAATTGACAAGACATGCCTTGCTTCTTTCCTGAGATACATGCTACAAAATGATTTAACTTCCTTTCATAATTTGTTAAACATTTATTTATTTTTAACTTGTTTCAATCTATAAGAAGTACTTAATCAGAACATTGAGACGTGCAATATTTTAAAAAACAAACAGCTTTACTAATTGGCACAAAGCTAGCAAGACAGCAGTTAAAGAGAAGCTCTGTGTATCTCTGCCAGGGTCTCTAAACATATTAACAAAATAGTGTGCTGAGTGGCATCAGTCTGTTGATGGATTTAAAAGAATCAGCATGGATACTTTTTTCTCAACTGCCAGGATGAGGAGAAGGTCCAACAAGTACACAGTTATTTTTGTACCATAGCTAGGTCTAAAATGAGACTAGAATTCCCCCCAGGAAATTTGAGGACTTAATGTATTGTATAAATTCATAATATCAATGAGGAGTCCGGTGGCACCTGAAAAACTAACAGATTTATTTGGGCATAAGCTTTCGTGGGAAAAAAAACACTTCTTCAGATGCAAGGAGTGAAAATTACAGATGCAGGCATAAATATACTGACACATGAAGAGAAAGGAGTTACATTACAAGTGGAGAACCAGTGTTGACAGGGCCAATTCAATCAGGGTGGGTGTGGTCCACTCCCAATATTTGATGAGGAGGTGTCAGTATCAAGAGAGGGCAAATTGCTTTTGTAGTAAGCCAGCCACTGCCAGTCCCTATTCAAGCCCAAATTAATGATATTAAATTTACAAATGAATTGTTGCTCTGCAGTTTCTCTTTGAAGTCTGTTTTTGAAGGGATTTTTTGTTGAAGTATGGCTACTTTTAAATCTGTTATAGAATGTCGAGGGAGTTTGAAAGTGTTCTACTGGCTTTTGTATGTTACCATTCCTGATGTCTGATTTGTGTCCATTTATTCTTTTATGTAGAGGCTGTCCGGTTTGGCCAGTGTACATGGCAGAGGGGCATTGCTGGTACATGATGGCATATATCACATTAGTAGATGTGGAAGTGAATGAGCCTCTGATAGTTCACAATAACCTTTTCCAGAAATGAAGGCTTGAGATAAGGCAAGATTGTAATTTCCTGACTAAGGGCCTACCACAGAGGTGGGCAGACTATGGCCCGTGGGCCACATCTAGCCTGTGGGACTGTTCTGCCCGGCCTCTGAGCTCCCAGTCAGCGTGGCTAGCCCCCGGCTCCTCCCCTGCTGTCCTCCCTCCCCTGCAGCTCTGCTACCGCGTGGGCAGTACTCCTGCCGCTCCTGTTGGGCAATGCGGGCAGCGGGGCTGTCTCTGGCGGGGCTGTGTGCTCCTGCTGCTCTGAGCGGCATGGTAAGGGGACGGGGAGTGAGAAGGGGGTTGGATAAGGGGCAGGGGATCCCAGGGGCAGTCAGGGGACAGGGAGCAGAGGACGGTTGGATAGGGGGTGGGGTCCTGGGTTTGGGGGGTGGGGTCTCGGGAGGGGATGGTCAGGGGACAAGGGGCAGGGTGGGCTGGATGGGTCAGAGGTTCAGAGGGTGGTAGTCAGGAGGCAGGAAGTGGGAGGGGGCAGATACGGGGACGGGGCCATCTGTTTGGGGAGGCACAGCCTTCCCTACCCAGCCCTCCATACAGTTTTGCAACGCTGTTGTGGTCCGCAGGGCAAAAAGTTTGCCCACCCCTGGCCTAGCATCTTTTTAATGAGCTATTGTTGGCAGCCTGTAATAGGTGTTGACTCCCCCTCCCCCCCAGTAATGGACTCTGTCTCTCTGTTAGATTTTACAACTAATGTAGGTGATAGCCCAAAATTCTTCAAGTAGTTCTGGAGCCTCAATGAGCATAATTGGCTGAAACTCAAGGAAAGAAACTGGCCTCTTCTCCTTCTCTTCCCTGACATAGAATTTAGCCCATGGACACAGCCATTCCAGTCCAGATTAAATCATTCTTTTCTTTGAGGTAAATTGAAAATTCCTCAAGCAATAGACACTGGACAGTGTCTGAACAGAAGCAGCCAAATTCATTAAACTGTCTGCTACCTGGAGCAATTTCATTTACTATGATGATGCAGATGCTGTAGTGGAGGAAAAGAGAACCTTCTTTGTTTCAATCACATCTTCAGTATAGGACTTTAAAATTTATGCTATGATCGATCTAGTTTGGAATATGATTTCTGCCACCTGTACTCTGACCTCCTCTCTAATAGTTTCATTTGATACAGAGAATCAGTATATCAGTGTGACACAAGAGACCAGCAGGAGGGGACATTTAGGAGCTATCCTCTCTATAATAGAGGACAATAGATTGTTATGTTGTCTGACACATACTTTTCTTAAAACAATGAAGAAAAAATTCAACCTGTTGTTCTTCCCAGACAACTGAAATTTCAAAACAAGACATCAAATGAATCTTCAGACACATCTTGACTTATTTATGCCAAAAGTTTAACTTCTGAAATTTGGAAGCTAGTCTCAGGAGTTGATCTGTAAACTTTTGAAAATTAATGCATTGCATTGGAGTTTAGTCAATCAATAGGTGTGAAATTGCATGTAATTATAGGCAGGGCTGGTAGTGCCACCTATTTTTAAGATTACCCAACACTTCCTATCATAAGACCCTGTTTACAGTTGCTTGTAATTTACCAAGTTTTAACACTTTGGGCTGAAATTTTCCATGCCAGGTGTTTGCCTCAGGCTGAATTATTTTTCGAAAATTTTAGCCAAACTGATTCAGCCATTTCTGAAAACAAAGGCTGGGGAAAATATGTTACTTTGCCCAAGTTTAAAAAAAATAGGTGACGATATTGTTAAACAGCTCTTACACCCACATGCTTCGGAGAAGGACCTTGTAATTTGGCAAAGGGGGTGACTTTTGTTTCAGGAATGTGTCTTTTGAAGTTCACACATGCTCAGTAGAAACATCTTTTATTTTAACCGCTAACATCTCCTGTCCTCACTGAGCATGCCCAGGCTTCTCCACAGCTTCTGCATATGACTGGAATGTGGCATCCCTGCAGAGCACCAGAACAAAGATTGAGCATGTTCCAGCCAACCTAGAATTACAGGACTTTACCTATACTAGCTGCACCCAGCTGGGAACTGGAATTGAGAGCAGGGAGCTTGTCTCTCCTGTGCTCTCAGTGACCCTCCCGCTGGTGCCCAGGCAGCAAGGAGTAGGAAGTTGTCTGATTCAAAAGCAGAGGAGACTTTTTTTCCAAAAAGTGGTGGAACATTTCTGGACACTTTGTAAAATTCCTTTACCTAGTGCTTGACAGGATCATAATAAGGAAAGTGCAGGCCCGCTGTGTAGCCAGCATGCTTTGTTTGCCAGTCTTCAAGGTAGCAATGTTTTAACAGTACTTAAACAAAATTATGGGAAGAGAGCTTTTTAAAATTAAACATTGTTTTAACATTCATTGTTTAGTCTGTATAAAAGTATATTGTTATAACAAATGACAGGAATTCTTTCAGTTGACTGCCAGAATCTTTGTTTAGACTCGTCTCTGCCTACTAGTTGCTTTTGCTATTTTCAGTAAAGGCACTTGTTTACATGAGTTAACTGACACTCAGTAAACAGAAAAAAATAAAAGATTGTTTGTTTCCAAAATTATGGAAGCTTAAAAAATCTGTTGGAGGAAAATAAAGTTGGAGGTGGGATCCAACATACTGTGCTTTGCCAGTTATTGTAAAAAAACAAAACACAATATTTAAATGTGTATTTGACTTGTTTGTTTGTTTGTTTGTTTTAGCCATGTTGGTCCCAGGAGTTCAACTTCTGTGTTGCTGAAATAACATTTAAAGCCACTGAAACTAGTTCTGTATCTATGCATGCTAAATACAATGCATTTTATGTAACATAAGGCAGTAAGAATGCTGTATAATATTCACTTCAGGAAATACCTTGGATCAAGAGAAATTATTTTGTCATTCATAAGGAGCAACTTCTAAACTCATTTTTGTTATGCACCCACACTGGAGTGTTTTAAGAGATGTATCCAGTGGAAACCTAGGATTTTAAGTATAAACTCATGAAATGCAGGAGATGAGAATGTGGTTATTCATTGAACATTACTACCATGTAGTGGAAAGAGGCAGACCATTACCTTAAATAACTTGTGTTCACATATTGCCACTTCCCAAAGAATCCTCAAAACGTTTTACAGTATGTGCAACACCATTGAAAAGCAACCTTTTTCAGGGGTGGAGGGAGCATGCAGACAACCAGTATGCAGGAATTATGCTCCAGTAAATTTGTTAGTCTCTAAGGTGCCACAAGTACTCCTTTTCTTTTTACGGATACAGACTAACACGGCTGCTACTCTGAAACAATGGCCAGTGGGTAGTATTTGGCCAAAGAGAGAGATAGATATAGGCTGTCCTAAATGCCTACAAAAATACCATGAGAGCTTGAATGTCCTTTTTTCTAGAAGATCTCATCAAACATATCCTTGTTTGCTGTGTAGCCAGTATCTGTGGCTTTCTAAGGCTCTGTGTGGCCTCAAAGACTGCAGACATTGAGTACTGAGCTGAGAGTGTTTCTCAGATGACTGCTAGATTAATTACTTGTAATTTCTTGTCTCTTGTCTTTCTGAGATTCTCTTATAATTGTATCTTGTTACTTTTTCCCTCGTGGTTTCCCCACCTCTCCTTTCCCTCCTCCTATTGTCGTAGATACATCATTACACTCCACAGCTATTGCTTGGGGAGGGTAGGTAGTTTCTAAATCTGCTTGCGCCTTTTTGAGTTTACTTAATCTAAAGTGATGTGTGTTGCATGCTTGTTGCTTCAGCAGCAAAAGGCCAGAGTTTGCTTTAGAATTTAGGGTGGTAGATTGCATTATACCATCAGTAAGTCACTGAGGTGAACATAAGAATGGCCATACTGGGTCAGACTAAAGGTCCATCTTCCAACAGTGGCTAACGCCAAGTGTCCCAGAGGGTATGAACAGAAGAGGTAATCATCAAGAGATCCATTCCCCATTACTCATTCCCAGCTTCTGGCAAACAGAGGCCAGGGACACCATCATAGGTGCTATTTAAGATATTGGCTATGAGAGAATGCTGTGAATGCCTTTCAAATAATACTTTTAAACTCTTCTCCTTGAAGAAACATGTGCTCTGATTGGTTTTTATTTTTATTTTTGCTTGGCATTACTGTGTTTGCTGGGATCTGGAAGCTTCATTTGAAATGGTTTGTAACATACTATAAATATGTTTCTCTTACAGGCTAGTGATATGAAACCGTGTTGATTTAATACATTTAGCTTCTAGCTATGGTTGAATACATTTATTTGCATATCAGCAGAATAGAGTAGAAAAAATTACATTATGTAAGGCTGCAGAGTAAGGTTAAAAAAAGTGTAGCATCTCAGAATAGGCTTCTAAATGAAAGATAGAATGTGTGTGTAAATAAAATATCCTTTATTTTGAGAGGATTTTGGACTTGCTAGTGGTGTAATTTATAATAGCTACCGTACAGGAGACAAGTCCTTTGGAGCAAATTCTGGGGTGCTCTACATGTTCAGGAAGGGACACGCTCCTCTGTAGGTGATGGGGGCTCCCTTTTTTATACAGTGCCTCTTGCTAGCCAGTTATTGTGTATGTGCGAGAAATGAAATTCTGTGCTTTTTTTCCTATATTTTCGGGTCTTCCACCTCAGACTGATAGATTGTAATTTATATCATGAAAGTAGCAGACTGTGGCTCCAGTAGAATGAACTAAAAAATTGAGGCTGGAGACTACATGTACGTGGATCTAAGATTGAAAAATAAAATTATTACTGTCCCCTGCCCAGAAGGGATCAGCAGTGAAACAGTTAACAGTATTGAAAGGTGTTTTTTTGACTGGGAATTAGGATGTCTTGAGTTCAAATCCCAGTTTTCGGCAAGTCTTCTGAACTCCTGCCTCTGTTTTCCCACCTATAAAATAATGATAAAAAGTACCGGCGTATCTCATGGGGTTGACATGAGAATTAATTTGTTTGAAAAGTACTTTGGATATGAAAAGCTGTATAGATATGTGTATAAATACTAAGTATTTACACTGTCATCCTTAGGCACCATTGAAATACAGTAACTCCTCGCTTAACATTGTAGTTATATTCCTGAAGAATGCTACTTTAAGTGAAACGATGTTAAAGTGAATCCAATTTCCCCATAAGAATTAATGTAAATAGGGGGGTTAGGTTCCAGGGAAATAAATAAATATAAACAAACAATTTAATACTGTACACATCAATGACAATTGTGGAGGTTGGTTGAGGTGGTGGAGTCAGAGGGTGGGATATTTCCCAGGGAATGCCTTGCTGCTAAATGATGAACTAGCACTCAGCTGAGCCCTCAAGGGTTAACAGATTGTTGTTAATGTAGCCTCAATCTCTACAAGACAGCACAAATGGAGGGAGGAGACACAATAGATGCATGGCAGTGGCTGCAAACATTCCCTGCAAAACTGAATGTGATGATGAACCCACACTATCCCACTGGAGCGCACCACTTCCTTCACTTTCCAAAGTGCCAGGGGTGTGTGCATGTATGTGTGAGACAGAGACTCTCTCTCTCTCACACACACACAGAGTGTGTGTAAGTGAGTGAGGGAGAGAGAGAGATGCACATTGCCCCTTAAAGTATGATGACCCCACTCTAAGTACACTACCTTTTTAAGTAGATCAGCAAGTTGAGACAGCAGCTGCTGCCAGCAAGCTCCCTCCATCCTGAACCCTGATGTGTTCCCCCCTGCTCTGTGGAGATGGGGTACAGGAGCTGGGGGGAGGGGGACTCCCGGACATCAGCATCCTCTTTCCCCACACACAGCAAGCAGGAGGCTCCCGGGAGCAGCTCCAAGGCAGAGGGCAGGAGCAGCACAGGGTAGTGAGGGGGAGGAACACCTGAACTGCCTGGCAATTGATAGCCTGCTGGGCAGCTGCCGCACAGGGAGCTTAGGGGAGCTGATAGGGGGCCTGCTGGCCCACCCTGGTTCCAAGCCCCCACCAGCTAGCTCCAACGGGCTGCTCTTCCTGCCAAACAGCGTTATAAGGGAGCATTGCTCAACTTTAAACGAGCATGTTTTCTAATAGATCATAGGGGAAAGAACCACTAAAACTCTCTTTGGAGAAAGGGGGTGTTTTGAACCAACAGTGATGCTATTGTCCCTGTCATTGCCTTTCCGCTTTTCCCCCTTTCACTCCTTGTGGAGGAGGAGAGTGCAGTGAAGCTTCCTTTGGGTCCCAGCACTTGGGGAAAAAGGCTTCATGCTTATCGGACTTTGAGCTTCTTATTAGCCAAAGCTGATCTGAAAGATGGGGAAGGTAGCAGTGTCTGGGAGCTGTGTCCTAGTGGGAAGCTTAGAGTACCAGTCTTCTACCAGATGATGAGAGGACCATCCTAGGTCTTCCGCAAGGTACTGCCTGCTTGGCTCTCATTAGAGAATCGCCATCTTAACTAGCTAGAGGTCAGTGTCTGATGTCTGGGAAGAACTTAATTTTTTGAGCACTGCTTAAACAAAGAAAACGAATATAAGTGCCCTAACTTTACCACTTAAACTCAGAACCACAAAGGGATAGCCTGTGTACATCATGTAGTATTGGGGCTGTTTTTTTGGGCTGTCTCAACTTTTTTTTAGTGAATTAACATGTTGGTTGTTACTAGAGTAGACAAGGCAAGTTGTAGTTTTAACGTGTGTTTTAAGCTGGTTGACCAGCTTAAACTACAGCTTGTCTTGTTTCCAACAGTAGCAAACTGGAGATTTGGCCTTGGAGCACTGATGTCCAAGGCGATTCTCTTTCTACAGAAGGAACAAACCAGAAACTCCTCAAATGTCTGTGGAAGGAACCTCTTTGTTTTTTTTCTATAGATCTGAGGGAAGTGACTGAGTGTGTGTGTGTGCTGGGGGAGTCACCCTATTCTTTCCTCCCTGACTTCAGTAGTTTTTTTAATTACTCTAGCTTGTGTAAGTGCACATAGTCGTCCCTCAGCTACCACAGCAAATACATTCAAAATTATGGGCACCTGCACTCCCAGGATCATGTGGGGTAGAAACTGAAGATAAAAATGACTTCTCTAGTAGTTTAATGGGAGAAACTGATCTAGCAAGACCCAACTTAAGCATAGTTAAAACTCTGCAGAGGTTGAGAAAGAAGAAATGAAGCTCACAGAAACAGAGGAAAAGATTGGTCCTCTTCTGCCATCTTGTCTTGGGGAATCTCTCTTCCGTATATAAATATTTTGGGTCTTTTTTTTTTTCAGTCCCAGAATTACTGCTAAGCTTTATCTAGATTTGGAAAATTAAATAAATGTGTTGGAGCACTTAACTAGGTAGATAACAAGTTTTAGCTATTAAAAAACAGAACAAAAAAACCAACAACAACTAAACACTTTCTACTTGGTCTAGACAAGGGCCTAAAGAGTCCTTTTGATAATAGAGGAAGAAAAAGCTTATGAACTATGAATAAATTCAGTAATATTTGTGATATGGTTTGCATTATTTTCTTCCATCCCTTAGCTATATAAAATGTCAGCTGAAAAAGAGAAATTCTGATAATGCCCTTGAGATTGATTGATTCAGCAGTTGCTCAGCATTACTCTACAGGAAAATGTCACTCCCTTTTTGATTAAAAAAAATAGATGAATAGAGTTCATGAAAGGTCGTTTTATTATTAATGGCAAGCTGGGCTCTCCACTCAACATCTTGGCATTGAAGTGGGCTCCCTATACAAAGCTGGAACACTTACTGAATGGCAAGTAGAAAAGTCAGCTGGCTTCCTATATGAAAGGGAAGTCCAAGGTGCTCCACGGAGTTAGCTTCTTTATGATATGGCCTCAAAGTACACACATTGTGACGCCAGATGTTGTGTCTTGGTATTTGAAAAATGGCAAGCCTCAATGCCAGGAGAATTTCCTTTCTTTAAAGATATCTTCCCTCCCTTCAGATCCCAATTCCTGATCCTCAATTCTCCTGTGCAAGAATGTCTGGAACTCCCAAAGCAAAACATTTCTAGAAGGCTGGAGGTTGGAGCATTCTGACCTTGAAATAATGAGTGTCGCAGCCTACTGGGGCCCTCATCTGTATGTTCCTTTTGCCTCTGCCTGTTGAGGAATTCCTTTTGGTTGTTTCTATGAAAAGCTGCAGCTACTCAGTCTTTTGGCTGTTTCTTGCTTGTTCTTGGTTTCCCTCAAGATTTTTAAGCTTGTTCTTATCAGTATCATTAGCTCTCATCTCTCTTTTAAATATTTTTTTTTAAAAGAAAGATGGGGGGTGTATGGGGGAAATGAATATAAGATAATTGGCTAGATGTTCTTGTGTACCTTTTGCTGCCTTTGGTATTAAATATATTTCCCTACTAATTATACCAGTTTTTCATATTTCTCTATCTGAAAATCAAAATAGGGTCAGCTTTGTATGTACTTGTATGAGACTGTGGGTGAAATCCTGGCTTCATTAAAGTGAATAGAAGTCTTGTGATGTACTGTAGTGGGGACAGGATTTCAACCGGGGTCATCTTAACCACTGCTTTACAGTTTTTTAGGCTTTTCTGAGCTGCTAGTCCCCTGGTCCAGGGAAGAAAGGAGGGCATTTCTAGTCTGCTGGAAATTCATACTAGAGAAAGTGATCTCGAGGTCCGACGACTCTCTGATATAGTAGTCTGTATCAGCAAAGAGAAAGCATCAAAAATTTTCGCCTGTGAGAAGAACCAAATTGGGGCCTGAAAAATTTACCAAATAGTTTCTATAAGGGAGACTAAAATATACAAATGAGAAGTAGCTAGACAAATTTCCAACAAAAGGTTCAAGGTTGATGTCTTGGAGAGAAGCCCAGTCCCGCATCTTAACTGTTGGAAAAGGGGAGGGTATGGGATATCTACCAGGGTGCAGTCCCTGTATTATTTGGGGGCTTCTCCTGTTGTATCTGCCTCTAACCATTAGCTTCAAAATAAGAAACATTCTCCCCAGACTCTGCTGCCATGAAAGGGACCAGTCTCTACTGCTCAGCCTAATAGTCCTCCCCTGCTATATGGAAGTAGCCAAAGAGAACTGCTATTCTGTCCCTCCCCAGTCTCCATAGTTTGTGTTGTTCACCCTAGTGATTAAGTGCTTGTGAGTGTGCTAAAAATAGATGGGTGACGTGGGCTACCTACCAGAGTGCAAGCCTGCCTGATACCCTGGGTCAGAGTTCGGGTAGCCACTGCGCTTGCCACGATGTCCACACTGTTGTTTTTAGCATGCTAGCTGGAGCTGAGCTAGTGTCTGCCTATCTAGGCTGAGAGACATGCTCCCAGTAGTAGTGTAGACATAGTCATAATAGCTCTGCCAAGTATTGTCAACATGACATTGTGATTTTTGACAGTTTTACAGCTGCCCTACAGGCTACTCAAAGAAGAGTAGCTGTGAAATTGACCAGGGACTTGTTGTTTTTCTAAGTAGCAGTAAAATTTATGCGCTCAAGCAGAGGCACTGAAACGGTTTGTCCGCAGACTTAAGAAGATAACACCACATGGATTTGCACTGAATACACATTTGGAAGATTGTCTGCTCGCTCATAAGGACTGGAGACTTCTCCCTCCCCCTTCCAAAGCTTTAAGCTTGAACTTTAACTGCAGAAATTCTGAGTTTAGGCCCCTACGCTTGTAGGGAAAACTTCCCACATATCATGGTGAGTGATGTTTTTTGCTGTTTATCACTACTAGTGACTTGTGATTAATACAACATACAAGTTTAGTGCCTTCAACTGCATCACGTGTGCCATACTCACACATCTGCCACATATGCCACATCTAACCCAATGTCCCGTGTTATCTATTCTTTCAGTTTCCCTGCCGTTCTTTTCTTTGCGTGGGTAGGCATGTGAAATTTACTACAATCCTGCTTTTGGAAGCTCTGGAGGGTGAGATTTTAGTATATATAATCTCACTACCTGCCTAGATAGCAGCAAACTGCAGAGATGCAAAAAAAGTTAATTAAAATACTCCTGATGGACCCAAGCCTCTAAAGTTTGTTTTCTGAGAGTTTATCAGTTGTCTCAAATCTAAGGGTCTTGAATTGATATAAACTCTGGTTAAAATTATATCCTTACATTCAGTTTTTACTGTATAATTTGCAAACTATCGATATTTGTTGGAAATATTGTAAAATGAATAATTAGTTGCTGAGTTTATTTCAAGCCTTTCCAGTTTCATTGCCTCTTGTGTGCTAAAGAAATTAGATATCAACTTAAATAAAGACATTTTACAGTACTCCACTGCCTGATCTGACCATGACTAAACGCATATTTTCTTTTGCATGGAAATAATATAAACTTGTGGTTTTTTTAAATAACCTCTGTTTTTCGCTAATCTGCATTGGAATAGGATCAATTTAGAATATACATAATATTTCAGAAGCTGTTAAAGTAGTTACTGTATGCTTTAGTACTTATGATTTAATATGATTTGGAAATTCAAAGTTTATGGTGTATTCAGTTATAATGCAATACAGGTCACTAATATATTAAAAGATATTGTATGTAAAAACACTGTGAAATGAAAATCTGTGTTTGTATATGCAGACTAGAAATCTAGAGTTACAAAATTTAGTTATTGCTTTCTGCTTGGCCCAGAGTGGTTCAAACTTCTTATCTAGTATCACTAATTTCTCTAATGCTTATGGTCATAATTAGTCTCAGTGAAAGGATATCATTTACATTTTAAAGGTGTAGTGAGGATGTTTTAGACCACAGCATATACACTCCTTGCCTCTTAAAAACAAAGTCAATAATCCTGAGATTAAGCCAATACATTTCTTGTCTGTCAGAACAACCACTAAAGATTTTAATGGCATCCAATGTATATATTAAATGTCTCTACAATGGTGAATTAAGACTAAACGGGGCCTGCATACAATCTAACCTAGGGGACCCCCCCCTAAATTTCCCTACAACAAATCAAAACTTCCCATCCCCCCACAAAAGTGCTTATGGCTCAAGTGTTTTTTTAGCTGGTAATAGTGCATAAAGTTTATAAGAATACAGTCTTATAGTCTGAGAAACATACAACAGATAACACGTCCTTCCATAAACTAGAATCTTGCTAATCTGAACAATTTATAATCTTTTTTTTTAAAAAAAAGGCAAAAACAACCCCAAAAATAGAGTATCCACACTTCTCAAGAAATATTTGATTTCAGGCACACTACAGTGTACTAATAATGTATTACTTTTATAAAGTATACTGCAGTATATATATTTTGAAATACTATCAAATAATTAAAAACTAAAACAAACTGTCAGGTGTCCAGATAAGTCTATTTTGTGATATAGTATCCTTTTTTTTAATTGACTATTACAGTTACTTCAAGTGTACCAAATTCAGTCATATGCAATGGGTCTCATAGCCCTGGTCTACACTACGAGTTTAGGTTGAATTTAGCAGCGTTAGGTCGATTTAACCCTGCACCCATCCACACGACGAAGACTGTTATGTAGACTTAAAAGGCACTTAAAATAGATTTCTGTACTCCTCCCTGGCGAGGGATTTAGCGCTAAAATCGACCTCACTTGGTCGAATTTGGGGTAGTGTAGATGCAATTTGACGGTATTGACCTCCGGGAGCTATCCGAGAGTGTTCCATTGTGACTGCTCTGGACAGCACTCTCAACTCAGATGCACTGGTCAGGTAGACAGGAAAAGCCCCGGGAACATTTGAATTTCATTTCCTGTTTGGCCAGTGTGGCGAGCTCATCAGCACAGGTGACCATGGAGTCCCAGAATCGCAAAAGAGCTCCAGCATGGATCGAACGGGAGGTACTGGATCTGATCGCTGTATTGGGAGAAGAATCCGTGCAGGCAGATCTCCGTTCCAGAAGACGAAATGCCAATATATTTGCCAAAATCTCCAAGGGCATGATGAACAGAGGCTACAACAGGGACACACAGCAGTGCTGCTTGAAAGTTAAGGAGCTGAGGCAAGCCTACCAAAAAACAAAGGATGCAAACGGTCACTCCGGGTCAGAGCCCCATACATGCCGCTTCTATGATGAGCTGCATGCAATTCTAGGGGGGGCCCCTTCCACTACCCCACCACTGTTCGTGGACACCTGCAAAGGGGGAGTCTCACGCAACAGGGATGAGGAAGATGATGATGAGGAGCAGGTTGAGGATAGTACGCAGCAGGCAAGCGGAGAATCCCTTCTCCCCAGCAGCCAGGAACTGTTCATCACCCTGGAGCCAATACCCTCCCAAGGCGGGCTCCCGGACCATGAAGCTGGAAAAGGCATCTCTGGTAAGTGTACCTTTGTAAATATAATACAGGGTTTAAAAGCAAGCATGTTAATGATTAATTTGCCCTGGAGACTTGGGATGCATTTGCAGCCAGTATAGCTACTGGAAAAGTCTGTTAACGTGTCTGAGGATGGAGCGGAAATCCTCCAGGGACATCTCCATGAAGCTCTCCTGGAGGTACTCTAAAAGCATTTGCCACGTGGTTGGGGGAGGCCCGTTGGTGCTGAGCTGTTCGCATTTGGCTGAGAGGGATCTTCCCTAATACTAACATCGGTGGGTGGGGCAGGGTGAAGCATGTAATGTGAATCGCTTGATTCGGTGTGAAATAGTCTTCCCTTTGTTCTCTAAAATGCATCTTTTTAAATACTGCTCTCCCTTTTTTTTCCTCCTTCAGCTGCAAATGTTTCTACGCTCCCCCTATCATCTCCTTCCCAAAGGCTAGCGCAGATTAGAAGGCGAAAAAAAACACGCTCACGATGACATGTTCTCAGAGCTCATGCAGTTCTTCCGCACTGAAAGAGCTCAGCAGAATGCGTGGAGGCAAACAATGGCAGAGTCCAGGAAAGCATTAAATGAATGCAATGAGAGGAGGGAGGAGCATGCTGAAAGGAGGCAGGATGCAATGCTGAGGCTAATGGTGGAGCAAAGTGACATGCCCAGGTGTCTGGTGGAGCTGCAGGAAAGGCAGCAGTAGCACAGACCGCTGCTGCAGCCCCTGTGTAACTGCCTGCCCTCCTCCCCAAGTTCCATGTCCTCCTCACCCAGACGACCAAGAACGCTGGGGGGAGGCTATGGGCACCCAGCCACTTCACCCCAGAGGATTGCCCAAGCAACAGAAAGCTGGCATTCAATAAGTTTTGAAGTGCAGTGTGGCCTTGTCCTTCCCTCCTCCCCTCATCCACCACCCCACCTGGTGCTTCCCTCCTCACCCACCCCTCCCGGGCTGTCTTGCGAGTTTTCCCCCTATTTGTGTGATGAATTAATAAAGAATGCGTGATTTTGAAACAATAATGACTTTATTGCCCCTGAAAGCGGAGATTGAAGGGGGGAGGTCGGATGGCTTACAGGGAAGTAGTCAATCAAGGGGGTGGGTTTTCATCAAGGAGAAACAAACAGAACTGTCACACTATAGCCTGGCCAGTCATGAGACTGGTTTTCAAAGCTTCTCTGATGCGCAGGGCACCCAGCTGTGTTCTTCTAATTTCCTTGTTGTCTGGCTGTGCGTAATCAGCCGCCAGGCAATTTGCCTCAACCTCCCACCCCACCATAAACGTCTCCCCCTTACTCTCACAGATATTTTGGAGCACACAGCAATCAGCAATAACAATGGGAATATTGGTTTTGCTGAGGTCTAACCGAGTCACTAAACTGCGCCAGCGAGCTTTAAAATGTCCAAATGCAGATTCTACTATCGTTCTGCACTTGCTCAGCCTATAGTTGAACTGCTCCTTACTACTGTCCAGGGTGCCCTTGTATGGCTTCATGAGCCGTGGCATTAAGGAGTAGCCTGGGTCCCCAAGGATAACTATAGGCATTTCAACATCCCCAACAGTAATTTTCTGGTCTGTGAAGTAAGTTCCTTCCTGCAGCTGTTCAAACAGACCAGAGTTCCTGAAGATGCGAGTGTCATGCACCTTTCCCGGACATCCCACATTGATGTCTGTGAAATGTCCCTTGTGATCCACCAGTGCTTGCAGCACCATGGAAAAGTACCCCTTGCGGTTTACGTACTGGCTGCCAAGGTGGTCTGGTCCCAAGGATATGCGTTCCGTCTATCTCCCCACCACAGTTAGGGAACTCCATTGCAGCAAAGCCATTCACTATGACCTGCACGTTTCCCAGAGTCACTACCCTTGATAGCAGCAGCTCAGTGATTGCGTTGGCTACTTGGATCACAGCAGCCCCCACAGTAGATTTGCCCACACCAAATTGATTCCCTACTGACTGATAGTTGTCTGGCGTTGCAAGCTTCCAGAGGACCATCGCCATTCACTTCTCAGCTGTGAGGGCTGCTCTCATCTTGATATTCTTGTGCTTCAGGGCAGGGGAAAGCAAGTCACAAAGTTCCATGAAAGTGCCCGTACGCATGCGAAAGTTTCGCAGCCACTGGGAATCATCCCAGACCTGTAACACTATGCGGTCCCTCCAGTCTGTGATTGTTTCCCGGGCCCAGAATTGCCGTTCCACGGCATGAATCTGCCCCATTACCACCATGATGTCCAAATTGTCAGGGCCCGTGCTTTGAGAGAAGTCTGTTTCCTTGTCCTCATCGCTATTGTGATCGTGCTGTTGTCGCCTCCTCTCCTGATTTTGCAGGTTCTGCACATACTGCAGGATAATGCGCGAAGTGTTTACAATGCTCACAACAGCAGTGGTGAGCTGAGCAGGCTCCATGCTTGCCATGGTACGTCGTCTGCAGGGGAGCAGAGTTGCAGCGGAAGTGGTGGATGACGACGGATGCCACAAGAATAGATATTTATAGAGAACAATGAGTGGACCTGCAAGGTGGATTCATGGCAGCAGGAGAGCAGAGTTGCAGCGGAAGCGGTGGATGACGACGACGGTTAGCAGTCCTACTGCACCATCTGCTGATAGCAGTATGGCGTCTGCATGGAAAAAAGGCACGAAACAATTGTCTGCCGTTGCTTTCATGGAGGGAGGGGCAACTGACGGCATGTACCCCAAACCACCAGCGACAATATTTTTGCCCCATCAGGCACTGGGAGCTTAACCCAGAATTTCAATGAATGGCGGAGACTGTGGAAACTGTGAGATAGCTATCCACAGTGCAATGCTCTGAAAGTCAACGCTAGCCACAGTACTGTGATGCACTCCGCGGACTTAATGCGCTTAGTGTGGACACACACAATCGACTGTATAAAATCGCTTCCTAAAAATTGACTTCTATAAATTTGACCTAATTTCATAGTGTAGACATACCCTTGGTTATTAGTGAAATTCCTGTTATATGAGCCCAGTCTCAAATATTTAAATAAAATTAATATTTCAAAAAAAGGCAAAACTTTACAAGTGCAGGGGAAAAAACAAATAACTTCAATAAGACCGTTCAAAAAAAGGGGTAGGGGGAATGCAAAATACATGTAAAAACACTTATATGGAAATCGATAAGACTGGGTAGTAGGGGAGATAGATACAAGAAGGTGAAATAATTTGGCCAAAGTCACACAACACATCACTGGCAGACTATGGAACAGAATCTCACTCCCTTGACTCCCAGTTCAGTGGCCTGGAATGTGTTTAGAAGGGGATGGGGACAAATATTGTACAAGTATTGCTCCCATTTCCTTGAATCTCAGTTTGACCTGCATGTCAGCAAAGAGTGAGTTATGTCTATTGAGGACTTTTCCAAAAATATATGTATGTATTAATTATGGGAAATTTTAATGCAAAAGTAGGATTGGACTGGAATTCCTGGACTGTAGCAATAGGCAGATTTGGACTTGTTGAAGAAAATGTGAAAGAGCAGAGGGGCAGAAATTCAGTACCCTAAGTAATAACTTGGTGATAACAAACACACTAATTCAACAAGGAATGCTTCAGAGGAACCACTGACTATCCCCAGATGGGCAAACAAAGAACATGATAGACTTTTTGTATTTGTGAATTACAGGTGGAAATCAAGTGTGTTATGCAGATCATATATGGACAATGCTTGCTCAGATAATTTAGTGTAGGCATTAATCAGATTGAGAGCATGGTGAAAGAAATAAGGAATGTTGAAGAGAGATGGAATAGTATAAAAATGGGATCACGAGTCACTGAACAAACGTTGAGCAAAGAAACAAATGTGGATAACTGATGAAGTGCTGCAGTTGAGTGACAAGTGTAAGTAGCTAAAGGAGAATAAAAGGGAAGACGCAAATGTAAGAGGTTTAGTACAATACATTGACTAAAGAGATAAAGCAAAGTGAAGAGAGACAAACAGCTGGATAAGTGAACAGTGTAAAGAAGCAGAAGAATATGTAGCAAGAATGCAGCATGGGGTTGTATTGTAATAGAAGAACTGGGAGATGTGAATTGAAGATGGTGTGGTGAAAGGCAAGAATGGACAAATAATTGAGGATGAACAAATAAAGAATAAGTGATGGAAAGAATATTTAGAGCTGCAAAACATACAGAACACAGCAGATGCTGGAAAGCTTAGAGGAAGTAAAAATCTCAATAGAAAGTTTTGAAAAAGGAAAAGGTGCTAGGAAGTGACAACATAACCACAGAGCTGTTGCAAGCAGGCAAGAAACACATCGTAAAGACAATGCACAATCTATTCAACAAGGTTTACAAGCAAGAACAAGTGCTGAGCAAGTGGGGGAAAGTGATAATAGTACCAATCTATAGAAAGGGTGAAAATAGTAAGTGCAAGAACTACAGAGGAATCAGCTTATTGATTGTGCTGGGAAAAATATTCACTAGAATTGCAGAGGGGAATGAAGTGGTATATGGAAGTGGTGCTTGCAGAGGTACAGGCTGGATTTAGATCAGGCTGAAATACAATAGATCAGCTATTTGTGATAAGACTGCTTATTGGAGAAATAGATAGAACACAACTCTTAACCACGTTACAAGAACTTTATAGACTTCAACAGGCTTTTGATAACATTTAACAGGAAGGGTTATGGCAAGTCTTGAGAATGTGTGGCATCCAGAAGAAATTTATCAAGCTGATTTAAAAAAAACCAAGAACCCAAAAAACTATAGCAGCTCACTGAGTGTGATGAGAGTGGACTAGAAGTTGATGGAATGGTTCAGGATGACGGTAGGAGTGAGAGAAGGATGCACACTGTTGCCAGATTTGTTCAGCTTGGTACTGGAAGCAGTAATGGGTACAGCACTGAGAGATGAAAAGAGGAGTTATGTTATGTTGGAGGACAGTGAATAAATTTAAATTGACAGATTATATTGACCTAATAGCATTGACCAAGTAGGATTTATGAGAATAGCGGACAAGATAGACTGGGAAAGCAGAAAATTTGGAGTGAAGATCAGCACAGAGAAGACTAAAACTATGGCAGTTGGAAGAGAAGAGGAAGAAGTAAAGATCAAAGTTGGAGACAACCAGAAAAAGTGGAAAAATTTGTGTATCTTGGAGGAATAGTATCGAAGAATGAAAATTGTGAATACGACACACAAGGAAGTATTGGACTAGCCGCTACTGCATTTGGAAAACTCTGAATGATATAGAAGGCTAAAGATATTCTGATAAAAATGAAAGTAAGCGTATGAGACAGTTGTTGTGCTGATACTACTGTACATCTCAGAATGTTGGAGTATGAAGAAAGTCAACAGACTTGAGATACTGACTATTAAAATGAACTGGCTGAGGGGAATGCGGAGTGAGTTGAGATTTCAGAAAATGAAGTGATAAGAAAACAGCTAGGGCAGGAAATAACACTGTTACAGAAGATTCAAGAAAGATGACTGTGGTTTGGATATGTGTTAAGAACAACTCAGAAAGGATGTCATACCTGGCAATACGTACCACAGTGCAAGGGAACTAGAAATAGAGGAAGACCAAAGATGCGTTGGTTAGACTTGGTGAAGAATTACATAGAGCAAAAAGGTTTAGTTATGAACAAGGCCATGAATTTGATACAGGACAGAATATGGTAGAAAGTCCTAATTTGGGTCCATTGTTGCTGCTGAGCTGGTAGATGGGAATTGAAGAAGAAAGAGAATATGTAGAGTCAAATCCCAGGGCCATTGTATTCAAAATCCTGAATATAGGTGTTAGTAATAACTTCCAGTAAGTTTCAAAGAGTGAGTACCACACAGTTGCTTAGTAAACAAACATTTATATTTAATACACAATTTGTTAAGAGTATTTGAAATATTTCTTAATTTCTAAAACAAACTGTAGGTAGTAAATCTGCTAGTGTTTCTTGCTAGGCCATCTTTCACAAACTGTTGCTGTTGTTATAAATGCGCATGGAATTAAAGTTTGGTTTTTATCATTTGTATTACAATATAAAGCTTTCTGCATAAAATTTTACACTTGAGCCCACAGAAACAAATTCTTGGCCCTCTGATTTCCTTTCAAAAGTGATTTCTCAGTCTATAGTGTGACCTAAGGTGTAGTGTGTGTATCACCTGGATGTCTTCGGATCTTGAAAAAGGAAACCGCAGGCCTCGGCACAAAATCCAAATGCTTTTGTTTTGTCAATAAATGATGATTCCTTCTAGCTGGCAGCATTTAGTCCTTTGGCTAATAGGTGACTTGCTCTTCTCAATATGTGGTCAGATAGGAAATCTGTAGCATGTATCCAAAATGTTACAGGTGTTGAGACCCAGCCCAACAGCCAATACTTCTCCTGATCTTACACTGAGGAGCTGAATTCTGTATTCTGGGTTCTCACCACTCAGTGAAGCTTGAATTGATCGGGGGTCCCAGGTGGTGGTGGTAGCTTAGGGTCCAGAGTGCTGGAGACAGCAGAGCCCCCAGCACGATCAGTCAGGAGAAGATGAACTGCTGCAGATTTTGGAGACAGGCATCAGAACACTTACTTGAGCATGGGTAAGTGTTTTTGTAGGGAAAGAACAGTGGTTCAAGGGAGAAAACTAGATTTGTTTGTGTGTAAACTGATGGCTCAAGGGACTATACCAAAGTTGTTTTGTTCAGGCTAGACAATAGGAGCTAGTCATTCCTGGCTATGGGCAGTGTTCCTTGGAGGGAGCTCACAATGCAATTAGGGAGCTTCACTATTTTGGATACCAGTAAAGGATTTATTACTAAATTCGTCTGATAACTGCTGAGCTGGGTGTGTGCAGGCGTGGGTTCATTAACATCTGGAGGAGAGATTCCCCCATCATGCAGTGCTTCCCTGCTTTTCTGGTCCCAGAGTTCCATGAGGTTCTTGCCTTGGAATCTCTGTTCTCCATTCTGCATGCTAATGGAGGTGCCTCCTTGTCCCATCTTTGATGCAAATGAGGCTAGGGGAGTTTCCTTAATCCTGTCACCCTTATCCCAGGGGTTCAGGTGTATCTCACTGCCTTTTCATTGTTTTTTGTAAGTCTTTCTTCTGGTTGGTTTTGGTTCAAGCAGAGGCGGGAGAGGTGGAGGGAGGGAAGGTCTTTCATGAGTTAGACAGGCTGGGTACTGCGCCCTGGTTCCCCGAGAACACAGAGCTGATAGGTAACACTGGGAACCCAGTTTTCTTACTGGAAATCTACTTGAGTCCTCTTTCTGAAGGGAGATTACTTAGCAGCTGCAGGGGAGAGGAAGAGGGAGATATCTATATCTATGTATGTTAATGAGTCCCCTCTACAGCCTTAGCTAACAGCTAGTTGGCTTTTAGCTCATGCGGTAGAGGCCCATGCACTAGGTTCCAGTGGTCTCAGGTTTGATCCCACCCACTGATGACCGGGGTTTCTCAGCATTACAAGTGGGGGTTCGTCCGGGATTTCAACTGGGAAGTCTCTGAAGCTTGGGATGTGCTTCCTCAGCTAGGGGAAGTATATATAACCCGCACACTTCTGGGGTGTGGTGTTCTGTCCCATCTAGTGGCACTGAGACCACTTAGAGAAAAAGAGATTGAGTCTGCTGTACAGCCTTAGCTAACAGGCAGTCGGCTTTTAGCTCATGCAGTAGAGGCTCATGCACTAAGCTCCAGAGGTCCAAAGTTCAATCCCGCCCTCTGACGACCGGGGTCTGTCAGTGTTACTCTAGTATTTGAAATACTCAGACAAACACCCAGTTCTTCTTCAAGTGATTGTTGACTTCCATTCCAATTAGGTGTGCGCGCGCTGCGTGCACGGACATCGGAAACTTTTTTCCTTAGCAGCTCCCGTCGGAATGGCAGGGGAGCCCCCTAGAGTAGCGCCCTCATGGAGGTGTATTTATTACCCTGCTGGCCCGACCCCCCTTCAGTTCCTTCTTACCGTCCGTAGCGGTGTTGGAACGTTCTCTCTCTCTCTCTCACTCGCGAGTGATCCCTTAGCCTTTCATATGTAGTTATCAGTTAGTTTGAAATCCATTGTCTTAGGTGTCTGGAAGCTACTTCCAGCACCAGCCTTGGGCTGCGGGGCATGCCGCAAGCCCAGGGTTTTAAAGCTTGTGCCACATGCTGCAAGTCTATGTCCAACAGCGACCCCCATGACTCCTGTCTCTGGTATCTGGGAGAGTCTCATCAGGCAGAGCGCTGCAAGATCTGCAAGGCCTTTAAGCTGCTCACCAAGAAAGAAAGAAAGACTTTTACCTTAAGCAGTTGCTCATGGAGGCCATGTTACAACCTCTGGCCTCCAACCGACCGGCCCCGGTGTCCTCGGTGCAAAGTGTCCCGGCATCCGTGCGCGACCTGGCACCGCCCAGGCACCATACATCATTGGCACCGAGACGGGACGACAAACTTCAGCATTGGTCGACTTCTCCAGCACCAACTAAGCGGCACAAGCAAGGCGAAAGAGGGTGCTCTCCACAGAGCCTCTCAAAGATGCTCCCGGCACACAAAGACACATTGCGGGCCCAAGCCAAGAACCGGCATCTTCAACTCTGGTGTCACAGGCCCCGTTGAGTCCGGTACGCGGTGAATTTAGCGCCAGTGAAGGGCTGGAAGAGGTTCTCGAACACCCCTCCATACCCGACCTTTTCGAGGCAGCAAAAGACCTCACTGAGTTGTCAGTACCAAGCCCCCTCCCGTGCAGGGAGAAGCCTCCGGCATCACCTAGAAGGGAAGCCGGCAATGGTGCGCCGCTCGAGGTCACTGCTCCCGGTCGAGTTCGACGGCCTATTATTCCCCAGCGCCTACGACCCAGCATGAGGTTACGGCACTGTAGGCAAGCCAGCCAGCAGTGCCCGCGACGACTGCATGCCGGTCCCCGACGCTATTGGTTGCCCAGCACCGGAGTAGTATGGCACCAATGTCACCGGCACCAAGTGCGAGACATCGATCCTGGTCCTAAGACTCCCAGTACCATTCGCGGTCCCGGTCAGCCAGGTAGTGCTCCCCGGCACCCTGCGACCTCTCAACGTTTGGCACCACTGTGGTCCACTCAGTCAGCATCCTCGGGATCCGAGGCAGACTTCAGTTTCTCTAGCTATAGTAGACATAGAACAATAGCAAGCAGAGAATCCCAACCATCCTGGCAGCTGCAATGGGGCCCTCCGGGTCAGTGGCCCTTCTGGACCCCATGGGCCTACCACTAGCAACAGGGCATCTTCTCCAGAGCCTCTAGGTCCGGACAATCTATGCGACACCATTCCAGGTCGCCACACAGGCACCCATCAAGGAAAAGGGAGGCACAATTAGGGGACCTGAGGACTCAAGGCTTGTGGTCGAGGGACGAGATACCTCTCCATATCAACCTGAAGGAGCTCAGGGTGGTTCGTCTGGCCTGCCAAACCTTTCACGCTACATTACAAGGTCACAGCATGACAGTCCTGACAGATAACACCACCGCCATGTTCTATATAAACAAACGAGGCGGAGCCCACTCCTCACCTCTCTGCTGCAAGGATCTCCTTCTCTGGGACTTCTGTATAGCCCGATCCATTCAGCTCGAAGCATCCTACCTCCCAGGAGTGTGGAACGTGCTTGCGGATCGGCTCAGCAGGGCTTACAGCATGCATGAGTGGTCAGTCAGGTTGGACATCATACAGTTAGTCTTCCAGAAGTGGGGTTATCCCCAAGTAGACCTCTTTGCCACCAAGAGCAACAGTCAGTGCCCTCAGTTCTGCTCAAAACCACAGACCGGGCTCGGTCGCCGATGTGTTCTTACTACCATGGGGCGGGGGTCTGACGTATGCCTTCCCTCCTATCCTGCTTGTCCACTGGGTCCTCCTCAAAATTCGCAGAGCCAGGACGACGGTAATCATGATCGCCCCGTCTTGGCCCAGACAACATTGATATACAACCCTTATAGAGCTGTCCGTGGACGCCCCAATTGCCCTGCTCCTCCACCGAGACCTGATCACGCAGGACCATGGGTGCCTCCTTCACCTGAACCTGCAATCTCTGCATCTCATGGCGTGGAAACTCCATGACTAAATTCCATGGAGAGACCGTGCTCTCAGTTGGTGAGACAGATTCTCCTCGGCAGTAGGAAACCTTCCACTAGGGCTACCTACCTGGCGAAATGGAAAAGGTTTTCCTGTTGGTGTGAACCCAAGCGCCTTCAACTGCTCCAGGCTACCGTACCAGTTATTCTAGAATACCTCCTGCACCTTAAGCATCAAGGTCTATCCCCTTCCTCCATCAGGGTACACCTGGCAGCCATTTCAGCTTTCCATCCAGGGGAGTCTGGGCACTCTGAGGATTATCCCACTAATCCCACTACAGGATTAGAAAACACTAAGTTCTGGAAGGGTGTTCCCGTATTCTTGCCCACCTGTCCCAACCTAGAACTTAAACATGGTCCTCTCCAAACTCATGAGCCCACCATTTGGGCCCCTGGCCACTTGCTCCCTCCTCTACCTTTCTCGGAAGGTGGCGTTCTTGGTGGCCATTACTTTGGCAAGGAGGGTGTCCAAGCTGAGAGCCCTCACCTCTGAACTGCCTTACACAGTGTTTCATAAGGACAAGGTGCAGTTTAGACCACACCCTAAATTTCTCCCCAAGATGGTCTCCCAATTCCACATGGGTCAGGACATTTGCTTACCGGTGTTCTTTCCAAAACTCCACACGAGCCCAAGACACCGCAGCCTACACACCCTGGATGTCCAGAGATCCCTGGCGTTCTACATAGAGCGAACAAAACCTTTCTACAAGTCGACCCAATTGTTTGTCTCCACAGCTGACAGAATGAAGGGTCTTCCTGTCTCTGCGCAATGCATATAGTCCTGGATCGCAGACTGCATTCGTACATGCTATGAGTTGGCCGAGGTTCCAGCCCCAGCAATTACGGCCCATTCAACCAGAGCGCAGGCCTCTTTGACAGCCTTTCTGGCTCAGGTCCCTATCCATGAGATCTGTAAAGCAGCCACCTTGTCTTCAGTGCATACATTTACAGCCCACTATGCTGTCAATCAACAGGCCAGAGATGATACGTCAGTCGGCAGAGCTGTTCTCCAATCAATCGTTCCATGACTCCTACCCTCCTCCTATGGTAAGCTTGGAAGTCACCTAATTGGAATGGATGTGAACACCACATCTCTAAGAACAACAGTTATGAAAAGGTGGGTCACAGTCTTTTATCTTTTCTTCATATTTAGTATCTTTGGTCTGTTGGCATATTCAGGTGGTGTGTTTTGAGGACTTTATGGCCCCTTCCTAGAAGGAATAAAGACGCAGCTATCATTGAGAGACATCAGAATGTGTAATTCAGTACCTAACTAATGTGTCATGAGAAAAGGTCACAGCTTTTACTGCAGCATTTATGATATGCCAGTTACTATAGTTAGGTTTCTGGTTCTCATGTTTTAACTCCTCACATAGTGATAAAATTTTGAATTATTGTGATGTGGTTCTATCAGTGCTATCCATCTCTCATACACTTTTATATATTATTACTATTTAACTGCTCAAGCAAAACTAACAATCTTTGAAACTGATAAAGAAGCACAGGATTATTTTAGTCTAAGTACTGTGGATATCACAAGGAAATACAGTATTTGACACTGCATAGAATTTTGTGAAGTACAATTGCATTTTGATTAGCGATTCTGCCAGACAGTCTCTCTTCTCCCTCTCTTTAATTTCCAGTTATGTTCTCCGATGTGTCAAGGAGTTCAGAGTGGTGTTGATTCTCTTTAATTGCTGTAAAACACAGACACTTACCTGTATCTTAGAGCAGTTAATTAAAGTGGTGGAATGTTAGAATAGTTGAATTGGAACCTTTTTTAAAAAAGTGTTCATAATTTAAATGATACTGATGTATCATTTTTTCACTTTTTTCTCCTGAAATACAGTTCCTTCTATGGTAGTTCCCAGACTAACAAAAGTCTGTTGCTTATATCCAACATTTTACGATAGATGTGTCTGACATACTTGGATCAAAATTTTGTTTTCACCCTCTTTTATCTCCATCCTGCTTTTGAGAACCGCAATGTTTGCTAGAGATGACATCCCAGAGAGAAGGCCACATTCCTCTCCAAACTCCCAGTGGAAGAACAGAAGGAACTGCTGTTCTGCACCTGCTGAACAGTCTGAAAGGAAGAGGCAACACTTTACAGATTGGAGTATCTTTTGTTTTCTGTATTTTAAATTTGTGTTGGGGTTTAGAATTTTAATATGTTTACTTAAAAATATTTTACTTTCATGTGGGTTGGTAATTCCTTGTGCACCTAAGTTCTGTTGTGTAGATACTGTTGATGGTCACCTGCCACATTAAATTCTCAATGCATTTGGCATAACCTGAGGCAGAAATTCTGCAGCATGGAACCCTCCCATATCTATCTGGTTAATTGTGTACCTGGGCAAATTAATTTTTAAAATAATCTATGAAAAGCAAGGACTTTTATTCCTTAACAAAATATTTGTTGTAACATAATTTAGCTTGTTACAGTGTGAATTTTTTCATTAAATACTATAGTTTTGAGATAATAAAACAGAAATAAATTACTATTAAAAGGTTTCTCATGCAAATGTACATTCACCAATCTGGAGCATTTGCTGTTAGTCATACCCACTATGCCTTTGGAATGCCCCCTGGTGGCCTGATGCAGCATCACCATTATGTCTCAGCTTCAGTTTCCCCTTGTGGGCTTCAACAAGTCCAGTGTTGGCTTACGTATATTCAACAGTGCCCCTTCAGGGGGATAGTTTAACTCAAGGTGGAGCATTATACAAATAGGCCTCCACTGAAGAGTCTCTAGCTGAAGGGGAGGGGCTGAGTTAACCTTAATGAAGTCCATCAACCTTCCCTTATGTCCAGGTCCCTTACCAGTGAGGATGTCTTGACCCAGAACCCCCTTGTGGATCAGTTCTTCTTGTCTTCAGCTGGGGAAAGGTCTCTCCTCTTGGCTCAAGGTCCCCACAGTGGTCAAACTATGATGACCCTTTCTTGGAACGGTTTATAATTTCTTTGATTTCTGTTGCTACCTGGTAAAATCCTGCCATGGGGCCAGTGTCTGCTGAGACGTGGCATTAATAGCTTCTCCATTTCAGAGCATCTGTCACCTAGGAACATTCTCCCTTAGCTTCCTTTCT
Source organism: Caretta caretta (assembly GCF_965140235.1). Taxonomy (NCBI): domain Eukaryota; kingdom Metazoa; phylum Chordata; order Testudines; family Cheloniidae; genus Caretta; species Caretta caretta. The sequence goes on along the minus strand of NC_134207.1, from coordinate 204,424,391 downwards.
TGGTGAGCCCCTTCACCAGGTTCCTCCTGAGAAGCCCTCCCCTTGGGAGCTTTCTTTTTCTGTATTTTGGGGACTGTTCCTCACCCTAGAAGCCTCTATTCTCTAGCTCCCACTGAGAGTAGCTTCCTTTTATCATGTATTGGTACTTCCTTGCCTAATTAACTGCTTCCTAGTTACTTAGTGACTTAATTAGTCCCAGGTGAATCTGAGTTGCTTTATTCTCCCCTTGTGGAGCCTATTGGCGGTAGGCTGAGTCCCTGACCACTCAGAGGTCCAGCTACCCTCTGAAGAGCAGCATATAATTTTCTTTTCTTGATGCCAAGATGCCTTTCTATAAATAAGTGTACTCTGATAGCTGGAGTGCTGATCATGCTAACTGTCCTTGACCTCTGTTTTATCTACTATTGAGACTTGTGTCTCTGACTTTTCAATTACTAGCTCCTGCCTAAATTTTCCGTTTTGTGCTGCTTGGTCTGCATGATCATCTGACATGGGAGGATGATGTCAATAGAATTCCTATAAGGGGGAAAAAATGTGGCCTATTCAGTCTTATTGGAAGACGCTTCAGACCCTTGGAAATCTCCACAAAACTGGTCATTGTGGCTATAACAGTCTACATTGCTAGTCTTGTTCTTCAAGGTGTTATTGAAACGCCCAGGATGAACAATGTGAAAGGCTAATTCTAAGAAAAATGCTAATCTACCAATGCTGTAGGGGATATTGAAAACAAAACTGCTGGCTGGAGAACTGGTCATCTTATCCAACATCACACATTTCCTTTTAACACTGACAAACCAATTGAGACAACAGGATTCCCACTGAAACCTCAGTTTAGTTATAAATCCTCCCACTGGAACCTCAGTTTAGTTATAAATCCTATTGTAAAACTTCTGTAGAGACCACTGCTAAAGTTTCTTATTTCTGAACCTTTAAATTTGCCTTTTTAGTATAGCTATCACCTAAACACGAAGTTGATGAACTTAGACCTCTATCCACAAGGAACCCTTTCTCTAGTTCTTTGTTGACATAGTTGTTTTGAGATTTTCTTCAGAAATCGCCTCTGTGTTCATCTTTTCTTATAAATCTGGTTGCAAACCTTTTCAGTGAAGATAAATCTTTTTGGACTTCCTAATGTCAAGTAAGCCTTTTGAGTTCTACCTTACGAAATCAAATGTACATCTTATTGCATAAAGGAGGAACCAAAGTGTCAAAAGTCACAGTTTCCATTTTACTTAGGTGAGCAATTCAGGAAGTATATTTCTCCAGCAGGAATCCATGGCAGTTTGTTGAGTATAGAAAAATAGGGCATCTCATGAAATATGTAGGCTATAAGTGAGCATCTTTTAACTCCATGCTAAATTAGATGGACATTTTTGTCTTCTCCCACATTTTAGTGTTGGATCCTATAGGCAGTTTTAACTTTTTTAGTGTTTTTACTAGTTTTATTCTTCTCTTTGCTGCTTGTTAAGTCCCGATTATTGATCTAGATTTTTGGCTATGCATATAACAGGGTGGATTGATTTAAATCAAGGCAACTGAAATCACCAAGTGGAAAGCCACGATTTAAATCATAGATTTTTAATCAACCTGTCATTTGTACTTCAGTTATTTTTCTAAAGAAAGGTGCTTTCTCATTGGTTGATAAAACCATTAGAATGTTCATTTATAACTAAACAGCTTTTACACTAGATTTGGTATATCGTTTTGCTACCTTGGAGGGTACACTATAACTATATATATTTAAGCAATTATGTAGCTTAAAAATTTCAAATGCTTATTAATATACATTTTAGTATGTTAAAAATGGTGAATGATATGTTGCTTATTTACTAGATTAACTTTTTACCCATGGCCTTTGTCAGTCTGCATTAGGATGGTAAAAGGAATGTAATTAAACACACAAAACAACATAGCAAATTTATTTTCATGAAACAAAACAGCCTTTAAATGTCTCAAAACATGTTTCACATTTACAACTACATGATTTATTAAAGTAATGGAGGGATTAAGTAGTCAGTGAATTTGTAACAGGGTCAGCACCTGTCTCTTGTGAGTGCCCCCTTTCTGGTTGGGTGGGACCCTGCTTATCTTTGAGTTTTTACAACTGAGTGGCATTTCGTGTGAGTGCCCCAAACCCATGGCTGATGTTCTTTCAGAAAGTCTTCAGTGACTCATGCACTCCCCCACCCCCCCGACCCCCTGCTTCTGGGGTATACAGTCTCTAGTTCTTTCTCACTACCCTGGTATGGGGCCATAGTCCCAAGGGTTCCTCCCCAGAGACACTGCCTTCTTTAACAACCCAACAGGAGCCCATCTCGGTACCCTCAGTTGGTGTTCTTTGGGCAGCCCTCCCTGGGCTCAGTCTTCAGCCTGACCAGCAGGTACCATCATTGTATCATTTCCTGGTCTGGCTAGGTTCTGGGCTCAGTCCCCTGGGCTTAGCCTGCCCCACTGACCTGTTCATGGTCCTGCTAGGCGTCCAGCCAGCAAGGCACCCGGTCCTTCCTCTTCAAGCTCTAGGCAGCAGCTGACTGCTCTGCATCTGGTGCTTCCTTTTATATAGCCCTTCTGGCCCCAATTGGCTGCTCCAGCAGCCACTCTGGCTGCTCCCCTGCAGCCACTCTATGCTGCCTAGAGGACTTTTCCTCTGCTCTTTCTGGGGCATAGTGAGGCAGGGCTGTGAGGCCTCTAACAGGGGGCCCCTGGACCTAGTCCACCTCTTCACAGAATTAAATTGATTTTTTCAGGTCAGCATGGGAAAATGTTCAACTATGCCTAAGTGAAAGTGACTGGTGCTTAAGTTCTTACTTGCCTAAGTCTCTTGAAAATGAGACAGTAGTCTCCCAAGTTACTTGTTTGTCCTTCAGACTTTGAAAACTAGTAGATCTCATCACCTCCCACCTTGTTTTTGTTCATATGCTAGAAGAGAGAGAGAAATTTTCCTGCTTTTTCAACTCCCGTCGATATCTCAATTTTGCATGAATTAGTCCAACTGAAGAAAATATTCAGTCTTTGCCTGCAAACAAGGCTACTGCTGTCAAAAGCAGGTTTACCACTTCAAGAAACTCTGGTTCTGGGTGCTTAGAGAGTGACTTCCCCCAGTTCAGTCGTGAGAGTTTCTTTAAAACATCATCAGAAAACATACTGCTTGAATGGTTCACCTCTAGCCTTGAAATGTATTCTGGTTGGCATGATTGATGAGTGATTATTAGATGCCCGTGTCATAGTAGCATCATTTTCTTCAGCAGTTAGGCAACTATCATGCTACTTTGAGTTGAGAATGTTGGCAAGAAAATGAGCTGGAGTAAATACTTGATCCATCTGCTTCTGCACTGAACATAAGAACATATGCAGATAAGTTTAACTTTGTTGTTGAGTATTTCTTTCTTTCTGTCTTTCTTCAATATCTCTTGAAGTTCTTTCCAAATTTCAGCAGCACCAACAATACAGTAGCAATCTTTCTGAAGTTTGTCCAAGGCTATGGAAATAGGTTTTAGTATATTCAGCGTATCGTCTATATATCTCTGTAGCCCAATGTAGATTCCTTTGGCTGTGATAGGTTCATCTATTTTGTCATGATTTTCTCCACAAATTGTTATCAGAATAGGCCAATTCTTACTAAATATCTCAAAATAGCCAATATACCATTGCACGTCTTGGGGGAGAATTAGTTTGGATCCTCCTGCTCTCTTCAGTGAACCTGAAGCAAAGTGGTTGTTCTTGACGTAGTTGAAATTGCAAACAACTTTTTTCTTTATTCCTGGAGTTGTCCTTAAATCTTTTTGGGTAAAAGATATGTCAAATAAGCACTGCACTCATATGTTATAAATTTCAGGTTCCCTTCATTACCTTCCAGATTTGTTTCAATCTTTGCTACATTTGCACCATTGTCTGTGACAAAGCAATGGGCTTGACCAGGGGTTCTCAAACTGGGGGTCATGACCCCTCAGAGGGTTGCAAGATTATTACATGAGGGATCACGAGCTGTCAGCCTCCACCCCCCAAACCCCATTTCACTTCCAGCATTTATAACAGTGTTAAATGTAAAAAAGTGTTTATAAGGGGGCGGGACCACACTCAGAGGCTTGCTGTGTGAAAGGGATCACCAATACAGAAGTTTGAGAACCATTGTGCTTACACTTGAATTTTTGTTCAGGTTTTTTTTATAGCTTTTACTGCTACTTCTTTTTAAGTATTTTGCCATATGAGCATTTCCTGATGTATCACTTGTTTCTGTAAAATAGACACAGTAGCACATATTATTGAATCATTGTGTACATTGCTCCACCCATCAAGACTCAGATTAAAAAAATTCCTGACAACGTTTTTAGAACATTGTTCAATTTCCTTCTAATACACTGTATTCAGCAATTTTCCAGCAAAGGCTACTTTGCCGGGCAGAAGGTAGCCAAGTTGTAATGATTTAAGTATGTCAATGAAATGTTTCTTCTGAACAAAACAAATGGGAGAATTTGTTGCATAAATAAATTGAGCAATCTTTTAATCTATGGCGTCTTGCCGGAATTTGATGGTCCTGATTATGAAGTCATCTGTGGTTTTACTGGTGATGAATGCGATTTTTTTTTAATTTATTTTTTGATACAGGTAATTTACGTCTGATGTATGTTTAGTTGCACCACTGCAGGTGGATAACTTTGCATAGATAACTTTGAAGTTGTAGACATTGCAGATGATGGATGTTCATAACTCCTTATATCTAAGATGGACCCTGAAACAAAATAGTGAAAAGGTCACGCTTGCTCAGTGCATTGCTTTTTAAAAAAAAAAAAAAAGACTGTAAATGAAAGATTCCTCCAACTGCAGCTGTTTGTACCACTGTTTAAATTATATAATTTATTCTAAACCCAGTTTATAGAGAAAAGAATTGATAATTTATAAGGATTATCTAAATCTATTTAAACCCTTATCTCTAGCAACATACCAGTCATCTTGAAAAAATATTTTCAGATGTCCCATCAGTAACAGTAAAAAATGTAATTGACAAATACTCTCTCAAAAAACTAAAATACCAATTTATACTTTGAACACAAACATTTTCAAATTCATAAGTAAAAGTAATGCACCGCAAACACAAATTTATGCCAATAATCTGGTATCATTTACTAGTGTACTAAGACATGGTAGGCAATCCATAAGCATGGTACAAACATAAATTTACTAACCAGTTGATCCAGATTGGTCAGACATGTGCACCATCATCTTCAAAGTCATTGCCTTCTGAGAACATTTTTTATAATGTTTCATTCTGACAACCAGGCCTTGCATCTCTTTTGTTGTATTATTCACATGTGTTGTGTTTCTTTTTTATCCAGAAGTACAGGACTTTATTGAAAATATTCCCAAATAGTCTTTCCTTTTTTTTAATGAGCTGCAGCTGAGATAGGTTCTCCTCCTACCCAGAGTTCCCAGGGGTTGAAATCAACACTAGAGGCTGCACTCTGAAGAATGTTGTCCCTTCTTTCCAGAGTGTGCTGCTTGGACATCAGTGTTTCTCTTTTCTGGTTGCACACTCTGCTCCTTCTCCCTTGTTACTTAACTCCCCTGCCCAGCCCGCTACCATAACCCCCCAAAAACAAAAGACCTAACAATCCAAGACTTTTGCTCATGTAACCCACATACCTTTTCATTGCAGTATTTTATTTGTTTAGAGAAGGAGGTGCAGTTGAGAAATTAATGGATTTCTGTTTGTATGTCTGTTTGTCTGTACACGTGCAGAGAGACAGAGCAGAACCATTTACTTGAAGTGCCCAGAACCATCAAGAAGTAAGGGCTGGTAGTTACTGGGAAGATCATAGTCTTTTCATGGGCAGGAGAGTGTGGGTACATCTATGCTGCAAAACAAGCTCTGTGGCAGTGAGTCTCAGAGCCTGGGCCTACAGACTCGGGCATGTGCTATGGCACTAAAAATAGTAGTGTAGACCAGAGGTTCTCAACCTTTTTCTTGCTGAGGCCCCCCTCAACATGCTATAAAAACTACTGGGCCTGGCCAGGGCAGGAGGGTGACACTTTTATATAGAAAAGCAGCTTTTAACTCAAAGTTTTTGATAGAGGCTCATGTATTCAGCATATTTATTTTTTATTTAAATGTTTTAAGAGATTATAAATTTAGACCTTAATATATTTTGTATAAAATGAAATCTGAATTTAAAGCAAGTTAATTTTTAAAAAAGAAAAACATAATTTAAATAACAATCAAAAACTCTGATTTAAATTTTGAAAAATTCTGATTTTAAAAAAAATAACCAAAATATTCATGGGGTTTTATTCTTCCCCCCCTTTTTTATTTTTGGAGTGTGTATTTCTCCTTTCTGCCCCCAGTATGTTCTTAATGTAGATTGCTGCATGATTCCAGGTTTGGAACTTTCTCTGATCATTACTGGCATCAGGTTATTTATAGAAGGAAAATTTGGCACAAGAAAATAGCAGCATATGCTTCTTCCATTAGTATATTGGACAAGACTAACTGAATAGATTTTCTAAATTGGTGGAAGTACATTCTGTGAGAAGACAAATTACAAGTAAAATAAAACTGTTTAATATGGCTCTATTTCTAACCCAAAACTATGGATTTCATAGCACCTGCTGCTGATTGATAGCTTTGGCACAATTACCACATGTGTTTGGTGTAACATGGAACGGAATATAGAATTTTATTTTGTATTTAAAATATCTGATATAGACTTGTAAATGCAATACACTTATAATGCTTAATACTTTATCTGAAAGGAACTTTACAGTGTTAGTTACCTTTCATAACTATTCTGGCCACGTTTCCTATTCTGAGGACCAGAAGAGGGGTATCATAGAGCAATGGTACAAGGTGAATTGTTGGGGAGCTGTTTAAACTGGCTTAAGAGCTGCTTTATGCCAATGGAGCAGTGAAAAGCAGCTAGAGCAGATGTGAGAACTTCAAAACCTTGCTCTTGCTGGAATAGTGGGAAACTGCAGTAGTACATATCAAAGCCATTTCTGGTCAGAATAGCACTTCTCTCTTCAGCTGTTTTCCTGTGTTCTGCTGCCATGTAAGCATTCTGCTGCTTCTCCAACATCTTGGCTCTCCTCAGTTCAAGAACTTCTGGTCCCTGCAGTTGCCTTTGCCCAAAAGGAGCCTCTTTAGAATAATGTAAGTGCTGTTTTTCCCCCGCATCACCATTCACCTCTTTCTTCACTTTCAGGGGTCTCCATCCACAGCTAGAAGGGATGGTTCCCTCTGAGTTCTTAAAATGGCTGTATGCTGTGACCCCTATCTCTTCTCCTCTTACTTGATATCCTTCATTAAGGAGTTCAAGCTGACCTCTGTTACTCCAGGGAGAAATTTCTTGCTGGGCTAAATCAGTTATTGGGACTCAAGATTGAATTTTGGGTATATGTGGAAAACCGCTCAAGCTATGCTTTTGTGCGCATTGGAAAAAAAGAAAAACAAGTGATCTTAAAATGAAACTAAAAGATTGTTCTCAGTGACTCTCCGCAACAAGGTAAGAATGTGGGACTAAAGAGATCAGTCTGAATTTGAAAGTATTGTAGAGACCCATCTGAATGATTCATAACTAGAGAGCTTCAGCCTAAGTAGAAGACAAATGAAAAACACTTTTCTCCATCCACCACTCTTCCAAAAGCTAAACTCGCAGAAAAAAAGACTTTTCTCACCTCTTCTGAATAAGACTTAGGCTCCATCAATTCTGAAGCATTAGTACTGGTGAAGACAAAATAAGATGCAAACTGTTCCCATTCATCCCACTCCTTTTTGCCTTGGAAGACCAAGTTAGACAAGCAGTGATAATAGAAAAAGCATTAAAAAAACAAAAAGTTTCATTTAGGGCCAGCTCATTGCCAATAAAAAGGGGTGACCTTTCAACCCCTGAACCTGATGGCTCAGAAGGAGAGATTCTCTTTCCCAGTGAACCCAGAAACTGAAGAATTGAATCCTGACTTGGAAGGAATTATAATCCTTGGCATTGCTTGGAGCCTCTGTATTATCGTCAACATGTTTAGAGCAGTCCTGGCAAGAACAGCCTCCTTACTGAATTCCCTTTTTTCCAAAGAAAACACTGAAATTTGTTCATCTTGCAGAAGATTTCCCCTAGACTGTCCACTTTACAGCACTTCCACTACTGTAGCCAAAATACATCTGTGGCTAACAACATGAAAAGTGGATAAGTTATGTATTGATCCTCTTGGCAAGGCACCTGTCTGGGCCATCTGAAAAATAGAGATGATGCTCTACCTCTAAGGCTTATGCCTACTAAGTTATCATCTTAATCTCAAAGCAATTAAATATCAAAGCATCATCTTACTATCAAAGCAATTAAAATACAGTCCCTGCAGGAGTTGAACTTACAAGCTTCTGTTAGTTAGTCAGACACATTATCCATTTTATCACTGGCGCTTTTGCTATAAACTGTATTTTCTTGGCTGCTATTTCTCCATATTTGCTAGTCAGTCCTCTGGATACAGCAAGGATGCTGGGATAAGTCCACAAAAGGTTGGTAACATGCTTCTCTGACTCTTGAGGCACATATACCTTTGGACATGTGAGGTATCAGAAGTTATCCAAAGGGGCTATGACACACAATTCTAGCAATTTTTAAAAATGTTTACTTAGTGGCTAACCCTCCACCCCAACCCTCTCACAGGGGAAAAGTCTGATTTGTTCGGAATACTGGGGTAATGGAGGCACTATCTTCTGGAGTTGACACTGGCAAGTAATCAGTACTTTTTTTAGGTTTCCAGAAAGACCTTTTCAGTGTTGTCTTCTGGGCATAATTTTTTTTTCAAATGTTAGCCCTTTTTTGGACTTCATTGCTTATGCAGTCCTATTAGCAAGATTAATGCATTCAGTTGTGACCAAAGACGAGAGATGCTCACATGGTAATTTCCTTTTTCTTTAACTAGTTAGATCTTCCAGTCTTACATATTTATTTTTTGGTAGAAATGCCTCAAGTTGATTCTTTTGGTGCTCTAAAACTATGTTAAAAATTGACTGTAGATTGCTGATAATGTGGCTAGTAAGTGTGTTGTAGCTAAGGAATCATTATCAGAAGGCTTTTTCAAAAGATAGAATTGTTAAATGTTAACAAAGACAGCCTAGGGCCCTGACACAGACATACAAACATTCTTAGCTTTGAGATTTGACAATATTTAACATCAACCTTAAATCATTTAATTTAACATTGAGGGCAATATTCACTGGTATGATTTGTCTGCTTAATGCCACTTCAAAGCAGGCAGAGCATATTGGCTAGTTAAGGGAGATTTACGGCTGTTCTGTCCTGCTCGCCACATTTCCCTGCATGCGCTCACACATCAGTTTCCTCTCCCTTCTGCACCCCCTACATTCTGCTTCACTCCCATTGGGAACAATGGGAAGCAGCGGCCCCCTTTGCTAAGGGCAGCATATGTCCTCAGACCCATTGAGAACAATGGGCAGTGGTGGCCATTTTGGACTAGGGTAATTCTTCATGAGTTTCTCTGAGGGTGGGTTAAATTCTTCATCATCTCCTAAAGAATAAACTTTATGACAAATATTGGTGAAAAAAGATTGATTAATTCTAATTTTCTCCCCCAAATCTACCCATTGCACCAGAATTCAAGGTTCTGCTCTCTGCCAGTTTCTATCTATACAGATATTGCCTGTCATTTAGGACAAAAAAAAATCTGCTACGAGGTGCTACTTTTTTTGGAGGACTCATTTGAAAATGTATTTTTATTCATAAATTAATAAATCTATTTGCCAACTGTCCGAAAATTCATTTTGGCTTTAAAGAAGACGCACTCTAATTTTGGAGAGGATATACTGAATTCTTCATACGTAAGAAAGTACCGTTTATACTCATTCATAAGCTGAATATTTTTGGTAAAAAAGTGAAGCATGACAGAGCGGGGGTCGGCTTATAAACGGGTCTACACCAAAATTTGATGATTTTAAACTCTTTGGAATTATTGAATTGAATATCTAATACATTGTCGTTTTGTTTACCTGGAGTGTCCGCAGGCATGGATCCCCTCAGCTCCCTTTGGCCATGGTTCACTGTTCCCAGACAATGGGAGCTGCGAGAAGTGGTGGCCGCCATTGGCTGGGAACGGCGAACTGTGGCCACAGGGAGCCTAGGGGCTCCATGCCTGCAGACGCTCCAGGTAAACAAAATGTCCCGACCTGCTAGCGGCTTACCCTTTTTGCCGACCCATTTATTGATGTCAATACTGTAGCCTTTTAAGTTGGAAAGGCTTTGTTTAGTGGACTAGATTGGCTTGAAACGAATACTAAAAGAGCAGTGCTGCAGATCTGCATGACATATGACCCATGCATTTCACAAAATGCTACACCTTACAAGCCAATCAGAAAAATACAATGAATGATAGTACTATAGTTCTGGTGTCAGTCTGCTACTGTGTAATTTGATCTCTTCATGCATTTCTACCAGTGGACCTCTTAAGTCTTGAGCCGACATGAAAATATAATGTGTAGAATTGATGGAATCTCTAATAAAATTTAAATAGCCTGTTATCACCACAGATATGCCAATCTACAGAGCTGCTTTGAAATAAACAAAGAACGATAATAATTTGACAGTGATAAAGCAGGTGACATTCCTATATAAAGTCCTACAAAATCTATAAGTTTAATAATAATCTGTTTTCATGGTAGTATTTAAAATGAACAACGGTGAAATCAAAAGAAACCGGTTTGCTTATCACGCAGCATTCAAACTTAAAGTTGTTGAATATGCAGAAGCAAACAATAATTGCGCTGCTGCTGGTGAATTCTGTATCAATGAGAAGCAAGTAAGAGAATGGTGAAAAAATAAAACAACACTGAAAGACATGCCAAGAAGCAAGAAAAAATGTCCAACAAGGTGCACTTAATTTCCTGAGCTGGAGAAAGATCTCAATAATTGGGTTGTTGAATGTCAACAAAATGGGTGCATTGTCACTAGAACTGGAATTCATCTGCGTGCTCTGCAAATGTCGAAAGAAGACACAAGTCAGTAAACCCGTCAGTATTCGTTGCATCTGGGGTTGGTGTACTCGTGTCATGAACCGTCATGATCTCTGTCTTCGTCAGCAAACAAAGATAGCGCAAAGCTGCCGAGAGATCTGGAAGAAACAATCGAATCTCTCCAAAGGTTTATTACAAAATATCAAAAGGAATATGCATTTGAACTGTCACAAATAGGAAATATGGACAAAACACTGATGGCATTTGATCTCCGGAGCAACAGAATGGTAATTGGTGTTGGTGAAAAAACAGTTTTAATTAAATCCATTTTATGGTGGTTTTATCATGTTTGGCAAATGGATCAAAGCTCCCTCCTGTTGTTGTTGTTTTTAAAAGAAAAACCTTGCCTAAAAACATGAAATTTGCTGCTGATGTCATCGTACGTGCACACAAAAAGGGGTGGGTGGATGAAAGAGGGACTATTGAATGAAGCAGTTTTAAGCTTTACAACTGCTTGATGTCTGCTTGAACAAACCCTTTAAAGACAGGCTATGCAAAATGTGGTCTGAATGGATGTGCTCAAGCATGGCAAAGTTGACAAAAGGTGGGAATCTTATGAAGCCTGAAATCAATCTGGTAGCCCATTGGCTCAAGGACTCGTGGGTGTCCATTTCCTCGGAAATGATAGAAAAATCATTCTGGAAATGCTGTATCAGCAGTGCACTCTACGGGTCAGAAGATGATGCCATATTTGATGATGACACAACAGAGGCTGATGATGAGAAGGAATCTGAGTCTGAAGACGAGACTGCTGACATCTACAATGACAATGCAGGTGCAGCTGTGGTTGAAGCTGAGTTTAGTGAACAGTTTGGTGAATCAGAGACTGATTCAGACCTGGAAGGATTTTAAAGTCTCATATTGTTCTAAGTTACTTGTTTTAAATATCCATTTACTGATTTTAAATATTGACTGTAATTTTGAAGGTGAATACACGTGTTCAATTATAACAACAACAGGTTTTTTGTTAGATTACATTAAAATAATTCTAGCAAAACTTTTGAGTGTTTCTTGTGACGCCAACATTTAAAATATAGCAGGGGTTGGAAAACTTGGGCTCCCGGCCTGTCAGGGTAAGCCGCCGGCAGGTCGGGATGTTTTGTTTACTTGGAGCGTCTGCAGGCACAGAGCTCCTCACATCCCAGTGGCCACGGTTTGCCATTCTCAGCCAATGGGAGCTACAGGAAGTGGCACCACTTTATACGAAAGACTTTATAGGATCGGCTTATGAAAGGGTCATACAATTTTTGCTATTTTTACCTATCCATCTTGTGGGGTTGGCTTATAAACGAAGGGGCTAGTGAACGAGTATATACGGTACTTGAATCTGCTTTAAATGCAAATGTCAATGTAACATTAACTATGGAGGCATGACTAGGGTCTCCAGGTAGCCGGTGAGTAGTCTCATTTATGTCATTTAAGTACATGCGTAAGTTTCTTCCCACCCTGCCCCTCAAATTTGGGTCCTAGGTTTGTTAACAGTTGTATTTCATTTTGTCTCCCTGTCGTATAAACATTTGAGGTGGAATTTTCGAAAGTGCTCAGTATTGACCTATTTTTCCTCCCATTGAAGTCAATGGTAAAACTCTTTCTGCAGAAACAGAGCTAAGCCAAAGTTGAGTGCTCCTGAAAAGCCTTAATTCTTTATTTAAAATGCCTTTAGTATGAGAGGTTGACTTACGTAGCTCATAGGTATAAAGTAGAAGTTTATCAGCTGTGAAGAAACAAATCTTATTTTTGAAGTAGAGGACAACTACTCCGGGTGTTAAGTGTATTTTTATTTAAAATATTATAGGTTAGCAGAAAATTTCAGGCCAACTTGAACTAGTTCTCCTATGACTAGTTATGTTGACACAAATAGGTTCAATTTGATTGTTGAACAGTTTTAAATTCAATTGAAGATATACAAGAGCTAAATTGGCAAACATTTAATGCTACCATCATGATATTGTAACCTTCATGATGTTGCCAGCTGAGGCAATTTGTGAACATATACTGTACACTCCAACATTCCACCAGTGATTAAGGGATTGGGGAAGAAGTGTTTCTCTATTTGACAAAGCAGAAGGCAGTGCCAATTTTATTTCTCATTGGCCAGAAAACTCAGTATGCAAGTAGATTGTGTATTTGGCTTCTCTAGGGCCATGTTGTGGTTTTCTGCAGCAAACAAATGCAGGCATTAGGAAGAAAGCCTTTTGACCACAAAAGAAATTAAACCAATGTGCAAGGTTGAATGTACTGGCTTTGCATGCAATATCTGAACAGCGTAACAAGCAAGCCGGTCAGTGGCTTGAGAAATGACCAGCTGGGAAGGCAGCCACAGACATGGTTACTGATGGAAAAATACATCCCTGAGCTTGGCATCTGAGTTTGCAGCTGCCAAATATACCCACACATTTATGGAGAAGAGGTTAGAACAAGTAGTTAATACCACAAGCAGGAAGAGGCAGGGCCAAGGTTGTATAGAATTTATGTACTGTCTTTTATACCAGATTTCTTTCTAACTATAGTACTGTAGAAGAGAAAACTGCAACTAACACATTTTACTTTTCATTCAGACCAGGCAGCAATTGGAGAGAAGGGATTACTGTGCAAATATTGATAATAAAAAACGTTTTGGTAGACACTGACTAAAGAGCCAGATACTTGTCTTTCTGTATTTACAGCTGTAAAAGGCTTTATAAATCTGTCTTCTCCAAACAGGAGTAATGGGCTGAATATAAAATTGTCTTGGATAGCACTACAGAATAGTGAGGCTTCTACACAGTGAAAAATATTAAATATTTCAGTGTAGTTTTATTGCTCTGTTTTAACTTGGAGATATGTGTGTTACTGCAAGAACCGGTATTTTTAATTATAAAATTTCTGTTTTTTTTCCCTTGCCTCTTGATTTTTCTTATCTTCTTCCATTCCTTCACTGACAAGTTTTATATATGAAATTATAGCAGACTTTTAAGGAGAATATGTCAAGATCATTTATGTGGTTTTCAAACTATTATGTATCTTTTTAAAGAGTAGAAATAAAGTACTTTCAGGAAATTTAGTAATATTTCTACTAGTTTTTTGCATGACTTAATCTTTTGGCTGTAGCTATTGCTATGTGTTCTGGTCTTTCAAAATGTAAAATAATAGAAATTACATTAATATGTTTTAACATTAAGAATAAGAAAATATATGTGGCATAGAAATGTGTTTTATAAACTAATTGTGAGGGAGTGATTTGTAAAGTGGTAAAGAGCCATCAGGACAAGCCAAGTTTTTTGTTTTTTTTGTTCACAGTTAAAAGAAAAAAGCTAAGTCAGTAAAGTTGTATCAGTATTGCACTTTACACTTACTAATACAATAAAAACCAGCACCTGTTGTAGCTTTGTGTTATATACACAATAGTGCAAGGGTCAGTCAGATAAGAGCAGAAAATTAGCATCAGTAGTGTGTGTGTGTGTGTGTGTGTGTGTATAGAGAGAGAGAGAAAGAGAAAGAGTTTGCATGTGTATTTGTCAAATTAAGACTGTAACATGAACAAAATATTTTTTGCACATTCTAAATATAGTTTACAAAGGTTTTATTTATGAAAGTATTTCTTTAGTGCACTACAGCATTACTTTGTTCACATTACCTCCGTAGGTACATCCCTGTTGAATTGTTTCTTCTTCTATTTGTCTGTTTACAAGAGAAGCTTTTATTTTTTGTGGACAATCTTTTGGTCCAGGTTTTGTCTAAAACTGAGGTCAGAAGAAGTAAAAAGCTTGTAAACATAAGTATCAGGCCTCTTTTTTCACAGAAAATTGTGCTGCATTATGAACTACAAAGTCAGTGAGCAAACACAAAAATAGTCTCTTGAAACCATTCACTCTGCATAATTTTAAGTCAGTTGATATCAAGAAAGAATAGTGAGCAACCTCCTTTTTTATTTTATTATAAATTCTCTTAAAATTTTAGATAAACATTACCCATCAAATTAAGTATGATAAAAAAAAATTCGACTAACAGTAAAAACACTTGTATGCTTGAGTAGAAAAAGTAAGTAATCCTTTGAAGTTCTTCACAAGAGCAAGAGGTCAGAATGACACAGGAAGAATGAACATATTAAGATTTATGTAGGCTCTTTTTAAAAAATATCAGACCTAAAGGTTTTCCTGATTGTACCCTGTTGCAGAGCATAGAAGGAGGCAGCTGACCCACTCCTGTTCACTGTGTACCCAGGTATTGTCAGTTCTTTGTAATCAGATAAATGGATCTTTAAAAAAAATAAAGATCTTCCAATTACAAAACTATTCTTCTAAGATGGCAGGCATTCAAAGTAATGTTCAACATGTTCAAGACGACCAATAACTGAGTATTTACTTCAGAGAGAGAGATTTGATACAAGTGCTTACATAGTTTCCATAGCATCTGAGCACCTCTTTAATTTTAATAAATTTCTCTCACCTCAATTCTGTGAGGTGATACTCAGAAATCAAGTTCTCATTCCTTGGTTGTGTTAGGGCTGCGTCACAAGTGTAAAGTGTCTCTAAAGCTGGCTTAGCCAGCTACTGGAAGATTCCAGGTCCCCTCTCCCCGGCAGTGAGTTTATTCTTATGGTTTATCAGGTCTCTGCTGGAATATATGCTTTAAATTGCACCAGCACTACATGGCTCAGGCTTAGGGATGTACAAATGTCCTTTGCCTCCTTCAAGCTATGCTGAATGCTCTTCTGTCACAGGCAAAGATAAGGCACAACATGACTTGTCTAGGGTTGCATATGAAGTCTGGTAGAATTGAGAATTGAATGTAACTCTCTCTCTCTCTCTTAAATCCTGGTCCTATGTCTAACTTCCTAGACGTTAATGTTAGGGACTCTTTCAAACCAAAGTACAAAACTGCTCTTAGTTCTTCTTTCCTTTGCCTCCTTGTTTGATCTTCAATCTGGATCAGCTCTTCCACTCAGAAAAACAGCTACTCATTGAACCTTGTCTTCATTAACTATGGTTTCCTCTCTGACCTTTCTATCAGAGTTCACTCTGTCTATTCACCAGCTCCTTGTCTTGAACTTCATCCATCTGCCTCCTTCCTCAAGTCCTTTCCTCCAGAGTTCCTGTTATCTCCCATCCATCAGTGGCCATTATGTATCTCTGGCTCCCTTCCTTTCCACTCAGTCATGCTCTCTTCCACCCTCAGCTTCATCATTCCCACTACTAAATATGCCCCAATAACTCTAAGCCCTTGGTTGCCACAATTTCCACTTCCTTTGCTTATGCTCTTATGTTGCTGAGTGCCTCTGGGGGAGGACTTTCTCCAGTATAAATTTGTCCACTTCTCCTTCAGTTCTGCCATCTTCCTAATCGAACAGCACTACTTCTCCATCCTCATGGAATCACATATCTACATCCCAGCTGCTTATTTGCCACCTTTGACTCTCTCCTAACACCCTTTCCCTACACCTGCTTTATTTTTCCTCCCTTCACATAAGCTTGCAGACTTTTTTCAAACAGAAAATAAGATCAACATGACCTTCCTCATTCTGCCCAATCCCCCATCACTCTGTCTCCTCCTTCCAGGTTGCCTGTGCTGGGTTTTTCATTCTCTAATCACTTCCCTGTCTCTGTGAACCCCATCTCCTCCTGTAACACTGTCTAACCTTCACCTTTCTTTTTATTTATAATTTTTCTCTAGTTCCTTCCCCTCACAATAAAAACGTCCTAAACTAAAAAAAGCTTGAATCCATCTGCCTGACCAACTACAATGCCATCTGCCTTCTCTTGTTCACCACTAAATTCTGCATCTTGGCAGGGGGGTCAGATTAGATGACCCTTGCAGTCCCTTCAAACCCTGTGATTCTAAGTTAATTGAATGTTCTCTGCCTACAAGAAGAGGAAGAATGATCTTGTGGTTATGACTCAAGAGTGATGGGTTCAATACCTGGTTCAGCCATAGACTTCCTGTTATCTTGGTTGAGACACTTGAATATGTAGAAGTAGTTTAAGCTGGAATTAATTGAACTGCAAGACAGGTCGGGGCTTTAGTTTTCAATATTTTTGTTTAGCCTATAGTAGTTTTGCAAGATTCAGATAAGAGACCCTATCATTGATGCATCCGATGAAGTGAGCTGTAGCTCACAAAAGCATATGCTCAAATAAATTGGTTAGTCTCTAAGGTGCCACAAGTACTCCTTTTCTTTTTGCGAATACAGACTAACACGGCTGCTACTCTGAAACCTATCATTAGTGGCACTGAAATAAGTCAATTTTAAAAATATTTATTTGATTACAAATTCTAATCTAAGATTGTGATAGCATGGACTTTTACATTATGCAGAGGTTTTATAAAACCTGATTGGAATCAGTTATTGGAAAAATCAGCCCAAACTATTTAAATCACTGTATCTTGTTGGGCTTTCTAGATATTTATCTTTTTGTAGTCCAGAGAAAGCCCACTGACGCTGATTTATTCTTATCTTCACCCTAGGCAAACAGGATATATGCTATTCCTATAAATGAAGGTATTCTGGAGCTGGTAAAACACTTCTGGCTAATCCCTGTTTTAATTCCTCCTATTTCAGGGTGGATTAGCCATGTATATCAAGTCCCTCAGACAGATTTTTGCATACTTTTGACTCTCACCTGACTCTAGACTCTCTAGTAATATTGATGGATAAGCAATAATTCCTCAGACATACTGCAGGGTAAAAATCATCAGCTATCAAAATTATACTTGTTAAATCTTACTATTGGAGAAGCTGCTGTTTTTGTGGTTGATTGGAGAAGCTGCTTCAGCCGCAGTCTAAGCCAGCCCTGGTGACTCCATTAAAACGGGGTCCCAACCCAGTTTGAGAACCGTTGCCCTAGACAAACAGTGAAATCAGTTTGACCATTTGTTTCTCTGGGAGAACAACAGTAGTTCCAGCAGACGTGTATCTACCTGTCTCAATAGTTGCTGCAGAAAATTACTAGGATTTGCTAACCTTCATACTTTCCACCAAATCTTTTCTAAAATTATGTATTACAGGAGCTCCCAGAGGACCGCTATCAAGTCTCATTGTGCTGGGCACTTTACAAACATACATAGTCACAGTTCTTGTCCTGAAAAGCTTAGTCTAAGAATACAACGTACACAGTGTGAGGAGAGAGGATACAATCAAATAAATCACATTTTAATATACATTAACAATTCAAAACTATGCATAAATAAAATAATAAATGCCACCTATGCCATTGGCCCCTCAACCACCATTGATTGGCTGATTTCTCAGAGGTGTGGTGGGATAGGTAAAACACTTTTTTTGGACAAACAAAAGTACTGAGGAGATTCACAAAGATATTTGTACTACTGTAACTAGCTTTGAGACTTAAGGAGTACCCATGTACCCTTTTCTCAGAATGATTTCAAGTGAGTTGATACACTTAGCTATGGGGTAGTCTTTTCTTCAACATCACAACCTGGGATAAATAGAATCAAAATAAATTTGTTTCAGTTTGAGATTGGTTTTGATATTTGAGAGCCAGATTCTGTCCTGGCTTGCACCTATGCAACTCTTGAATTCAGTGGAGATGCATTTGGCATGGTGGCAGAATTTGGCCGTTTAGTAAAGAAAGTTCTTTCAGAACTACAGATAATTATGCATGCAGTATCAGTAACAAAAATAGTACCAATATTCCTGTTCTGCCAGACGTTTGTATTCTGGAATAAAGTTTCTTAGTTTCATCAACATAAGAGAAGTCCACAAATGTTTATACTACAGTAGAACCTTAGAGTTACAAACACCTTGGGAATGGAGGTTGGTCATAGCTCTGAACAAAATATTATGGTTGTTCTTTCAAAAGTTTGCAACTGAAAGTTGACTTAATACAACTTTGAAACTTTACCATGTAGAAGAAAAATGCTGCTTTTAACCATCCTAATTTAAATGAAACCAGCACAGAAACAGTTTCCTTACCT
The DNA here is from genome assembly GCF_965140235.1 of Caretta caretta. Classification (NCBI taxonomy): domain Eukaryota; kingdom Metazoa; phylum Chordata; order Testudines; family Cheloniidae; genus Caretta; species Caretta caretta. The sequence goes on along the minus strand of NC_134207.1, from coordinate 204,405,460 downwards.
TGTCTAATCTTTTTTTAAATTTCACTTTATTTTTTGTTAGTAGTTTATGTTTAACACAATATTGTACAGTATTTGCTGTGTGTGTGTGTGTGTGTGTGTGTGTGTGTGTGTTTCTGCTGCTGCCTGATTGTGTACTTCCGGTTCCAGATGTGGTGTGTGGTCAACCAGTCAGTTTGTAACTCTGGTGTTCATAACTCTGAGGTTCTACTGTGTGTCTGCCGTCATCAGTAATATAATATAGATAGAACAATAATAGTTCTTCTCAGGGTAGGGCAACCCTGAAGTTCAGGATGGAGAAGGAAAGGTCACAAAATACCAGAACCAAAAAGATGGTAAATTCATATTTAAAAAAATTCTTTATACAAAACACCTTTCATTTTAAAAACAAAGATTTCTGTGTTTTTTCCCTTTACATCCAATCCAGGATCATATAGACCAGAGGTTCTCAAATTGTGGTTTGTGGACCACCAGTGGTCCGCGAGCTCCATTCAGGTGATCCGCAGATCATTCCCTGTAAGATGTGCGCCTGAGCGGCCTCACGCAATAGAATGAAGGGCCACCCACCTAATTAGTGGAGCTGCGTAGGCATGGCTCCACTAATTAGGTGCCTGGACCCTGGAGAAGACGCACATGTAAGGTGAGGTGGTGGCCTTGGGGGGAATAGAGGGGAGGTGGGAGGGGGCAGTGGGGTGAGAAGAGGTGGTTGTGGGAATTTGGGACGTGCAGGGCTGTGGCAGCTCGAGAAAGAGGTGACTTTCCCCAACTCCAGGGCTGCGGCTGCCAGGGAGAGATGGTCCTCCTTCCCAGCCTCAGCTCTGTGGCTTCCGCGGTCGGGAAGACCCCCCTCCTTCCCTGCCCCAGCTAAGGAGAGAGAGAGAGAGACCCCCCTCCTTCCCAGCCCCTCCTTCCGAGCCACAGGACTAAAGCCCCAAGCGCGAGGGCTCCCACTGGGTCTAAAGTACTGAGTTCAACATTTCCAAGGGTCAGAATCTATGACCCCCTCTCACCTCTGCTGGCAGCCCTGACGCCCCCCGTTCCCTCTGGCTGAGGCCCTGAGCTCCAGGGCTAAAGCCTCGAGGCAATAAAGAATTTGTTTTTTTTGTTTCACAAAAAAATCACAGCTGTCTGATTACTTCCAGTTCCAGAGGGTGTCTGGTTAATCGATAAGTCTGGAACTCTGCTGTTTGTATCTTTGAGGTTCTACTATAGTCATAACCAGGCCAACATACAGTATTCATAAATTATTACAAAGAAACTCCAAATCAGTCACCGTCCTGTATAGATTTCTTATATCACATCACTTTTTCAAAGTTGACACCCCCAGGTAAGCTTGGGAGAGCATATGTGGTACTGAAATAGATGACTTCCAATAGAGCAGTCTTTTTCTGACTAATAAGGTAGTATCCTTTCTACTCAATATTTGTGCAAAAGTGCATATTGCTCTATAGGTGAGAAACACATTTTTCCGACATGTGAATCTAATGTCTGAAAGTGTTTAACTCAGAATGCAGATTGATTGCATTAGTGGTAGACCTACTCAGAGTTTAGGAAATGTTGGGAAGGTCCATGTAAGTAACTGCATAGGCATTTAGAGGACATTGATGCCACCAGATAGGACTACTTTACTGCATATTTAGAGCGAGAGAAAGAACATAGATCTCCTGACTCCTAAGCCTGTGTGTGAGTGATAAGGGTATCCTTTGTCTCCATGATATCATGTGAGATGCAAAGAGTTTATGGTACTTTAATACCCCTATTAAGACACCAATTAAAAAAATTAAAAAGGAATATCTTAAAAATTCTACAATTCTACTATTCACCATTTATATTGTTTATGCTTTGCACTACACTCTGTTTGGATAATGAATACAGACAGTTCACTCAGATGGTTCGCTAGCATAGTCTGTTATGTTTTGAGCTTTAGACACTGTCCTGTTCTTAAGAAGAACCTCCAGTGACAAGATTTCACAACCTTCCTAAGCAATTTGTTCCAGTGCTTAACTATCCTGACAGTAAGTTTTTCGTAAAGTCCAACCTAAACTCCCTTGCTGCAATTTAAACTAGGGCTGTCAAGGGATTAAAAAAATTAATCATGATTAATCGTGCGATTAAAAAAATTAATTGCGATTAATCATGCTGTTAATAATAGAATACCATTTATTTAAATATTTTTGGATGTTTTCTACATTTCCAAATATATTGATTTCAATTACAACACAGATGAAGTGTACAGTACTCCCTTTATATTTATTTTTTATTACAAATATTTGCACTGTAAAAACCAAAAGAAACAGTATTTTTCAATTCTCCCATTACAAGTACGGTAGTGTAATCTCATTATCATGAAAGTTGAACTACAGATATAGAATTATGTAAAAAAAACCCCCTGCATTCAAAAATAAAACAATGTAAAACTTTAGAGCCTACAAGTCCATTCAGTCCTACTTCTTGTTCAGCCAATCACTCAGACAAACAAGTTTGTTTACATTTGCAGGAGAGAATGCTGTCTGCTTCTTGTTTAGAATGTCACCTGAAAGTGAGAACGTCATTCACATGGCACTGTTATAGCCAGCCTTGCAATATATTTATGTGCCAGATGCACTGAAGATTCATTTGTCCCTTTATGCTTCAACCACCATTACATTTTTTTAATCATGATTAATTTTTTTGAGGTAATCGTGTAAGGTAACTGCGATTAATTGACAACCCTAATTTAAACTCATTGCTTCTTGTCTTATCCTCAGAAGTTAACAAGAACAATTTTTTGCCCTCTTCCTTGTAACAACCATTTATGTACTTGAAAACTGTTATTGTGTCCCCCTCTCAATCTTCTCTTCTCCAGACTAAACAAACCCATTTTTTTTCAATCTTTCTTAATAGGTCATAAATGCAATAGTATAACCAATAAATATGTTGAATAGCAGACCTGACACATGGTCCTTAAAACACCAGGACCCTTACCATTTACATGTACTATCTGAACTCTTGAAAGTGAGAATGCTTGGTGTAAAAATGATATTTTGCAATTTTATAACATTTGCCACCTCAAGATTTCAAAGTGCATTACAAAGATTACTGAACAAAACCTTTCACTACCTGCAATAAAATACACCCCTTTGGCTATTTATCCTCATTTTCCAAATGGGGATACTGATGCACAGAGGTTGAAATTTATTCCTACGTAAAGGGTATGCACAAAATGTGTGCACCATGTATGTTCCATCTAATCTTTCAATGTACGTCTGAAATGAGACTTATGTGCTATAGGTTTGGGTGTATGCCCTCTCTGTAGGGATAATATTTCATCAGAGATTGTTGTCCAAGGTCACGCAGCAAGTCTGTGGCAGAACCAGTTATTCAGCCCAGATCTCAACTCCCAGTCCTTCACTGTAGCCACGAGATCTGCAGAAACTCTGCAGTGAAATTTGAACTAGGTTACAATAATTTAAAGTGATCCTTTGAGCCAATTTCTCGTATCCTTAAATATAGTGTTCTTTATCAGGTTTTCAAGGAAAATTTTTGACTTGGATGCTCTGTCAGCCAAGGAACAATTTTTTGTTTTCCATGCAGATGTTGTTGTACTGAATCCAGCACCAAAGTCTATAACCAAAACCAACTCCATATTCTTCAGGTCCAGGCTATTCTGCCTATATTCAAGGCACAAAGCTGCATATTTTGATTATTAACTTTAATAGGGTCTGTTGCCGTCGCAGCAAAATGCTAACAAATAGGACTGATTGTATATCTCCTACCATTTTAAGTGGCTAAAACAGGTCTGATCCTGCTACCAAGCGGGGATGGGTCGGATGCTGTCCCCAGGGAATGGGAGGCTCAGTGGGGCAGTTGCAGAGCGAGACTGCCGTGCATTCACCCTCCAGCAGGGTGCTCCTACAGCTCCTGTACTGTGGGGCTGGCTGGGCGTGGCTCCCCCTCCAGGTGTTGTGACCTGGCTCTGGCTCATGGGGTCGAGTTCCAATGCCACTCAGGTTTGGCCTGGCCCCCCGATGTGGGGCAACTAAGCCAAATTTGAGTGAGTGGCATTGTGACTTGGCACACAAGATTACATCACCACTCACTAAAATTTGGCCAAGCTGCGCCTCTGTCAGGCGGTGCTGGGGAAAAGGCCTGGACCAGTCCTGAGTGATGCTGTGACCCTTTCTGCCAGGGGCCAGGTAACAGTGCTTGGAGCATAGCTCCGAGCCCAGCCAGCACATAGAACAGGAGGTGTTGCAACCAGAATAGGGGGGTTTGTCAGACATAGTGGGACAGTCCAGTGAGACTTGGGATAGTTGCAAACAAACCTACAGTAAAATTCTGGTGTGACCATAGCCATATTATTAATGGTAGCTAGTGCAAAATACATAGTATGGGAGGCTTATAATGGTAGAGATCTCTGCCAGGATGCGATTCCCTGCTTCTCTGAAGATGGATGTTTTTGTGAGAGGAAGGGAGATAGCTCCTTCCTGCCTCTTTTGCACTCACCCATGAGGACACAATCAGTATGCTTGTGTCTGTTTGCATGCATATACAAAGGAACAACTAGCTTTTCTCCTCCCCTACACTGAGCCATTTACTTCTTCACTGTGTTCTTCTATCATCTAGTGCAAAACATGATGTTCGCCTTGTAGAAGACTCCTGCTTACCCACAGTGTAAGAAGAGATCCTTTTCCCGATCAGGAGCATGAACTTTCTTTTATGTAGAAATGTTTCGAAATGGCAAGAAAATATATGGTGTGAATAATACTCATGTTGAAAACAAGTATTCATTCCATATATTGCAATTAAGAAAACCATAATATTCCATCTTTATTTCACTTTTTAAAAAGACAGACTGCTTTTCTTACATAGGAAGAACACCAAGACAGAGAGGAATGCTCAGTTTCAAAGTATAAGTATCAAAGGCACACAAAGTAATTCTTCTGCTACTCCGTGCTGATTAGATCTCAACTGGAATATTCTGTCCAGCCACACTTCAGGAAAGATGTGGGGAAAATCGAGAGAACAGGAAAAAAAAATGTTTAAAGGTGTAGAAAACATGACTATGAGGAAAGATTGGGTTTGTATAGTCTGGAGAAGAGAAGACTGATAGGGGACATGGTAACAGTTTTAAGTACATAAAAGGTTGTTACAAGGAGGAGGGAGATAAATTGTTCTCCTTAGTGTCTGAGGACAGGACAAGAAGCAATGGGCTTAAATTGCAGCAAGGGCAGTTTAGGTTGGACATTAGGAAAAACTTCCTATCTGTCAAGGTGGTTAAGCACTGTAATAAATTGCCTAGGGATGTTGTGGAATCTCCATCCTTGGAGATTTTTAAGAGCAAGTTAGACAGATACCTGTCAGGGATGCTCTAGATAATACTTAGTCCTGCCATGAGTGTAGGGGACTGGACAAGATGACCTCTTGAGGTCCCTTCCAGTCCTACGATTCTATACATAAGAGTTGTGCAGAGTATAACAATAGCTTTTCCTCTTCTACCATAGTGCTGAGCCAGAAATGAAAACAGCCGTGTTTAAATTTGTTTAACTGGCTCTAAAATTGTGGTTTCTTCTGTCTGCATATATGAAGTCTGAGACCTATGGAACAAGACTTACTGATTGTAGGTTTTGATCAAAGTTGCTATAAATAAAAGAGCTATAGTAGATTGATTTATTAAACTGACCGAACTTTAGCTACAAATAATCTTTTTCTTCAGTGTACAGCTTTGACTGACCTGTATTCTCTTCCAACAAACATGAGTAGAACTAATAAACAGGTGATACTGCTGTTCTGAAGCCCAAAGAAGATGCTTATCTTTGGTACAAAAAGGAACTTTATTAAAAACAAACTCAGGTTGAGGCATGTCTTATAGGAAAGGGAAGAAGCTGCCAACAGAACACTGCCCAATGTTATCTAGACGCAGGGAGTCTCACAAGAAAAATTTTGGTGGCCTCAAAGTGCGGCCACCAACTCTTGCTGGTGGCCACTTTGATAATTTTTCTTAAAATACTTAATTAACTTAGGAAAAACAAAAAATATGCACATATACATGTTCAAATCATTTTAATTTATTTATGTAGTTTTTATTGCAGACTCAATAATAAAAATAATGTAAAGTTGTCTCTATTATTTACTGGCCCTAAACAGAATAAAATAGGGCTGTTGATTAATCGCAGTTAACTCACGCGATAAAGTTAAAAAAATTAATCGCAGTTTTAATTGCTCTGTTAAACGATAGAATACCAATTGAAATTTATTTAATATTTTGGATATTTTTCTGCATTTTCATATATATTGTATTCTGTGTTGAAACTGAAATCAAAGTGGATATTATTTTTTATTACAAATATTTGCACTGTAAAAATGATAAACAAAAGAAACAGTAGTTTTCAATTCACCTCATACAAGTACTATAGTACTCTTTATAAACTCATTGTTTTATTTTTGAATGCAGTTCTCTTGTACGTAATTCTACATTTGTAAGTTCAACTTTCATGATAAAGAGATTGCACTACAGTACTTATATTAGGTGAATTGAAAAATACTATTTCTTTCGGTTTTTTTACAGTGCAAATACTTGTGTAATAGCAAATAAATATAAAGTGAGCACTGTACATTTCACATTTCTGTTTTGTAATTGAAATCAATGTATTTGAAAATGTAGAAAACATCCAAAAATATTTAAATAAATGGTATTCTGTTATTGTTTAACAGTGCGATTAATCGTGATTAATCTTTTTAATCGCTTGACAGCCTGAATAAAACAAATATTGTTTTTGTTGGTGGTGGTTTTTTGGTTGCTTTTCTTTTTTTTTGACTTGCTAGCTAGTAAGTCTGTTTCTCTGAAATGTGGTATTTGTATGTTTGTTTATGCTTTGCCCCCTTATCACTGCCCAGGAGGCTATGGCTGCACGAAAAGCCCCTAGTGGCTACATGTGGCCATGATCTAGAGTTAGTATCATTTCTCTCGATTAGTGTGTCATATTTTAAATTAAAGCTTTTTGGTGAAGAGAGAGGTTTGAAATAAGACCAAATGCACATAATTTGTGCATAAATTTAAAAGGGGAAAATGCTTTTTGCAAGTAATCTGTGCCCATACTATGTTGTGGGAAGTGCTTGAAACTGTCTACTGAATATGTACTGTAGCCACTAATAAAATGGCGTAGGAAATTTCTTCAAGGAAAGAGACTGATAATCTTGTCTTCTCATTTCTGATATAATTTGGACAAGTAATACAGTGTTTTGCTATATACCCTTGTAGGTGGGCAGAAGACACCACACATTTTGTTGACTAAATGTATCCTCTTTACATGTGTGCCCATCACACGTCATTTGAAAGTTTATTATGTCTACTTTAAGATGAAGTGTGATGTGGACCGGTCAAGTGGTACTATTACCATATAAATGAGGATAAACAATGATACAAAAATGTTATTGGTCTGTTAGTTTAATGACTCTATATGTTGTTTCATGACATAAAATTGCAAGTCCATTGATTCTTGTCCTGTTCTCAGATGTTAATGAGAATAATTTATTTCCCTCCTCCGTATAGCAATCTTTTATATATTTGAAAACTGTTATCATGTCCCCTCTCAGTCTTGTCTTCTTCAGAATAAACAAACCCAATTTTTTTCAGTCTTCCCTCATAGGTCATGTTTTTTAGATTTTTAATAATTTTTGTTGCTCTTCTCTGGACTTTGTCTAATTTGTCCACATCTTTTCTGAAATGTGGCTCCCAGAACTGGATACAATACTCCAGTTGAGGCCTAAACAGCGTTGAGTAGAGCAGAAAAATTACTTCTCGTGTCTTGGCTGTAACACTTCTGCTAATACATTCCAGAATGCTGTTTGCTTTTTTGGCAACAGTGTTACACTGTTGACGTATATTTAGCTTGTGACCTCCTATGACCCCCAGGTCCCTTTCCGCAGTACTCCTTCCTAGGCAGTCATTTCCCATTTTGTATGTATGCAACTGATTGTTCCTTCCTAAGTGGAGTACTTTGTATTTGTCCTTATTAAATTTCATCCTACTTACTTCAGACCATTTCTCCAGTTTGTCCAGATCATTTTGAATTTTAATCCTATCCTCCAAAACACTTGCAACCCCTCCCAGATTGGTATCGTTTGCAAACTTTATAAGTGTACTCTCTATGCCTTTTATCTAAATCATGAATGAAGATATTGAACAGAACCAGACACAGAACCGATCCCTGCAGGACACCACTCAATATACCCTTCCAGCTTGACTGTGAACCACTGATAACTACTCTCCGGGAACAGTTTTCCAATCATTTATGCGCCCATTTTATAGTAATTCCAGGTGGGTGCATAACTAGGTTATATTTCTCTAGTTTGTTTACAAGAAGGTCATGTGAGACAGCATCAAAAGCCTTACTAATGTCAAGATATATCATATCTACCACTTTCCCCCCATCCACAAGGCTTGCTACCCTGTCAAAGAAAGCTATTAAGTTGGTTTGACACAATTTGTTCTTGACAAATGCATGCTGTTAACTTATCACCTTGTTATCTTCTAGGTGTTTGCAAACTGATTGCTTAACTATTTGCTCCATTATCTTTCTGGGTAGTGAAGTTAAAATGACTGGTCTGTAATTCGCTGGGTTATTCTTATTTTTCTTTTTATAGATTGCCCCTATATTTGCCCTTTTTTAGTACTCTGGAATCTCTCCCATCTTCTGTGACTTTTCGAAGATAATTGTTAATAGCTCAGATACGTCTTCAATCGGCTCCTTGAGTATTCTAGGATTTATTTAATCAGGCCCTGGTGACTTGAAGATCTCTAACTTGTCTAAGTAATTTTTAACTTGTTCTTTCCCTGTTTTAGCCTCTGATCCTACCTCATTTTCATTGGCATTAACTATGTTAAACGTTCAATCAATGCTAATCTTTTAAATGAAAACTGAAACAAAAAGTCATTTAACACTTCTGTCATTTCCACATTTTCTGTTACTGTCTTCCCCCTTCTCCCCCTCCAGTCATTGAGTAACAGGCCTACCCTGTCCTTGGACTTCCTCTTGCTTCTAATGTATTTGTGAAATGTTTTCTTGTTAGTCTTTACATCGCTAGTTAGTTTAATCTCATTTTTTGCCTTGAGTTTTCAAATTTTGTCCCTACATACTTATTTGTTTATATTAATCCTTTGTAATTTGACCTAGTTTCCACTTTTTGTAGGACTCTTTGAGTTTCAGATGATTGAAGATCTCCTGGTTAAGCCTGGGTAGTCTCTTGCCATGCTTCCTATCTTTCCTACGCAATGGGATACTTTGCTCTCATGTTCTCTTGAGTCCTTCATCATTAAGAAAATTTCTGGGGTCTCTAACTGCTGTATTGTCTCATTTCATAAAATAATCCCTGGAGGGCTAACATACAATGTGTATTAAGAGACCAGTATGTTGATTGTGTTGGCAGATGTCTTGCAGAATATTCACTGGGCCTATGCAATAAGGTCTGGATTCTCAAAGATATTTAGGTGCCTACCTTCCATTGAGCTCAATGTGAGTTAAGTGCCTAAATAGCTTTTGAAGATCTGGGTCTTGTTGTACTGTGCACTGGGCTGATGTGTGTTTGTGTTTGTTTGTATACATTTGTAACTGGGCCAGAGGCCTGAGCCAGGCAACTCTGATTATCAGACCCAGCTGGGAAGGGAGAAAGTGATTATAAAAGCTAGCAAGTGGCTCTGCTCAGAAGGAGCTTCATCTGGGAGATAGGCTACTGCAGTAGGCCCTGAAGCCAGGAGATTAAAGAGAAGGACATGCTCTCCTTTCAGCAGTGAGAGAGACAAGAGGGAAAAGCCTCTGAGAGTTGTAGGTCACAGTTTTGATTTGTTTTTGTTTTTGCTTAAGTTTTATGTTGAAGAATAAAATTGTGACCTGAAAGAGACTTGGGCATGGCAGTGAGTACTTCCTAGGCTGGAAAAACAGACCAGCAACTTGCACCCTTTCAAATGCTGTATGGGTACACCAAATTATTTGGCAAGAAAAGGGGTGGAAAAACTCCTTTCCTCACTTTTTAAAATAAGAATGAAGTTAAAGGCATGGGTCTTGAATACTTCACTGAACACTAATTCCAAGACAGCTGTGAAGTTCATGCCATACCAGTACAATATTACCCCTGTCCAAACATTTCCTGATAAAGTGGTGGTGCTGAACCACTGCATGTAAGCTAAATTCCAAGTGATTGTTTCTCACCTCCCCCCATGCTCTGTTGCTAGCAAAGGCAGGGAATGTTCATACCAGTGGGCCAGAAGTAAATATTAGATTCTCAGGGTCCCACAACAGGCTATGATTTCCTCCTTGGCTCTTGGTAGATGGTTGCAGTATTGTTGTAGCTGTGTTGGTCTCAAGGTATATGAGAGATAAGGAGGCGAGGTAATATCTTTTATTAGACCAACTTCTGTTGTTGGAATGTGCAAGCTTTACACAGCTTTTCTTCAGGTCTGGGAAAGATAACCAGATTGTCTAAGATAAACACAAGTTGGGATAGATTGTTAAGTTATAAGCAGGGCCCTACCAAATTCACAGGTATGAAAAACATGTCATGGACTGTGAAATCCAGCTATTGTATGGGAGGGCGGCTCCTACCATGGGCTGGTGAGGGACAGGACTTCCTCTTCCCTGGCAGGGGCTGCTCCCAGGGCTGGGTGAGACTCACCTCTGGGAAACTCCCCTGGCTACAAGAAGCTCTGCAGCTGCTTGCTGGGAGCCCACCTCTGAAGGCAGCACAGAAGTCAGGGTGGCACACTGGGCTCTGAAGGCAGCACAGCTACAGAGCTTTCTGCAGCTGGGGGAAGTTCCTGGAGGTGAGACTGATCCAGCTATGGGATTGGCCCCTGCAGGGGAAGAGGAAGTTCCATCCCTCCCCAGCCCTGCTGGCACTAGCAACTGGAGCCCGGTGCATGGTAGGAGCCTCTGGCTGGGACACCCCCATCTCTGCCCCTCCCTGGCTCCAGATCCAGTGCTTAGGGGTTAAAGAGGAATTGGGCTGGGTCGGGGGGGTGGTTGCCCACCCGTTACCCTAACCCTAACCCTAACCCAAAATGTACTCCTCCATGTCCTGAGACCCTCACTTCTGCGCTGCTGCTGGAGGCGGCACTGGTTTTAGAGATGGGCACCCAGCCAGCAGCTGCTGCTTTCCTGCTGCCCAGCTCTGAAGGCAGCGCCCCTGCCAGCAGCAATGTAGAAATAAGGGTGGCAATCCCATGACCCCACATGACCCCCTTTTAGGTTGGGACCCCCCTACCCCCCGCCCTCAGCTACAACACCGTGAAATTTCAGATGTAAACATCTGAAACCATGAAATTGAGTATTTTAAAAATCCTATAACTGTGAAATTGACCAAAATGGACTGTGAATTTGGTAGGGCCCTAGTTATAAGAGCTTCACACATGCTATAGGAAACCACTTAAAGTAAGGTGAGAAGGCAATGGGGTGTGTTGCAAATTATTGTAAGTAGTCATAAAACCAGTATCTGTGTTGAATCCATACTATTTGGCAGAGTTTTGAATTTAAGTTCCCAAGCTTGCCTTTTGAAGGTGTTTTGGGAGTTTGCTCTGAGGATGAGGACTGAGAGGTCAAATATGGACTGATCGCTTTGAGAAAAATATTTGTCCATGAGTTATATGTTGTTTTTTATCCCCTCTTCTGGCCTTCAAACAACCCTCCCCAACCTCTCCAAGCTCATCATCAGAAGCAAGCTCCCCACAGGCCAGGACACACCAATTCAAAGTGGCACTAGATCCTGCCAGAACAAGAGATGCAAAACTTGCAAACGTATCCCCATTGCCATGATGATCAATATGCCCCAGAATGCACCATTCAAAATTCATGGGTCCTGTTACAAGCATGTGTTGTACCTTATCCAGTGCATCAAATGCCCCAACTACTATGTGCATGAAAGCCAGACAGTCACGACACTCACAAATGAACTCACACAGAAAAATGATAAAGGACAAAAACACCACATCACCAATGGGCAAACACTTTTCATGAAGTGTTGACTCTGTATTTGTCCTCAAAGGAAACCTGCACAAAACCTTTAAAAGGTGAATCTGGGAACTTAAATTCATAACCCTGCTAGACATTAAGAACCAGGGACTCAACAGAGACACTGGTTTTATGGCTCATGAGAACAATTTGCAACACGTCCTATTGCCTGCTAACCCTTAAATGCCGACTTCATTTTAGATGGTTTCCTGCAGCAAGTGTGAACCTTATGCTTAACAATCTATCCCAACTTGTATTTATCTTAGACACTCTGGTTATCTTCCCCACAGCTGAAGATCTCCGGTAGCTTGAAAGCTTGTACTTTCCGCCAACGGAAGCTGGTCCAATAAAAGATATTACCTCGCCATCTTGTGTCTTGGTGGATGGGACATTTGAGAGCTGGAAGGTCTAAAGCTGCAAAAGAATACTAAAACTGTCATATAATCTAATAGATTAGAAAAAGCTCCGTACTGCCCTTGAACACTGGTGTTTAATTACATACAGTAACTCCTCACTTAACGTTGTAGTTATGTTCCTGAAAAATGTGACTTTAAGCGAAATGATGTTAAGAGAATCTAATTTCCCCATAAGTATTAATGTAAATAGGGTGTGGGGGGGTTAGAGTCCAGGGAAATTTTTTTCATCGGACAAAAGACTATATATATAGCGTGTGTGTATACACACACACACAGTATAAGTTTTAAACAAACAATTTAATACTGTTACACAGCGATGCTGAGTGTGAAGCTTGGTTGAGGTGGGTGCAGTCAGAGGGTGGGATATTTCCCAGAGGATGCCTTACTGCTAAATGATGAACTAGCAATTGGCTGAGCCCTCAAGGGTTAACTCGTTGTTAAGGTAGCATCACACTCTACAAGGCAGCACAAATGGAGGGAGGGGAGACAGCATGGCAGACAGAGACACACAGCGTGTGTGAGAGAGAGAAAGAAGCGCATTGCTCCTTTAGTATGCTGACCCCACTCTTATATACACTGCCTTTTTAAGTTAATCAGCAAGCTGAGACAGCTGCTGCTAGGAAGCTCCCTCCGACCTGAGTCCTGTCGTGTGACCCCCCCCCCTGCTCTATGGAAGATGGGGTAAGTGGGGTGCAGGAGGGAGGGGGACACCTTGAAATTAGCCCCCCCTTTGTCGGCGTCCCCCCCCACACACGCAGCAAGCAGGAGGCTCTGGAGAACAGCTCCAAAGCAAAGGGCAGGAGCAGCACATGGCAGTGGGGGGAGAGACAGCTGAACTGCTGGCTATTGATAGCCTGCTGGGTGGCTGCCGCACAGGGAACGGGGAGCTGATGGGAGGGCTGCCAGTCCACCCTGGTTCCAAGCCCCCACCAGCTAGCTGCAATGGGCTGCTCTTTCTGCAAGCAGTGGACGAAGCAGGCGGCTGCCAAACGACGTTATAAGGGAGCATTGCACAACTTTAAACATGTTCCCTAATTGATCAGCAACGTAACAACAAAACAACGTTAACCAGGACCACTTTAAGTGAGGAGTTACTGTACATGTAAGCAGATCTTAAGCATGGTTTATTTTTATTTCAATTTTTAAATTCCCATTATCAAAATATCTTTTTTGATTGTAATATGCAAACAAAATAATTTCAGTCTAAAATCCCCAGAGATACATGACATTCTTACAATCAACACTAAGTAGGTAAAAAGGAAACGTTACCTCTAGGAAGCTCTCCTGAAGAGGAGAGGCTAAAATGGTCAAGAATGTGCTGACTTGAATATTTATCACAGAGGTTCTAAGAGCAACCCAGTTAGATTGTACCAGAATCCTTAGGGAGGGAGTTCTACAGATGGGATTTCTGAATTAGGAAGGCTTGGACTTCAGCCCTGTCACACTGGATTCTTGAGGCAAAAAGGAAGATGAGCTCTGCCAGTGTCAGATGCTTTTGTTGAACATAAAGCAATAGGCAATGAGTCAAGTATTTGGGGCATAAATTATTGAAGATGTTACCTATTTATATTTATTTATTTTTTAAAAACATAATTCTGTTAAATAAAATCATTATATCATTTAAGGACTCAATCATACATATGTTCCTGCATGTCAGTTGTATGTAAGTTATATTATATGAATTGGGTTATAGTGGCTCAAATAAAAGGGTTATATACTGGAGGCTGTAGTGCAGATGTTTGAAACTGTACTGAGGCAAAACATGAACATTTGTATTAAAACTAAATGATTTGTTTCTGAATTCTTTGATTGCAATGCAGATAGTGTCATTATTTATTAATTTATCACAGTGCTTTTCAAAAGGTAAACATTAGCCTAATGTATAATTAAAGTAATAATAACTAAGGAGAATTTAATGCATGATTAAATAAGTCTTCAGCTTATTTTTAAAATAACAATCAAAATCTTCCAAAGTACTCTGTGGTCAAGACTTTTACAATAAAGATGTCAAGTAGGTGAAGGTCTGATTATCTAGAAAATGCAAAAGAAGAAATCATTAACAAATAATGACTATAGCTTTAAGATAGGGTGAACATAAATATGGATCACTTCCTATAGCTAAAAGCAATAATCCAAAGATGCTTCAACACGAAGAATACACTTTAAAACTTAATCTTGAATTTTATAGGCAATTAGATGGGCAAATAATGGAGAGACACAGGAATAAATGAAGGCAGTATAAAAATGTAGCATCTTAACTGCTAGAAAGCATCAACAAGAAAACATTCTGAGTCTGAAATAAAAACAGTTTTTAAAAAATTCTGCATATTTTAACATTAATTCCAATAAACACAATTGATTGAAATAAAAGGATGACTCTAGTAGGAAAATTAGTGCAAGTTAATCTCTTAAAGGCTGAGAAAAATGACTATGCTTTCTTGTTAATTGGGTTTCCTAATGTATTTTTTTGGCAGCTTAGATAATGGGTTTTCTACCTGTGTTCTAGCAGGTAGTGACAGCCCACATCCAGGGCTTCCATTCTTAGTGACCTGCTGGCTGCTATGCTCCAGTTTAATAGACTATCATTAACTGTAGTGACATAGGAATGAACAAACTGTGGGACAGTGTGCAGCGATATAGGTGTATTTAAAGAACTTTATTTGGTAGATTTCAGAGTAACAGCCATGTTAGTCTGTATTTGCAAAAAGAAAAGGAGTACTTGTGGCACCTTAGAGCCAATTTATTTGAGCATAAGCTTTCGTGAGCTACAGCTCACTTCATCGGATGCATACTGTGGAAAATACAGAAGAGGTTTGTTTTTATACACACACATCATGAAAAAATGGGTGTTTATCACTAATAGCTATTACCAGCAGGAGAGTGGGGTGGGGGGAGAGAAAACCTTTTGTAGTGATAAACACCCATTTTTTCATGATGTGTGTGTATAAAAACAAACATCTTTTGTATTTTCCACAGTATGCATCCGATGAAGTGAGCTGTAGCTCACGAAAGCTTATGCTCAAATAAATTGGTTAGTCTCTAAGGTGCCACAAGTACTCCTTTTCTATTTGGTAGGTACTTGGCAGGTAAGAAACATCCTTCTTCTGCTTACTCCTTTCACTCAGAGCATGGGTGACTTTTCCTCACCTATGTAGGATTCTCTTATCATGTCATGTGCTTTTATGCAGTCAATGGGAAATTGTCCTCGTGGACATTTCTGGAACTCTCAAACAAAATAAGTTAATTCATTACATTTCCAAGATTCTAGGATGTGTTTCAAGTAAAGTCTTAGGGGCCTCTTGTAATCAAGATAATAGATTTTTCTCTGTAATGTTTTTGGGATCTGGAAAGTGGGTAGGAACTCATATCTCCAGACTTATACTGAAAAGAAAAATCATTCTGGAATAAATGAGGAACTTGACCAAGTGATTAATTTAGGTATGTCTGCACACCAGTTAAACACCCATGACTGGCCTGGGGCTGCAGGCCTATAAAATTGCCGTGTAGACATTTGGGCTTGTACTGAAGCCTGACTTCTGGGACCCCAAGCAATGTTTAGGCCTGAGAGCTCAAGCCCTGAGAGCCTGAATCAGCTGACCAGGGCCAGTTGAGGCTGTGCCGCTGGTCTTTTATCCCAGCGTAGACATACCCTTTGAGATCAGTATGAAGTCCAGAGATTCCAGTTTAGGATTCATAAAAGTCAGATCAAAGTACCACAAAGAAGATCCTGTTTTGATTGTACAACAGTGCTCTGAATTGTGATTGCTATTTTCTCGCTGGCAGTTTTGCAAATGTGTTTTGGTTCCTGTTGATCCACAAGGGCTGTGGTTGAGGTATGCTTACTGTAGCTCAATGGTGTGTTTGTACGGGTGTGCAATGCAAAGTTGGCTTCAAGCCATCTTTGTACTGGGGTAGTTTGACTCAGTGGGTGAGTCTCCAGCATAAATTAGAAGAGTCTGATGGCAGCTCTACTTTACATCAGATCAAAATTACTCAAATTATTTTAAATCTATTCTTTAGTATATCCTTAAATAAATAAGAACGTTTATAGATGGGCAAAATAATTTTGTTTCAGGGCAGGTGGATCTGTTGTGTGTTAGTAAATAGCCAGCCTTCTTATGACTGGGCAAAGTAAGCACTCTTAACTATGTCCTATGAAGTTGAAGACAATTTTTAAATCAGTTGCTTAGAAGAAGCCATTTAAGCAGCTGTCTTGAGACAGGTCAGTTAACCAATATTAAGAATCTTAAATGAATTTAATCCCACTCTCTCTCTCTTTACCAGAATTTAGTCCCTGTCGCCTCTCCAGGAATACACGGTCTTAACTACTTGGTGATTAACAGGAGAAACTGATAATATTTTAAGTTGCAACACCATTCCCTTATCCCAATAAAATCATTATGAGAGTTTAAATGTAATCTCTTGGCAATGTCTTAGTTAACTTCCTCTCACCAATCCATGTTGAAGTTTTGGGGAGGTTTATTTTGGGTTTGTTTGTTCTAGACTCTTCTCTGTTTTTCTTAGCTGTCTGCAGTAGCTTGCTTGTAAAGATGGATGCAGAGTTGCCAGGTAGTGCATACCTGCATACTACTACTTCATGGTAGTTATAACTAGCTTGCGCTTCCCTACATGTGATCTGCTGGGGTCTCAGATAACAGGAAGTCTCCTTTCAAGGGGTTCAACAGACAGCAGTCTCATGCAGCCTGATTGGCTCCCCGCCCTACATAAACCCCAGGGATGTTCCAGGAAGTGCCTAAGCAACAGTGTGGAATATTAGCTAACTGCCATGACCACCATGATTTCTCTGTTGCTGAATTCCTGGTATTGACCTTGCCTCTGAGATGGACCTTGAATTCCTTCTCGAACCCTGGAACATCCACCCAGACCCTGATACCTGGTATTGACACTTGGCCTGATCCCCAGCCTCTCTCCGGCTTTGCCCTTCAGTCTGACCCTGGGTCTGATTGCTGACCCTGATAGTAACTCCGAAACCTAGCAGTTGTTACTGCCTACTAAACTCCTGCCCACGTGCCTTCTCCCACTATCCTGATAAATACCAGGGCGTACCCATGTTAGTCTGTATCCACAAAAACAACAAGGAGTACGGTGGCACCTTAAAGACTAATGGCTTTATTTGAGCATAAGCTTTCGTGGGTAAAAACCTCACTTCTTCAGATCCATGGAGTGAAAGTTACAGATGCAGACATCACTGTGCACAGTTCAGTGAAAATTTCCAGCGGTTGACAAGAACATGTGAGGAACAGTGCGGGGGTGGGGGAATAAACATGGGGAAATAGTTTTACTTTGTGTAATGAAACATCCACTCCCAGTCTTTATTCAAGCCTAAGTTAATTGTATCCAGTTTGCAAATTAATTCCAATTCAGCAGTCTCTCTTTGGAGTCTGTTTTTGAAGTTTTTTTGTTGAAGAATTGTCACTTTTAGGTCTGTAATCGAGTGACCAAAGAGATTGAAGTGTTCGCCGACTGGCTTTTGAATGTTATAATTCTTGACATCTGATTTGTGTCCATTTATTCTTTTACGTAGAGACTGTCCAGTTTGGCCAATGTATATGGCAGAGGGGCATTGCTGGCACATGATGGCATATATCACATTGGTAGATGTGCAGGTGAATGAGCCTCTGATAGTGTGGCTGATGTGATTAGGCCCTATGATGGTGTCCCCTGAATAGACATGTGGACACAGTTGGCAACGGGCTTTGTTGCAAGGATAGGGTTCCTGGGTTAGTGTTTTTGTTGTGTGGTGTGTGGTTGCTGGTGAGTATTTGCTTCAGGTTGGGGGGCTGTCTGTAAGCAAGGACTGGGCTGTCTCCCAAGATCTGTGAGAGTGATGGGTCATCCTTCAGGATAGGCTATAGATCCTTGATGATGCGTTGGAGAGGTTTTAGTTGGGGGCTGAAGGTGATGGCTAGTAGCATTCTGTTATTTTCTTTGTTGGGCCTGTCCGGTAGTAGGTAACTTCTGGGTACTCTTCTGGTTCTGTCAAGCTGTTTCTTCACTTCAGCAGGTGGGTATTGTAGTTGTAAGAACGCTTGATAGAGATCTTGTAGGTGTTTGTCTCTGTCTGAGGGGTTGGAGCAAATGCGGTTGTATCGTAGAGCTTGGCTGTAGACAATGGATCGTGTGGTGTGGTCTGGATGAAAGCTGGAGGCATGTAGGTAGGCATAGCGGTCAGTAGTTTTCCGGTATAGGGTGGTGTTTATGTGACCATCGCTTATTAGCACTGTAGTGTCCAGTGGATCTTTTGTGTGGACTGGTCCAGGCTGAGGTTGATGGTGGGGTGGAAATTGTTGAAATCATGGTGGAATTCCTCAAGGACAAAAAAAATTCAAAACCAGACTCCAACGAGAGACTGCTGAATTGGAATTAATTTGCAAACTGGATACAATTAACTTAGGCTTGAATAAAGACTGGGAGTGGATGTGTCATTACACAAAGTAAAACTATTTCCCCATGTTTATTTCCCCCCCCCCACACTGTTCCTCACACGTTCTTGTCAACTGCTGGAAATGGCCCACCTAGATTATCACTAGAAAAGGTTCCACCCGCCGCCGCCCCCCGAACCTCCCCGCTCTCCTGCTGGTAATCGCTCACCTTACCTGATCACTCTTGTTACAATGTGTATGATAACACCCATTGTTTCATGTTCTCTGTGTATATAAAGTCTCCCCACTGTATTTTCCACTACATGCATCCGATGAAGTGAGCTGTAGCTTATGAAAGCTTATGCTCAAATAAATTTGTTCATCTCTAAGGTGCCACAAGTACTCCTTTTCTTTTTGAAGACAAGTATTTAGTATCCGAAGGACAGCCATGAATTCAAGAACATTTTGAAAATTTACTAGTGATTTTGGGTGGCTCAATTTTTGAGTGCCCATCTTGCTCCACTTTTTAAAGGAGTTTGATTTTCAGGGGGTGGATGCTCAGCAATTTCCAGAAATCAGGTCACTTCAACTGTCTTGAATTAGGCACCTAAAATTTTGAAGCACCGCAAATCATTAGTCATGTTAGAAAATTTGGGCCAGTGTGATTACTATATCCATGGACTTCTTGAACTTCATGTTTATATTGTAGACATATTCACAAAAGATTTTTATTACACTGTTTTCAAAAAGTAAAGAATCACTAATAATATAGCTTAATGAATATGCCACAATATATATAATACCATGTAGATAGTTTTTCAAATACTGATTTTATTAATCAGCATTGCCTTTTCCACTAGCAAGTATATGGACTTGATGTTCTAATAGATTTCTGCCTCTAATTTCTGTGATTCAAATTCACATCCACGCTACTAGATTTGTTGTGTTTTATGTGGAGAGTAGGATGTATTAGAAATTGTTGCCTTATTACCTATGAAGTATTGGTGCATTGTGGGGAGAATCTGAGTCAGCTTCATAAAAAATGTGACAACAATTAAGGCATTGGAAATAGAGATTTTTGGTCTAAATAGTATGAGAGGAGCACACACACACACAGGCTAATACAAAGGGAAAATATTACAGATTCGATTAGAGGTAACATGAAGCATTACGGATTATGGTCCCTCATTTAGTCTGTTAGAAATAATTGCCTTCACAGATCATTTTTTTCCATTTCACTGAGCATATTTGATTTATAGCAGGAAAAAGTGAAGACAAAGTTGGGAACGAATCCTCTTAAAAGCAGACAAGCATAATATAAACAAGAATCAAAGCCTGGGCACTGAAGATTAGTATAGTTTAAAGTGGTAAAGATCAGCTGCATCTGGATTGTTTTATATCTGGGCTCGTTTGAGCCTTTTGCTATTCATCCAGTTTCCCTGTCAGGCATTTGAGTTCTTAAGGAAAGGTCTTCATTTTTGATGGAGAAGTAAAGATTGAGTATCTTCTGCATATTGAAGATATTGGAGTCCACAGTATCTAAGTCTCTTTCAGTGGCTGGATTGTTGAATTGGATAGAGAGGACAGGACTGAGCCTGATGGTCTCTTTAGGTGAGGACCTGGTAGAAGAGGACCAGGTGCTGATTTCCATCCTTTGGGGACCTATCCAGGAGGAGTGAGTGGAACCAGTTGAGTGTGATTCCATATAGCAGGTTGGCATTACTTCATTGTTAAGGGTGTTGAAGGCAGTCAGTAATCTAGCAGTGTTAGTGTGGCTAATTGATTTCTGTCCTTTGTTCTGAAGTGTGAGCACCATTTCTGTGCTGAAACCTTAGTGGATAGGATCTGAAAATACTGAAAGCAATTAGCAAAAAGAAAAGGAGTACTTGTGGCACCTTAGAGACTAACCAATTTATTTGAGCATGAGCTTTCGTGAGCTACAGCTCACTTCATCACGAAAATTTCAAGTAACATAGCTCACGAAAAGCTCACGAAAGCTCATGCTCAAATAAATTGGTTAGTCTCTAAGGTGCCATAAGTACTCCTTTTCTTTTTGCGAATACAGACTAACACGGCTGTTCCTCTGAAACCTGAAAGCAATTAGGTGTTCCTGAAGTTGGCCTGTTATTAACTTCTTAACCATCATGTTCCTAACAAGTGTTTTTTAGTATGTTTCAGGAGAAGTTACAAAGAGTTACCTAGCCAAATGTTGCAGCTCCCCTCCCAGTGTTCATGTGTTAAACTCTGTTAAAATACAATCAGTGTTTTCCTAAGTATAGGCATGATATTTGTTTGGGAATGAAAAGGCAGACAGTTGGTGTGATTGTTAGTTGGAGGGGAAGTGTCCTACTCTCTCTCTCAAGATGTGGTCCATACTAAGAAAACATTTGGTAATCTCTGAATAAAATATAGATTAGGAAGGACTATCCTGTGTTGTGTTCACATATTAATAAAGAATAACTTGCTCCTGAAATCCAAGGGCTCAAATCTCAGGCGAGCCAAAGCAGTGCTTTCCCTAATTGAGGTTGGGAGTGGAGAGAGAAAGCAGTTTTATGACACTGTTCTATCCCTCATCCTACTGGGGTGGATCCCGGGGCTGACCGGGGGATTTTTTGTCCCTAGGCATAAACTACAGTATCCTCAGTGTAAAGAGAAGGGGGGATTTGATACCTGCTTTCAACTACCTGAAAGGGGGTTCCAAAGTGGATGGATCTAGACTGTTCTCAGTCGTAGCAGATGACAGAATGAGGAGCAATGGTGTCAAATTGCAGTGGGGGAGGTTTAGGTTGGATATTAGGAAAAACTTTTTCACTAGGAGGGTGGTGAAGCACTGGAATGTGTTACCTAGGGAGGTGGTGGAATCTCCTTCCTTAGAGGTTTTTAAGGTCAGGCTTGACAAATCCCTGGCTGGGATGATTTAGCTGGGGATTGGTCCTGCTTTGAGCAGGGGGTTGGACTAGATGACCTCCTGAGATCCCTTCCAACCCTAATATTCTATGATTCTATGATCGGATGTGTTTATCAGCTGGGAAAACGTTTTAAGGAGGGAGTAGTCCAGATGTATAGGACTGTCTCTGACTGATTGAATCTATTTCTTTTAGCCATGAGAGGTGGAAAAAGTGAGGGGGAAGTGTTGGTTAACGTTTCCCTGATTTTTAAGAGGAAAATACTAACCCCAGGGAGGAAGATAGCAGGGCACCTCTCTCTTCTCTGGAGTGAGTTACAAAAATAGAATATATGGATTATTGGTCACCCGGAAGGCATTTTTCTCCCTCCTCACCCACACGGGTTCTCATGAAAGTTACTCTCCATGATTCCCTCCTCCCTGTTCCCTGCCACCAACTCCTCAGTTGTTCTCCAGTTTGCTCCTGAGGAGTCATTTTTGTATAGTCTTTCATGGCAGACTAACCTTTCCCTGGTATAGAGACTTTTGAAACTTATGTTACTTGAAATTCTGGAAATAATATTTTGCTGCATGGGTCCCACAGGACATGAAAACCTGTTTGTTATTCACCTCAATAACTAATCTTTAGCCATTTTTCACTTAAAAGTAAACTACAAGTATCACTTTTCAAATGCCCAAGTAAATAATGTGCTCAGGTTGGTGTAACATATTTGTTATTGATTTTCACATTCTTAAAATTGAGCACTTTGCTTTGCCATTGTAGAATTAGTTCAAAGTTTTGTTTCCATTTCTTTTAAGTACATAACAGCTAAAAAGAAGGAACACATTTTGAGATTAAAACAATAAGAAAGGAATTGAAAATGAAAGTAATTGCCATTCTCTTTTCGGAAAAATCTTGAAACTACTCAGGCATTGTGACTCCTAAAGTTAGTAGCAATATAGTGCTAAAAGGAGCATAAATGAGAGTGTTTTGTGTATAATTTCTCTATTAAATTTCTCAAAGGTGGTTAAGCTTAAAAGGAAAGAACTTTTTAACACATATGTAAGAAAACAAATTACATTTACCAGGAACTTTTCACAAGGTTTGTGAAACAAAAAGGGAGGAAACAACAATGAATATGTTAGAATTACCCATGGGTAAGGTCAGGCTTGACAAAGCTCTGTCTGGGATGATTTAGTTGGGGATTGGTCCTGCTTTGAGCAGGGGGTTGGACTAGATGACCTCCTGAGGTCCCTTCCAACCCTGATATTCTATGATTCTAAGAATACCAATGGAAAATTCACTAAATATTTAAGGAAGCAGAATACCTTTACTTTAATTTGTTGGTTAACAGGGCTGATACCCCTGGTCTTATGAAAAGTAAGAAGTGAGGTTTCCTGATCTAACACAGCCTGGACTGACACTGTTTAGCGTGTGAGATATGACAGGAGATCTGAGGTTTTTATAGTTGCATGTTTGTCTTTATTGTGCTTTTTAAATTGCCCCATCTGTTCTTTCTCCCCTATATATATTTTTCTCATGAAAATTGTTAAAAGGATTTCCAAATGCTGATTAACTTTAAGAAAGCAAGGAACTTCAGAGTTGAGGCTTTCATGTTATCTTCATTTTGCCCAATTGTTCTGTAATAGTGCAGGAAATATGAAGTTTAAATTAATTCAAGAATTAATGCCAGATATAGTGGTACAATACAAATGAGTGAATGAGGAGAGTAAGATGATTTGACCCAGGGCCTCCATGTTCTTTTGCTCGGACAACTCTTATGTACTGGTATATATAAATAACAGTCTGGCTAGTAAGACAATCGGCATAATTCAGAGCCCTCATATAATATCACTAGAGGCTTCGTATTTCCAAAACCACCTCATATTAAAGCACCATACAATATTATATTGGCTTTTGAGAAGTTTAAGAGACTAGCTTTCTATATTCCAGATTTGATGGGCACCAACAAATTGGTTTCTTTTAAAAAAAGAAACATTCTTGACTTCAATATTGACTTACAAAATATATCTGTAAAAATATTGAAAATTTCCAGTCGAAAGGCAAGAAAAGTTGCATCCAGAGGAAGACGCTTTTTAATAGCTGAGACTTTGTGATATGCCTAGTTTACAGGATACAAAATGGCTGGCAAAGGACAATCCCAGTATCATTCTGTAAATTACCTGGGGATAATTTATATCTGCAGCACTGTTTTCATAGAATCATAGAATATAAGGGTTGGAAGGGACCCCAGAAGGTCATCTAGTCCAACCCCCTGCTCGAAGCAGGACCAATTCCCAGTTAAATCATCCCAGCCAGGGCTTTGTCAAACCTGACCTTAAAAACCTCTAAGGAAGGAGATTCTACCACCTCCCTAGGTAATGCATTCCAGTGTTTCACCACCCTCTTAGTGAAAAAGTTTTTCCTAATATCCAATCTAAACCTCCTCCACTGCAGCTTGAGACCATTACTCCTCGTTCTGTCATCTGATACCATTGAGAACAGTCTAGAGCCATCCTCTTTGGAACCCCCTTTCAGGTAGTTGAAAGCAGCTATCAAATCCCCCCTCATTCTTCTCTTCTGCAGGCTAAACAATCCCAGCTCCCTCAGCCTCTCCTCATAACTCATGTGTTCCAGACCCCTAATCATTTTTGTTGCCCTTCGCTGGACTCTCTCCAATTTATCCACATCCTTCTTGAAGTGTGGGGCCCAAAACTGGACACAGTACTCCAGATGAGGCCTCACCAATGTCGAATAGAGGGGGACGATCACGTCCCTCGATCTGCTCGCTATGCCCCTACTTATACATCCCAAAATGCCATTGGCCTTCTTGGCAACAAGGGCACACTGCTGACTCATATCCAGCTTCTCGTCCACTGTCACCCCTAGGTCCTTTTCCGCAGAACTGCTGCCTAGCCATTCGGTCCCTAATCTGTAGCTGTGCATTGGGTTCTTCCGTCCTAAGTGCAGGACCCTGCACTTATCCTTATTGAACCTCATCAGATTTCTTTTGGCCCAATCCTCCAATTTGTCTAGGTCCTTCTGTATCCTATCCCTCCCCTCCAGCGTATCTACCACTCCTCCCAGTTTAGTATCATCCGCAAATTTGCTGAGAGTGCAATCCACACCATCCTCCAGATCATTTATGAAGATATTGAACAAAACCGGCCCCAGGACCGACCCTTGGGGCACTCCACTAGATACCGGCTGCCAACTAGACATGGAGCCATTGATAACTACCCGTTGAGCCCGACCATCTAGCCAGCTTTCTACCCACCTTGTAGTGCATTCATCCAGCCCATACTTCCTTAACTTGCTGACACGAATACTGTGGGAGACCGTGTCAAAAGCTTTGCTAAAGTCAAGAAACAATACATCCACTGCTTTCCCTTCATCCACAGAACCAGTAATCTCATCATAGAAGGCGATTAGATTAGTCAGGCATGACCTTCCCTTGGTGAATCCATGCTGGCTGTTCCTGATCACTTTCCTCTCATGCAAGTGCTTCAGGATTGATTCTTTGAGGACCTGCTCCATGATTTTTCCAGGGACTGAAGTGAGGCTGACTGGCCTGTAGTTCCCAGGATCCTCCTTCTTCCCTTTTTTAAAGATTGGCACTACATTAGCCTTTTTCCAGTCATCCGGGACTTCCCCGGTTCGCCACGAGTTTTCAAAGATAATGGCCAATGGCTCTGCAATCACAGCCGCCAGTTCCTTCAGCACTCTCGGATGCAACTCGTCTGGCCCCATGGACTTGTGCACGTCCAGCTTTTCTAAATAGTCCCTAACCACCTCTATCTCCACAGAGGGCTGGCCATCTCTTCCCCATTTTGTGATGCCCAGCGTAGCAGTCTGGGAGCTGACCTTGTTAGTGAAAACAGAGGCAAAAAAAGCATTGAGTACATTAGCTTTTTCCACATCCTCTGTCACTAGTTTGCCTCCCTCATTCAGTAAGGGGCCCACACATTCCTTGGCTTTCTTCTTGTTGCCAACATACCTGAAGAAACCCTTCTTGTTACTCTTGACATCTCTGGCTAGCTGCAGCTCCAGGTGCGATTTGGCCCTCCTGATAACATTCCTACATGCCCGAGCAATATTTTTATACTTTTATAATTTATATATTTCATCAGTCATATATAGTAACTTCCATGTATCCTACTTGGTAGCATTTAGTGAAGGCTGTGTATTACAAGCTGTACGCAGAAGTGCTTAAAACGTCTGGAAATGCGGGAGTTTCTGGTTTTCCTTTTCTTTAATTATAAAGCCATTTTAATGTTTGAACACATATGCGGATCTGGAGCTTTCTGAGTAAAGAAAAAATAAATCTGACATTTTTTATTTTCTTTTTGAGAAACCCAATATGTAGTCTAGTAGAGAGAGCAATGCCGGGATCTAGTTAACCTATTTTATAATCTAATAATTAAGATTATAGAATATCAGGGTTGGAAGGGGCAGGAGGATGATTTAGTTGGGGATTGGTCCTGCTTTGAGCAGGGGGTTGGACTAAATGACCTCCTGAGGTCCCTTCCAACCCTGATATTCTATGATTCTATGATCTAGTCCAACCCCCTGCTCAAAGCAGGGCCAATCCCCAATTTTTGCCCCGGGTCCCTAAATGGCCCCCTCAAGGATTGAACTCACAACCCTGTGTTTAGCAGGCCAATGCTCAAACCACTGAGCTATCCCTCCCCCCTACTTGTAAATATTTATTACAATTTTGTTTGGGAAAGCCATAAAAATGCCATTTGTGGATAAATGGGAGATGTAAATTTGAGCTATTGCTAGAACGTAGATCATTATGACAGTTAAGAAAAATGTGTTGTGTCTAATCAGAATACACAGAAAATCTTTGCTTATCTTTGTGTGGAATTGGTTCATTTTGTTTTAAACTGGGAACAGTGTGGGAATATTCCCATATTGTCTGTAGTTACTCTATCAGTTCTGGTTGTATCATGTATACAGACTTTGTTTCAGACCATGTAAATGTTGCAATAAACACCAAGATACATAGGTACCAAAAATTGGCACCTGATAGTTTAACAAGAATTCTTTGCTCAATTGTGTTTACATTTCAGACCGCAAAGGATTGGTGATTTATAGTAAATTAACTTACTGCATGAAATTTTTTAACTAAAATCCTTGGAGATTTTTTGTATCATTACGAAGTAAGATATAAGCAGTGTGAAGGGAGATTTTTCATTGAGTCATGGATGTGAAATATAATTTCAAGCAGTTGTCTAATATTTGCCACAATAAGTTCTATAGTTAATGCAAATAATAAAGGGATAATTCATCTTCTTCCATGTTAATGCTGAAAAGGAGAGAAAGCAGATCATTTGTTGACACCTAGGTTCTAATTGAAACCAAGTATACTTGATATATTTTGTAAAAATTTAACCAAATTTGAACCATATCTGGGATTTTATAGAAACATTCCTATTTGATATAATATTTCTTCAGCATCCAGATCTTTTTGATTTAGAACGTTTTTCTAATATTGATACTTAATTTCTGTTACTGACAAAGCCTATGTAGCAAGAATCGAACAGCCATGCTGGGAAGACCTTTGAGTAGGTGGGATACGGTTTTGGATTTGGAATTGCATTTTCCATGTCAGGGTGACAATAAAATATGTAAAACATGAAACTGTTGACAATGATAGTTTTTGACTGTTCATGTTTTTTCTTCCAAGATTAAAATAAAGCGTAAAGGACTTGGGGAAAACATTTATTTAAGATCAAGTATTTAAACACTTCATTGAAAAGTTAACAAAGTTATTAATAAAAGTATGGGATCAAATTCAGCATACCATTTCCCCATAGGCATCGTCTATCTAATCGGATATGGATTACTGTTTCTAATATGTAAATCTTGTATTTCTAAAGCACCAAACCAGTGGCATCTCAGCATTCTCCCCTGTTTTATCAGTGTCCCTCCTCCAGCCCCGGCATAGTTTACTAGCACCTTTTAATTTTTTTCTAGTCCTTAGACTATTAAGGGAATGTTTCCAGTTTTCTTTAGCCCTAGGCAAGACATACTGTGGTGTAAAAATACAGAAATGCATAGAGATTGTTTAAGGAATTGATTATTTTTTCATTATATCTTTCCTAGGGGCCACATCTAATGTGTAATAAGAGAATTTTCTTAAACATACCCTGTACTTTTAAACTGGAAGGCAAGAGGCTTAAAGAAGTTCTCTTTGAATGCATATATTGGAATTACTGTCTAATAATCTGTTCAGGTTTGTGAGAAATGAGAAGGCTCTAATTTTTAAATTTTAGTTTGTATGTTAATTAAAGTATTTGGAGAGTTGATGGGTACATGTACAGTTCTTGAGACTTTTTATTATCAAGCTCAAGTGCTTGTTTTTTACTTCCAGGCTGGCTTCATTTTTAAGGGTGATACTTGAGGGAATTAAGTCCGGGGGAGTACTCTTAAATATGTCTTGCACAGCACAGTGATTTATGTACAGTGGTGCCTGAATATCCCTTTTGAATCTCAAGTAAATTCTGTAATTTATTCTGATTAATAGTTTTCACCTCCCAGCAGTGAAGAAGTAGGATCAAGAAAGTAGTGAAAGCATTTTAAATCTGTGTTGTGAACAGACAATAGTGAAGATAAATGCTTAGAGAAGGTCCCTGTCAAATATTACAAGACAGCATTCCTTCAGTACTTACATCAGAGTAGAAATATAGCCAATTGATTTACAGTCGGCAAGTAATTTATAGCAAAAGGGTCATTATTGGAATGGAGAGAATCCTACATTCTGTATGTTAGGCCCATTTGATAGAACAAACTGCTAGACATCATCACTAAATAATCAGTTTTGGAGGGCATCTTGTGGTTTTAAGGTTGGGGTGAGGAAAATGAATGTAACTATTGTGTGATATTTTTTTCCCCTGTCCTCCACTTTTTTCCCATCTGGACCTGCTCATCTCTTACTTCTGCTGGTTTTGGCCATCGTGTCATCACTGAGAGACGTGCTGACCTATTTTCACATGTCAAGAACCTCCTTCCCTGTACTTGGCATGTCAGTGAGGGTCTTTGGGGCAGACACATTAATTTAATTTGGAACAACCTAAAAACAATAAGGCAAAGTTTCAATCACTGGAAAAACTGTTTTGTTTGGATTGTTTGTTTCAATATTCAAGTATCAGTGGAATGATTTTGTGCTCCATAATCTGACACTTTTTACTGCTTGTGACAGAGGTGCAGAATTTTCAGTACAGATTGTTTGAAGCAAGTTTATGCATTTAAAATATTTCAGCTCTTAAACCAGTGGATATTTTTATGGAAGACAAGTGGCATAGTCCTAACACTCCTTATCCATTAAAAATTGGTATATAGTTATCATATCTAATACTTATTTTTTCACTAGTTATCTTTTCTTTCAAAACACAGCTATTACATTAGTATAATCCCATCATTGTCTGTCCCAAACATTAAAAAAATCATGAAATGTTAAAATTACATTTTGGGTTCTATTTACTTGCATTTTGGTTTTTTAAGCTTTGGGTTTACAGAGTTCACATCTTTATACTTTTTTATAGAACCATGAGGGCTAGCAAAGTTTTTTACATAAAGATTGAGATTCTTACATATTCACCTGACTGCAGCAGCTGAAAAAAATGGATTTAAGGAAATGGATTTATCCCGGTATTTGAGATAAAACTGCAAGAGTAGGTAACACTGTACTTCTGCAGACATGATGTCAAGAATCATTGGCTTTGATGTTGTGTTGTGTATTTTCACATGAGCTTTTTCTCCATATGTAGTGCTAATCACTTTAATGCACTTTAGTTGCATCCGATGAAGTGAGCTTTGCATCCGATGAAGTGAGCTTTAGTTCACGAAAGCTTATGCTCAAATAAATTAGTTAGTCTCTAAGGTGCAACAAGTACTCCTTTTCTTTTCACTTTAACTCTGATACCCATTAACTGCTTGGATTCGGATTGTATTAAGTGATGGTTTGCCAGTGATCTTTTCAGGACAAGCATCAAAGCTAATTAAAATTGCTGTGGCAAGGCATGCAAAAGAAAGCTTATAAAAGTAGTAAAAGGAACTTGGGAAAATATTGTTTGGAAATATATTAGTAATTGTTTTGTCTATTGATTTGTAATTGGCTGGTAAAACATGCATTATCTAGTGTGTCTGTGCTTGATAAAGATATTTTGATATAAAGATATACTTGTTTAGATTGTGATTTACTTTTAAAATATGTTTTCCAGTAGGATATACAGTATTTGGTATTTGTGGGCTCACAGAAGGTGAGCAAGTCCTTTACGATATCTGATTTTCTAGCTTCTTTCATGTCTCTTTAACCTCTGTTTTTACAGGTCTCCTCTATTAAATATTCATAGATCACAGTTCCTTTTTAACCATTTCTCACTACAGTAAATAATTAGTGAACAGAATTAAAGAACAAAAGTACATTTGATACAGTGTTCAGAATGAACAATTAACTTCTTTCCCTGTGATTATGTTTTAAGCATAAATTAAATGCATTTTCTAAATACCAACAAGGAATGAATGTCAAAAATAGTGATATCTTAGGTTGTTACTTGTTTTTCTTTGAAAACTGGTTTATTACATTTTGGGCAGGGGGAATATATTCACATTTTCTATCTACATGACTGATTGGATGGTGACCCTATGAATCAGGAAAATAAATATCTGTAAAGATCCTCTCCCTTTCAAAAACAGAAGATTATATTGTTTCTGTCATAGTTGTAAATATTACAAGTAATAGACTATCAAGAGATCTAGGTAGTGTGACGCTAGGTCTTCACTAGAAAAGCTGTGGTTGCACAGCTGTAGCACTTCAGTATAGACACTCACTACAGTAATGGGAGGGGTTTTCCTGTTGCTGTAATTAATCCAGCTCCCCAAGAGGTAGCAGAGTGCTGTCTACACTGGGGGTTAGGTTGGCTTAACTACATCTCTCAGGCCTGGTCTACACTGCGGGGGGAGGAGGGGAATTGATCTAAGTTACGCAACTTCAGCTACGTTATTCAGGTAGCTGAAGTCGACGTACTTAGATCTACTTACCACGGTGCCTTCACTCAGTGCTCAGCGGTCGATTTACCCCTGCTGGATTGATCGCTCCGGAGGTAAGTGTAGAAATGCCTTCAGGACTGTGGATTTTTCACACCCCTGAGTGACATAACTGGGTTGACCTAACTTTTTAGGGTACACCTGGCCTTAGGCTAGAGTTATTTCTTATACAAGAAGTTATGAGACAAGTTTTCTCTTTTCTGTATGGCATTGAAGTTGTATGTGTTTCAAAGTTTTAAGTTTTGTATAGTGTGTCAGAGAGAACTTCTTTAAGCCTCTTTGCTAACCACATTCATGTTACTGTTTCCCTGCCCATCCTCTCCTTCACTCTCCTACTTGTTTGCTTTACCCAATTGTTGCATCTGGTGTTAAACACTTTGAGGCATAGACTGTCTCTAATCATTGGTTTATACAGTGCCTACCACAAGGCTGTCTCTGTGGGTATCCAGGCACTACTATAATATAAATAATAATAGAAGGCAGGATGCATAGGGCAGTCCAGAGGTATGGATGGTTTAGTGATATATCTAAGCAGTGTTTTAAATGGTATTGTATAGGTGGCATTACATGCTATCAAGAGTGGGACAGTATCCAAACATAAGCTATTTGATCAAAAGCTGAATAGCTGACAAACTTATCTTCAACCTCATTTTTATGTAAAAGAAAATTCCCTTCAAAATATAGAAAAGGAAAAATAATAGTTCAAGATTATGTAATTAAAAACAATATCCTAATACATATGCACAAGAGGGCCAAATTGAAGTTGCACAGGCAACCTTTATTCTGGAATTTCCTAACTTTGCCTGCTTGGTCTCCTTCCCCCCAAAACTGGCAGACTCCCTCCCCCTAAACACACACGCCTCTTCAAAAGCACCCACTGGCAAAAACAAAAGTCAGCGCCTGTGCCCAATACTGCTAGTGGAAGGCTCTTCTAGAATCTTACTACTCTGATGGTGAGAAACCTTCTTTCTACCTTCAATCTAACTTTATTCATGGTCAATTTGTACCCATTTGTTCTTGTGCTAGAATTGTCCTTTCACTTAAATAGCTCTTCTCACTCCCTAGTGTTTATCCTCTGATGTATTTACAGAGAATAATCATATCCCCTTTCAGCCTTCATTTTGGTAGGCTAAAGTAGCCAATCTCTTTTAATAATCATCCTAGTAGCCCTTCTCTATTTCTGTTCCAATTTGAATTAAACTTTCTTGAACATGGGTGGCCAATATTGTACACAGTATTCCAGATAGGGTCTTACAGTTGCTTGTAAAATTGCATTAATGCTTCCCTAATTGCTCTCTGGGACTGGCACATACACAATTGGTCATACCTAGGAGCTGCGAAGGGATGGACGTGCTCTGTTACTCTGTGAGGAGATGGTGTATGCAGAGTCTGGTCAATACTAGGAACTGTGAGAGATTTGAGCATGTTCAGTGAGGACAATTTAGCAATTTTAGCTGCTAAATTCTAAAAAGTCTCTACTGGGCATGTATGAACTTATGATTTTTCAAAGGTTTATAACCTGGACAAATTTGGGCAGATTTTCACAGGGACAGCAAAAGGAACTGTCCTGAAACAAAGGCCACACCACTTCCAAATTACAAATCCCTGTTCAAAAGCCTGGGGACTGTAGAGCTACTCAAAGAAAAGGTCTCAAGAATTTTTTTTAAGTAGTGCAAAACATATCCTCCTCCTCTCCCCCCTCTGCCCCCCCTCCCCCGGGTCTTGTTGTCAGAAACAGTTGAATGATTTTGATTGAAATTTTCCAAAGAGAATTCAGCCTGAGTCAGATACCCAACATGGAAAAGTTCGGCCCAAATGGTTGAAATCTCACAAATTTATTATCAAATCAAAACAGAATCTTATAAAGGTTTCAGAGTAGCAGCCGTGTTAGTCTGGATTCGCAAAAAGAAAAGGAGTACTTGTGGCACCTTAGAGACTTACAAATTTATTTGAGCATAAGCTTTCGTGAGCTCACTTCATTGGATGCATTCAGTGGAAAATACAGTGGGGAGATTTATATACATAGAGAACATGAAACAATGGGTGTTACCATACACACTGTAACCAGAGTGATCACTAAAGGTGAGCTATTACCAGCAGGAGAACGGGGGGGGGGGGGGGGAAGCGGAACGGACGGGGACCTTTTGTAGTGATAATCAAGGTGAGCCAATTCCAGCAGTTGACAAGAACATCTGAGGAACAGTGGGGGGTGGGGGGGGGAGTGTTAGGTAACCTTAATAGGAGGTGCTATTAATTCAGCCTATTTAGTGTGTGTGTGTATGTGTTTGTGTTTACTTACTTTAACCTAAAAGTGGCCTGACACAGGGTGCTAAATTTATTAATGCAACAAAATCAGTATAGTAGTAGCGGTATGAATAATTGAGCCCTTTCTGGAAAGTTACCATGTATGTATTAGTGTCACAGATGAAGTACTCCTGGCAGTGAAGCCACAGTTGAAAGTTTTGCCAAACCACTGCCATCAAAGACCTTCAGCATGGCCACAACTGACCAGGCTCAGCTGACTGGGGGTTGCAGGGCTCAGGCTGTGGGGCTATAAAAGTGCAACATAGACTTCTGTCTTGGGCTGGAGTCCAGGCTTTGAGACACCATAAGAGAGAAGGAGCTCAGAGCCCAGGCGGCAGCCTGAGCCTGAACATCTACATGGCTATTTTTAGCCCCACAGCCCAAGTCCTGCAAGCCCAAGTCTGCTGACCTGGACTCTGAAATTCCATGGCTCTTTTATCTCAGTGTAGACATACTCAAAGGGCTAGATTGTAGCATTTAGCAATAGCCTTGTGCTGAGGGCTCCTGCAGGGGGACACGCGAAATGTTACAGCCCTTTAAAGGAGAAAGCTTGTTATGAGTTGGGTTAAAAACCCATTGAGGCTGGATGTGAACTCACCTTGCAGTTAACATAAATGTAAAGATAAATATCACTTAAGACAAAATGTGTGCGTGAATCTACCCAGGAGCTTTTGGGCTGAGTATTGTTTTGGTAAGTGTGAGAGAAAACACACAAAAATGGACACAGTCAAGAACACAGAGAGAGAAACAAAGGGAGAAAAATACAAGAAAGCCTAGGTGTAGTAGCCTGTGAAGACAGTGTGGCCCTGCAAAAAAGTTAGAGAGTGAGCTTTTGGGTCTGTTGGATAAAATAGCTTGGGGCTGTAAGCTAAGAAATTGCTCCTTTTTGTTCTTGGTTCCTTCTGCATTCATAGACACAGGAAATTGTACAGTCTTTGTACATAAACAAAATTGCATCAAAGAAAATGCCAGACTCTATCAGTTTCTGCTTCCAACTAGAACATCTCCAGGGCCCCAAAATTTGACTAGCCACTTGGATCAAAAGGAAAACACATGGACGGTCTCTGCATGGACGGTCGGCTCTGCTGACTAGTGTGTTGGTGAGTCAGCTGTACTGACTGCTCCTCATCCCTTTGTAGAAGGCCCTGCAGTTCACCTGAGTGAAGGCATTTCCATTCTGTTTACGCAGGCCATCGAAGTGGAAAAGCTCCTTTCCTGCTTTGTGGTTATGTAAGTTTTTTGTAGGGTTGTCAAGTGATTTAAAATAATTAATTGTGATTAATCGCACTGTTAAACAATAATAGAATACCATTTATTTAAATAGTTTTGGATATTTTCTACATTTTCAAATATATTGATTTCAGTTACAACACAGAATGCAAAGTGTACAGTGCTTACTTTATATTTATTTTTTATTACAAATATTAGTGCTAAAAACAAAAGTAATATTTTTCAGTTCACCTAATACAAGTACTGTAGTACAATCTCTTTATCATGAAAGTTGAACTTACAGATGAATGTGGAATTATGTAAAAAAAATAACTGCACTCAAAAATGAAATAATTTAAAACTTTAGAGCCTACCAGTTCTCTCAGTCCTACTTCTTGTCCAGCCAATCGCTCAGATGATTCTATGATTTTTCCTCTGCCTAAAGTAAACAAATAAATCATTCTTACTGTTTCCTATCCAGAAAATGGATCATATTAAAGAAATCATATAAAGTAATTTGTTCTGTGCAGCTGGTATTTTCCCCTTGATTTGTTTTCACTATAATTTAGTGTATGGTGGAAATTGAAGAATGTTCACTACATCTTTAGAAGTAAAAGGGAAGATTTTTAAATTTGTAAATGGGAGTTAGGTAGCCACTCTGAATGAAAAATAACTCCACTTTGTGCCTCTGAAATCTCATCGTAAGTGATTAACTTTTTATGTTTCTCAAGATTTCTGGTATTTCAACTTACTAAATTACAAATTTGTGTATATAATACAGAAACACACACACACAATTTTTTTTAAACAATAAAAGCTTAGATTCTGCAGAAATTGTTGATGTTGGTTATACTTGTCCCAGAAAAGTTACTGCTCCCTGTGGGTGAGTAAAATTTTGCAAGACTATATATTAGTAATCAATGCTTTTATCTTTGTTTTGAAGGCACCTGTGCATTGTGGTATTTGTCCTCTCTGCAGTAAGAGAAGGACAGAATGAGTGTGAAGACTGAACTACTTTCTTGAGATGATTCCCCAAGGTCAAGGTGTCTGTGGGTGCTGGGATAGGAGGGTTGGCAGAGGGTATCTGAGGAAAGCATGGAACTGTTGGGGATGGTCGAAGGGGAAGCTTGAGAAGAGGTTTGGCGGGGAAGTTGGGGACAGGGCTGGCACTACACCCTCTAATCCTCTGTCTCTGCAGCTGCTGTTGTCACCGTTGCTGGCTGCTCCTTCCCTTCTTGGATCTAGCCCGGGGAGCAGTAAGAGAGGAGGCAAAGTGGCTGCCCACTGAGCCTGTGCCACAGCTGGACTGTAGGAATGCAGTCAGGGCTGCCAGATGTGTGTGTCAGGTGCAATGCATGACACTTGGCAGTCCTGTTCTCCCAAAACAGTTTTAAAGGTTTTGTTTTGTTTACTGGCGTACAATATATCTACGAACAATTAAGGAGACTTAATTTGTTTTGTTTTAAGAAAAGTATCATTTTGCCTGAAGACTTCAAAATGGTTTACAAAGATAAAGAAATATTATCTCATTTTACAGATGAGGAAATTAAAGCCCCAGTCCTCTATACTAAGGCTCCAAACCTTCAGGCATCTATGCAAGTACTTAACTTTACTGAATTCAATGTGACTACTCACAGTAATAAAGTTAAGCACATTCATATCTTCTTGCAGGATCTGGGCCTAACACACACACAGGTTTAGGGTCTTGCCCATTGGCTTCACTGTGAATCAGTGTTAGAGCCAGGAATAGAACCTAGGTTATCCAACTTCTGGCTATGTGCACTAGCTGTTACAATATCAGTAGTGCTATAGTATCTTGCCTGTTTGTCTTGATATATTAACATTTGTCCTTGTTCAACAGAAAGCATTTTCCATTTGTAAATAATGTACATTTACTTAGAGTTGTTAAAGATCTAAGATGTATTAGAAATAATGCAGAATCTCTTCTAAGCTTCACAAAACACTTTCTATATTGCAACGTTCAACCATAATTATTTTTGTAGGTCATCTCTCCACATTTTTGTTTTAAACTTTGAAGGCACACGGCTGTATTATGGAAGATATTTCACCAATTTAGACAAATTGTTGTTTACATAAGAAACGAGATAATTCCATGCTCTCTATCACTGAAATCCAGGTTACATCTATGAATACTTTAAAAAGTATTTTAAAAATTTCCTCTTTGCAACTTCTGCTTATGTATTTCAACATTCTGAATAATAAGTCTCATTGATATGTGTTGATTACGGTTTTCAGAAGAAAAGGTGTCTTGTTTAACTGCAATACTAATTCATTTTTGAAAACCGTTTTGATGCTATTGAAGTGGAAATGAAAATGCTAAATACTGTGAATGGAAATAACATGTCACAAGCACTGTTTCAGCATGAACTGCAGGTTCCCAAGGAGCACATTTCCTCTCCATTTGCTCATTCATAGAATCATAGAACTGGAAGGGACCTCAAGAGGTCATCTAGTCCAGTTCCCTGCACTCAAGGCAGGACTAAGTATTATCTAGACCATCCCTGACAGGTGTTTGTCCAACCTGCTCTTAAAAATTCCCAATGATGGAGATTCTGCCACCTCCGTAAGCAATTTATTCCAGGGCTTAACCACTCTGACAGTTGGGAAGATTTTCCTAATGTAAATAATTTGAAATAATAATAATTAATAATGAAAATAATTTTCCTCCCTCCTCCTTGTAACACCCTTTTATGTACTTGAAAACTGTTATTATGTCCCCTCTCAGTCGTCTCTTCTTCGGACTAAGACCTGGAGACCATTGTAGACCTCTCTGTTATTATTGCTCTGGATTGGAATAATGTTAAAGACACAGGGACTGGTTAACAGGGTTAAATTAAACAATCTGTGATGATAATGAAGTAATTGCACTATTCTGAGGGGAAGATGGGGATGGATATTGAGATGCTTGAATTTTGGTTTTGTGTGTGCAAAAGTGAGGCTTCTGTTCTATTTTGAAGGATGAAAGCAAACACTCAGAACCTTCTTCAGCCACAGAGTTTTCTACATCTTGTTATGCCAAACAGAAATTTTCATTTGAAGCCTTAAAAGTCTCTCCAAATCCTCAATGACTTGACCATAAGGAATAAAATGTATCTTGCATAGTTTTGCCATCCCGCTAGGGTAAGAAAAATCCTGATGTCCAGCTGGCCAGCACAGTAAGTGAAATTTAATTACTTGCAGCCAGCTGTAGAAGCTGCTAGTTTGCATTTAAAAATCCTGGGTGTATTGATTGACCAGCATTTTCCATTTGAGGCTGAAAATGAACACTTACTTTTACCCAGTGGTGCTGGAACGCTTTTTATAGTGGGGGTGCTGAAAGCCAGCAAAAACTATCCCCAAACTTTTTAGCTCATGTCCCCCCATTCCCCCCAAGTTGAGTCCGGACACGGGACCAGCAGCCAGGACCCCCGCATGCACAGCCAGCCCCAGGGCCAGCAGCCGGGACTCCACCCACAGCCCAGAGCGGGGCCGGCACCTGGGACTCCGGGTGCGCAGCCGGCATAAAACCTGGGGGTGCTGTAGCACCCCCTGCCTCCCTACTTCACATGCCTATGGTTTTACCTTGGTTTCCTTATAATCAACACTTAATAACAGAATAAGTGTTCAGCCCACTGGTTTGCTAAATTCATCATCTGGTTCCACTCATTCATTTGTTTACAGGTGCTGACTTTTTTGTTTTTGCTGGTGGGTGCTCCGCCACTGCTCCACTCCAAGGCCACGCTCCCACTTTGCATCTTCCCCTGAAGCCCGGCCCCTGCTCTGCCTCTTCCCGCCCCTGCTCCACCTCTTCCCCCGAGGTCCCTCTGCCCGCCACTTACTCCTCTCCACCCCTTCCCCTGCGCACTACTCACTTCTTTCCAAGGCCCCCCCACCCGCTGCTCAATCCTCTCCCCTGAGGCTCTCCTCCCCCCACTCTCCATCTCCTGCCCTGAGGCCTCCCTGCCCAACCGCCGCTCGCTCCTCTCCACCCTCTCCCCCAAGCACCTCCTGTTTGCTCCTCTCTGTCCCCTTCCTGAGGCTCCCACCGCTCGTTCCTCTCTGCCCCTCCCCCAAGCACCTGCTGTCTGCTCCTCTCTACTCCCTCCCCAACCCTCCCCTGCCCACCGCTCACTCCTCTCTGCCCCCTCCCTGAGTGCCTCCTGCCTGCCGCTCGCTCCTTTTTGCCCCCTTCTGCCTTAAGGGTGAGTGACAGGGAGGGGGTGGAGAGGAGTGAGTGGCAGAGGCCTCAGGGGAAGCAGCAGAATGGGGGTGGGAGAAGGCGCAGCATGGGCGGGCTATGGGGGAAGAGGCCGAGTGGGGGCAGGACCTTGGGGCGGAGTGCAGGCGAGGTCACACTTTGAGAGTGCTGAGCACCTCCTATTTTTTTTTTCTGTAGGTGCTTGAGCCCTGGAGCACCCACGTAGTTGTTGCCTATGCATTTGTGCTTCAGGAAGAGTAATACAAGGTTAATTATGTCATGGAAAGTGAGATGGAATAAGGGACAAGACAATAACTTGACTAAATTGAACTAAGCAATAAAAATATATCCAAATGCTGTGTGCGATATACTCATAAATATAAAGTAAAATAAATAAACAATAGCTTATTTTTTAAATTCCCGCAATATTGGCTCTCAAAAAAATTGAGACAATTTGTATTTTCTTACCATACATTTGTTTGAGGTCCAGGTTGCCTTAGGACATTTCACCTTAAAAAACATTTTCCTAAACTTCAACCCTTTGTGATTGGTTGGGGATCACTTGCCTGCATGGAAAATTTTCTTTTGAGATATTTTTTGTTAATTTCTTTATTGGTCCTATACATTTGAGTGCTACTCAAAAGGCAGATCTATTAACTTGTATTGCACTTGTACTGTAACTATATGCTAGGAAGGTCAACAGACGAGAAAACAGAAAGTTGTGCTGTCCTCAGTACTTTGTTTCTAAAACTGATACCAGAGAAGATAAAAATACACACCCAGTTAGCCATGTAATGAGACATACTCCGTAGTATCAGTTTTATTTATTGACTTTAATTGAAGTTAAAAGCTGGCCTAACTTTTATTCCTATTTTAATTATTGCTGAAAAATAATATTGGTAATAAATCTCAATTCTGCATATTAGTAATATTACAAAAATGCAATATTCATTAATTTGTATATTTGAAATGCAAAAAGAAAAAAATGTGTTAAGGCACTAATAAAGTTTACAACTAAAAGGCCAGAAAATGCAAAAATTACCATTCCATAAGGAACACTGGCACAGCTTTTTGCATATTCTGTATGTTGCATGGTATGCTGTGTATGATTTTTTTATTCTGCTGCATACACTTATGCATTTGAGTAGTCCCATTTTACTTGGACTATTCTTTGAGTTATGAGTTTGGAAGATAAATGTCTTCTCTTTCTCTCAATAGACCTGTCCATGTGTCCCTTACCCCTGTTTCATCTTGTTGCCAGATTTCACTATTTTGTCCCCTGTATCAGAACCTGGCATTTTCTTTATCTCTTAATTAGTTATGGTAACAGATCTCAGGGTCTTCCTAGTTAATTCTCTCTCTCTGTCTCTCGGAATGCTACTTCATTTAGGTGATGAATAAGCCCTACTTAACTTGCGATATTGCAGAAATTGCGGATTCCGCAATTTTTGGCTTCCACCATAGTTTTGACAACGGGAGCTGTGGAGCTGACAGTGGGAGCTCTATCCTGTCAGCCCTGGGCCTCTGCTCTCAGCGCCAGGCAGCCGACAGCTGGAGCCCCTGCTCTCAGCCCCGGGCCCCTGCTCTCAATCTCAGGTTGTCAACAGCAGAAAATTGTGGAAAAATAATAATGGACTTTATTATTGCAAATAATAAAGTCCATTATTACTTTTCTGCAATTTTTCATCTCTTGTCCGCAACTCTGCCGCATTTTTTTCACAATCATCCCACAGTTCAAGTAGGGCTCTAGTGATGAAGTTATTTTGG
Organism: Caretta caretta; assembly: GCF_965140235.1. NCBI lineage: Eukaryota > Metazoa > Chordata > Testudines > Cheloniidae > Caretta > Caretta caretta. The sequence continues at coordinate 204,365,266 of NC_134207.1, read as the reverse complement.
GGAAAGAAAACAGGCAGCTCAACAAGGTTTAATCCTAGTTTAGTTATTGATTTTTAATAGCATTCAGTTAACTGAATAACTAATTCGCTTAATTTTGTATTTACCCTTTTTAGTAATAGAAATAATTTTATGTGTTTGTATGCCCTTTTTGGACCTACTATGTAATGATCTATTAATGTCATAGATTTGGAAAAGTGGTAATTCTACATATTTCAGGCCATTATAGATTATACTGAAGTGATTGCTTGATTGAACAAGTTAATATATGTACTACTTGACCAAAGCCAAATTTCACTTACACTTATATAATTTTTACTAGTACGAGTGCAAGAATTTTTATAATGTTCAAACAAATAAATAAAATGTCATTTTCTGAAATGATTACCTAATAAATCAATTTAGATTTTTGTTCTGCGATCCAAGATTTTATTTTATATGGAAAAAGTTATTCCAGCTCATTGCAGGTCTCTGTTCTGATTTGTATAACTGTTGTTGACTTCTCTTTGATTGTGTTGATGTAAGTGAATCTTTTTTGTGTGTTTACTTTAAATTTTTGGCATGTAATGCATCGTGCAAAAATGTAATGAATATATAGTGAGTACTAATGTTAGAAGTTCAATATGCATATTGTACTCCTGTCACAGTATTATAATCGCCTATGGAAATGACAAGGACCCTTTTTTTAGCTAAGTTTTGAGCCAAATAGTAAAGATCAATATACATTAGAAAGAAGCTATAAAGTCAGATTCTTGTATGTTTTAGGAGTAATCTCTGCCACTTCTGTGGCCATAAATCTTTTCATTTCACAGTAGATAAGAATTTAGGGAGACTGACATATCCTTCAAGTATCCATATGGGGTTGATAACCTTTCAGCTCCAGGCAGTTTTTATTTTGACTACTTTTAATCACCATGTTTTCTGAATATCACAATTTAGTATGGAAAGTTTTGTGCTATTTCCTGTTTACTAGCTTTACACAAATCATTATTGCAATATAACTATATGAATTTTTTAAAAGGTTAATTACTGGATCTGGGATTTTCAAAAGGGCCCAAGTGAGTTAGGCCCTCAACTCCTATTGAATTTTGATGGGGTCTGGGCACCTAATTTGCTTAGGATCCTTTAGAAGTTCTTCCCTGAAGGATGAATTGTAATCAACTAAAGAAAATTCAGAGTTTAGACTTCTAATCTGTACTTCACTCACTCATTGCATTTGCAATAATCTACGGCAGTATAAGCAGTTGCCTGAGATACTACTTACTTAATTTTTTCAGTGAAGACACAAAAGGCCCCATCCCATGAGGTGCTGACCACCTTTAACTCCTTGGTTTTTTTAAAGATTGTTTTTAAGTGTGCTTGACTATATAATTATTGTCACCATCCTTTTATTATTGGATACTATTATCAAGTTCACTACTCCTGCATTATTGCTAAATAAACATAGCCACATTTCTATCGGTTACAATAACTCTTGCCACAGATGACTCTTAGCGTTACTTCAGATTTCTACATCAAACCACAGAATACAGAAAGGCTGGTTACTGTAGTTCAGGGGTTCCCAACGCGGTGCCCGCGGGTGCCATGGCGATCACCAGGGCATTTTTGTGTGCCCGCAGGACACCCCACCGCCGAAATGCTGCCAAGAAGGGAATATGCTATTCCCACAAGAAAGGTTGGGGACCACTGCTGTGGTTAGTTTTCAAATTTTAGAAATATCAAGGGTCGAATTCAGACATGGTGGAAGTGGGTGCAACACCTTTTGTATCAGTAGTGCAAGCAGTATATACTGTAATGTATTTCAAACTAGTTAATTTTCTATTTTAGAAAAACACATTTAGTGGACTAGTGTAGTCTTGGTTGTTACAAATGTGTAGTGAAATGTGTACCCTTTTTTAGAAGGGTAAATGATCAAGTGCACCTTTTACCATAGAATATACGCCCTTAAAAACAGCTTACTAAACTGTTTTGACATGTGGGTTGCATCATGATTACAGATGGAGGCTCTGGGCTGCAACTGTTCCAAATCAGCTCCTCTCACTTGTCAACGCATCATGCTCCCTGAAGCCAGTTGCTGGTGAATCCACTTGCCTAGCCAGTGTTGCTCCTCTGCCATTTTCCATATTCCTTTATTTCCTGTTCTGGAGGCATATCTCCTGCCTTTATCTTTGTTAATTCATGAGAACAATAAGAGCAAACGGAAGTAGCTGATTGCATGCTTTTTCTGTTATGCTGTGGTTTAGCTGCTGGCAAAAGGGTCACGTATAAACTTCAGTTGCAGACTTACAGACTGTGGAGGGCTGCATACAGTGTCCAGGTTGCACTTCATTGTCCCCAGTTCTAAATTAATTTTAAAAATATGAGAACAGCAAGAGACCTAAAAATTAATTATTTTAACGTCCCTTGCAACAGCAAAGAAATTGAAATTCTGTTGTTTAATTTCAACACTTTCCAGTTCAGGTATTTAAAAAGTAACTCATGTAAATCTCCTTTAAGCTTTACATGTATGCATCTTTTCAGTGTATGTGTTCGAGAACATTTACAGTAGCCAGTTACAAGTATATTACATAAATTTTTGAGACATGGAGAATGTCCACATAAACATTGCCAGCTTTGCAGTTTGAATATGAACACCACCTTTTATTTTGCTGAGTTTTGTCAGCTTGCTTAGTTGAGAACTTTACCTTTAGGACTTGTTTTGAGGCTTTAAAAGTACATTAGCATTATTAGTATTTTAAGCTAACTGCATGCATTGGTTACTCAAATCATAAGGTTTCACAGTTTTATGTTTTAAAAGATTGCAATCAAATAGATTTAAAGTTCGTCAAAGCTTTTCTGATGGACTGCAATTTGGCTTCAGACTAGCATTAAGTGGTTTTACTGCTTTCTTTCTTGGGAAATAATTATACTTTTATATGCTGAGTTGATAATACACAAAGCAATATTAACTCAAAATACAGATGTTGCATATTTTTTCTGAAAGGTTAAAGCTCAGTGCTTGATTTTTCCCACAATACTTCGGTCTACAAGGACATATGATGCATGTCTCAAGAAGGGCAGCTATGAGATCCCGTGGCAGAAGTCTCCAAAATTATGAACATGTGGGCTGGAAAGTGGCTGTAAATAGAGGCTTTGGACTGCAACTCCCAGCTGCTTGTCAATGCATTATAATTGTTCAGATCGATACATATGTCTATTATATCTCAACCTGCCAATCTTTATATTGCTCTTGATATGAAAAACTCTATTTTTGTTGTTTACTGGACCTCTTATATATATATATTGGTCCGTATTAATTTATGGCAACTGTTAATGCTTCGTTGCTACAGAATCATTCCAGTAATTTGTGAGAAGATGCACGTGTGAAGTGTGCTGTTCAGTATTTACTGGGGAGAAAGGAGTATATTTTTGCCCCTAAATGAGAAGTTTATTTCAACGCATATTGAAAACTGTAGTCCTTCCTCACAAAGATGCATGTAGAATGCGGTCTTTGGGGGGTTTGTTCATTTGTTTTTTAAATATATATTATTAATATTTATACACATTTTCTAGCAGTGTTTTCAACCTCTGGTTGCAGACTATGTCTAATGTGGGGGTCCATGAAATGTTGTCAATACCATAAAACATGGGTTTTGAACCTGTGGTCTGTGGACCGCTGGGGGTCCGCAGACAATGTCTAAGATTTCCAAAGGGGTCCACAATTTCATTTGAAATGTTTTAGGATCCCCAAATAAAAAAAAAAGTTGAAAACCAATGTCCTAAACACTCAAAAATCAGAAGGCAAATAAAAATAATGCAAAATTTATTATTTAAAAAACTCTTGATTTTTAAGACAATATCATGATTTTTGCAACCTGACTCATGGTTTTTAATTGCTTAGGGTGGACAACCATCTGCTAACCATCTAGAACATGGCTGACATATTGAACTGAACTAATACTGAGCTGTCAACCTCTGAAAATCAGGCCCTTTTAGGGTGTTTCAATTTGAGCACCCAGAACTATACCAAAATCATGAAAGAACTCCTCATTGTCTTAGTAATTAACATAACGTTTGTATAGGTCATCAGATGTACCAAATTTATTTTGTATTCAATATGTTATTCTTTCATAGCCAGAACTGAATTTTATTTGTTTTTGAAGTTTTATTTCTTTACTTCCTTTTACGTTAGGAATATCAGATTTTAACTACTATATTTTGGTAGAATGGTTCTAAGGAAGACTAGAGATCAGCAAAGGGAGGGACAAGAGTGTTGGAATCATTAACAGAGAACTTTTCTTGCATGTGTGTTAACAAAAACAAACAAAACCAAGAATTTTGAATAGTCTGATTAAAAATCCCTGACACCGAGTGGTCATTTTCAGTCTCTTATGATATCCTAGTCCCATGAGTTCTCAAATAGTCCAAGGAGTCCTCCAGCAAACAAAGTGGACAAAGCCTGATAGTCATAAAATAAAAATAAGTTGGAAAAAAATCCTCTAAAAGAACAAAAAACCCACAAATATTATACATTGCAAAGAAGTAAAAACCTGCAAAACCACACTTTTTTGTCCTTGACAGGTAAGATTTAAAGTTTACCCATGGGGAGATGAGAGTCTTCATTTTTGGACCTATCGTTTACACCATTCTGACTTGAGATATTCCCAGGGTTCCAGGTGGTCCTGTTGGCTAAGATTATTTGGGTCAGATCCTCATCTGGTGTTAATTGTCATAACATACTAATTGATGATCGGCTCCTTTATATTCAGCCTTATTAGCTTGACTTTTAAAATGAGAGCATCATCCAGAGAATGAACAATTATGTTTATGTTTCAGATCAGGAGCTAGTCAGAATGGATCTATCAACAGGAGAAAGTTGTCAGACTATTAAGTACTCATTAGATGCTCTAATGGCAGACGGACATAGTGCCAAGCTATGAATAATGTCTTCTGGGTAGGAAAAGTATGGGAAGAAATAAGATCCAATGTTGCTGCTTATTATTAACTCATGTTTGGCTTTCCCCTTCCTACGTCACTGCCAACTGAGACTGCTCTTTTAAATGAATAACATCAGTGAAAGTAGAAAAGACCGTTTGGGTCATTGCTCTTAGAAACTCTGTTGCTGCAAGATTTTTCAGAGCTAGACCCTTAAGTGAAAGTAGGTTTTGCAAGGTATGCAGTCTAGACAGAGGTTTGTCCTGGAGTTCAGTGTTGTTTCCATCTGTAACTTTTAGAAAAATGTGAAAACAGTATTCTCAGGCTCTTGGGAGATATGTGATTCCTATTGTGTGAGGGGAGGAAGCATGTCAGTTAACTTAGTAGCTAATAGTCTTTCATTTCATTTCAAAGTTAATGATGTGTGCAGTTCTTCTCTCAGGCTGCTTTAATATTTAGGCAAGATGTTCTGGTCTCTTTTGATTCATAGGGCACAGGACTAGGAGACTTAGGTCCTATTTCTGGCTCTGCTACTGACTTGGGTAAGTCTCTTAAGCCAACAGTTTCAAACCTGGGTGCCTAACAATAGACACCTATATAAGCAGGCTGATATTCAAAGGTGCCAAGCACCCATAGTTCCCATTTATTTCAATGGGAGCTGGGGAAGCTCAAAACCTCCAAAAATCATCCTTTTTGTTGTTGTTGTAGTAGGTGGTACTAAGAGTTAATGACCCAGGATGGTACTTCTGTATTTGTATGAGAGTACCTTCAATGGTAAGTTATTTTTACAGAGTTTTGAAAGGTATTTTAGAGTTTATATCTCAACTATGTACATATTTACTTTTATAGCATGTCACTTGTTAACAACACAAAACATTACATGTAAAGAAAAGGAAGAACCTATATATTTTTGAGAAGCTGATAAAATTGCTAAGTAGTGCACTAAAAGAAACACGTTAAAGACACTAGGAATGGATTGACGATGCAAAAAGCCTAACCTCTTTGTGCACCTTTCCATCACAATCCTTATGTTCAGATGAGTGTAAGTACGGAGGACTGCATAGAGCTAGCACTGCTAGGAGCATTATCTATCCCAGAACGGACAGGGAGGATGTAGGGCAGCAGGATGGATTTGATTTAAATCACTATTCAGGAAGACTCGATTTAATCATGGATTTCAATACGTACATAAAAGTGTATTCTTGTTGGTTGTTATAACTTCAATACATTGTGATGGGTTCGGTCACAGAGATCCCCTTGGGACTGTCACCTGATGTGCTGAAACTATCTCTGAGCCCATTTCCTTTGCCAGCTTCGGACTCCAGAACTGTGTCTTGTTGAGCCAGACATGCTAGCCTGCTGCAATACAGACCCAGGGTCTGAACCACACCCCCAAAGTTGCAGACTTAACTGAAAATGACTCATCAAGTACTCCTGTCTCCAGCACCCAGACACCCAGTTTCCAATGGGATACAAACCCCAAATAAATCTGTTTTACTCTGTATAAAGCGTATACAGGATAAACTCATAAATTGTCCGCTTTCTATAACACTGATAGAGAGATATGCACAGCTGTTTGCTCCTTCAGGTATTAATCACTTACTCTGGCTTGATTAATAAACAAAAGTGATTTTATTACGTATAAAAAGTAGGATTTAAGTGGTTTCAAGTAATAACAGACAGAACAAAGTAAGTTACCAAGCAAAATAAAACAAAACACGCAAGTCTAAGCCTAATACGTTAAGAAACTGAATACAAGTAAATCTCACTCTCTGAGATGTTCCAGTAAGCTTCTTTCATAGACTAGACTCCTTCCTAGTCTGGACCCAATCCTTTCCCCTGGTACAGACCTTGTTAGTTCCAGCTCAGGTGGTAACTTAAGGATTTCTCATGACTGGCCGCCCCTTTGTTCTGTTCCACCCCTTTTTATAGCTTTGGCACAAGGCGGGAATCCTTTGTCTTTCTCTGTGTTCCCACCCCTCCTTCTAAATGGAAAAGCACCAGGTTTAAGATGGATTCCAGTATCATGTGACATGGTCACATGTCCTGTGAGAACCCTAGCCTACATTCTTCCAAGGCTGGCCGGCAAGTACCCCGGAAGGTTTGCAAGTAAACAGCCATTTACAGGTCATTGATTGTGAAGCACCCCTAATGGCTTCCACTTAACATGTTTACATCAGTAGTACAAGTTTTTATCTGAATCTCCTAACTCCAGACATAGAAATAATACATGCAAACATATGGGATGAACACACTCTGTAGATCATAGGCTTTGTAATGATACCTTACAAGAGACCCTTTGCATAAAGCATATTCCAGTTACATCATATTCACATTTATAAACATATTTTTATAAAGCCTGTGGAGTGCAATGTCACATACATATTCTTCACAACTCAGCGATAGATGTAGGTTTCATTTTTAGAAGGTACACACTATACATTTTTAAAGTGATTTATTTTAAAAACTTTTCAGATTAGTATTACAGCTATATAGAAAATGAATGATTGTTTGGTTATTTCATTTACCAAAGGTAATTGAGGCAGGTATATATGAAGTCATTGGGAGGTGAACTATCTCCAATTCAACAGGTTAATAATTAATATGTAGAGGATTTTCTTGCCAACTGTATTAGGAGGAGAACATCACCAAACAGACATTTACATTTTTTTATTTAACTAAAACAGCAATGTTATATATTCTGGATTTCTTTCTTCAACAGCAAACATATAATATTTTAACAAAACAAGCATATGAATTTTTGAATTTAGTTAAACATTCAAGTTTTTTAAAATCAGGTTTGTTTTTGTTAAAATTGTTTTTAATTAAAACAGTTAAATGAAATATGTTTTTAAAAAAACAAAAATTAAATTGACTGTGTCAGCCAAGTCAACATGAGAAACTTAAAATATTGGCTTCTGCAGCTAACTCAGTTGTTTTCACCTTCATTTTCCTTTTTGTTCATAATCTGAAAAAGAAAAACAAGCTTTCCTGCTTTTTCAGGTTCCAAGCAGTTTCTCAATTTGGAATGAATTAGTCCAAAGGAAGAAAATATTCTTTCTACACCGGCTGAAGAAGCTACTGCTGTTAAAAGTGAGATTATCACTTCAACAGTCTCTGAATCCAAGTGCTTAAGTGACTTCCACCAGTTCACTTGTGTGACTTTCTATAAACCATCATCAGCAAACATATATTTCTTGAATGGTTCACCCTTAGCTCTGAACTTTATTATATTTGCCATTATGGAGGGATGATTGCTGGATGTTCATGTCACAGTCAACTCCTCTTCTTCATTAGTTAAGGTTTGACCCTGGTACCAAGTATTGAGAATATTTGCAAGAAAATGAGCTGGAGATAGTGCTTGTCCCATTCCTTTTTTTAATGCTTGTAATTTAACTCTGTCATTGCATATTTCTCTTTTTAAGATCTCACTCAGTTCCTTCCAAATTTCAGCAGCGTCAGCAATAAAACAGCTATTTATTTCCCTGCATTTTGTTCAAGGCTACAGAAATAGGCTTCAGGGTACTCAGCATGAGTTCAACATTTCTCATAAGCCCAATGTTGAGAACTTTGGTTGTGACAGTGCCATCTATTTTTTCACGATTTTGTTCACAAACTATCATGAGATTAGGCAAGTTCTTGGTATAGTGCTCAAAACTGTTCACTACTGAGTTTCATCGCACGTCTTGTGGGAGAGTTAGCTTGGTTCCTCCCATTTTTTTTCAGAGCAGCTACTGCTGAGTGGTTGTTATGGAAGTATTTTCCAATTTCAACAACATTAGCCTTTATTAGAAGTCTTTGGCTAGGAGGTGCATCAAATGAGCACTGCAACCGTATGTTATTAGCTTGGGACTCTCTTCACTCGCTTCTAAATCATTTCTTCTCATCTTGGATTCATTTGCAGCATTGTCTGTGACCAAGCTGCATACTAGACATTTGAATTTTTTTCACAGTTTGTTATAGCTTTTACTGCTATTTCTTGTAAGTATTCTGCTGTGTGTGTATTTCCTGATGTATCAATTGTTTCTGTAAGGAAGACATTCCCTTCTTCTGTTGTCACACAAGCACATACAACAGGATACCTGTGGACATTGCTCCACCCATCAAGACTCAGGTTAACAATTTCACGCTCTAGACCTTTCGCACACTGCTCAGTTTCTCTTTCATACACTTGATCCAGTAATTAGCCTGCGACATGTGCTCTGCTGGGTGGACTGATCCACCAGGTAATTTTTTCATCAATTACCTCTTTTTGTAAGCTGCTGGTTCTTATCACAAAGTTATCTATGGTTGTTTCTGGATGATGGAGATTTTTTTTTCTTTTTGCTACAGATGATATACTGTGGCAATGTGACATACATGATGTGACTGAAACACTATCATTGGCAGATAACTCTAAAACTATAGAAAATGACGGTGACCTTGAAAGTGGATAGTCTTCAGAATCCTGTATGTTGAGGATGGATTCTCCTAAACAAAATAAGTCAATGCCGTTATTTAATTATTATTACTATCCTTCTCATTTAGTATTACTCATTGTATTCACTGACACTCAGTACTACTTTAAAGGTGAAATTGTAAAAGGAAGATCTGTCTATTTCAGCTATTTATTTTTTATCACAACTGCATCTAAAGTGATAGTACCATAGAGTAACAGCTATATTTTTTGCTCAAATATGAGAATTCAAGAATAGTCCAGAAGGAAGACAGGCAGTCCTTAAGAAAGAAGTATGAAATAAAAAAGTTTACCAACCTGAAGATCCTGCGTGTTCAGACATGTTCCTTTCATCATCTTCAACGCAGCTTCCTCCTGAGAAGGAACGCTTCTCATGATGTTGTTTCATTCGGCCAACCAGGCCTTGCATTTCTTTGTTGCACTGTTTGCATTTTGCATGCGTACCTGTCATATCCACAGGTAGGGGAACTTAATTAAAATAGTCCCACACTGGGTCTCTTTTATGGCCTGCTGCCATTATAGGTTTTCCCTTCAAGTGAGAGAATGGTATGGCAGATCTCAAATCAATGAAGGTACACTCAGAAAGACCTCAAAACGTCTGGAATATGCTGCTCAAACAGTTTCACTTTTGTTTCTACTGCCTGTCCCCCCCTTCTCGCATAAATCTCCAGACGTCTTCTACTTGTCCAGATCTATTCCACCCGCAACAATCTTCTATTCATTGAACTTTTTGAAACTTTGCACTTTTAGAGAGTGGTCAGGGATTGACTCTGTGTACACAAATTTGCAGAGGGACAATAGGGTTGAGGTCTGTTATTTCTCACCTCTATATATTATTTATTTCTTTTAAAACATTTTTTCCGTTAACAAGTATGTTATCTCTGGAGACACAAATCCACAGTTTGAGAACTGCAAAACTCATTTACAAAACTTTTCTTAAACATTACTTGAATATATTCTCATACTATAGAATTAGAATTTATAATCCCTATTTCATGATGAGATATCTTTGAGCTATAATGTATCTTAATTAAAACTATCTTGAGATAGGTTTTTCCCTCAAAAAGCATTTTATTAAAAAAAAGATTTAAATTTAAAAAATCTGATTTTTTATTATTTTTTTAATCATTGATTTTTATCCACCCTAGTATTAATCTGAAGTAGTATTTTATTTGTTCTGTCTTAAAAAGTTTTCAAAAATGCACAAAACAATTCAGATTTCCCATGCCATCCACTTACTAGACATGTTTGTTTTGAGAGAGACAATGTAAGTGTGCTGTTGAGCTTGTCTGTTGGAGAATAAGAATTGGTATCCTAGTACTACAAGAATATAAAAATAAAAGACCGCTCCATGTAAATAATAATCAAATTTGTCACTGAATTTTATTGAAACTCAGAAAATAACTCTAATCAAATTGTTGCTGGAAATCAAAAATACTTAAAGAACAATTTATAATTAAGGACCAACTCCAAGAAGCAATCCAATGATTGCAGTGCAGTTTAGTTTGATCTGTAGTTAAAAAACACATGTAGAAGGCAACCAGTTTTTGCTGGTCTCATGGGTAGTCTTTTAAAACTGATTTTGCTGTCGTTAAAGATGCAATATTCATGTCTGATAAATTTATATTTTTATGTGGCACTACAAGTACTAAATATTAAACACTTGGCAAGGTGGCTTCACATATTAAATCATGAAAACAGAATTCTCCATTTTCACATCCAAATGAATATTTTCCAAATGCAATAATGGGAGAGGCATTTTGCCTTTTCTCTATTAGATTAGGTGCTATATAAAGGGTACCACATAAGTAGTGTTGTGAAATGCATATTTTTTATGAGTGTCCTTTGATTACATGTGAAAATGTTTCAGGAAATTTATTCTGTGGAAATGTATCTGTATATCAAATATTCTATTTGAATGGACCTACAACAATCTAGTAAAAGTACCCCTGCCACTGCCCATATTAGCAATCTTTGCTAGCACTGGAATGAAAATTAAACAGATTTCCAGAGGTAAAGTACTAGCGAGAAAATTCTCCCTCAGAAACAAAAGAAAACAAAACACCCCACCAAAACTTTTCTATACAAATCTGGAAAAGTAATTATTTGAACCTTGCAGGAGGATACAAATAGAAAAATTGCTGTTCTTGAGATCTGATATCAAAGAGGTTCTTCCATGGGAAGGATTGTGTTAGACCTTACAGATGAGAAGTTTCAGAGTAGCAGCCGTATTAGTCTGTATTTGCCAAAAGAAAAGGAGTTCTTGTGGCACCTTAGAGACTAGCAAATTTAGTTGAGCATAAGCTTTCGTGAGCTACAGCTCACTTCATTGGGTGAGAAGTTGAGTCCCTTTGCAAGACATGGCCATTTTTCAAACACTCCTAGAACTTTTCTCAGGCTGATTTCTGTCTGAATGGTGCAAGATAATGAACATATGTAGTTGTTTCTCTTTTGAAACTCATTATATATTGCGCTAGTTATTGTCATTCAGGTGACCTTAAACTGGATATGAAGTTGAGGGGAGCTGGCTAAGTGGTATTGTTTATCTTTAAAAAGTCATTTCTTGCAGTAGTTAATGTATAAGGAAACTTTAGGGTCAAAACAAAACAGAAATGGTGGGTAAATCATTGTTCTAAGGTTTCAGAGTAACAGCCGTGTTAGTCTGTATTCGCAAAAAGAAAAGGAGTACTTGTGGCACCTTAGAGACTAACCAATTTATTTGAGCATACGCTTTCGTGAGCTACAGCTCACTTCATCGGATGCATACTGTGGAAACTGCAGAAGACATTATAGACACAGAGACCATGAAACAATACCTCCTCCCACCTCACTCTCCTGCTGGTAATAGCTTATCTAAAGTGAGCAGGAGAGTGGGGTGGGAGGAGGTATTGTTTCATGGTCTCTGTGTCTATAATGTCTTCTGCAGTTTCCACAGTATGCATCCAATGAAGTGAGCTGTAGCTCACGAAAGCTTATGCTCAAATAAATTGGTTAGTCTCTAAGGTGCCACAAGTACTCCTTTTCTTTTTGTTCTAAGGTTGAGGCTGAACCACTATTGCCAACCTGGTCCTCTATGTCTTCACCTGTCCCCTTTAAATTCTTCCTTAAGATACTCTTATGTGACACCTTCTACATCCCAATAATCTCAGCAAAGACTGTCCCCCAAATCACTACTGTACATCCCAATATTCCCCATCAGACTATCCTGTCTGCTAAAATTATTAAGCTGCTGTAAAGCAGCTAGATATGGCTAGTGGAGAATTTCTCCAGTTCAGGTTGGGAAGAATGTGTATCGGGGATGGTCATGGGCAGGATAAGGAGCGAGGAAGAGCTATGTGTGTGTTGTTTTGCCTGTCAGTACTTAGATTGTAAGTTCTGTGAGGACGTGACCTGTCTCTTTAATTGTGTATCAGTCTGCCTCTGGTATTTCTAAGGATCCTATCACCATGATATCTAAGCACTCTATTTAATAGGGTGTCAGGGATCTACAAATAATTACAAGGACTGCATGAGGGCTCAGGGGAACAGATTATTTCCCACCATCTTGTTAGTAGAATGTGAGATACCTACTTCATCATGCTGCTACTAACAAAATACTATGCATTTTTTACTTTTAAAACCAAAAATTTTGTAGGCATACAAAACCTAAGCTTTGTGATACAGAAAAAAACATTTTTTAAAAATGCCAGATACATAGGTATGCAAACACAATTATTAGCAGTTGTTAATATGTCAGATTTTGCATTTGTGGTGTCAGAACAAAAGATTTGTTGTCCAACATACCTTCTTTAGATTTTCCTCAATTAATTTTTGAACTTTGATCATAAAGATCTTGCATGTCATATAAACAAGCTCATATTGACTTTTTTTTTTATCCACAGGATGGTACAAAACAAAAGAGAGAACGGAAGAAGACTGTGTCATTTAGCAGCATGCCGACTGAGAAGAAGATCAGTAGTGCAAGTGACTGTATTAATGCAATGGTTGAAGGCTCTGAGCTCAAAAAGTTTCGGTCCAACTCTAGAGTATATCACCGGTACTTTCTTTTAGATGCAGATATGCAGTCCCTGCGTTGGGAACCTTCAAAGAAGGATTCAGAAAAAGCAAAGATTGATATTAAATCAATCAAAGAAGTGAGAACAGGAAAAAATACAGATATATTCCGCAGCAATGGAATTTATGACCAGATATCAGAAGACTGTGCATTTTCCATTATTTATGGAGATAATTATGAGTCTCTAGATCTCGTTGCTAACTCAGCAGATGTTGCAAACATTTGGGTTACTGGGCTAAGATACCTAATTTCTTATGGAAAACATACACTAGATATGATAGAAAGTAGCCAAGATAATATGCGGACTTCATGGGTTTCACAAATGTTCAGTGAAACTGATGCAGATAATTTTGGACATATAGCCCTGTATAAAGCTGTGCAGTTTATAAAAAAATTAAATCCGGGTTTAAAAACAAGTAAAATTGAGCTGAAGTTCAAAGAGTTACATCGATCCAAGGACAAAACTGGTACTGAAATCACAAAGGAAGAATTTATTGAAGTTTTCCATGAGCTTTGTACCCGACCTGAGATCTACTTCTTATTGGTTCAGTTTTCCAGCAATAAAGAATTCCTAGATACCAAGGACCTTATGATGTTTTTAGAAGCAGAACAGGGAATGGCACATGTCACAGAAGAAATAAGCCTTGAAATTATTCACAAATATGAACCATCAAATGAGGGCCAGGAAAAGGGCTGGCTCTCTATAGATGGTTTTACTAATTATCTTACTTCACCTGACTGTCATATATTTGATCCAGAGCATAAAAAAGTTTGTCAGGATATGAAACAACCTTTATCCCATTATTTCATAAACTCATCTCACAATACATACTTGATAGAGGACCAGTTCCGAGGTCCATCTGATATCACAGGATATATTCGTGCTCTTAAAATGGGTTGCCGAAGTGTTGAATTGGATGTATGGGATGGTCCAGATAATGAGCCTGTAATTTATACAGGACATACAATGACATCACAGATAGTCTTCCGCAGTGTAATTGACATTATTAACAAGTACGCATTTTTTGCTTCAGAATACCCTCTTATTCTGTGTTTAGAAAATCATTGTTCTATTAAGCAGCAGAAAGTAATGGTTCAACACATGAAAATTTTGGGGGACAAGCTACACACACAGTCTCCAAACATAGAAGAGTCTTATCTTCCCTCACCTGACTCACTTAAAGGGAAAATACTAATTAAAGCAAAGAAGCTTTCCTCTAATTGCTCTGGGCAAGAGGGAGATGTTACAGATGAAGATGAAGGAGCAGAAATGTCACAAAGAGTAGGGAAAGAGGGAGCAGAACAACAGAACACTGTGATAGTGAAACGATTTCAGCTTTGCAAAGAGCTTTCCGAATTGGTAAGCATATGTAAATCAGTTCAGTTCAAAGAGTTTCAAGTCTCATTTCAGCTTCAGAAATACTGGGAAGTTTGTTCATTTAATGAAGTGCTTGCTAGCAAATATGCCAATGAATATCCAGGAGATTTTGTAAATTACAACAAACGTTTTCTTGCCAGGGTTTTTCCTAGTCCTATGAGGATTGACTCTAGTAATATGAATCCCCAGGATTTTTGGAAGTGTGGCTGTCAGATAGTAGCCATGAACTTTCAGACACCTGGCCTAATGATGGACCTTAACATTGGTTGGTTTCGACAAAATGGGAATTGTGGCTATGTCCTTCGTCCTGCCATCATGCGAGAGGAAGTATCCTTCTTCAGTGCAAATACAAAAGATACTGTGCCTGGAGTTTCACCTCAACTTCTTCATGTTAAAATTATTAGTGGGCAAAACTTTCCTAAACCCAAAGGGTCAGGTGCCAAAGGTGATGTTGTAGATCCTTATGTATATGTAGAAATTCATGGAATTCCAGCAGACTGTGCAGAAAAAAGGACAAAAACTGTGCATCAGAATGGAGACAATCCAATTTTTGATGAAAGTTTTGAATTTCAAATTAATCTTCCTGAACTAGCCGTCATGCGTTTTGTAGTACTAGATGATGATTACATTGGGGATGAATTTATTGGGCAGTACACTATTCCCTTTGAGTGTTTACAGACAGGCTATAGGCATGTTCCACTGCAATCTTTAACTGGAGAAATTTTAGCACATGCTTTCTTGTTTGTACATGTTGCCATTACTAATCGAAGGGGTGGTGGGAAACCTCATAAACGGGGCCTCTCAGTGAGGAAAGGAAAGAAATCCAGGGAATATGCCTCTATGAGAACATTATGGATTAAGACCATAGATGAAGTATTCAAGAATGCTCTCCAGCCTATACGGGATGCTACGGATTTGAGAGAAAATATGCAGGTACAGTTTTTACGATGAAATTATCAATGTTTTTGCCACAGTTGTACTTTTGCATTATGGTGTGGCTGCAGTGTGTGTTACATAGATACGTAAATGTGAACTGCATTTTATAATAGTATTGATTTATCACGTTTTTATGCTGAATGAATTTAAAAACAGACTCTATTTGAACAGCAACTGGATGATATTAAGATAACTCCTGGTACAAACATATGGTTTGTGCTACAATTCAAGCCTATTAATTGGCCCTATTTCTTGAGAAGGAATATACTAGATATACTGGAGAAAAAGGTAGAGGCTACTTTTCAGCTTCCAGAACTTAAGTAAAAAAGAAGTGCAGGGAGAAAACATTACTAACAATAACAAAACTTGTGAACAGTTTACTGTATATTCAAAGACCCCTCATATCTGAAAGAATTCTCAAGGACCCTGTAAATGGAACATAGCATAATGGCTCCCTCATCTCTTTATGAGGTGAAAAATTTCCTCACATCACTAGCAGATCTTTCAAAGAGATCTTTCCCTTCCCAGGATCCAAAAGAGAACTAGTATTTTACAAACACTTTAAATGGGGATGGAGTTACTCCTTCTCCCCTAAAGGGCGTGTTTCAAAGACTGCAATATCAAATAAATTCAGTATCACAGAATGATAGGAAGTAGTGTAGGCTAAGATGCTGGGTTATGGATCCCACTGTTGGATTGCATCTTTTGGGTGTTGATAAAGATTCCTGGTACAAGAACTGATCTAGGACAGAAGTAGAGAAAAATGTAAAGATTAATATTCTGTTTGATGAAGCTTTTAACTATATAAAAACTACAGTAAAAGTCCTAGCACTAAAAAATAAAATTAAGTATAACCGTATCAAAAAAGTTACCTATTAAATCTTCTTATTTTATATGACTTTAAGGAAAAACTCGTTCAGAGAAACGTGCTTGAGGCTCAATTCCAGATTTTAAAAGGGTGTGTGTTTGTACTGTATATCAGTGCAGATAACTTTTGTTTATGAATAAAGTTATGTTGAAAGTTGTAATAAATGAAAGATTTTAACAGTATTGCAAACTTTAAAGATTATACTTGTTCTTCTGAATTGTATCCAGCAGCTTCCCCATTCCATTCAGTATGATTTATGCCAAAGACATTATTATATGCAAAGATCACAAACAAAATTTGGAGGCATGATTATGACTGGTAAATGAGATTCAGGTTGCAGACTGGATGTGAATCTAATCTGTAATTAAGGAAGGTCTGTTATTCCGTTGTGTACTGTCTAGGAGATTTCTTTTAAGGTGTCTTAATCAAGGATAGCCTGGATCTAAGACTTGAATATACAAAAAGAAGGTGTGCTCGTAACTAGCATGCTATTTTATTTTTCAGAATTGGTGTGTTTTTGAAAAATGTAATTTTATTAGGGTTTTTAGGAGTGCTAGGGAAGGAGTTTTCTTTTATGCATTTCATTCTGTTACTTTGAAAGATGCACTTACATCTTCCCATCTTATTACTAGCATAGCTGGAAATGTCCCCAAGACAAATATAGTTTAGGTGGATGATAAAATAATTTTGATTATTTGAACTGACAGATTTGCATGATGTGTTGCACACTTGTTCTTATGAATTGTGTCCAGTCTCCTACAACTTCCCCATTCCATTCCATAAGCAAAGATTATTAGCAAAATGTGGAGGAATGATTATGACTGGTAAATGAGATTCAGATTGCAGACTAGATATGAATTTAATCTGTAATTAACGAGAGGCTCTAATTCCATTTTGTGTATAGGCTAGGAGATTTTTTTAAAGTGCCTTAAGGAGAAACCTGGATCCTAAGACTTGAATGTACAATAAGAAGGTGTGCTCGTAACTAGTATGCTATTTTATTTTTCAGATTGGTGTGTTTTTGAAAAACGTAATTTTGTAGGGTTTTTTAGGGTCAGTGCATGGGAAGGAATTTCCTTGTATGCATTTCTTTCTGTTACTTTGAAAGATGTACTTACATCTTCCCAATTTATCAGTAGCATACCTGGAAATGTCCCCAAGAGGGATATAGTTTAGGTGAATGATAGAATGCTAATTTTGATTATTTTAACTGACAGATTTGCATAATGTGTCTATAAAAATTTAAATTGTAATATAAATATAATCTCTGCTACACCCTGTATAAACTGTCCTAAAAATAAATGAAAAAATCCCATTAAAATACAGACAATTGCAAAATGTATGTCAGGGAATTTGAAATAGTTTAATTTCTTAATTACATATTAATTTACTACTATAATTGCCATGATATAGCAACTAGAAAGACAGACAACTTCGGGTACCTAGGGATTCTAAATATGAAATAGAAAAGTATTTCATGGAATAAAGTACACATAGGAGTATAGTGAACTACACCAAGATTTTGTTTGAGTAATCATTAGAATCCTTTTATCCATACTAGGCCTTTTTTCTGTAGTCAGCAATATGCATCGTGTTAGTAATACAAAAGCTTGTATCACTATCACAGCTGAGTGTATGATGTCAGTGATTATACTGGATAGGGTATAGAACATCCACTTTGCTTGGCAGTGCAGAAAATCATGAAAGTCAGCGTGGCCTAGTGGGTAAGACATCAAACTGGGAGCCAGAAGACCTGAATTCTGCTCACCGTCCTGCCACTGACTTGCTATGTACCCTTAGACAAGCCACTTAACTTCTCTGGGTCTTAGTTTTCTTTTCTGTAAAATTGCTGTTTGTAATGTTTATCCACATTTGTAAAGTTTGAGATCTATGAATGAAGATCAGTATAAGGCCTGTCTTTTCAGATGTCCTGTTGTTTTATTAAATTCCAATCTAATTATTACAAATAGCCTTGGTTTACTAAACAGTGAAAACAAATTATTTGAAAGGCAAAATTAATAGATTCCAAGGCCAGAAGGAACCATTGTGATCATCTAGTTTGACCTCCTGTGTAGCACAGGCCATAGAACTTCCACAAAATAATTCCTAGAACATATTTTCTTAGAAAAATATCCAATCTTGAGTTAAAAATTGTCAGTATTGGATAATCGATCACAACCCCTAGGTTAAATTGTTCCAATGGCTAATTACTCTCACAATTAAAAATTGATATTAATAGTTGTGTGATGTACCAGTCACTGCACTGGAAATAACTTATGTATACAAATTTATACATAATAGGTTCTTTTTAAAAATAGGTTGAGGTCAACTTGATGTGGATTGTCTGTTAAAAGTGGCCTACGTATTTAAGCCCTGATTCCCATTTACACTAAAACTTTACACCCTTCTGGCAGTATAAAGGGTCTTTCAGAAAGTAAAAATGTCACTCAAGACCTATCTGCTATATGTCATATGCTTTAAAATATGTGCAGAATATCCCAAATGACCAAGATAAGAGGAGCACTTGGAACATTTGATACTTAAACTTACTTATTTTTCTCTTACAGGTCCACAAACTCCAGACTTGCCACAGATCGCCACCTCCCACTTGGTGCAACAACCCTAAATTCACTATGGTGGAGAGCACTCCCATCATGGGAGTTGACAGGAGGCTGGAATCATTTTATAGGATTAAGATAAATGGCTGATGTTTACAATATTTCAATGTTTCTTAAGTTTAAACATATATATTTTATATTCTAGCCTACAAAATACAAAATAAAAATACTATAAACTCTTGGAATATGTACAATATTGGGTTTAACAAGTACTCTTAGAAGGTCATCTAAGTGATAGTGTGACATCACTAGTGGAGTGCAGCGTTCTGGCATCACACCAAGTGGGAGCCAGCAGATCCTCAGCATGTCTGGAGAATGCTGACATACAATAGGTATGTTTAAAGTTACAAATGGACTGACTTGCCCCCTCCACCTTACTAAGTTTATTTGAGACATTCAGCACATAACATTTAAGCAGTTGGATTTAAAAACATTTTAAATACTTTCTGAAACTTTTCAAAAGCTTGTTCAATCAACATGGATTAGTAGTTCATTGTTTTTATATTTATTGACAAATTGAAGTTAATAGTAGCATATTACAACCTCTTTATTCTAAGTAACATTTATTTTCTGTAGCAGGATTTTAAGTCTATTTGAATTTTTAATATCTCTGATAAATAAAATATTGCAAATATCTATGGTACTTTGGAAAACTGCAATTTTTCCAGGACGAAACCATTGATAATTCTACACCATCGCAGGGTTATAACTATTATACAATGAAATATAAGTCTATTAAACTGAATGAATGAGAGATTAAAAAGCATGTTTAACTGTAAAGTAACTTCTTTATTTTCTTTTTAACAGAATGCAGTCGTTTCATTCAAAGAATTATGTGGCCTTTCTCCTGTAGCAAATCTTATGCAGTGTATTCTGGCAGTGTCTACCCGCTTGGTTGGACCTGAGAGTACACCACTGGTACTACTGAATCTCAGTGATCAGTATCCCACTATGGAGATACAAGGGACTGTTCCAGAGGTCTTGAAAAAGATTGTAACTGCGTATGACATAGTGAGTAGTCCTTTGTGGTTTATGTATGCTGCTTGAAAGACTTTCTTTTTATAATATACTGTACCATGCCTGTTTTGAAAGGTCATTCTAATCTATGACTTCCTATTTCATACTTCATTACTTGTGCTTGAAAATTTATTCCCATGAACATTCAGCATCTGACACTGTTTTTATGTGCGGTGAATGTAAAAATTAATACCTCTCACCTCATGCAAATTCACAAGACTTTGTATTAGTGTAAGTAAATATGAAATTTAACTGTTTACGCATTAACTTGTAACTTTTTGCATATTGATAGCTTTTTCACGGGTGCATAGTGATTTGTTACATTACATTTTTGAATTTATAGAGCTGTAGTTCTTTTCACCGTTGATTCAAAGAGTAGAAAATGTTAATGTTTTTAGGAACTGTGATTTTATGAGCAGCGTGATACTGTTGAAATCCTCATTTTTTTTCATATATATATATATGTTGCATCTGTCCTGTACGTCTCATTTATTTTGGCAGTTGTACATTCTATAATCAGCTCTAATTTTCACTTTAGCTGTTCTAAACTTTAGCAAATCTGTAGATGGTGTCTTTAGAAACTAGAAGTATTCAGAAATACATAAAAATATCAAAAGTATACTGCATGGGGAAAGAAAGAACTGTGTAAAAAAAGACTAAAGGATATGAATGCTGTAGCAGAGTGATGAATTATGTAGTTTACATTATGTGTATATATAAGGAGGAAAATCCAACAGTTTAAAACCTCCACCTGATTTCAGTTGCAGAAATATGACATGGGGAAGAGACAATCTGTCACATAGGGTTAGAGCTTTTGATTTTTTTTAAATGAACTCCTCTAAAATTGGAATATGATGATATGTAGATATTCTCTTCCAGGATTTTTCTATTAGTGTTGTGTTTTCAAACAAAACAGCGCAACTGTTTCCCTTTTTAAAAAAATTAGAAAATCGAACCATTAACCTAGGATCTGAAAATATGTATATGGAGTTACATTTTAGAGCTAATTTCCTGGCACAAATAGCTTTGGAATAGTAACCATACCAGACCCTTCATACTTACAGGAGCTCACATGGTATTACTGTTTGTAGAAAGAAAAATTAGTTAACTAGGAGTTCAGGTAGAACTATGGGATCGGTGCACGGCTCAGTGATGTAAACACAGGTGCAGTTTGGTTTAAACGATACCATACTGTGTAATTACTGTAAGATTAGGATATTATAGTACAAAGTGTTCTTAATTGTTGGGATTACAGATAAATCACAGATAAAATGAACCTCTGTTGTTGTCCATGGAAAATGTGTCTAAATGTCTGGTTGTTCTGAGGTTGGTGACAATGGGAGCACAGTTGCTCCTTTCTGGGCATTTCTATACTATCCATAAATTTGGAATATCTGGATTTTTAGAATTAGGATTTTTTTAAATGGTAATTCTCTTAAAGAATTTTCAAAAAAGGGTCATTGTTATGTCTATTCAACCTTAACTCCAGGGTGGTGAAATTATTTGCCTGGGCATTTCAACTGTTCCAAAAAAAAAAAAAAAAAGAATTTCTCAGTGACAAAACTCCCAGAAAACTTTGCAAGTTGCACCAAGATAGACCTTTCCTTCCCAGAGAGTTTCATACCTCCACTTTCTTTCTTTCTCATATTCCTCTTACCATGAGGCTTTGTCTTTCATGTGGCTTTTCCTTTCCTCTTTTAGTCTGTGCATTGTTGGAATATAAAGCGTGCTTTGACTTGATGCATGCTTTATAGAAAACCAGCAGAAATAAAGAATTCATTATGTACATATAAAAGGAGATCATATCTGCAAAGTTGTACACACAAATCATCTCCTTCCCCCAAAAAAGATAAAGGCAACAACACATGCCAGGATCAGCAGGGAAAAAAGTGGAATTTCTAGAGCAAAGCGATTTTGAAGATATGATAAAAAATGAGACACACTTCATTTTTTGGAACCTCTTTATCTTGGAAATCCCTTGTCTAATTTGACAGAAACATTTCAGAAAGTTTTTTATTGTGGGCTGAGAACTAATGGTAAAATTTCACATGGTTACATTTGATTCTAATTGATGTCATGGGATACACAGGCCCTTTTAAGGTTCATAAGCAGATTCCTCCTTCGAGTGCTTGCTCATGTTGATTCCGTTGTCGGTGTGCGCACGCCCATGAGCACAGTCGTCGGGGGGTTTTGCCTTAGCAGTCTCCGTAGGGCCAGCTGTGTCGCCCCCTTGAGTGCTGCACTCATAGATCAGGTGCTGCCGGCCCTACACCCTCTCAGTTCATTTTCACCGCCCGTGGTGGTCAGTCAGAGTGCCTTTCCTTGCTCATCAAGGGCTAGAGGTTTTTCTTATCTCAAACTGTGTGCCTTAAGGCTTTGTATATAGTTATTATTTGTGTTAAGTACCTGTTTATTGTAGTAGTTTGTTAGTAGTTAGGTCCCAGTGGGGACTCTGACTCCGATGGGGCATGTCCCGGTCTTCGGGTTTTAAGCCCTGCAAATCCTGTAACTGGTCTATGCCTGTTAGCGACCCCATGGCAGCTGTCTCAAGTGCTAGAGGGAAGTGCACATTAAAGAGAGGTGCTGGATTTGTAAAAACTTTCAGCCTCGCACGCAGAAGGAGTGGGACATCCGGCTCAGAGCTTTCCTTATGGAGTCTGCTCAGCATCGGTATGAAGTACGCCACCGGGGCACACCCGGCACCACTTTATGTCGCTGGTACCAAAGAAGAGGGCAAAGAAGCACAGCTCCCCACCGCCGTCAGAGAAGGGCCAGTTGACAGTAAGCAAAGAACCTTCCCCAGATCACCCGTCCACCCCAGAGCCCTGCAGTCGGCCCTCTCTAGTTGGGACCGTTAGCGCAGTAAAAGGTCCTCCTCCAATTCCTGCAAGTTGAGACTGGACCAACTTCCCCATTGGCACCAATGCCTTTGAGAGCTCAGGCAATGAAGGAGCAGAAGCCGCCTGTGCTGCCAGTGAATCTAGTGCTGCAGGCTTTGGCTAAGGCTCCCCAAGAGGGCAAGCCAGCCGATGTAGCTCCCCAGGGAGTGGTGGAGCACCGCCGATCCCTTGAGACGATGGCGTGCTCTTCACCTTTGCACTGCTTGACACCAGTGCCATTGTCGAGATTGGCATAGACTCACCGTCAGTCACCGTCCCCACAGTCATGGTCGCCGTCATCTCAACGCGGCTTGCCGAGAGAGAGGCATCAATCCCCCTATTACCGGTGCCGGTCACCATCCTGGAAGTTGTCCTATCACCAATCCCATCTCCTTCCCGCCTCCAAGCTCCTCGGCACTGTCCCCGGTCACCGCACCGTCGGTACCAGTCCCCTCAGGCGGGGCACCAGTCCCTGGTGTCAGTGGCCTCTACGGCCCCTCCATGGTTTCCAGAAGGGGACTCCTCTGGATCTCAGGGCCGCTTCAGCCCATCGCCTCATACCCAGTGACAAGATTGGATGTCCAAGCCAACATTGGTGATACCGGGACAATGGCAGCCAGGCAAGTGGCCAGCGCAGTGGCCATGTTGGAATGCCTGGGGGATTCTGCTCATGGTGATGCCCCCTTCGGTCCACTCGTTGGCCGCTGCCACAGAACAGCAGCCATCGGCAGCAGGCCCGGTACCAGAAGCACACCCGGTGGCTGAGTCTCAGGAAGCTGTGCCTACCCCCAAGCCATCCTCCCCAGCGGAGGAGGAAGACCAGTCTCCCCCTCCACCGTTGCAGTCCTCCTACAAGGCGATCGTGGGACGCTCCAGAGCCGGCCTGCCTGATGATGTTAAAAACCACCAGGCCTTATTTCAGTGATTGTCTGAAAACTTGGGCCTGGAAGTGGAGTTGATGGCTGAACAGGAGGACACCCTGTTCAACGTCCTGTCAGCCTCGACCCCTACCCATGTCGCACTACCGGCATGAAAGGGTCTTCAAAATTGCCAGGGCCATTTGGCAGATGCCCTCCTCCATCCCTCCCACCTCAAACCATGCTGAGAAAAAGTACTTTGTCCCAGCCAAAATTTTGAGTATTATTATACCCAGCTTCCCCCCAGCTTGTTGGTGATCTCCACAGCCAATGAAAAGGAGAGACAGGGGCACTTTAGTTCCACCTCAAGAAATAAGGAGGCCAGGCAACTGGACTTGTTTGGAAGAAAAATTTATTCCACTCTAAGTCTACAGTTTCGGGTGGCGAACCTCTTGGGCCATTATAACTTCAATTTATGGGACACTCTCCATAAGTTTGAGGAGTCCCTCCCACAAGACTGGGTCCAAGAATTTGTCACTCTGGTGCAGGAGGGTACCATGGCAACCTGGTGTGCCCTTCAGATGGCGTGGATATGGCAGTCTTGGCAGCCAGGATGGTGGTGTCCAAGGTGGCGATGAGCTTCTGGCTTCAAACCACTGGACTCTCCCCGGAGATGCAGAACTCCATTCAAGACCTCCCTTTCGATTGGAACAGTCTGTTCTGTGATCATATGGATGCAAGGCTGCATGGAATGAAGGACACCAAAGCCAACCTCTGTTCACTGGGCATTCACACGCCACAGTCAGCGCATAAGCATTTCTGGCCACCCCCACCACCAAGGTCATAGCAGCCTTGTTCTGGGCTTGCTAGAAGAAGGGACAGGGACACTGCATTTAGTTGTCACTGCCCTTCTGTCTCCCACTGTGCAGCCTGCCCAGGCCAACCATTCTGCAGGGCAGAAGCATTTGTTTTGATGGCATGTTTGAGAGTGACACTCCAGCTAATTCCCCAGATCCACTGCTACATTTCCTCAACCACCTTTTCCCCATCACTTTGCCTGGTTGCGGGTTACATGAGGCCATGGGGTCCTGGTCATAATAGCTCGTGTCTATACCCTGCAATTTTTAGCCCCCCCTCCCCACTTCCTCGTCCCTCTTCAGGGACCCTTCTCACAAGCAACTCCTCATTTAGGAGGTCAAGAACCTGCTGCATCTGGGGGCCATGGAGGGGCATGAAAGGAAAGGGGTTCTACTCCTGCTATTTCCTAATCCCGAAAGCAAAAGGGGGCCTCAAAGCCATCATGGACCTGCATCGCCTCAACAAGTCTCTCAAGAAGTTGAAGTTTCTCATGGTCTCCCTGACCGCCATCATCCCATCCCTGGATACGGAACACGGGTACATCGCTCTCAACTTGAAAGACGCTTACTTCCGTATTTCTATATTCCCAGGCCACAGGTGCTTACTCCATTTTATGGTGGGAGGACACCATTTCCAGTTCACGGCACTCTCTTTGGCTCTGAGGATGTTCACAAAGTGCACCTCAGACATCCGGGGGGGTCCACCTGTTTCCGTACCTCAACAACTAGCTCATCAAGGGCAAGTCTCTGGATCAGGTGCAGAGGAGCCTCGACCTGGTGCACTCCACTTGCTGTGACCTGGGCCTGTTGATAAACACAGAAAAGTCCACATTAACACCAGTCCAATGCATAGAGGTCATCTGGGACATTCTTGACTCCACGCGGGCCAGGGCCTTCCTTCCAGAAGAATGTTTTTGGGTCATGGTGGATCTAATCTGCCATTTAAGGAACCACCTGCTCACTACAGCCCACACCTGCCTACATCTGATGGGGCACATGGCCACATGCACGTACGTGTCAGCCATGCTCAACTCCATCTGCGGCCTCTGCAGGTGTGCCTGGACTCTGTCTATATCCCCAATAGGCACTCCCTGGACCAAATGGTTATGGTGATGAGCCATGTCATTTTGTCACTGAATTGGTGGCTAGTTGGTGCTGCAGGGGGTTCCCTTTGCGATACCGTCCCCATTGCTTACCCTGGTCTCCAACGCCACAAATCCGGGCTGGGGAACCCAGCTGGGTGAGCTCAGCACTCAGGGCTGTTGGCTATGGGACAATCTAGCCCTCCTTATCAATGCCTGGCCTGCCAGGTGTTTTTGCCTCACCTGAAAGGCAAGGCAGTGCAGGTCCTGACAGACAATACCGCCACGATGTATTACATCAACAGGCAGGAGGGGGCCCTTTGTCAGGAGGCGCTCAGCCTTTGGGACTTCTGTGTGCAGCATGCCATTCGTCTAATCACCGCCCATTTACCCAGCTCCAAGAATGTCCTAGCAGATCGCCTCAACAAGACCTTCTCGTCTCGCCAGGAGTGGTCTCTCCATCTGGAGGTGGTCAATGTAATCTTCCAAAGGTGGGGAACTCCCCAGGTGAACCCGTTCATGTCCAGGCAGAACAGGAAGAGACACCAGTTTTGCTCCATCCAGGGTCTGGACAAAGGTTCCCTTTCGGACCTCATCCTTTGGTCAGGGGCGCTCATGTATGCCTTTCTGCCGGTGCCATTGATCCACAGGGTCCTGGTGAAAGTCAAGCAGGACAGAGCAAGAATCATCCCCGTGACCCCATCAGTACTGGTTCAGCATGCTGTTGTACCTGTCGACAGCCGCCCCTCTTCAGCTGTTTCTTTAACCAGATCTGCTGTTGCAGTACCCCGACAACCTGCTGCATCTGAACCTGGCGGCGCTGCACCTGACAGCTTGGCTGAGCATGGACAAAAGGGCATGTTTGGCCCATGTTCAGCAAGTTTTACTCGGCAGTAGGAAATCCTTCAACCAGGACAACTTACCTGGCAAAATGGAAAAGATTCCAATATTGGGCCTGGGAGCAGCGCCTTGGGGCCTCACTGGCCTCACTTCAGGACATCCTGGATTAAATGCTGCATCCGAAGCTTCAACAGTTGTCCCTCTCTTCCATCAAAGTCCACCTGGTGGCTATCTCTTTGCTATATCCCCTGGTCCAGGACAGGTTTCTCTTTGCCCATCCCATGACAGCGTGATTCTTGAAAGAGCTGGAGCACTTCTACCCACACGTCCAGGAACTGGTCCCCCCTTGGGACCTGAATCTTGTGCTGTCCAGGCTCACGGGTCATCTCTTCGAACCCTGGGCTTCCTGGTCCCTCCTGCTTCTCTCCTGGAGGGTTTCTTTCTTGGTCGCTATAACATTGACCCATAAGGTGTCGGAGATCAGGGCTCACTTTAGAACTGTCCTATACTGTCTTCAAGGACAAAGGTCAGCTGTGCCCGCACCTGGCATTTCTGATCAAGGTCATGTCCCAGCTAGTTCGAGAAGATGCTGGCTTCAGCAGAGCAGTGCTACAATCTGCAATGCCTTCAACTCTGAGCCCACCTCCAAGGATTCTGCTTGGGAGTCACCTACAATGGTACATGAGCAAGCATTTGAAGAATTAAAAACGGTTACCCACCTTTTCGTAACTCTTGTTCTTCGAGATGTATTGTTCATGCCCATTTCATTACCTGCCTTCCTGCCCCTCCAACTCCCTCTGTTGGAGTTGTCAGCAAGAGGGAACTGAGAGGGCGTAGGGCCGGCAGCGCCTGATATACCAGGGCATGAGCGTGACACTCAACGGGGCAACACAGCTGGCCCTAGGGATACCGCTAAGTCAAACATCTCCAATGACTGCGCACGTGAGCGCATGCACACCTAGAATAGAATCGACACGAACAACCCATCTTGAAGAACAACAGTTATAAAAAGGTGGGTAACCATTTTTGTTGGCAGCCATATTAGTATCCTAGTTTCTGGCAGGGTGTAATGGGAAATAAAGGGGACTATATAAACATTAGCCTTTTCACTAGATGGAGGAGAGACATGAAGGGGATCCAGCCTGTGCTTTATAATTATTTAATGGGGTGGACACCTCAGAGGAGAGTCTGAAACTGACTTTGACACTAGATACATTTTCTTACATTTTGGGGCAAGTTGAAATTAAGATGCTCAGGCAAGGACACTTTCTGTTCACAAATTCCAAGGACATTCTTTTTTTTGTTTTTTGGCCTGCTACTGTTAAGTTAGGAGGTAGTTGTGAAAATTAGGTATATAATGGGAAGACAAATTCAGTCTTAACTTAGAGAGAGACTATCACTCTCCATAATAATAATTTCTTACTTTTTTTACTTTGTGCTAGCATGTGCCTCACAGTCTGTTCAGAATTATGTATTAACAGAGTTGCTCCAATTTGTCATTTACTATCAATGTGAAATCAGGATGATAGCAAATATTACCTTGTGAATGTTTTTCAAACAAACCTTGGTTACCATGGTAAGTGCATAGGCTATCTTTGGTTTACATTGTTTTTTTCATTCTGGAAGTGGCATGTGGTTAATATGGAAATTTCAAAGCACCCACTGTTTCAGGGTCAGTCTATCTCAGATAGATACAGTAATTTAATATTTAATAGTTCTTTGACAGAAATATTTTCTCGGCTGTAAAAACTACAGTAAACATTTACCCTAGCAAAGTGACCAACAGTTATTCAGTAGAATTTGTTTGCACAGTGAGTGACTAGAGGGCTCTATATATTTGCTCAATAAACTATGATAGGATGCAAGTCTTCTTCAATGAAAGAGTTAGTCTGCAATAAAGTAATTACTAAAGAGTACAGTACTACAGGGATAAAACTGGTGAAAAGTCTTTAGTACAATACAGGAACAGTATAGTTATTAAAGAAACACTGAGTCAAGTAAGCATGACTTAATTAGAACATCCCAGGACACTTGTTATTATACATATTCTTAACAAAAAGATACAATGCATAAAAAAGGTTATTCTAGTCAGTCAGCATTCACTACAGTGTCATTGAAATTTTGGGTATGTTTTACTAGGCATTTGAAGTCAGTGGAAAGACATCTGTTATCTTTAGTGGTAGTTGAATTGGATGCTTAATGTGTATTGTGGGTAAAGTGGACATTTAGTAAGGAAATAGAAATGATAAACACAGGAGCTAAAATACTGGTTCCATAGAAGACAGTGGAGATTTTGCCATTGACTTCATTGGGACCAGAATTTTACCCAGGAATTTTAAAAAGGAGGATGTTCCATATTTGTCTATACTATAGTGAGTCAGGGCATGTTTTCAGAATATTAATTTAAAAAGTAATGAGAATAACCTAAGTCTGTTTCCCAGAATACTGAGATGCTTATTTTCCTAGGTTGATGACTCTGCGAAAGACTCCTGAATGTAATCTGTACACTTTATAAAAGCATCAGGATATTTTGGTTAGGGACTGGTAAAGGGGACATTTCATAGTATTTTTTCACCATTTAACAATGTGGGGTTTTTTTCCCCCTCAGGTTCATGAAGTGCAGCTTCCTCTATGTGATACTTCATCATGCACTCGGCTGGTGTCATCACACCCATCACTGAACAGTGTTGCAGACTGAAGCCTGGAGATACGGCAAGTGGTTCTTCCACACCATTGCATTTTTTTCTTAATATCATATACCCTACAGGATAAACAATAGGAATAGTGAAAAAAATTTAAAACTGTGCAATGGCAAGGAAAAGAATACTGATTTTGTCCCCAGTCTGCAGCAATGTGATGAGAGCGATGATATCAGCAAAGTGCATGCTGGGGCATCATACAAAGGAAACCACCTATTACAGAGAACCTGTCTGTCTGGATGAAGACCCTAATCTAACAAGTATTACTGAAACCTGGTTAGATAATATGCTTGACCTGTTTTGACACAGTTGGTATCAGTCAAGTTTTTGGTACAGTATGAGCCTAAGGGGATTGGAGAAGGGGTGGTGTTTCTGTACCATGTAGGTGGTCTCCTAGCCTAAAACTGGATCAGTTGGAGCTGGGGGTGTGAGTTCCAGATCAAGTAGACATATGCATGCTAGCTGTCACCCAGATAGCTCACAGAAAATAGAAATGTAGCCATAGTAGCATGGGCTGATGCCCACGTGCTGCTGCGAGCGGCAGTATAGGCTAGCTGCCCTGGTTATGTATCCAGAGAGTCTGGGCAACTTTGTAGTTGGGATGGCTAGCCCATGCTACTGCTTGCCACTGCCTGTGCTACTGCAGCCACACTATTATTTTTAGGATGTGGTCTCAATAAAACCTCACATAAGTATGTCTACTCGAGCTGGGAATCATACACCCAGCTTCATGTATAGATGTAACCATAGTTTATTCGTTTTGTATGAGAGTCCTAGGGTAGGGTCAAGCTGGGCTAGTCTTGGTTTATTAATTATCTTTCTCCAAACCCAAATCTTTGTCAGTTGACATTAGAGAAAAGGTGTTGAAGACACTATAACTGATGGTGCTCAGTGACTTCAGCATCCATGTGGATGATGAATCCTTAGCATCAGTTCAGGGCTTTATGGCTACCAGGGTGACTATGGGGTTATCAAAGCTCAGTTCATGTAGCTGGTCACATACTTGATCAAGTGTTTGACCTTGAGTCAGTAGTAATGACTATAATGTAATTACGTTTAGTAACCTTTTC
Source organism: Caretta caretta (assembly GCF_965140235.1). Lineage (NCBI taxonomy): Eukaryota > Metazoa > Chordata > Testudines > Cheloniidae > Caretta > Caretta caretta. The sequence goes on along the minus strand of NC_134207.1, from coordinate 204,334,744 downwards.
AGGGGGGAACAACAAAGAAGCCCACCACAGTAGCATTTAACTTCAAAAAGGGGAGGTAGGCAGAAATGAGGGAGCTAGTTAAATTCAAGGAAAACAAGACCATTGCAGAGAAGCTAAATTAATTCTTTCATTGGTCTTCTTCACTGCAAAGGATGTGAGGGAGATTCACACACCTGAGCCATTCTTTTTAGGTGACAAATCTGAGGACCCAGACTGAGGTATCAATAGAGGAGGTTTTGATAAATTAAACAGTAATAAGTCACCAAGACCAGATGGCATTCATCCCAAGAGTTCTGAAGGAAATCAAATATGAAATTTCAGAACTACAAGCTGTGTTATGTAACCTGTCACTTAAATCAGCTTTTCTACTGGATGACTGGGGAATAACATGATGCCAATTTTTAAAAAACGCTGCAGAGGCAATCCTGGAAATTACACGTCAGTAAGCCTAACTTCAGTACCAGGCAAATTGATTGAAACTATAGTAAAGAACAGAATTATCAGACACATCGATGAACACAATTGTTGGGGAAGAGGCGACATGGCTTTTCTAAAGGGAAATCATGCTTCACCAGTCTATTAGAATTCTTTGATGGTGTCAGTAAATGTGGACAAAGTTGATCCAGTGGATATAGTGTACTTGGAATTTCAGAAAGCTTTTGGCCTGTCAAGGGATAAGAGGGAAAGTCCTCTCATAGATCAGTAACTGGTAAAAAGACAGGAAACAAAGGGTAGGACTAAATGGTCAGTTTTCAGAATGTAGAGGATGGTAAATAGCAGTGTCCCATAGTGATCTGTACTGGGAGCAGTGCTGTTAAACATATTCACAAATGATCTTGAGAAAGGGTAAAGAGTGAGGTGGCAAAGTTTGCAGGTGATACAAAATTACTCAAGATAGTGAAGTCCAAAGCTAATTGTAAAGAGTTACAAACAGATCTCACAAAACTAGCTGACCAGGCAACAAAATGGCAGATGAAGTTCAGGGTTGATAAATGCGAAGTAATGCACATTGGAGAAAACAATTCCTGCGATACCTACAAAATGATGGAGTCTAAACTAGCTGTTTCTCAAGAAAGAGATCTTGAAGTCATCATGGATATTTCTCTGAAAACATCCACTCAATGTTCAATGGCAGTCAAAGAAGCTAACAGAATTTAAGGAACCATTAGTAAAGGGACAGATAATAAGACAGTAAATATAATAATGCCACTATATAAATCCATGGTACGTCCACACCTTGAATGCTGGCAGTTCTGGTCACCTCATCTGAAAAAAGCGTTATTAGAAATGGAAAAAGTACAAAGAAGGGCAACAAAAATGTTAGGCGTATGGAATAGCTTCCATATGAGGAGAGATTCAAAAGACTGGGACTGTTCAGCTTAGAGAAGAGACAACTAATGGAGAATATGATTTAGAGGTCGATAAAATCATGAATGGTGTGGAAAAAATAAATAAAGAAGTGTTATTTACCCCTTCACATAACACAAGAACCAGAAATTAATAGGCAGCAGGTTTAAAAGGATCATAGAATCATAGAATATCAGGGTTGGAAGGGACCTCAGGAGGTCATCTAGTCCAACCCCCTGCTCAAAGCAGGACCGATCCCCAATTAAATCATCCACCCAGGGCTTTGTCAAGCCTGACCTTAAAAACTTCTAAGGAAGGAGCTTCCACCACCCCCCTAGGAAACGCATTCCAGTGTTTCACCACCCTCCTAGTGAAAAAGTTTTTCCTAATATCCAACTTAAATCTCCCCCCCTGAAACTTGAGACCATTACTCCTTGTTCTGTCATCTGCTACCACTGAGAACAGTCTAGATTCATCCTCTTTGGAACCCCCTTTCAGGTAGTTGAAAGCAGCTATCAAATCCCCCCTCATTCTTCTCTTCCATAGACTAAACATCCCCAGTTCCCTCAGCCTCTCCTCATAAGTCATGTGTTCCAGTCTCCTAATCATCTTTGTTGCCCTCCGCTGGACTCTTTCCAATTTCTCCACATCCTTCTTGTAGTGTGGGGCCCAAAACTGGACACAGTACTCCAGATGAGGCCTCACCAGTGTTGAGTAGAGGGGAACGATCACGTCCCTCGATCTGCTGGCCCCTTCTTATACATCCCAAAATGCTATTGGCCTTCTTGGCAACAAGGGCACACTGTTGACTCATATTCAGCTTCTCGTCCACTGTAACCCCTAGGTCCTTTTCTGCAGAACTGCTGCCGAGCCATTCAGTCCCTAGTCTGTAGCGGTGCATTGGATTCTTCCGTCCTAAGTGCAGGACTCTGCACTTGTCCTTGTTGAACCTCATCAGATTTCTTTTGGCCCAATCCTCCAATTTGTCTAGGTCCCTCTGTATCCTATCCCTACCCTCCAGCGTATCTACCTCTCCTCCCAGTTTAGTGTCATCTGCAAACTTGCTGAGGGTGCAATCCACACCATCCTCCAGATCATTTATGAAGGTATTGAACAAAACCGGCCCCAGGACCGACCCTTGGGGCACTCTACTTGATACCGGCTGCCAACTAGACACAGAGCCATTGATCACTACCCGTTGAGCCCGACAATCTAGCCCGCTTTCAATCCACTTTATAGTGCATTCATCCAGCCCATACTTCTTTAACTTGCTGGCAAGAATCCTGTGGGAGACTGTGTCAAAAGCTTTGCTAAAGTGAAGGAACAACACGTCCACTGCCTTCCCTTCATCCACAGAACCAGTTATCATAAGGAAGTATTTCTTCACACAACAAACATTCAACTTGTGCAAAAAGAAAAGGAGTACTTGTGGCACCTTAGAGACTAACCAATTTATTTGAGCATGAGCTTTCGTGAGCTACAGCTCACTTCATCGGATGCATACCGTGGAAACTGCAGCAGATATTATATACACACAGAGATTATGAAACAATACCTCCTCCCACCCCACTGTCCTGCTGGTAATAGCTTATCTAAAGTGATCATCAAGTTGGGCCATTTCCAGCACAAATCCAGGTTTTCTCACCCTCCACCCCCCTACACACAAACTCACTCTCCTGCTGGTAATAGCCCATCCAAAGTGACAACTCATTTCACAATGTGCATGATAATCAAGTTGGGCCATTTCCTGCACAAATCCAGGTTCTATTACCCCCCCCCCCACCCCCATACACACACAAACTCACTCTCCTGCTGGTAATAGCTCATCCAAAGTGACCACTCTCCCTACAATGTGCATGGTAATCAAGGTGGGCCATTTCCAGCACAAATCCAGGCTCTCTCACCCGCCCCCTTTCCCCCCCCCCGGGACACACACACACACACACACACAAACTCACTCTCCTGCTGGCAATAGCTCATCCAAACTGACCACTCTCCAAGTTTAAATCCAAGTTTAACCAGAACGTCTGGGGGAGGGGGGTAGGAAAAAACAAGGGGAAATAGGCCTATTTCCCCTTGTTTTTTCCTACCCCCCCCCCAGACGTTCTGGTTAAACTTGGATTTAAACTTGGAGAGTGGTCAGTTTGGATGAGCTATTGCCAGCAGGAGAGTGTGTGTGTGTGTGTGTGTGTGTCGGGGAGGGGGGGGGGAAGGGGGCGGGTGAGAGAGCCTGGATTTGTGCTGGAAATGGCCCACCTTGATTATCATGCACATTGTAGGGAGAGTGGTCACTTTGGATGAGCTATTACCAGCAGGAGAGTGAGTTTGTGTGTGTATGGGGGTGAGGGGGTGAGAGAACCTGGATTTGTGCAGGAAATGGCCCACCTTGATTATCATGCACATTGTGAAGAGAGTTGTCACTTTGGATGGGCTATTACCAGCAGGAGAGTGAGTTTGTGTGTAGGGGGGTGGAGGGTGAGAAAACCTGGATTTGTGCTGGAAATGGCCCAACTTGATGATCACTTTAGATAAGCTATTACCAGCAGGACAGTGGGGTGGGAGGAGGTATTGTTTCATGATCTCTGTGTGTATATAATATCTGCTGCAGTTTCCACAGTATGCATCCGATGAAGTGAGCTGTAGCTCACAAAAGCTCATGCTCAAATAAATTGGTTAGTCTCTAAGGTGCCACAAGTACTCCTTTTCTTTTTGCGAATACAGACTAACACGGCTGTTACTCATTCAACCTGTGGAATTTGTTAATGGGATGTTGCGAAGATGAAAAGTATAAGTGGGTTCAAAAAAAGAATTAGATAAGTTCATGGAGGATAGGTCCATCAGTGGCTATTGGCCAAGATGATCAGAGATGCAACCCCATGCTTGGGTGTCCCTAAACCTCTGATTGCCAGAAACTGGTTGTTACTGGGGCTCCAGGGGGCCACAGTGAGATGCTCAGTTAGGACAAATGACAAAGAATGGGATAGATGATCCCCAAAACTGGTGGGTATTCTAATACTTACATTCACCAAGCCAGCAACAAAACAGCTTTTACAATACCTTACTGGTTACACAGAAGCCAAAACACAGTTTCCTTAAAACAACCCAGCCTATGGGCGTCCTCCCAGACAGCCAAGTCAAAGATAGGATTGCCAACTTTGGTTGGACGAATTCCTGGAGATTTCATCATGTGACGTAATCACCCAAACTGCCCCAGCACCAGCTGGTGCTGCTGGCCCAGGGGCTGCCTGATCTGCTTGGGCAGCCCTGGAGCTAGCCACACGGGCCACTGCAGAAGTCATGGAGGTCAAGGAAAGTCACTGAATCCATGACCTTGTGATAGATACGCAGCCTTATTCATTAAGCAGTCCAAAGACAGTTTACTAGGAACTTCAAAGTGAAATATAGACAGTGAGTTCACACCCAAGTTTCATCTAAATGTTAACATTCCCGTTTGATCTTTGAATTAACAGATATAGTAACAGACAGGAACTATCTGTTTACATGGTTAACATCTACCAAGATACAAGTAAACACATACAATTAACATTACCTCTAATTCTTTAACAATACAAATTTGCATTTCAAAGCTCTAGTCTATCTTACATGGCTATATTAGCTATTTATAAGGAATAGCCCTAATTACAATTTATATACTTCTCTAATGTGTCTTTAAAGGTTGAATTTAGATCAGTTAGCCTGCAAGTTGCCTAACCCTTTCTGGCCCTATGTCACACTGGGTTGGAAGACAGAGAATTACTCAGTTGCCATGTTCTGTTCATTCCCTCTGGCATTGGTCACTGTCAGAAGATAGCATACTGGGCCAGATGGACCATTAGTTCTAGTTACATTCAAGGAAAACAAGACCATTGCAGAGAAGCTAAATTAATTCTTACATTAGTCTTCACTGCAAAGGATCTGAGGGAGATTCACACACCTGAGCCATTCTTTTTAGGTGACAAATCTGAGGACCCAGACTGAGGTGTCAATAGAGGAGGTTTTGATAAATTAAACAGTAATAAGTCACCAAGACCAGATGGCATTCACCCCCAGAGTTGTATGGCCATTCTTATGTTGTTATGACCATCCACCCTAATGAATAATGGCAGCTAGTCTCTCCTGGTGCTTGCAGGGCCATAGCTACACTCCATTTTTAGTACTCTAGCTCAGTCAGGGCTAGCATTGCTATGTCTCTTCAAGTTGGAATTTTCACCTCTGTCTTGAAGTATAGACATACACTGATTTGATTTTCTTGCTGGCTGATTTGAGTCTCTGATTCTGATTACATTGTGGTTAAAATAGAGCAGATTCAAACTGAGCTGTCTGCTTCTGTACAGACAGAGTGGCGTCTTGAGGGTACAAAGGTTAAGACTTCTCTGCTTGAGTTTAGGCCACGAAGGTTCATTAGAGTTACTAGAGCTATTGGGAACTCTTTGTCCCACAAATTATTCTTTGGGCCCAAGCCTTTCCTGGCTGATGAAAGCTAGAGAGGGAAGAACTGGGTCCATTGTTGGTGATTATCAGTGTCTCACTTACAAAGGGCATAGTGCAGGTGTTCCATAAGGAAGCTTTTATGCGACTTCCATTCTAGAGAGCAACCCGTGACACTGAAAATCAGGTTAATATCTAGTATCAAATCTTCAGTTTCTGATTAAAATTGTTAAGGACAAGTCTAAGTACCCCTTATGGGTGGTCACCAATTTGTTTGTAATTGGACCCAGTTTTGGATTCCATGTGCTTCAAAGCCTGCGGGGGCAGGGCAGTGTCCTGTCACTGTTTCCTAATTCTGGGCCTCAGTGAGTATGTGTACATTGCATTGTAAACCTGTGTCTGTGGATTCATTGTTTCCAAGCCCACACTTGAGTGTCCACACTGCATTGTAAAGCTGGGTTTACAGATGCTGGACCCTGGTCTCATAGTCAGGCGAACATCCACATGGAACTATGCAGACCTTCTGAGTTGGATCTGCAGCTTGAGCGTCCACACTACAAAATGGTGAGGCTTGGACCCGAGTCACAGCAGGACTTGGTCTTTGACCCATCCCCCCAGCAGCGTCCTACAACCTGGCACCTCAGTGCTTGCTGACTGATTTGTGCGTGGACAGAAGGGGGGCGTAGTCAGAGCCCAGTTTTAGTGTGCAGTGTAGACGTTCCCTGTCTGGCACCTTCCTGTAGATGTGGACTTTGCAGTCCAACTGCCCTGGGTCCTGAATGGAGTGCCCTGATCTCCCCAGTTCTTCTTTGAGTGCTTGCTCATGTCAATTCCATTCTAGGTGTGTGTGTGCGCCCACGTGCGCAGCTGTTGGAGATTTTTGCCTTAGTAGTACCCGTAGGGCCGCCTGTGGGGCTCTCCGGAGTGCCACGCTCATGCTGTTGTCTATCAGGTGCCGCCAGCGCTACGCCCTCTCAGTTCCTTCTTACCACCCGTGGTGGTCAGTCAAAGTGCCTTTCTTACTGAGCACAAGCTAGTGGTTTCTACCATTCTGAACTTCGCCTCTTAGGACTGTTGTACATGGTTTGCATTTGATAGTGTTAAGTAGTTGTTAAGTAATTATTAAGTGTTAGTTAGTTAGTAGGTAGGGTCCCGTTAGGACTGATGCCCCGGTCTCCCGGGTTTAAGCCCTGCTCAGACTGCAGCAGGCCTATGACCCCCATGAAGCCGCCCTATATGGTCTTCTATAAAGACATGGTCCAGCTGCGTCTGCACCCAGCCTTTCTGCCCGAGGTCATCTCCCAGTTCCATACTGGTCAAGACATTTACTTACCACTCCTTTGTCCAAAGCCTCATGCGACAGATGAGGAGCACTGGCTGCATACCCTGGACGTCAGATGGGTGCTGGTCTTCTACATTGATAGAACAAAGCTGTTCCGTAAGTCAAACCATTTCTTCGTTGCTGTCGCTGACAGGATAAGAGGTTGCCCAATGTCAGCCCAGAGAATCTCGTCTTGGATGATGGCCTGCATCTGCTTTCGCTATGAGCTGGCAAAGGTGACCCCGCTGGCGATCACGACGGCTCATTCGACTAGGGGGTAGGTGTCATCAGCAGCCTTCCTGGTGCAGGTACTGATCCAGGAGATCTGTCGAGCTGCAACCTAGTTGTCCATCCACACGTTCGCGTCACACTACATGCTGACCCAACAGGCTTGAGACGATGCTGGCTTTGGCAGAGCGGTGCTGCAAGCTGCAAGACTGTGAACTCTAAGCCCACCTCCATTGATTCTGCTTGTGAGTCACCTAGAATAGAATCGACATGAGTAAGCACTTGAAGAAGGAAAAACGGTTACCTTCCTTTCATAACTGTTGTTCTTCGAGATATGTTGTTCATGTCCATTCCATTACCTGCCGTCCTGCCCCTCTGTCGGAGCTGTCGGCAAAAAAGAACAGAGAAGGCGTAGGGCTGGTGGCACCTGATGTACCGCGACATGAGCGCGGCACTCTTGAGGGTGCCACAGCCGGCCCTAGAGATACTGCGAAGGCAAAAATCTCCCAACGGCCGCACACGTGGATGCGTGTACACCAAGAATGGAATGGACATAAGCAATACATCTCAAAGAACGACAAATATGAAAGGTAGGTAACTGTTTTTTGCTTATGCATGCTCTCTTCCAGAGTCCTACTTTGTTATGGGTGCTCTGGTTTATAGTTTAACTCTTCAGAGCCACAGGGCAGGTAATGTAAAGAACATGAGGTTTGCACAGGAGTTTCTAAAACCACAGTAACTTTTACTCTCAAAGCATAAAAGCATTATGGAAGCTCTTTAGGTAAAACTCCAAAAATCTACATGCTCTCTCCGAAGTGTGTGCTCACCTTTTCTTGTGAGTCTTTAAGTTCACTCTGTATGTCAGGCAGCTAGAGCCCTTCTGTTGTCTGTCAGTGTTTGGTCAGTGAGAAAGAGGAAGAGCCTGGATAGATCCTGGTCTTAAATATGTTTTGTGTCCCCTCTGTCATGTGACCAACTGATCAACTTCAGCCAGATGGTTAAAGTCCCAGATCCTCTGGAGTCCTACTGAGAAAACCAGTTTACTTTACCCTGGCAACTCTGTGGCAACACCATTGTTAAGACAATCATTGTTAACACGATCAGCTGTTCTGCAGCATGCAGGAGGTGCTGGGGGGGGGGCAAAGGGGAGGAGCAGGGATGGGGCATGCTCAGGGGAGGGTGCGGAACTGGCCACAAAGAGACGGGACAGGGGTGGAGCAGGGGTGGCTGCTTGGGAGAAGGGATGGGGTGGGGACAGGGCCTGGGGCAGAGCAAGGGCGGGTTTAGGGGAAGGGGTCAGGTGGGGGTGGGGCCTGGGGCAGAGGAGTGGTTGAGCACTCCCAGGGCCCGGAGGAAACCAGTGCCTGTGACTGGCTTTGGTAGACAGTCTTTCTTAGGAGTGGATGTGGATCAGGTGTCCATGGACTATTTTTAGCTCTGTCCGCTGACTTTGATAGTATCAATTGCACTACACCTATGCTCGAAAGAAAAATTATAGACAGGCATTTTTGCCTTTTAGCTTTAAGGATAATTTTCCCTTCTGTTGGAAAATATTATATGAACAATCTTTCTCCTTTAAAAGTTTCGATACAGGCACAATATATTTTTCAGTGGGTCATATTTGAGAGGTAGATAATAAAAATAAAAATAAAAAATCTAAATCTGAAATAAACTTTGATAGAAATCACACATTTCCTTAAATTTTAACAGCATTGCACACCGTTTTTCGCCACACAGTTCTCACTGATTTTAGTAGGACCTGTTTGACTAAATTTTATGCAACTGTATGAAAATTCAAGGGTTTTGCCATTTTATATCTTCCATTTTTCCTTTAGATTTCATTTACAATATCAAGCTGATCAGGCAAAATAACATGTTTTAAGGTACAGAATTTTCCATGTATAGTGTGCAGTATTTAAATTAAAAATAGGAATTGTAGGGTTTCCCCTCCTCTGGCTTTGTGTACAGTATGTTCATTTTCACTATCAACTCTATGTGGACTTAGAACCATCTTTATTCAGATAATAACTGGATACACTTTAGTGGTGAAGATTTAAGGGAAAACTCAGATCACTAACTGTAATTTAGTATTATAAATAGCCCTGGCATCGTTTTATACCATTTTTATTTAATACCTACACATTTTGGTTTTAAAAAGTCGTTAAATAGTTACTGATATTACGGTAATTAATCTGTTATAGCAAGAGAAATAAGATCAGAATATTTATGGAAACTACAGTGGACAGCTCCTTGAGGAAGATTTAAGTTTTCATCAGGTGTCACTCCCCACTAGATTTGTAGCATTTCAGTCAAATTGTCATCCAAGGCAGGTTCAGGTTTTTCTACCAAACCTGCAGTCACAAGGGGCACCTGGTTCATGGGAGGACTTTGTCTACCAGGGGCAGGTTCAAAGGCTTGCACGTTGTTTAATGTTCAGTGTCAAATGATGCAGAGTGCAAGTTGCTCTGTCCTGAATGGGAACTCTGCGGTGACTTCTGTGAAGTCAGAGTTTCTCCCCTTTTTTATGCCCTTGAATGTACATCACAGGGTTCTCCTCTCTTCCTTCCATTAGTCCCATTTACAGCGAATGGTTGAATCAAATGGTTAACTTGAACCTGCTCTGTCATCAGTGGTGCAAGTAAAATCCATGTCTTATCGGTAGTGGGGTAGGAGGGGGGAAGGGCACCAGCTCAGGGGAGCATGTGACTTCCCCACGTGACCCTCCATGTGACTCCTCACCACCCAGGCCAGGGCCCCCATGCTCTCCCTGTTCCCTCCCCATATCCATCCCATGTTACCTGGGTGGGGGCTCTGTCCTCCTGTTGCACCAGAGACAGGGCTGGTGCGGGGGGGAGGGGAGTGAGGCTAGGGGCAGGCGGTACAGCCACTGGTGTTCTGCTCCTTTCCCTGCCACCCCTCCCAGTAGGGAAAGGAGTAGAACTCCCAGCCTCACCCCTCTCCTCCGGTATGCCGTAATGGCTATAAATAGCCATAAATAGGTACGGCATACTGGCCTACTTGCACTGCTGTCTGTCATCATCAGCCTGAAAGGTGACACTGTGATGGGCCTATTAATTTTTTCTAAGAAAGGCCATTCTCTCTGCTTCTGTGTGTAGACCTGGGATATTTTCCTTCCCATCCCCCAGTTTATGTCCCGCTTCTTTAATCGCTACCTTTTACTCCACAGTTTTCTTCCATCAACTTCAACTCACAATATGATATCATAGAATAGGCTGGTGTTCATTTATCATGCTTTCCCTGAGAAGCCAAGTGTTTGGTGTCAGTGAAGGAATTTGTGAAGTAAGGAGAAATGGGTATTGAGTTTTAAAAGGAGTTTAATGTCTTTGTATGTAGAGAATGTCTGGTTTGAGATGTGGAATCAGCATCTGCTTGGCTCTGTTTTCCATCCTTAGTCTTTCCTAAATGTTCTGTTCATAATGAACTGAGAGACGCGCAAACTTGTTAGTGCAGAATTTGTGGATTATTATTATCTGGTACTACTGATTGTTTTTACTTTTTTCTTCTTTCATTTTTGCGACACTGCACATATAGGACCATATCGTGTCCTATTTCTCCATCGGGTTTAAGGGTGAATCAGTGCAAAGAGGCCAATTCCTTTATGCTCCTTCACAGCACGGGGGCACAACTGAAGTCCCCCCCTACTCCTCAGAAAGAAGGGTATGCTCCTTTCATAACTCTCCTTTGGAATAAGACATCCCCCCCAACAGGGGTAAGAAGAGACATCGAGAAGGAGGGGTCATGGCCTTGTTTCCCTCACACAGAAGGAGTATGCTGCAAACACCAGTGTGGTGTAGCAGCAGATGTGTTCCATAGTATGCTACTGAGTTCAGTAAGGAATTTTCTTCTGAAGATACCCTCTGCACCACTCCCACTGCAGGGTGGTACCTCAGAGGCACTATGGGGCACAGAATGTTTAATGTAAACTTGTTTTCTGGGGAGAATAGGAATTTTTCCTGGCTTGTAAGTATGGTTTCTACTCTTTACTCTTTTTAGTGAGATACTGAAAACAAGCTTTCCGAATGAATCACTGGCATCAGACAAATTTAGTCTGATCTTTGTCTTTTCCAAGAAGAAGTATTGGTGACAAGTACTTGTTGTACACATAAGGAACATGCAGAAGCTTTGTTTCTTACACTGGCAGTTTGGGACAGCACTTGCAGCAGTAGAAAGATCAATTACACTTCATTATAAATCGACTTTGACTGTCTGGGCCAAATCCCGGCTGATCTATTATGAGGTTATTATTGATTGCTGTCTTGTTTGCAGTTTCTTTTATCAATGTGCTGCCACAAAGCTTGACATTAAAAGCTTTTTTTAATTGGAGGTGTTTATTGCACCAACCACAGTAGCCATAGTAAAAATACATTTTTATTTACATGCATGTAGCTGAGTTTGATAAAATTATTGATGTATATTACTCAGTTATTTATATGTTGATAATTATTTATATATATTACCCATTAATGCCAAAAGAATGACCCAAAGACAGTTGGGTCAGGTGTGCAGTCTCTCAGCTAATTATCTGAAATAGCTGTCTAGAATTAGAATAAATATTGTTTTGTCAGCATAACTAGTGCCAAAGAATATTGAAAAATTTCATATGAAATTAAAGGGATAGAAGAAGAAAAGTAAAAAGCGGGGGGGAGAGGGGAAGAAAGCTACTGTAATTATGCTTTACTGGAGACTTGCTCCTGACTGATATTTTTCCTCTCTGATAGCTAATCCAGGAGTAGTCTTTGGAAAACTTTACTCCTGGTGAAAGCTGTTTACTGGTTCACTAGCTAAGTCTCTTTTGCAATTGTATTTCCGATATATTTGTCAGCTGAAAACTGGAGTGTCTAACTTGCAGATGTTATAAAACCTTGCTATTTAAGGAAAGTGGCAGAAGAGCACAATACTTGAACTTGGCAGAGGTGGGTGTTCCATCTCCCAGCTGTATGATGAGGAGCTCGAAGCCCTTATACCACTGGTTGCAAACCTATGGTTCTTGGCTGCTCACCTCCATTGCCTTACTAAACTAAGGATTTTCTGAAATTCTCCCACTGTTGCTCTTGCATTGTGTACTCTATCAGTGCCAGTAGTGTCTCTTGAAGTTCTTTCCAAATATCAGCAGCATCAAGCAATACAGCAGCAATCTTTCTGCAATTTGTCCAGGGCTATGGAAATAAGTTTCAGTATATTCAGCTTATCTTCTGCATTTCTCTTTAGTCCGATGTTGACTAGTTTGTCTGTGATAGTTCCATCGATTTTTGTCACTGTGCAGGGTGGGGTCCCACTCCTATCTTCTCCTCAGTCTACACAGCCTATTAGCAGAGCTTCAGTTGTTAATCACCAACATGTAGTTTATTTGCATTGGTCTTTCCACCAGTCTTTATTGATCCATATACCACACCACTTACAAAGTCAGTTCCTCTGACGAAAGGAATGAAGAGGAAAGGGATGAGATCTCTCCACCCAGAGATTCTTCTTGGTTCTGGCTCTACTAACCTGCCTTTCTCCCCCAGAACTTCCTTCCTGTGCTGCCTTCCACGCTCTGCATTAATGGACTAAGCTGTTAGTCCTCCCCAGCCCATTCTAATCCACTAATTAAGCACAGTCAGGGCCACATTGGGGGACTTAATTGGTGTTTAAGTGATCAGAGTGCTGGCTCAGCTCTTGATTCCCAGCATTCTGTCACAATCACAATTTTCTTCATAAATTGTCCTCAGAATAGGCTAGTTCTTAATAAATAGCTCAAAAGAGTCAACCAAGAAATTCTGTCATACATCTTGGAGAATTGGTGTGGATCCTCCTGCTTGATTCAGTGAAGCTGAAGTTTCTGGCAATTTCAACAATATTTTTCCTTTATTCCTGAGTTGTACTTAAGTCTTTGGCTAAAAGATGCATGAAATCAGAACTGCATCCACATGTTATAAGTTTCAGGTTCCTTTAATTAACTTCTTCTAGATTTCTTCTCATCTTTACTACATTTGCAACATTTCTGTGTCAGAGCTGTGCACTTGACACTTCAATTTTGTTCAGTTAGAGCTTTTACTGCTGCTACAAGTATGCTGCTGTGTGGGCACTTCCTGATGTGTTAATAGTTTCTGTAAAATAAACAAGCCCAGCTTCTGTTGTCACACCAGCACGCGTTACTGGATTGTGCACATCACTCCATCTGTCAAGACTCAGATTAACAAATTTCCTGTCAGTGTTTTTTGTATACTGTTCAGCTTTCTTCTCAGACACTATGTTCAGCAAACTTCCAGAAAAGTCTGCTCTGCCAGGTGCAATGTAGCCTGGTCGTAACAATTGAACCATGTCAATGTGATGTTTGTTCTGAACAAGACGAAAGGGAGAATTTGTTGCCTAAATAAACTGAGGAATCTTTTAATCTCTGGAGTGTTGCTGGAATTTGCTGGTTCTGATTTTGAACTCATCCTTGGTTTTACTGGATGATGAAGAAAGTCGTTTTTTTGAGGCGGGGAGGGGGGTTGATACAGGTAATTTACTGTCGGACATACGTTAAGTTCCAGCACTACTGGCAGTATCAGCAGATAACTCTGAAGTTGTAGACATTGCAGATAATGGACCTCTCATGATGGACCCTGAAACAAAATGGTAAAAAAGTCATTCCCCCCAGGGCCGGGAGGAAGATAAGAAGTGACCCAGGGAGGGCAGCCTTGGTTGCCCCTATTTAAAACAACGTGGATTGGGCCATACCTACTGGCATCATATCTAATGGTGCCGGTGCAGGCCACATATCGGGGCTTGGATGCTGAGTCTGCCCAGGACTACACCCAGGTGAGAGCAGCCATCTTAGACTACTTTGACATCATGGTGGAGACCTGCCAGAGGTTCCAGGGGAAGAGGTACCCTCTGGGAGCCTGACTCCATGTCATCGCCCAGAAACTGAGACCTGTGTTGGAGGTGGCTAAAGCCAGAAACTGGGACCGGAGTAGAGGTGAGGTGACTGAACTCATTCTTGTGCATCAGTTTGCCCCTTGCTGGAGACCTCATGGCACTGCCACACCCCACACGATAAAGGGGTAGTGGAGAGGGTCCTCCAAGCTGCCTAGCTTGGCTGTGGGACACAGCCAATCAGGGCCTAGCAGACTAGATTAAGAAGAGCTGCAGGGCCAGAGGGATTTCAGTTCCTTGCTGGAGGTGAAGGAGTGTGGGTGGTATGTGCTGGCTGGCAGAGCTACAGAACCCTGGACAGGGCAGTGCTGCCAGAAGCTGAGGAAAGTGAGAAGGAGCCCCGAGCTGGTTGCTGGTACTCCATTAGGACAAGGCCCCAAGGTAAGGGTGAAAATGGAGCGGGGCCACAGGGAAGTGGCCCAGGGAATTAGAGAAGATGTGTGACATAGTTAAAGGGACACAGCAGACAGCTGCGATCTACAGGGTCCCTGAGCTGGAACCCGGAGTAGTGGGTGGGCCCAGGTTCCCCCCACCCTCTATTAGCCACCTGGGGGAAGTGGCCTGGACATTGAAGCACCCCAAAGGGGGAACTGAACTATAGTGGCACAACTGGAGATCTGTAGCCAGGAAGTCTCAAGAGGGCGAAGACATTGTCTCCAGGGAGGGAGCCCTGGGGCACCTGCTTTATGCCAGAGCAGCGACATCTGAGAGAGAGTGTGCAGGTCCGTGCCCTAGGCCAAGGGGGTGCTCACGAGAAATGAGTGCACCGTGTTACAAGCCTCATGAAAGCGTTCCCGACAGTGTTCTACTCCCAACCCAGAAGGACCTATCACACGTACCGCCACATCCAGACAGAACCAGGACTATTCCTCCGGGAGAATCCCCGGCCACTTCCCAGGAACATATGTGAAGAAATCCCGACCATTTTGGAGATTGGGGTCATTGAAGAATCCCGAAGCAAGTGGCGAAGCCCCATCATTTTAGTCCCAAAGCTGGATGGCACTGTCTGATTTTGCATCGACTTCAATGCTTCAATGCTATCTCCAGATATGACACTTACCCCACATCCCACATGGATAAACTAGTAGACTATGCGAGTCTCAGTATATCACCACATTAGACTTAACGAAGGGGTACTGACAAATCCCACTCACTCCTTACTCATGAGAAAAAAACACCTTTGCCACTCGCTTTGGCCTCTATCAATTCTGAACTATGCCCTTCGGATTCCACGGGGCACCCGTGACATTCCAACACCTCACATACCAGGTTCTGCAGCCACATAACTTGTATGCAGCAGCCTATTTAGATGATGTCATCCTCTACAGCTGAACCTGGGAAGAATATCTGGCACAAATTGCTACCATGCTTCGGTCTCTATAGCAGGCTCAACTAACAGCGAACCCCAAAAAGTGTAAGATAGGGAAAGAAGCCACCTACCTCGGATACCCTTTTAGGAAAGGCCAGGTCTGGACTTTTATAGATAAAGTCCAGGCCATCAAAGCAGCCTCCCAAACAGCCACAAAGAAACAGATTTGGAATTTTTTGGGACGACTACTACTACTGCCAGTTTGTTTCGAGGTTTTCAGTAATAGCACACCTCTCACAGATCTAGTCATAAACAACAGTTCCAAAAGATACACTGGACCGAGGCCTGTGAAAAGACCTTTCAAGAATTGAAAGAACTCCTACGTAAAGAACTGGTCCTATTCAGTCCGGACTTCTCCAAATAATTCATTTTGCAGACCAGAAAGTCAATGTGGGATGTGGGACTGAGCACCATCTCATCTCAAGAAATAAAGGGGGAGGAACACACCGAGCTCTATTTGAGCCATGGACTGTTTCCACGAGAATGCGCCAACTCTGTCATAGAGAAGGAGGACCTGGCAGTAAAATGAGCCATGGAGTCACTCCAATATTATCTCCTGGGAAACCCATTCAAGCTTATCACTGACTATACACCTTTAGGATGGTTAAATACCATGAAGAACACAAACCTCTGACTTATGTGTTGGTATCTGTCCCTCCATCCCTGTGCATTCCAAATTCAGCATCAGACAAGCAAAGCCCACCAGAATGGGCAGAACAATCTGATGGTCTCAGGTCCCCTGGCTCCATTTTGAGGGGGAGTGTGTGTGATAGGGTGTACATACGGGGCAACAAGGGGTTAAAGAATTATTTTGGGCCCAGCCAGCACCGCCCCACCACATCTGCAACAAATGCTCCTTCTGGTAGAGGAATTAAAAGACACAGAAATAGCTCATTAGGTAGCAGATCTGGAAGAGAGCAGACTTGAAACCTGTGGCTCCAGCAGCACAGAGCAGAGGGAAGGCCGAAATCTCTAGGATAACTGCCCCAAAGGGCCCTCCCTGAGAGAAAGGGAGAACCCACCCCAGAAACAATTAGAGAGAGGAGCATTCCCCTCTCCCCCTCATATGGACCTTGGACATTGGTAATCCCTTTTTACTTTCTTGGTATGGACTATGCCAGCCCGGGAAAGCCTTGGACTGAGCTGGCCCAGGGCCGGGAGAAAAATAGGAAGTGGGCCAGGGAGGACAGCCTTAGTTTCCAGATCACTGGTAGCCCCAAAGGGCCGTGGGTTGGAGCCTGGTGGAGTGGGAGCGCCCAGGCTCCCCTACCAACACCTCCCTGACAGTCATGGGCCATAGCCCTAACCACTAAGTCACACTTCCCGACCATCCCCTGAGTGAGGAGAGTTACAAAATGATATACTGGTAATTTATTTCAAACCCAGTTTTATAGGGAAGATTATTATTATTAGAATGATCTAAATCTTTTTAAATCCTTATCTCTAACAACATGGTAAAGAGTTTGATTTTTTTATGTTAAAATTCATAAATGCCAAATTAAATTTCTTTAAACAGGAAATCTTCACTTAAGATATTTTGATTATATTGAGCAATTAAAAAATCATTTCAGAAATCCAGAAGTAACAGAAAAAAATTAATTCATAAAGCCTCCCACAACAAACTAACATACCAATTATATTTTGAACAGAAATATTTTGAAATTCATAAGTAAGAGTAATCCACCCCAAACACAAATTTATGACAATAATTGAAGATATCATTTACTAGCATAGCAATACATGGTAAGCAGTCCTTAAGATTGGTTCATAATACATTTACTAACTGGTTGACCCAGATAATTCAGAAATGTCCATGTTGTCATCTTCAAAGTCATTGCTTTCTGATAAGCATTTTTCATAATGTTGTTTCATTCTGATAGCCAGGCCTTGTATCTCTTTATTATTCACATTTGTTCCATTCTTCACATTTGGTGCACGTTTCTTTTTTACCTAGAAGTACAGGACTTTCTTGAAAATATTCCCAGATAGGGTGGTATTTGTGACCTGCACCTAAGGCAGTTATTTCCTCCAGTTCCCAGTCGTTGACAA
Organism: Caretta caretta; assembly: GCF_965140235.1. NCBI lineage: Eukaryota > Metazoa > Chordata > Testudines > Cheloniidae > Caretta > Caretta caretta. The sequence continues at coordinate 204,317,081 of NC_134207.1, read as the reverse complement.
TACTAGAGGCTGCACTCTGAAGAATATTCCCCCTTCTTCCCAGAGTGTGCTGCTTGGACATCAGTGTTGCTCCTTGCTGGTTGCACACACAGGTCCTTCTCCCTTGTTACATAACTCCTCTGCCCCATCCCCACCCTACCCCCAGAAGAACAAAAGAACTAACAACAATCCAAGACTTTTGCTTTTGTAACTCATGTGCCTTTGCACTGCAGTCTTTTATTTGTTTAGAGAGAGAGAGGGAGGTATTGGAGAAACTAATGGATTTCTGTTTGTTTGTATCTCAGTCTGTGTAAACATGCAAGGAGACTGAGCAAGGCCATTCATGAAGTGCCCAGAATCACCCAGAAGCAAGGGCTGATAGTTACTGGACCTATCAGTGTTTTTCTATGAGCTAGAGAGTTTTTCCTTGTGGATGGAGTCATAAATATTAATAATTTGAGAACTGAACCAATCAGAGTTCAGGTCGGGAGAACCTATAAAATAGGAGTATGAGATCACCCAGATGGGCTCAGTGGATGATCCTAATGATAAATGATAATGTCTCCTGGAGTCAGAGGCGAAATCTCAACGCCTGTGATGACTTTTGCACCTAGTAGCACAGCCCCTGGTTCCCCCACATGATAAGCCCTTAATACAGTACGTGACCTATTATGCTTGATCTCAAAAGTTACATGTTTTTCTCCTTATTCTTTCTTCATGTAGAAAAGCAGCCTTTAACTTTCTTTATATAGAAAAGCAGTCTTCAACATATTTGTTTTATTTAACTGCTTAAGAGATTGTGATAAGTTTAGGGCCATCCCTTAACATAGTTTGTATTAAAATTGGATTTCATTTTAAACTGGTCTATTTTTAAAAAGAAAAACTTCTTGTAATTTAAAGAACAAAATAAAACAATCTATTTAAATAAAAAATCAGCATTTCTCCCTGTAAAATCATTTATTTTTATCCACCTTGCATAGGGAGGCCTGTGACATTCTTCGTTAAAACTTACTTGAGATAAATAATATTGCGCAGTCCTGACCTTATATTTTCATGAAGTCATCATTTTGGCTTGGATACAAAAGAATTTGGTACATCAGATCAGTCTGGAAGATGAACAGTTCAGCAACCATATACATGTACTGCACTTTACTGAAGGGATGAGTGTGTATACTCTGAGGAGTGCAGGGGAGTAGTAAGTAAAAAAAAAAAAAGATGACATGAGCCTTTCTTAAGATATCTTATTCTGGAAGTGTTATGTACTATTCCCAAAATCCTTGTTAGGGGCTTGATCCTACTCCTATTGAAGGTTGAAGGACTGGCCCCTATATTTTTATTCTGTTAACATATCTATGTGGCCATTGTTTCATAGCAGCTGAAATCCATGTTGAGAATGTCAGCACTGCCACACAACCATCCCATAATTGCTTCTCAGACTGGACCTATCACATTCAGATCCAGCATCTTCTGGGAACACTGAGTGAAACTTGATGTGTGCAAGAACTTTGCAGTAATGTCCCTTTCATAATGATCCTGTGATGCAGTGCTTATTCATTCTGAAAAACGTTCTATCTAATTTTTGTCTATGTGAGATTTCTGTTGCAATATACTCTGATGGAAGAAGATGGCAGGAGTGGAAAATGATTGGAATGTTCAGCTCTCTGTTTGGGGCAGGAAGGAAGACTGCCTCTGTGCCTCAGTGCTTGCTTCCCGTCTTGTACCCTAGCAACGTTTGGAAATAATTGTTAGTTTTGGTATACCCAGGTTTTCTCCTAGACATGTATTACCTTAGTTACTTCTGTAGCATGTTAACCAGAACCAGTCAGTCAAACAATTGTTAGAGAATGTTATGACCAAGGTTTGACTCAGAACAGAAGCTACAAAAAAATTGTTGTTTTGGAATGTCTGAGTCTCATAGCAGACTCAACCTTCCAATATGAAACGGTTGGCCAGACTGGAGCTCATGTGTCATTTCTACATCTACCCACTTTTTCCACTTCTGTCTGCTCAAGCAAGAGACGGTATTGTTGGTCCTCAGCTCATTAAATTAGCTGTTGTCTGAACTAACCTAATGAACTGAACCTATGTTCTTTCTAAAATGTAGGCAAATAAAAGGGAGCAACATATTTGCACACAATTTTGTGCCTGAACCTGCCCCCACTGAGCTCAGTTAAAAACTTCTGTTGATGTCAGTGAGAGCAGGATTGGTCCTATAACTCCCACTGAAATAAATGGGAGCAGAATTGACCCTTAACCTATCCATAGCAAAAATTAACAACTTGGCTTAATTACATTAGGTTTTCTTTAAATATAGCCAGTGCATGTGTTTTCAAAGAAGGCTGAAGACTAGAAACAAGCCATTATCGCCCTCGAAGGAGATATTTTAGACTAAAGTCAGTTTCATATCAGAATAATTTTTAATGACCTACAAAAGCAGTTTCACAAGTTTTCTTCACGCTTTGTGAATACATTTACTGAAAGATCTGGCAGTTTTCAGGCCAATCTAATTTTTCAAGTCAAAGTTACTAAGTACTTTAAATAGGGCTTTGTAGTAGAATCTGATTGCAACTTTTACCTCTCCGTGTTACATGAGTACTTATGCAACTTTTTTGTTAAATTCCTTTCCAGCTATGAAATTAAACTAATTTACCTCATCTACTTTGCTGATCCAGTATATAAATAAAAAGAGCATATTGATTTAAGAATTTCTATTTATCTTTGACTTGCCTCCTTTCTTTGACTCCTTGACATCATTGCATTGCCTCAAAGTCTAAGGAGCAGTTTTATCATGCTTCTGAGACTTGTTTCCCAGTTCTCTTGAAAGAGATTATTAAGCTGTTTCTAAATATTAGTGAGTCTGATCTGCATATATAAATTTGTTCTTGAAGGGAAGCAGAACACAGACAGATTTTCTGAGTGTAAGACATAGCTGAGTTTGGGCCAGAATTAAAATGATGTAGGTATTATGAGAGTAATGTTGCTTAAATATAAACATATGGCAGTAAGCTAATATATTATAACACCAATATTTCTCAAAGCTGTTCCAGAACAAAACATTTTGAATGGGCAACACAATTTCTCTCTGTTGTGACATAATTACAGTCTGTTGCATGTTTGAGCTCTGTCACAGAAGGGATTCTAGAGTGAAAGAATTGTTGATAACAGGAGAGAGAGCTTAAAAGTTTGAAAGCCATCCATGCAAGACAAGTCCACATTTTAGCTATCTTTGCTGTACCAGTATTATAGGCAGCAACAGATACAATTGTAGATTGATTTTTCTTTTTAATTTGTTAAGAAGGAATCTTTTTACTAGTTATTACCCATAGTGAGCTTTGGCATTTTCCATTGTTATCAGTGAGAACAGTATTGGGGGCCATAACGCCTACTAAAATAAATGGGAGCAAAATTGGGCTCAATCCTTGTTCCAAAGACACTCAGTCTAAAAATAGACAAAAGGTGCCATATCAAAGTAGAGTGATGAGATAGTGATTGGCCATGTCTTGGTAATACAATGCTACATTAAAATGATGCTGTTTTTCTCCTTAAGCTTGCTGTTGCCAGTCAACAAGTTTCCTATAAGCATCAGGGCAGACGTGTCTCTTCAGAGGGATTTGAACATTGCAAGGTAGTGGTGTTGCTGATGAGCTCAGGAAGGGGTTCTCTGCATTGGATCTGGTATGAAGACAGTATAGAGACAGTTGTGGGAGAAGCAGACAAACGTTGTATAGAGGGAGGAAAGGGGAACAAAATAAGGGTAGCGTTATGGAATCATAGAATCATAGAATATAAGGGTTGGAAGGGACCCCAGAAGGTCATCTAGTCCAACCCCCTGCTCGAAGCAGGACCAATTCCCAGTTAAATCATCCCAGCCAGGGCTTTGTCAAGCCTGACCTTAAAAACCTCTAAGGAAGGAGATTCTACCACCTCCCTAGGTAACGCATTCCAGTGTTTCACCACCCTCTTAGTGAAAAAGTTTTTCCTAATATCCAATCTAAACCTCCCCCACTGCAACTTGAGACCATTACTCCTCGTTCTGTCATCTGATACCATTGAGAACAGTCTAGAGCCATCCTCTTTGGAACCCCCTTTCAGGTAGTTGAAAGCAGCTATCAAATCCCCCCTCATTCTTCTCTTCTGCAGGCTAAACAATCCCAGCTCCCTCAGCCTCTCCTCATAACTCATGTGTTCCAGACCCCTAATCATTTTTGTTGCCCTTCGCTGGACTCTCTCCAATTTATCCACATCCTTCTTGAAGTGTGGGGCCCAAAACTGGACACAGTACTCCAGATGAGGCCTCACCAATGTCGAATAGAGGGGAACGATCACATCCCTCGATCTGCTCGCTATGCCCCTACTTATACATCCCAAAATGCCATTGGCCTTCTTGGCAACAAAGGCACACTGCTGACTCATATCCAGCTTCTCGTCCACTGTCACCCCTAGGTCCTTTTCTGCAGAACTGCTGCCTAGCCATTCGGTCCCTAGTCTGTAACGGTGCATTGGGTTCTTCCGTCCTAAGTGCAGGACTCTGCACTTATCCTTATTGAACCTCATCACATTTCTTTTGGCCCAATCCTCCAATTTGTCTAGGTCCTTCTGTATCCTATCCCTCCCCTCCAGCGTATCTACCACTCCTCCCAGTTTAGTATCATCCGCAAATTTGCTGAGAGTGCAATCCACACCATCCTCCAGATCATTTATGAAGATATTGAACAAAACCGGCCCCAGGACCGACCCTTGGGGCACTCCACTTGATACCGGCTGCCAACTAGACATGGAACCATTGATAACTACCCGTTGAGCCCGACAATCTAGCCAGCTTTCTACCCACCTTGTAGTGCATTCATCCAGCCCATACTTCCTTAACTTGCTGACAAGAATACTGTGGGAGACCGTGTCAAAAGCTTTGCTAAAGTCAAGAAACAATACATCCACTGCTTTCCCTTCATCCACAGAACCAGTAATCTCATCATAGAAGGCGATTAGATTAGTCAGGCATGACCTTCCCTTGGTGAATCCATGCTGGCTGTTCCTGATCACTTTCCTCTCATGCAAGTGCTTCAGGATTGATTCTTTGAGGACCTGCTCCATGATTTTTCCAGGGACTGAAGTGAGGCTGACTGGCCTGTAGTTCCCAGGATCCTCCTTCTTCCCTTTTTTAAAGATTGGCACTACATTAGCCTTTTTCCAGTCATCCGGGACTTCCCCGGTTCGCCACGAGTTTTCAAAGATAATGGCCAATGGCTCTGCAATCACAGCCGCCAGTTCCTTCAGCATTCTCGGATGCAACTCGTCCGGCCCCATGGACTTGTGCACGTCCAGCTTTTCTAAATAGTCCCTAACCACCTCTATCTCCACAGAGGGCTGGCCATCTCTTCCCCATTTTGTGATGCCCAGCGTAGCAGTCTGGGAGCTGACCTTGTTAGTGAAAACAGAGGCAAAAAAAGCATTGAGTACATTAGCTTTTTCCACATCCTCTGTCACTAGTTTGCCTCCCTCATTCAGTAAGGGGCCCACACATTCCTTGGCTTTCTTCTTGTTGCCAACATACCTGAAGAAACCCTTCTTGTTACTCTTGACATCTCTGGCTAGCTGCAGCTCCAGGTGCGATTTGGCCCTCCTGATAACATTCCTACATGCCCGAGCAATATTTTTATACTCTTCCCTGGTCATATGTCCAACCTTCCACTTCTTGTAAGCTTCTTTTTTATGTTTAAGATCCGCTAAGATTTCACCATTAAGCCAAGCTGGTCGCCTGCCATATTTACTATTCTTTCGACTCATTGGGATGGTTTGTCCCTGTGACCTCAACAGGGATTCCTTGAAATACAGCCAGCTCTCCTGGACTCCTTTCCCCTTCAAGTTAGTCCCCCAGGGGATCCTGGCCATCCGTTCCCTGAGGGAGTCGAAGTCTGCTTTCCTGAAGTCCAGGGTCCGTATCGTGCTGCTTACCTTTCTTCCCTGTGTCAGGATCCTGAACTCAACCAGTTATATAGAAGTTATATATGGAGTTATATAGAAGACAGTGACAAGAAACTTGACCTTGATGCAGTGGGAGATAGTGTCGGGATTCAAAGACAGGGTGACATGGATAAAAAATTAAGCAAAGAAGATAGTCATTAGTGGGTGAGTTTTGTAATGTCTGGAGCGGGGGTCATGTGGGCATTTGGGTGGCGTACATTGATAAAGATGGGAAATGATGAGGAACTGAACTTATGACCATAATGAGGAGTTAAAAACCATTTGATACTAAACACTGATGGCTGAGAAGTTTAGAATGTAGGATTTGTTGTTGGTACAAAACTAAGATGTTGCTTGTCTTACATTGAGGTAGATTTTCAAAGAGATGAATGGATTTTTAGTTACATGACATCTCTTGTCTTAAAAACTTAAACTTAAAAACTTACCAATTTTGCCTTACATAAGTATATATGGTTACTTTCGTATCTGCAGTATTCCCTTTTACTTCCTCTTATATACTACACAGAATACCTGGAATTCAGTAAATATGTATGTAAGTTATTTAAACCATTATCTAAGGCAACTGGTAGGTTTTTATGAGTAATCATCTTATTAACTCAAACTGCTCCTAACAGAACACTTGCCCTATTCCGTTCACATTAAAATGCTCTTTAGGAAAAACCCCATATGTGCTTTTAATTGGACTGTACAGCTGTAAATTAGATTGTCACTTGTTGTTGTATATTGGCATTCTGATTAAAACAGTATCCACACATTCTCAGGGAATCATTTCCAAGGTAATTTTCATTTTTCAAATCGACAGGATTCTCCTCATAGGGAGCGGTGCAGTCTTGTTTCAGCTAGTTAGTAAAATAACATGTTCTGGTATTGCAAGGCTATTTGTGATTTAAATCAGCTCTGTCTTGGTTCCTAGTGTTCAAGCCCATTACAGAAGCAAACAAACACACACTTCATGACATGCATGTTGAAACAACTGGCAAATTCCTTGTCTTTCAAGGACATCTATAGAGCAGATAAATTGTAATTTCTAACTGTTGCTGAAAACATATCACTAGTGATGAACACCATGAAACAAAATACTCTCACAGCTTTCTCAGGACAAATTGGGAATAAACAGCTTGCAGTGATTCTCAGAAAGGCTGTTTGGGATGACATACAATATTTGGGGTGTTACAGCTTTCTCTTAGTTAAAGTATGACTCTCTCTTTAAAATGTTAGCATCTTCAGTATACAGTACTTAATTATCTAGTAATCAGTTTAATTTTATTTATCCAGCAACTTTTGCCTCCATGGGTGCCAAATGTAAGTTTATGTGCAATAAATAGTCCAACAGGGGAATAGATCAGCACTAATATTTCAAATGCAGCTTAGTTAAGGTAGATGTGAATTTTTTCCTCCTTATTTAGTGTTGTGATATGGACTTCTGGAATCTAATCAGAAATCAAGACAATTTGATTTTTCAAAATTAAGTAGAGGTAACTAGGAATGGGAGAATTAGTTGTATAAAATGAATAACCCAGTCTGAAATAATGGGTTCCAGACTCTAGAACAGAACTCTACGGTTGTGGTTCATGTTCTGTTTAGTTCTGCCTTAAACATGAGATCTGAGCTGCAGCATATTTCTTTGTATTTTAACATATGTACCTTATAACCTTGTAGTCCTAGAAGAAGGGCCAGAATTACTTTCAAATAATAATCTTTAGTTTGTCTAGCCCAGCTTTCTGTTTCGGTGGAAGTAAAAGTTACAGTTAAATTTCTGTGGTATGGTCTATGTCAATGCGGACATCAGGTTCTTCCTCCTCACTCACTGTGAAAGGCAAGAAGATCACCTGTTGTGACCCAGAATCTAAGGCTTTCTCCTCTTTTTCTCCAGTTTGATTCATCCCTTGCTCAAAGCAACATGCAAAAGGAGGCCTCAGCTTCTCTCAAACTGAGAACACTTTAAAATAAAAATGGGTGAAGGAACCCCTCCTCAATTGTGCCTGTTGAAGTAACTCTCTCCCGGGTGGGTTACCTTAAGGTTTTTTTTTTTTTTTTTTGCTGTAGAGCTTATGCAGATGCCTGTTGAGCACAGGGAACATGTTCTCTCAGGAAAAAGAAAATTCCATGTAAATATGCATTAGCAGCAGGTAAAATGTAGAACCTGAATCACTAAAACAATTTCTATCTGGCAGAGACAGCAGTGAACAAGCTTTGCCGCAAAGCTGCTGCCTAGCATTCCTTATACCCTTCACCAGGCACTATTGACTCGAAGTGCAGGCAACTATGGATGCACCCCTGATTACAGAGCACCAAATTGGTTAAAGTATTTAGGTGCCTAACTCCCATTGATTTCTGTGGGAGTTAGGCGCTTACATACCTTTACAAATCTGGCCCTGATTGCTTAGAGCAGGGCTTCCATAAGAAACTCTGTCTGGAACGAGCTGGTGAAGAAGTCAGTGGTTTCCTTTCTTTCTGCTCCTTCACCTTCCAACTCCCTCTTCTAGTTTGGCCTTGAGTCTCTTGTTCTTCCTCTATAGGATGTTTTCTCTCTACAGATCAAACCACAAAAAGGTAATTATAAGGAACCAATCTGGAAAAGCAGAGGGAGAGTACACAGAGAACAGAAAATATTGGATGGTGATTGATTGTCATCCTGAATGTCTGGGTGAGGAGGAGGAAACAGCATCCAGGTTGTCTTGACCAAACTATAGAATGTGAATTAGCTGGTAAATAGGAATATATTTCCCCTTTCCTTTGACAAACAGTGGGCTAATGGTAAACCACAATGTGTTTTGTTAACCTCTTCACAAATCCCAAACCACCAGCACCACATTCCTCCTTCCTTCATGTTAAATTTGGAGCATCCCTCTGCCTTGTACCAACAAGGAAAACAAAGTTGTGCAAAAACTAATAATAGATGTTGAAATAATATTTGTGGCTTCAAAACTAAATAGTCCAGAGTTTAAGCACATATCTTTCAAAGATACAGCTGTACCAATAATTATTAATATTTTAAGACAATTTTATAAATATATGTTTGAACAGTTTAATCTGATATTTTCTCTGCAGATGATTCAGACCATCAAGACTCTGATTGAAAATGCAAATAGTGTATATGAGAAGATAGTACAGTGTCAGAAGGCTGGTAAGTGCAGGCTCTCTTTTTGAAAAATTAAAATACAGTAAGGCATTTCTCCTATATTTTCATTTTTTTACAAAACTTGGATTGGGTTCATTTATTCTACTAATGCACAAAACAAAATTATTTGAATTCATGCAGGCACGAAAGCAGTAAAAATGGACCTTCCTAATATTGATTTCATAATGGACAGTGGGGTCTGTGGCGTTCCAACTGAATTTTGGAAATCATTCTTTTTAATCCTTTTAAATTTTATGATTGGACATATTCTATTTTAATAAAGCAAAGATAAAGTTTAGAAAATACACGTTGATATATTTATGAATGAGAGATACTGCGCTATTCCTACACACATTCAAGGTCATGCTTTTTAAGTCTAAGCCAGAGGTGTTGCTCAACATGCTGATGTAGGGGCAGGGCACAATGTGCACACAGTGGGTCTAAACAGATGCTACTTTCTAGAACGTACTTTAATGCCAAAGTGGTTAAAGCATTGTGTTTTCTTAATTGTTCATTAGACTGTGGAAAATATAAAATATGCATCACTAGACTTTTGTGTGTTGAGGATATATGAGAGATTAGGGAGGCATATTTTTTACAATAAAACCTGTATCAGGGATTCATGTCTCATCATTTTCAATTTGCAGTGTTACTCAGATATCATATGGTTCATTTGGGTTAGATGAAGCCCAGGAACATCAAGTGAATTGCCACAAAATGCCATAAATTAGTTTAGCTGGGATAAGAACCCAGGCTCTCTTGGCTTCTGGTCATTTGATCAGTTAGCATCCTGCATCCTTCTGAAAAGAAACACCTAGAATATGTTGACTGAGTAAAGAATTAAAGTGAATAGATTCCACTAGAAAATGAAAGTTTAATGGAGTTTTAAATTTTACATATATATAATCACATAAACTGCAGGTTATATATTCTCATTGCATTGTTTCCATCTTTTATTTTACTTCCAAATAGACAAATTGCTCCAGTGTGCTCTGTATTTTGCTGTTGTTGGAATTATGCCATAGCTGGTCCTTGACAGTTTGAAAGCATTACATTTGTATTGGTAATAGGAGGAGGTTCTATGTTCCGCTTAGGATCACATGGTAAGAAGCTTTAATTCCAATCCCAGATCTGACAGTTATTTCCTCAGTGACCTTGGACAGCTTCCACATCTGCAAACTGAGAATAATAATACTTACCTTACAGAAATGTTAATGTTTTTAACAGTCATGTCATCTGGGAAGTCTGGGGTACATACACCTGGGTATACATGTGTAGGGCATATCTATGGAAATTATGTTGTGCTGTTGCACTAATGTGATGAATCTGTATTGACAGAAGAGATAGAAGTACTGAATAAAGAAAAAAATCCTTGATGTTTGAATCATGTACTGTACTGTATTAGTGTGACAGTTCATGTAAATGTAGCAAATGGCTGGTCTGAAAAGTTGATATGATCGTGTCCAGTGTAAATAAGGCCTGCGATTGTTTGATATGAAGAACAGCTGGAGAGAACTTAGGCCTGGTCTATGTGGTGAGTTAAAGCATAGCAAGCTAGAGTGGGAAGCTGCTGATGCCTTTCCCCACTGCCTCACTTCTGCCAGAGCATTTCACCTGTAACTACGCACAGCAGTGTGGACTCAGCCTGCTTTTTGCTACGGATTGTAGCTATTCGTACACTCTGCACCACTGCCAGTAGTATGTAGTGTAAATCTATCTAGAGAAAATAAAATGAGGGAGATCCTGAAGAAAATCTTTTCAAAGTCAGTCCCTTATATGTTAGTTAAAAAGGGAGGAAAAACAGACACATTAATGGGAAAGGTGAACATTAAAGAGAATAATGCCCTGCATCAGCACTACGCTTTGGAGAGGTACAGTGTGCACTCTTTTCTGCACCTAACTACCTCTGCTGATGAGTGCAGGAGACAGGGCAGGGTCAGGACCATTGCCCCACCTTCACCTCACACCTGGTGAGGAAGCTAGTGCTGCTGACAGGACTAATATGGAATAGTGGCTTTACTCTGAGACACAGCATAGTTGGCCACTGTGCAAAATCACAGGCCTGGGGAATGCTCCTTGTTTCGTCTTCTCCCTCCCACCATATTCCATATGTTTACAGGATCAACCACAATTTGTTCCAAAGTAAATTGCTGGGAAATTGAGAAGAAGGAGAAGAAGGTTAGGGACGTAGGCAGCTTTGCCAGTGGTGATGATGCCTTGAAATAAGCTTTGTTGAGAAGGTTGATGCATAGGTGATGCAGGGTTACATGCCCTCCGAGATTTCTGCCAGGGTGGGAGTTGGGCTGAGCGCAGCTGCAGGGACATGCCTGGGAAAGGCACCCAGAGCAGGGAAGCGAGACCAGGCTGGCAGCACAGCTGTCTGCCAGAGGGGGCGCGGGGAAGCCTGTTGAGTCCCATCCCTTCTTTGCCGGCCACCACAGTTACCTGCTCGAGTACATATCTGGACTAGCCTGCCTGGGGTATGCAGAAGGGAGCTTGGGGAGTCGGGGCAATGGGGGGGGGGGCAGTGGGTACTGGGGGTGCTACAGGTGGGGTGGGGAGCCCAAGGAGTCAGTGTGGGCCTGGGGCAATGGATGGGGGTGTAGGGGAAAGCAGTGAGGGTTTGGGGGAGGCAGTAGGGGCCTGGGGGGATGGGTGGGGGAGGCAACAGGGGATATGGGGGCCAGGGGAGGCAACAGGGGCCTGAAGGGATGGGGGGCAGCAGAGAGGCAGCAGGTAATGGCGGGGATCTGTGGTGGGCTGGGAGAGGAAGCAGGGGCCTGAGGGGATGGGTGGAGAGCCTGGGGAGGCAGTGGGGCCCAGGGCCAATGGGAAGGGATGCGGGGAGGACAGGATGCCAAAATACAAGTTTGCCTAAGGCCCCGTTTTTTCTAAAGCCAGCCAGGGCACTGTGGGTGGGGGGCCAAGAGGATGTTGCTGCAGCGTGCCTTGACAGTCACGAGGAAGTTGACTGTTGCTGTGGTGGCGGGGATGGGGACTACCATTGTGTCCCCCTACTATCAGCAGTTACCAGTCACCTGTGATTTGGTGGATTGCTTACTAAACATGAAGTAAAGAAAATGAGAACTGTTCAGGCCTTCCTGGATCAGCGGGTGCCAAAGCTCAGTGGATAAGCAGATCTCTGGCTGTAGAACACAAGCTGTATCGTCTCTATTTCAAGAATGATCAATCAACACCAGAATTCATCAATAGAAGAAATAATTTACTCCAATCTGTACTAACAAAAAAAAATGGAATTTCTCCTGCTTTGCATGTATCTTAACTTCACCTTGGCGTTATGTACAAGCAAAAGACATACTTCCAATAATGTTCTTTTCCACTGATACTGTTACTATGCATTTTATGCTTAATTAATCCTACTTAAAATAATCCTGGCCCCTGCCCTCATATGCTACTCTGGCACCATATAGCGTCCATGAAGGTGCTGCAACTAGGTGGGGGAGAATTCCCTATGCTTATTCCCTTGCAATCCCTGGCATAGAGAGTAGGGCCAGGGCTGGGAGGGGGAATCTCTGTACTGATGAAAACTATGAAATTGTGGCCTGCAAAGAAGGGGGTCAAAGGGCTTGATCTAATTTATGCTAGTACTACACCAGCTGCCACCTGACCCAGGATCTGGGCAGTATAAAGGTGGTTTGAAGCCACCCATGAGGTAAAACACAGAATCTGTCCCACTGATTTTTTTCAGAAACTGTCATAGGTATCAGAATAGTTTATTTGCTTTAGAATGACAGCGTAGTCAATGGAGTTCATACTACCCAAAGTATAAGCACCTGTTACAGATGCCTGTAAAGACAGTCTTCCCATTCCATAAGTAGTGTCACATTCCTATGCAGCCTTTCCAACTTATCCAAGTACTTAGGGTCAAGTGTCTTTATCTTTTGTGTTTTATATTTACAGTTAGCATAAGAAAAATTAGTCAAAGAAGTGCAAATTATTGAATACTTCCCATTGACTGCATCTGTAGGCAAGATCGAGCACTATAAAACCCCTCTAAGTATGACCAAAAGGACATAAGCATTTTTTTCCTTACAAAAGATAATAGTGTTTCTTGCCATAGAGCTATAATCCTCCAAAGTCAAATGTAACAATATTAGTCTCTTAATTCAGCAAGAGGAAGATTATTTTTAGGTTCAGTATAATCAATTCATTATACAAGCTTAGCAGTTTCTTCTATTGTAGCATCTATGGGTAAGCTGTATTTTTCATTATCCATTCTGCTAGCATCTTTTACAATTCACATTTTTTTCAGTTTTGGTTTACTTATTCCTTCAGAACTTTTAAGAACAGTAAAATGGAAATCTTAAACAGTGTTAACCACATTAGTATCGCTTATTTGGGGAAAACAATGACCTTGCATGATCCAAAACAATGATGACAGGCACTAAAAGTGTTATATACTTTTTGCTGAAGCTTCTGCACAGATTCTCAAATTATGGTCTGTGGACCAGGGGTGGTTCACAGAAAGGTGGTGGATCACTAGGTGCAGCTCTCCGGCGTGTTTCCAGTTACTAAACTCCATTAAAAGTTGCTAAAAAATACATGCTGTCTTAATATTACTCTTCTGTGTAATTATTTGCTGTGGTTGTTAGAGGTAAGTTATCAAATACAAATGGGGATTAGTCTGTATAACTGAGATCAGGTATTCCATGAGACAATCTATATTGTACACACAAAATATAGTCCTGACTCCAAATTACAGGAGGAATCTGGTGTTCGGTTGTTTGGGGGATTTTTAATTGTAAAAAAGAGAAGAATTGGGGAAGTTTCCTTTTATCTTTTTAATCAAAGCGTCCCTAATACTTCCCTGTGGAAATAAGTGCACAATGAGTGCATGAGGAGATAACAAACCCATTGGTTCAGTGCCTTGGTCATAATACATTGTTACTTCATTCACTGAGTTTAGTAAGAGAATACTGACAGGCTGTTAACTGCAGGTGTGATTGTGCTGCCGTAGTGTAAGATTGTTAATGGTGAGCATTTCAAAAAGCATACAACTACAGTAGTCAATCTTTGGCATTTATATAAGAATGTAGTTTTTTTCCCAATGGAATTGCTGTTTTCTGTGAACGTATAGGACTCTCTTGGTAAATAAAAATAGATGCCATGCACAGTCCATGTATGTTTTTAAATTCATGTTAATTATGCCCAGACCTGTTTTCAGACTTTAATAATAGTTGAGCCAAGAGTTTTATAGAAAACCTCGCGATTTACTCTTTTTTTAAATAAAGTAAGTTAATACTAAAATTCTTATGGTATCAGATGTGCACATAGTTAAAATCTTGGAATTTCAAATTTTCGTGAAACAGGCATTTTTCATATCTTACAAATTTACTACTCACCCTGACTGTAGATTTACTATAATCTGTCCTAATACTGTATAAACAATCAATATACACATTTATTAAGTAATGTATTAACTTTTCTGCAGATGACTGGCTTACTGCAGTTTTTCTGTTTCCACACTTTGTTCTGAAAAGGAGTGATTATTTCTCTCCATCCTCTGAAGAAGCCAGTGATACGGAAAGTAAACTCTTGGGAATTAAGTCCTGCATACCAGTCACCAGGACTCAAACTACTTATGTGATGTAAAAATACAAAATGTACTACAAGGATCTTTGACTCGCCAAGGGTCCCAGTATTCAAAAAATGGTGGTCATTGATCTTGTATGCTTTGTACAGAAGAAATATTTTCTGCTTTATCACATTGGAACACATGGTGTATGTTGTCTGAAGGAGTAGTCCTATGACCCCATGAGATAATATGCTGTTTGCCCCGTCACTTTTAATTATTATTTTTAAAAAACACTTTTTGATAAAATTAATGTGCACTATTTACCCTAAAATATCAAAGTCAGAGGAACAGACTTGGGAGCAGTAGACTGATGATTTCACATAGGCTGTATATTTTTCTAGAGTTACTGGGCACAAAGATGTACTTTAAGTACATGATTTAAGGCACTAATTTTGCAGTAGAGCCTACTCATGCCAGGTACCCCCCTTCAGAGCCTCTACATGGGATGTGGCCTCCAGTGGATCCCTCAAGTTTCCATGGGTATTAGGCTGCAGGAACTGAACCTCCTGCTGGTTCTGTGTGGGGCAAGATGTTTTGAACAAGCACTGGAAACTTTGAGAGGAACCTTGCACCTCTCCGATTCATTTCTCCTCTGGATGGGGAAAACTGGGAAACCAAAATGCAGCAGTATTTTATTACAAGCAATAATTAACATGTGCCTCTGTGGGCAACTTTTTCTTTAGATGGAAAAAGGTGAAATAACTCTTTATTAAAAAGTTGAGCTGGTAGTAAATACACTAAATTTTGCAACCTAACTGACTAAATAATCTAAATATTTTTATTTAATAGGTACAAAGAAATAGTGTGCAAAGAGGATTCACTATGCCTTCAGAACAGATGGATCATTTTCTTTCTTCCTTTTAGTAATCACTTAACAGAGACATCATTTCAGAAGATACAGGATTTTCTATTAGCTATACCTGGCAGTTTAGCAGGGAAAAAAAGTGACACTCCTATAGAAAAAGTGCTGTCCTATGGAAAAGTCTTTTTAATGAGCAGAAAAGTAATTCGGGATGGAAGTCTTCAATTTGGGAATAATCATGTATTTTATTTTTTAAAACTATAATTATTGCAAAAGCATATTCTTGTGTTTCTCTATGTGAGAAACCCATTCATTTCCCTACAGTGGGCGTTCCCAAACCATTGCAAAGCAGGGACCACATCTTAACAGAGAGAATTCCTTGTATACTACCTCCCCTCCCATTTATCATCTCATGTACCCATGACTTCCCATTCCCTTGGTGGTCCAATAGTATGTCTGTGATAACTACAGCAGTTTCTTAGGAAAGTATTTAATGCATTTTAGCTGTCTTTTAGCAGCTTGAAACAAGGTTCATGTAACTAAATAGTTCACTACTGACCGCATTGTTAGAGTAATTGCCCTACAGATCAATCTGTATCTAGCCATCCTCAATAAAACAGGCAACTATTCATAAAATTTAATTAGGTCCAAGACTCCCTTGTTGCTGAGGAATCGCAGTAATCTGAGGCATTAAATTGGTTAAGGGTGACCAGATACTCAACACAATTAATATTAATAACAAGGGGGAAGGAACACAAGCCAAAATAAGGAAAGAATAGGTTAAAGATTATTTTTATGAGTTAGCTGTCTTCAAGTCATCAGGACCTAATGAAATTCATTTTAGGGTGTTAAGGAACTAGGTGAAGCAATCGAGGAAACATTAGCAATTATCTTTGAGAACTGATAGAGGATGGTTGAGGTCCCAGAGGATTGGAGAAGGTCAAACGTACCCACTTTTAAAAGGGGAACAAAAAGGACCCAAGATATTGTAGATCAGTCAGCCCAACTTTGATACCTGGAAAGATACTGGAACAATTATTAGACGATTCATTTGTAAATACCTAGAGGATAATAAGGTTGTAAGGAATAGCTAGCATGGATTTGTCAAGAACAAATCATACCAAACCTCCTTAATTTCCTTCTTTGACAGGCTTAACGGTCTAGTGCAGCAGTTCTCAAACTGTGTGTCAGGACCCCAAAGTGGGTCGCAACCCCATTTTAATGGGGTCACCGGTGCTGCCTTAGACTTGTTGGGGCCCAGGACTGAATCCGGGGCCCAGGACTGAATCCACAGCCCAAGGGCTTCCACCCTGGACACCAGGGCTCAGGTTACAGGCCCCTTGACTGGGGCTGAAGCTATTGGGTGTCAGCTTTGGCCCCCTCCTGCCTGGGGTGGAGGGACTCGGACTTTGGCTTTGGCCTCCCTGCACCCGGGGTGGCGGGGCTTGGGCAGGCTTAGGCTTTGGTCTCCCTCCTGGGGTCCTGTAGTAATTTGTGTTTTCAGGAGGGGGTCGCAGTGCAGTGAAGTTTGAGAACCCCTGGTCTAGTGGATGGGGGAAGCAGTAGTCATGATATATCTTGTTTTTAGTAACACTCTTGATACAGTCCTACATGCATTCTCATAAGCAAACTAGTAAAATGTAGTCTTGATGAAATTACTATAAGGTGGGTGCACAACTGGTTGAAAGACCCTACTCAAAGAGTGGTTACCAATGGTTTGCTGTCAAACTGAGGACATATACAGTGGATCCTGAAAAGAAGCAATCCTGGGTACAGAACTATTCAGTATTTTCAGTAATGACTTGGATAGTGGAGTGGAGAGTGTGCTTATAAAATTTGTGGATGACACCAAACAGGGAGAGGTTGCAAGCATTTAGGAAGACAGGATTAGAATTCAAAACAACCTTGACAGATTAGAGAAATCTAAAAGCAACGAGATGAAATTCAATAAAAACAAGTGCAAAGTACTTCATATAGGAAGGAAAAATCAAATGTACAACTACAAAATGGGGAATAACTGGCGTAGTGTTGAAAGTGATCTGGGGGTCATAGTGGATCACAAATCGAACATGAGTCAACAGCGCACGGCAGTTGTAAAAAAGACTAATATTCTGGGGTGTATTAACAGGAGTCATAAATAAAACACAGGAGGTAATAGTCCTGCTGTACTTGGCACTGGTAAGGCCTCAGCTGGAGTACTATCCCCAGTTCTGGGTGCAACACTTTGGGTATGACTACACTGTACACTGCTTTCGTCGATGTGTAGAGTACATTACATGCTTCCGTAGCATAGGTATAAATAGAAGGGGAGACTGTAAGGCAATGCTTAGAGGCGAGTAGAGCAAGGACGTGCCTGAGCCCTGGGGGTAGGTACCGTACACAGCTCTCTACTAACCCAAGCAGTGCCTTTTTAGCAGCGTAGTGTCCCACTGCTTCCCCATTGCTGAGATCTTTCCTCACCACAGCGAAAGGCTCCAGCAGTGGGGCAAGGCTCCAGCAGCTCCCAGCTTGGCAGTGAGGAAAGGCTTGACAGCTGGGAGCTGCCAGAGCTTTTCCCCACCACAGTGAAAGACTCTGGCAGGGAAGCAATGGGGACAGTCTGTGGCAGCTCCCAGCTGTCAGTTCTTTCCTCGCTGCCTCCCCACTGCCAAGCCTTTCACCGACGTTGCTACGCACAGCAGTGTGGACACAGCCTGCTTTTCACTGTGACGTGTAGCTACACATACCCACATACACTGCCGCCGGTGTGTAGCATAGACATAGCCAGAAAGGTGTGAACAAATTGGAGAGCGTCCAGAGAAGAGCAACAAAAATGATAAAATATTTAGAAAACCAGACCTATGAGGAAAGATTAAAAAAACTGCACATTTAGTCTTGAGAAAGGAAGTCTGAGGAGGACCTGATAACAATTGCAAATATGTTAAAGGCTGTTATAAAGAGAATGGTGATCGGTTGTTCTCAGTGTCCACTGATGGTAGGAGAAGAAGTAATGGGCTTAATCGGCAGCAAGGGAGATTTAGATGAGATATTAAGAAAAACTTCCTAACTATACAGCTAGTGAAGATCTGGAATAGGCATCCAAGGGAGACTGTAGAATCCCCATTTTTGGACTTTTTAAGAACAAGTTGGACAAATACCTGTCAAAGATGGTCTTGATTTACAGTGCAAGGGGCTGGACTTGATGACCTCTCAAAGTCTCTTCTAGCCCTACATTTCTATGATTCTATAAATATTGAAGTGAGACTTTGGTGTTATTTAAATAAGTATCCTACAGTACAACACAATAGGCTTAATTCCTGATTAGGAAATAGGATATACTATCTTGGACAGCTTCACCCCTGCAGAGTCCCACTGACATACGTCTTAAAATAGATGAGCTGATCCAAATCTTTACATAGTGGGGATGTCCAAAGATTTTGTCTACAACTGTATTAATTTCCTTGTTTCAGCAGATGCTTGTTGCATCAGGGTTTTTTCCCATTTTCTGGATTCTGGAGCTGTCAGCTTTTTGGATTTTTGTTGAGAATGAATTGCTTCATGGAATAGCATATTAACTCTGAGTAAAAGCTTATACACTTTTATAATTAGTGTCTTTATAAGTAAAAGGAAATTGCACTATTATCATGCTATGCTCTTTTGTTCTATGGCTTGAAGAACAAGAAGAGAGTTGCTAAAATAAGAATAAATCCTCATCCTCACAAGCTGCAAACATACAGTAAATTTATATTGTCATTAACAAGCTCAGTAGGAAAATCTTTTAACTAGACTTGTTCTCTTAATTAAACCAATTCCTGGTTTAAGTCAGTAATAAGATTCTTGTGTATCTCTTAAAATTCAAAACTAATTCTGAAGTAAGTACAATAATTTCACTCATTTTGGTTAACAATGCATTGAGTAAGCTAGAGTTTTGCTCTTGTTCTAATTTATCCCATAGTGGTGTTTTTGTACTTGTCTTATACTTTATGAAAGCAAAAATTGAAAGGTATAAACTTTTTGGTAAGCTGGATGTTTTCCTTATTATTTTTAAGTTTCAACAAAATCCAGATGGCTCTGTTGGTTTTCTAAAAGTCAACACATTGCTTTCAGCTGAACATAGTTGTATTTTTCTGAATAAAATATCTGCATCATTACAGGAATTTTATGTAGCTCACGAAAGCTTATGCTCAAATAAATTTGTTAGTCTCTAAGGTGCCACAAGTACTCCTTTTCTTTTTTTAGGAATTTTATCTGTGCTAAGTAATGAAGACATATAGTACAGTAGAACCTCAGAGTTACAAACATCAGAGTTACAAACTGACCGGTCAACCACACACCTCATTTGAAAGCAGAAGTACACAATAAGGCTGCAGCAGAGGCACCAAAAAAAAAAAAAAAAAAAGACAACTACAGTACAGCACTGTGTTAAATGTAAACTGCTTTAAAAAAAAAAAAGGAATAGCAGCATTTTTCTTCTGCATAGTAAAGTTTCAAAACTGTATTAAGTCAATGTTCAGTTGGAAACTTTTGAAAGAACCACCATATTGTTTTGATTCAGTGTTACGAACATTTCAGAGTTACAAACAATCTCCATCCCCAAGATGCTTGTAACCCTGAGGTTATACTGTAAGGCAATATTGCTTTGGTTCCCATTCCATATCCATTATCTTTTATTATTCTTTGAAAGTTTAAAATTCTTGACACAGATCGTCAGCTACTTTAAATCAGCACAGGTCCATTTACTTTGGCAGAGCTATACTGACTTACAGCCACTGAGGATCTCACCCCTAATCAGTTTTTGTATATTCATTTCCAATGATATAATATGCAGCATTTATATAGATTGCTTATACATAAAAACTTTGAGATAATCTTTGTGGAAGAGAAAGGGTAACTAGATAACTCTTTTTATTTAGATTTTAGAATTAAATTAAATGATACAGGTTTTGACTAATTGAGAGAATATTTTTGATTTTGAGGTGTTTGTTTACTCCAGCTTCCCAAGTTGAGAAGATTCAAATTGATTTGTGGATGTGCGCGCGCGTGTATCTATAGTGAAGACAGATTGAAAAAACACCTTAAAGATGCTTAAAAGTGAAATTGATGATTGTCCATCAGGCTTGTTAGAGAGGAATAGTGTAAATCTAGTTTCCACAGCAGTCCCACCAGGCATAGCTCTCAAGTCTGTAATTTAAATAAGGAGGTGCAGTTATAAGAGCCGGAAAGGGGCATGTAGTTTCTTCAGTTTTCTGCTACCCTCTTGCCCAGTCCATGGATCTTTCCCGGCACACTAGTATCAAAATGTGCCTCCTTGCTTATTTTAGCACAGATTGGTGTTGCGTGCCAACACCAGATTTACTAGGGGATTGCTCACAGTGAGATAGGGTAAACAAGATTTTTATGTACCACACACTACCTTTCAGGTGGAGTATGAAGTAATGTGAATCATGGATGGTCTTGTACCACAAAAGGGTTTACATTTATTTTCTGTTATTCGGTTGTTAAGTTTCAACTTGCAGAGGTGAAAAAAGGTTTAAAAACTAGTTAATTCATTTTATTCATCTCCCTGATAGTGCAGGATTGATCCTTACAGTTTGTAGTTTCATAGGGTGAGATTCTGTGCTGCACCTGTAAAAATTGTAGCACGGGGTAAGATGGGCTAAAGTGACTTTAAGCCACTTTTGCACCCTCCCAATCCATGTTGTGGCTGAATAGGGACCAAGCGTGATTTAGACAGGCCGCCCGATGTTTGTCCAATTTACAGTAACCTCCTGGATCTTCCATATGGACTGCAGTAGCACCCACAGTCTCCACAGTACCATGTGCTGTGGCTCTGCCCCTACATGCTTCTCCCAACCCCCGATATCCCTATTTCAGGGGTAGGAAAGGGGTCCTCCAAAGACAGGCTGAAACAGCAGAATTTTCTCCCAGCCAGAACTCAGGCTTTTAGAGCTTATTTACACAGCTCCGGCTCTGTTCATCTGGCATACAGAGGCTGGAGCTCACCCATAGATTTTAATACCAAAATAGACCCATTATTGATTATTTAGTTTAATCTCCTACTTAACATAGGCCATAGAACCTCTCCAATAATTCCTGCATCAAGCCCATAACTTCAGTTTGAGCTATAGCAAATATTTTAGAAAGATATTTAATCTTGATTTAAAGACTTAAAGTGATGCAGGTAAATTGTTCCAGTGATTAATTATCCTCATTTTGAAAAATGTGTTGCTTATTTCTAGTGACAGATTTCAGAGTCGCGGCCATATTAATCTGTATCCGCAAAAAGAACAGGAGTACTTGTGGCACCTTAGAGATTAACAAATTTATTTGAGCATAAGCTTTCGTGGGCTAAACCTCACAAATTTATTTGAGCACAAGCTTTCGTGGGCTAAAACCCACTTCATCGGATGAAGTGGGTTTTAGCCCACGAAAGCTTGTGCTCAAATAAATTTGTTAGTCTCTAAGGTGCCACAAGTACTCCTGTTATTTCTAGTGGTAATTTGTCAAGCTCAGCTTCCAGCTGTTGGAACTTTTTATGGCCTTGTCTGCTAAATTAACGAACCTCTATTCTCAGAAACGTTCCTGCCTTGTAGGTACTTCCAGACGGTGATCACATCACCACCTAACCTGTTCTTGGATAAATTTAACAGATTGAGCTTCATAAGCGTCTCACCATAAGGGAGGTTTTCCTGAGCTTGGATCATTCTTGTAGCTCTTTCTGAACCCTTGCCAATTTCTCAAAACCCTTTTTGAAGTATGGACATTAGAGCTGGGCATAGTATTCCAATGATGATGTCATTAATGCTGTATGCCAAATTAATTCCACTTCCTTGCACCTACTCAATATTCCTTTCCTTATACATCCAAGCATTCCATTAGCCTTAACATCACACTGGAAGCTCATGTTCAAATGGTTATCCGCCTGACCTCTAAGTCCTTTTTAGAGTCAGTTTTCCAGGACACAGCCCACAATTATGTATGACTTGTGTTCTTAGTTTCTAGATGTATGATCATATATTTGGCTGTATTAAAATACATGTTGTTGAAATGATCCCCGCTTAAGATCACTTAAGATCTGTATAACACATGTGTCCATATCGTTATTTACCACTTCACCAACTTTTGTTTCACCTGCATACTTTACCAACAATGATTTTATATTTTCTTCTCGATGATTGATAAAGATATTGAATAGCACTGAGCTAAAAACAAATACCTGTGGTACCATATTAGAAAAACCCCTAATGGATGATGATTCCCCATTTAATATTACTTTTTGAGATCTATCAGTTTTTATTCTATTTAATTTCTGCTACATTGATTTTATATAGAGTGCTTATTTTTTAATGTGAATGTTTTGTGGTGCTAAATCCAGTGTGTTACAGAAATCTAAGGGTGTTATGGCAACACAGTTACCTTTATCAACCAAACTGGTAATCTCATTAAAAAAATGTGTCAAGTTTGTTTGACAAGACCTGTTTTCCATAAAACTATATTGATTGGCATTAATTATGCCAATGTCTGTTACTTCATTATTGATTTCTTCCTGTATCAGTTTTTCCATTATTTTGGCCTGGATCAATGTCACCTATCCAGCCTGCAGTTACCCAGGGTGTCCCATTTAACTTTTAAAAATATTGGCACATCATTCGCTTTCTTCCAATCCTCTGGAACTTCCTTAGAGTCTGAAGATTTGTTAAATAGCAACATCAATGATTTAGAGAGCTCCTTTGCAATTCTTTTAAAAATTCTTGGGTGCAGGTTATCTGATTCTGCAGATTAAAAATATTTAATTTTAGTTCCTGTTTAATGTTTAGTTGCTGTTTAACATCCTCCTTAGCTACTGTTGGAATAGGAATATTTCACTGCCACTGTAAGATGTGACTACATTATCCAGCTTCTTTCCAAATTCAAAGAAGAGAGATTTATTGAGCATTTCTGCCTTCTCTGTATCATTAATGAATAATATTTGTTATTAATAAAGTATGACATTTTAATAAAGTCTTGTGGTGTTTGATCTCTAGGCATCCATCTGTCTGTTGTGAGAAACAGGAAGCCCTGAGGCAATTAATTTTTTGTACCTTTATGACTTTAATCTTTATGTTGTACATTTCATTAGAGTGCAGTTTTATCTGAAGCAGTTTGTGGGCCAGTTAACATTCATTTGCTTTTAAAATTTCATCCTATTAGTTATGTGATTTAGACAATTTTTAAAATTAATGATGATCAAACTAATTTTTTAATTTATAAAACTATAGGTGATTTGATAGCTTCCTATTTAGTTCACATACCCAAGGAAAAAGCTTTTAAACTATGAGAAGTGAGTTTACAGTGATGGGAATGATGTAATCTGAAAAGCCTCTTCTATAAATAAGTGATGCTTTTTCCAGTAGAATCCCTCCAAGTTGTTTGCCACATGAATAAAAATTTCACTTAGCCGTCTCTATTACTGGTGCTTGGCATTTTGCTGGAGTTGGTTGCTTAAAGAAAATCCAGTTTCAAGTTCTTTTGACCATACAAAATAATCTGTTTAGAGGAAGAGTTTTGCTGTGTTCATTCTAGAGATTTGAGGAGAGAGAAAAGGTCATGAATCACCAACTGGAGCAGAAAACTCTATCACTATATTAATCAATACTGTTGATTCTGAAGTGGAAAAGAAAGCCATCATTCCAAACATAATTTTTTTATTTGATTCACTGCCAACTTTGAGTTTTGCTTTCCATGTAAGTAAGACTGAGAACTGTAAGTTTTATTTCATACAATTATTATTATTTTAATTCACTGCAAACAATGCTGTACTGCTGCATTAAACTTTAAGGCTGAAACTTTCAAAGCCACTGAAAGGATTTTGATGATCAGTTCCTATTATTTTCAGTGGAAATTGGGTATCCAAATCTCTTAGGCAGCTTTGAAAAATCTCAGTCTAAATGTTTGTAGTGTTAAATTTGTCATGTGTAAAATCAAATACTAGCCAAACTTCTTCTCTGGATGATTGCACATGTGAAGCCTGCTCTTTGTGTGCACGTGCCTGGCACATATTCACTGGAAATTTTTCCCTTAGTGATACCCATTGGGGCAGCGCACACACCCTCGGTTGATGCTCATCACTGGTGTAAATTATTATGCCTGGTACAAATATCCCAAAATGGAACTGGTTATTCTGAGGATGGAACACTGGCACTTCACAGCTGACATACCCAATATACTGGACAGCACAAGAAATTTATTTTGTCTGCTGCTCTAGGTACATTAAGCAACAGCAAAATGATAAATAATGTGTGGTGTCTCATTTGCAAATTAATAACTCTACAGGCTTCTATATCTGCCTGCCTGATAAGTTGTTTCTAGCTGATGAGAATTGTTAGCCGTTACTGTAATTATTACAGCTTAGGCTTCAGAAAGGGAACCTAAATTCTAAACCATGAATTATTCTGACAACTGATGGCTCAAAATTCCTACCAGCCAGTTGTATCATTCAGTTTGCCTTTTATGTTTTATCATTTAAAAATACAGTTTTAGAATTGGAATTAATTTGCAAACTGGGCACCATTAAATTAGGCTTGAATAAGACTGGGAGTGGATGGGTCATTAAACAAAGTAAAAACTATTTCCCCATGCTATTTTTTTTCCCCTACTGTTACTCATACCTTCTTGTTAACTGTTGGAAATGGGCCATCCTGATTATCACTACAAAAGTTTTTTTTCTCCTGCTGATGATCACCCACCTTAATTGATTGATCTTGTTACAGTTGGTATGGCAACACCCATTTTTTCATGTTCTCTGTGTATATATATTTTCCTACTGTATTTTCTACTGAATGCATCCGATGAAGTGGGTTTCAGCCCACAAAAGCTTATGCCCAAATACATTTGTTAGTCTCTAAGGTGCCACAAGTACTCCTTGTTCTTTGTGCTGATACAGACTAACACAGCTACCACTCTGAAACCTGTCACCATTTTTGGGCTGTGTTGGCCAGCCCTTAATTCCTTGATGGAATAGGGGGTGATCTGATACTTAAACTACTGCAGCTCCCACAGACTGACTTTCTGCCATGGAAGACCCATAGCCATGGTTCTTCAAGCAAAAATCCAGAAGAGAATCAGAAGTTATATTTTTAAACCCTCAGATTACCTATTCTTAGGGCCTTATCAAATTCACAGCTATGAAAAATGCGTCACGGACCGTGAAATCTGGTCTCCCACCATGAAATCTGGTCTTTTGTGTGCTTTTACCCTAGACTATACAGGTTTCACAGGGGAGACCAGCATTTCTCAAATTGGGGGTCCTGACCCAAAAGAGAGTTGCGGGGGGGGGCCGCAAGGTTATTTTAGGGGGATCGCAGTATTGCCACCCTTACTTCTGCACTGCCTTCAGGGCTGGGTGGCCGGAGAGCAGAAGCTGGTGGCCACCCACCTTTGCAGGCTACGCCCCACCAGCAGCAGCGCAGAAGTAAGGGTGGCAATTCTATACCATGCCATTCTTACTTCCGCACAACTGCTGACAGCAGCTCTGCCTTCAGAGCTGAGCTCCTGGCCAGCAGCCGCTGCTCTCCAGCTGCCCAGCTCTGAAGGCAGCGCCACCAACAGCTGCACAGAAGTAAGGGTAACAGCCCCCCCTACAATAGCCTTGCTACCCGCCTACAACTCCTCTTAGGGTCTGGACCCCTACAATTACAAAACCTGACATTTCAGATTTAAATAGCTGAAATAATGAAATTTACAATTTTTAAAATCCTATGACTGCAAAATTGACCAAAATGGACCGTGAATTTGGTAGGGCCCTACCTATTCTGTTTAGCAGGATCTCATTTTCATAATAATTTCTTTTGATAAATAATTCTCTTTTGAGAAAAGTTTGAACATGCTCCAATTAGTCTGTTTATTCTTGGTGCTGTTAAAATAGTTAATATAATAAGGAACCACTAAAGAGCTTTCAGTTATCACTGAATGCAGTAAGTTCACTAATAATGTAGTGGGTCCATGTGAGCATGTTACATCTCTGCTCCAGGAACTGCCCTGGTTTCTCACCTCCTCTGGTTTTAATTTATGAGGTTTGCTATGGTTTGGGATCTAGCTGTTTTATGGCCTGTATGTGGTTTTATGTGCTATCGTAATGACTGGGATCCCTGGAGTGCTAGTTCCCTCTGGTGGTCTGCCGGAGCCAGAGTTTGCACCTTCAGATGCGTCATTTCAGTCAAATATTTAATTAAGACATCACTCGGTCCAGCACCTGATTGGCTCTGCAGAAGTGTTATATTGCTGTTTTTAATTATTAATAATGATAGCTATCTTTCATTCTGGGAAGTGTTATACTGTATTGTGAGTCATTTTAATTAATGGATTGTGGTGTTTAATTTACCAGTTAAGCCCAGATACTATGACAATAGGTTTATAAAAAGTCATTCAGAGATAAATCGTCACAAACCCAGCTGAAGATATTGGGGGGAATGCAAGGAGCCTCTCACCCAACCTTGAATGGCCCACGCAAAGGCCTATCATGGTTTTACTGCTTATTTATGTGTGCCTCCAGAGGTGCCCATTGACTCAAGGGAGGCAGTGATGCAGTGGCCTACCAGCACGCACAATGAGCCAGCTGCACTGAACGAAGCAGATTGCATCATTCCAAATGCACTTGGCTGCTCAGGGTGAGATTGTACGACGCTGAAACATCATCGCTCCATGTGTGACAGTTTTGCTCCACATTATTCCCTATTCCTATTCAGGCCAGTGTCTAAATGTTTCAGTTTGACTCTAATTACATTGATCGTGCTGAATTAGAGTTGTAGCGTGGAATGAGTTATAGCCTAAATCAAGAAAAAAAACCCTCCTTCTTAGAAGTAGTATAGCTTGAATTAAGTGTGGCATTTTCTCATAGCTAAAAGTTTGGTCCTAGCAAAGAAGAAAACCAGATATTCTTACTCTCTGAGAGTAACAGTGTGTTTATAGATTTTGCTGGGGGTTTTCCTTGCACAAACATAGTGAATCATTAACAGCTGAAAGTTGCCTTAGCATTCTTGGGTATCATATGTAATCCTCATAATCTCTCAGAAACATTAGCTTGTTGTCCATTTTTGACAGCTGTCAGCAAAGCTAGAAAAGCTGGGTAACTTGTGCTTTGTGGATTAGACAGATGGTATATACAGGAATACAGCTCTGAAAAATCTAATAATTCAGGTTTAGTGTAGTCTAGTGTCTGTTATCAATCAGACAGTCCAAAATATTAATGATCTTAGAATAATAAAGTAATTAAACCTGCTTGAGTACTAGATTCATTTCATACATCTTAATGAGAGCTAAAATTGAATGTGCACTTGTAAAAAAATAAGAAATTATATCCTGCAAAATCAGTGTTTTCTGTGTCTCCAATTAATATATTCTGTATTTAATTTTATAGATAAGTTTTCACTACAAGTATATATTAGTTTAAGGGATTTTTACATGATTTTGTGCAAATATGTTTCCCATTTCATTTAATTCTTGATGAGAAACCATCTCTTTCCTCCTTAGTTCCCTTCTCTGTCTTCCCCACATCAATTTAAAGTCATTTATCTGTTACTCTTTTTGTTATCAGTTGTTAGCTAGTAGTAACGCAAGAAATGGCCAGACAGAAGCACAAGCAAAACAAGCAGCCATTTGGTGCCCTGTTTACTAGGGGCTTCTGCAACTCACATAGAGCTCAGTCTGGCCAGGTGCTGAACTCTCTGGTCTTGATCCAGAAAAGTACTTGACCACACTCTCAACTTTAAACATTTGAAGAGGCACACTGACCTCAACGAGACTATGGTTTGCTGAATCTGGGCCATAATGCTTAGTACCTTGCAAAACCATGCCTATACTGAGTTTAGTTCTCTCTCCAGCTGTGGGACTGGAGGGAGAGGCAACACCACACCATCTTTCACACCCCTCACTATACAACAACAGAACTGGAAATGGAGGCAATTCATGGACTCATCTTTCTCCCTTCAAACAGCTTGAGGCCATACAAATGGTAAAGTGTGTTCCAGACAATAGCAATGTCAGTGCCCAGTACTTTCAATACTAATATAACAGAGTAGTACTGCTGATAATCCAGTGTGAGTTACAGCAGATTTTATGTAAATATTAAAATATTAATTTTAAAAATCTTAAAATATTCTGCCACAATTAATCCTGTGGAAAAACCAGCATCTATTATGTACGTTCAGTCAGAAATATCTGTTTGTTGCAAAGTTCCTAACATTTTGAAATATACATCTTTCCCAAGAGCAAAACATTTTTGCAAAAGTTTCAAGGACTGATTCAGACCTGAACCAAAATGAAGCTGTAACAGATAAAGCCATGGTTTGAAGATATAAAAATGTTAATGTTAGTTCTTGTTGATCCTGTAATAGGATGAAAGCAATACAGAGGACTGATTGTCACAGTGTGAGATTAGTTACACCATACTCCTTTCCTAGTGTGTTAGAGCTTCTCAAAGACTACACATGTTAAAAGAAAGAGTTGCCAGTAATTAATTGAAAATTAAATTATTTAATTTTACTAAATTATTTTAAAACTTGTTATCCTATTTCAATTAAGATTAGTGGTTTAAGATTGGGTATTTTTGTTTTGCCTCTGAAAATGTTTTGGGGTGAGGGTGGTGCTCATGAAGGTGAGAGACATCACCTGGTCTTAATCCAGGTTTACTTGGCAGCTAACATGTCTTTTCCTGAGCTAGTGGAAAGCAAACTTTGTTCATAATCAAATTTATTGTAAAAATTCAAGGCCATAGTCTCTGTCCCGCTGAAGCCACTTTGCAAAGCTGACATGACACAAAATGCCAATTAAAATAGCTGAAAATAATTAGTGGAGAATTCCCTGGGGAAATTTTCCACTGGCTCTGCCATCTCCTAGGTCAGCCCACTCCCATCCCAAGAGTAGGGGAATGAGGGTACTTGTCGAAGATTTTCTGGGTGTGAGCATGCACACATGGTGGGGAGAGAAGGACGAATCAGAGCCTCACTATGCATGACTCTCCACTGCCACAGAGTCCATTGTGGGGTGGGCAACTGAGGATTAGAGACCTGCAACCAGTTCCCTGCAGCAGCCACTGGTCAAAACATCCAAGCACACCTCAGTCATAGTGCAGAATTGGCCCTAAAGCTACCTTCCTGATCCCCAAACATCAATCCAACCTTGAGTAAACTTGTGTATGCTCTGAACCCCATCATCCTGAATGTATTGCATCCGCACTTGCATTCCTTCCTCCCTGCTTGTCTTTGAATTTATTACCGGTGGGAAGATGGTTATGAAATGAAGGGGCAGGGCCTGTATACCTATCTCCTGTAGAATTGGCCTGCTTTCCTGCTAAGATGCTGAATGCAGCACTGTGTATCAAAAACTGTGGATCTGGGAAAATAATATATTCAGAGGTCTCCAACTGCACATAAGAAAAGTTGTATTTTCATGGCTGTAGTAGGACATGGACATTGTAGCTGTGGGTCTACAAATCTATCCCTAGTCATATTGTTAAACCGATTATTTGGACAGGAAATAAATACTATGGATGAATGAATTTTAATTTTTCACCTGGTTGATAATCTGTGCTGGGCAAATGTGTAATGAATGGTTTAATTGAGGCTGCACTCTAGAGACTGAGTAGGAGTTATGAGGAAGTTAATGTTTTTAAATAAAAATGATACATTAGTTTAATTCAGGTAAGGAATTCACTATTTCAGTTTTCCTTGCAGTCAGTTTCAAATGACAAAGTGGTCATTTTTGCATTTATTATATTTTTAATCAATTTGTTAAGCTTTTAAAAAAAATAAAAAAAAGATGTTGGCTTTGGGATTCAACTTTTTTAATGTACCTGGGTTTGACATGTGACTGTTATGAACAGGTAAAATGCTTAGTTTTCCCAAGACAGAAAAAGAAATCTAAACACAAAACCCATAAATCTGACATGTAGAGACACGAGGGGGTATTGGATTAAGGAAAAATGTGTGTCTTGTTCATATCTGTATGTTATTGCAAGACATTACTACAGTATTGTACATTATGGACCACATCTTCTGAGTCAGGGAATTTAGAGGTATGGACCTCAATCCCCATCCTAGGGCTACAGTGTGGCAATGAGACAATTACGTGACATCAAACTAGTGCAAGTATGTGTACACAAGCAGAGGAATCAAACCCTAGCTCATGGTGTAGACATAGCCATAGATGGAGTGCCACCCTGCATCCTGCCTTCCTTTGTGCAGCAGAACCATACTAGCTGCACTGCCTGGGCACATGAGGGAGTCAATTCTGTCCTTGTATGAAGAAGCTATCAGTGTTTTTATTCTAAATTTACCATATATGACTTGAAACAACAGCGATGTAGGACGTAAGTTACGTTTCTTAAAGCAAAGTTCCATCTGTCCATTGGTATAAACAATGCTATGGTTTTGTCAAATTATCCATTATCTAGATTTAATACAAAAAAGACCAAGGTGCAAAGTACATTTGTCAGAGGATAACATTTCATGACGTTACTGTTTCCATATTACAGCAACTCACAAAAAGACCTTTGTATATAGTACAATGAATTTGATTGCAGGTACTGTGGCTTTTTGTATAGTAAAGATGGTAATGTTTTTATATAACCCAATAATAACTTACAACATGCTACCTTTTTCTTAGAGAATAAATGTACATTGACATGTTGGTTACGTTTGTATGACTGAAAACATGAACATTTGCCAGTATAGAATAAAAATGTGCAGATTTTTCACTCGTCCTTCAATTTGTTTTTTCATTATGACTTTCTTTTCAGTCTCTCATCTTTGCCTTATTCCAGTTCAGATTTATCAAAGTTTTTGACAGCAGTTCCAGGAAGCTATTTATATGAAATGTTTCTAGAAATCTAACTCTACCATCATGAAAATTCAGAGTAAATACAAAGATATTAAATTCATCTTTTTCACCCTCCACAGCAATGGAGTTCCATGAAAACCTGCACAATATAGGAGCAAAGGAAGGCTTAAAAGAAAGGAAACTACAAAAAGCAGTAGAGAGTTTTACCTGGAATATTACAATTTTAAAGGTAATGTCTCTGGTGCTGGCAATTATGTTATTTATTCCATTCACACTTGGTCTTATAACTATATTGTCTTGTGTAGCTAATTAGTGGTCACTGTGTGATGTGATTTCATTTTTTACTATCATTATAAATTAGCTCAAGTATCCTGAAAGAGTAGCAGGCTGTCAACATGAATTTAGACAAATACACTGAATTTTACCATTGTAATTTCTTTGGGGTTTTTTGTTTGGTTTAGTTTTTGATATGTTCTTTGTAAAACCTTTTAATGTTAACAGGGTCCCCTGTGGTCCTGAATATCCATATAGGACAATGATTATTGATTTCTATGGAATAAATAGGGCTCTGAAGAGGCTATGCAGTTGTTTAAAATCTATTCAATGATTTGAAAAGGAGAAGCAGTATCGAGATAAATGCAGATCAAGAAAGGAAGTAAATACAAGTGTTGATCTTTCATAATCTATAATGAATAGTGCTTAATGATGTATACATAAATGTATTAATATTTCTGATTTGAGTAACTGAGTATGTTTGATTTAGAAATTCCCTCTGCTTTTTCTTACGCACCTATTGCTTAAATTTTGACTGAACATGAAGTGATATAGTATAAACAGTTTTCAAATGGACACCTCAAATAGTTAAAATGCAGAATGGTTTTCATATTTGTCGTCTACAATCTTTCTGCACAGTAGAGTAAAATAGTTTGATAGTTATCACAGCTGTCTCCCTTAATTTCTCCAATTCAGTCCTTCCAGCCTCAATTTAAATAGTTTTCTATTTAAATTTAATAGATTCCCAGTCCCCTGTCCAGCTGAGTACCTCATCCCTACATTAAACTGTAAAATCTATTTTAATTACAAAAATTGTTTCATTTCTTTCTCCCTCTAATGCATAGTTTTTAAACCCTCTTAATTGTTGAAAATAAATTTTCCTTCTACCCCCTTCTCAGCTTAGTTCTTCTCCCCACACTCATGTTGTTATACCCATTATAGAAAAACATTACATACAAAACCATCACCAACAGGTTGTTCTCCCACACTTGCTATCCATTTCAGCTGACAGATGCTGGGCTGTGCTTTTCAGAGTATTTAAGATGGCAAAAGTCCTCTTTGAGCCCAACTCTAGGGAGAAACAAAAATAGGTTAGATTCATTAGAGCATTCACAGCTAATAAATTCTGTCAGTAAGATTCCAAGTTCTGTTTAAAGCTAAAGAGGCCAGATTGTCCTGCAGCTTCTGCTAGATCTGGTGGATCTTGGGTGAAGGAGGAACTGAAGCATCATTCCCCTATGTCTTAGGACTCTGGATGCATTGGGGGATCATGGTCCAACATTGTGGGAGGCATGAGGGGAAGGAGTTGTTATTTGCTGCACTTTTCTTTCCTGAGCATCAGAGATCAGCTTAGCAATTCCTACCTAATTTAATACTGCCTGAAGCAACAATAACTTAGACTTCATGTCTGCATCCTATTCAGAGTATAGGGAGTTTTCTGTAATTGCAGCGTCTGGTCAATGGCATCCCAATGTCCGCAGGAGCCATGATGTTAGGGTTGGGGGTGGGAGGCAGAGGAGCAGTATGGTAGACCTGACCACTCACGGTACTGAAGGCCTGTCACCCTCACATGCCATTCCCTTGGGACCAACAAGGTTGGGAGGTGGCAGGCTCTTCCTTCTCAGGGGACAAAACTCTTTAATGTTCCTCCCACACTGAACTCCCATCTGCAGAAGGGTACCACTTGTGCCATAGAAAATGCTATGGCAAAACAGACCAATGAGCCATCCCGTCAATATCTTGTCTCTGTGTGTGGCAAATGATGATGGAGATATACCACACTGAAGATGTAAAACATTATTGAAAAGTGCTTTACAAATATTAGACAATCACAGCAGCCCTTTAATTATTATTATCCCTCCCCATTTTGCAGATGGGGAAGATGAAAGACAGATAGGTCTTTCTCATCTTGCACTCTGGTAATCCAGGTCTCAGTCATAGACTTGAACCAGTCTCAGATACTTCAGAGTAAGGCGTAAAAAAAATCTGATGCCCCTAAATGTGGTACTGTCATGATACAGTACCATGCCACTTGAGAGGGTGCTCTATGAGAGAGGCTTAAAAATTAAAGCCAACTTTATATGGCTTGGAAAAACTATGATCAATAGGTCAATTGACTGAAGTACATAACGTCTTAAATAGTAGAGGTCGTTTCAACCCAGGTTGTTGTTGTTCTCTGAATAGAGAGGCTTAGATGAGAGCACACATGCAAAGTAAAATTAAATTTACGCAGCATTTTCTTTTATTCAGCAGCACATTTTTATTCAGAAAAAAAGAAATAAACGTATATGTTAAATCCAATCCAATAATAGGCCATAACAGAAGAAAGCTTAAGTGATACCTTGGATTATAGTCTGTATTTATATGGGAACTCTGATTTGCTCATTTTTAGTGAGTACATCTTTTCAAACAATAGCAAAGTGCTATCAGTTCCTAGTAGTTAGAGATAGAAAATATATTAATATGTCATTGAGTTAATTCTCATGGAAGTCAAGATATTGCCCTCATTCCAGACTTCTCTTACCCAAAAGATCTGTTGGTGTCTCTACACATAAATAGGAGGCTTCTACAGAGAAGAGAACAAAAAATAAAAGACGAAAAAATAGCTCTCAAATCACAGAAACACCGTTGGTTACAGAAATAAATGAAAATACTTTACCTTATAGCAGAGGAGTCCAGCACATCATTCAATATTACAGTGATCAGAAGAGAAATATCAAAATAGAAAAATACTAGAGTAAAAAGATACAGATAAGTAGGGCTCAGTATGCTGGGGACCCAGATATGGCCAACATGTGGCTGACTACAACTGTTTATAGTGTTTTCATAATATTAAAGAAAGTTCTAGGATTTTTCAAATTTAAATACTTCATCTGTTTAGGAACAGACTAATTTAGTGACCTCAGTGTTTTCCGTACATAGATTAGTCCTTTTCACCTGTCTCCATCAAAAGGATGAGGGGTCTCTAAGCTAATAGCAGTGTAGACAACTGTTATTCTAGGTCTTGGTTATTTTAGTTGCAAGTTGTACACCTCACAACAGTGCGAACCAGGGCCAAGACTGTCAAAAGTGACTAGTGATTCCATTTTTGGGTGCCCAGGTGGAAACATTTTAGAGGTAGGGGTTTAATTTTCAGAGAGGTGCTCAGAACATAGTTAAATTTAAATTGTTTCAAAATGAACACCCAGAATCTCTAGACACTTCTGAAAAATTAGACCTAGATTGTTAGGCACATTTACAACTAGGATTTGGTCAGCACATGCCAAATTTTGAATAGCTGAACAAAAACGATATAAAGTGTGTTTGTTCTGCCTAAAAAAGTTGTGGGGCTGAGATACAGCACGTTCAGGCACAACCAGACTGGTTGTCTGAGCAGCCAGAAACCGGGGTCATTTTTCCAAGGTTCCAGCAATTATGATCTGTTGATTCAACCTCACACAGGGATTCAGCCCAGCCAGTTTCCTTTGCATTAAGTGTGCTGGGTGTCATCCTGACCCAATTAAAGTCAATGGCAAAGTTTCCATTGACTTACTGGGGACAGCATTTAATTACTTGGGTGTCACATCGGATGCAGGATTTGGATTTATGTGTATGCATTTCCTTGAAAAACTCATTCTTTTAGAATACTAGCCCATTTTGTGCACAGTTTATCCAGTATAAATCTGGTGTACTGGGATATATAGGGATTATTCATGCTGGTGTAAAATATATCCTGATAGGTAGTTTGTATTGCACTTCTGTTAATGACACAGGGAAGCATTTTTGGCTTCTAGCACAACTGATTCCCAGGCCTCCAGCATGTACATATTCATTCAGCTCCTTTTCCCATTGATCCATGAATTACAGTTTTGTGGTGAGAACAGAGCTGCTTGGAATTTGATATAGATCTATCTATAATACTTAATTGAAGAACAGTGAAATAATTAGTATTCTAAATCTTGAGGCAGTCTTGTGAAATGTGGTTATATATTTTTATTATTTGAAAAGTTTTGGTGTTTAAATTAAAAAGGAAAAAAAAAAAAAAAAGGAAGTTAGAGATTTTAAACTTCTGAGTGCATTCACTGTTTACTAGCTTCAACCTGCTCCCACCCCGCTCCAAAGAAAAACTTTTAAGAACC
This sequence comes from Caretta caretta, assembly GCF_965140235.1. NCBI lineage: Eukaryota > Metazoa > Chordata > Testudines > Cheloniidae > Caretta > Caretta caretta. The sequence goes on along the minus strand of NC_134207.1, from coordinate 204,281,418 downwards.
ATCACAGTTCAGATATTAGCGTTTTCTTTTCTAACTCTCTAGACATGTCAGGTACAAATGTCAATTCTTTTGCCAAAACTGGAAAACGGGATAGACTGTGGGTAATTATTTCTTCCTCTAAATATATTTTTGTTATATGAGCGTAATGAGCTTGTGTTGTGAAGGGTACAATATTGTGGAGCTCCTCAAAATAATTTGAAAATAATGCATGTGGGTATCTTTGTGAAAAATCCACTGTACATCTTTAAAGGTGAAGAGACCCAGGTGCTCACTGACTGTGGAGGTGCAGCAAGACACTGTATAGTATGTCTTTGGTTTTCATATGGTGGTAAAGGAAAAGACAAGTTCACGTTCCTAAAAGTGACCTGCAAATAATAAAAGTCCAGATACTTTGTTTTGGACACTAGCAGTTAATTCTAAAGTTACTCTAAGATCGGCATTGACCTCATAATTAATTTTAAATCTACTATTCTTGTTTTGCATATTGCTGGCAAGCAAACGTTTGTGTGGGTTTCTTTCTCCTTCAGTGATGGGTTGGTTTCTAGTTTCATTTATATTTATTGTATACTCCACAGGAACATTGCAAAATCTGCCCCTTCCACCACTACCATATACTAAAAAGGGCATTTTCTAATTATTCATCCTAATGAGAAGTTTGAAAAACAAGTGACATTCTTATGAACTTTAAAACCAATAGATATTCTTACTAACTTCAGAAACTTCATATACAATCATAATAATCATGTGTATAAACCACCTTTTATCAGAGGATATTAAAGTTCTTTGCCATTATTACTTTACACTTACAATCTTTCTGTGAGGTGTCTCTTTTTTGGAAAAAAAAAGATTGACCTTTCTATTTGTATATTATATTTATAATGTAGATATTTTAACTAGTTTAATGCCACTGAAGTTTGATATTGTTTTCTTCACCTCTAAGGGCAGGGTCAATTAGGTAATATGATTTTAATTCACTCTTGGAAGTGGCTCTAATTCCACACTAAATGGAGGTTCAATAGTGACTGTAGTGCATGTATTGTGAGCTAAAGAAAAGGTGTGAGCTGTGGTCATGAAGGTGTATATTGTGACTTTATATTAGGAAGGAACTACATGTAGTTCAAGGTTTTGAGTGTAATGGTCAAAGTACTAAATCATAAATTTAGGGTCCAATAGGAACAACTGACACTGGAGAGGGTGCAGGGAGTTCCTTTCAGTACACCCACTAATTGCAGTGTCCATACCCCATAATGTGTGTGTGGTATGTCAAGGTTCCTTCCCCACTCTGAACTCTAGGGTACAGATGTGGGGACCTGCATGAAAACCTCCTAAGCTTACTTTTACCAGCTTAGGTTAAAACTTCCCCAAGGTACAAACTATTTTACCCTTTGCCCTTGGACTTCCGCTGCCACCACCAAACGTTTAACCGGTTACTGGGAAAGAGTTGTTTGGAAACGTCTTTCCCCCCCCCCCAAATCCTCCTAACCCTTGCACCCCACTTCCTGGGGAAGGTTTGGTAAAAATCCTCACCAATTTGCATAGGTGACCACAGACCCAAACCCTTGGATCTTAAGAACAATGAAAAAGCATTCAGTTTCTGAAAAGAAGAATTTTAATAGAAGTAAAAAGAATCACCTCTGTAAAATCAGGATGGTAAATACCTTACAGGGTAATTAGAGTCAAAACACAGAGAATCCATCTAGGCAAAACCTTAAGTTACAAAAACACACAAAGACAGGAATATCCATTCCTTTCAGCACAGCTTATTTTCTCAGCCATTTAAAGAAATCATAATCTAACGCATATCTAGCTAGATTACTTACTAAATTCTAAGACTCCGTTCCTGTTCTGTCCCCGGCAAAAGCATCAGACAGACAGAGACCGAGACCCTTTGTTTCTCCCTCCCCCCAGCTTTTGAAAGTATCTTGTCTCCTCATTGGTCATTTTGGTCAGGTGCCAACGAGGTTATCCTAGCTTCTTAACCCTTTACAGGTGAAAGGGTTTTTCCTCTGGCCAGGAGGGATTTTAAAGGTGTTTACCCTTCCCTTTATATTTATGACAGGTATGATCATTACCCTATGGGGAAAGCACCTTTTATATATTAAGAACCGTTGCTGTGGACTGTCCCTCCAGCCCCTGAAGTATTGACATACCTTTTGAAGCTATCTTTATGCATCAGGAAGGAAAAATAAACAATACAGGTTCATTTTATTTGCTCTGTATTTCCCCATGGCTATTCGAAATCAGCCTGCTTCTTTTAAGCAAAAAGCATAACCTCTTATAATAAAGCAAAGTCAAGTTAATCTGAACAACTCTACAAAAATATCCTCATGCTGAAAACCAAGCGTCAATCTTAGCTCCTTCATAGGGAAAGGTCAGTACCGTAGGACACAGCTGATGTAATTTTTAAACAAATTAAGCTGTATTTCACCCTCAAGTTATAGATATTGATTCTCTTTAATTGGTACAATTGAACTCCAGCTGACATAGTGGAAAATTGGATAAAATAATAAAATAAATTGATAATTTCTCTATTAAACAGTCAGCCTTTGAATTGAATACATATTATAACCACTATACCCAAGGCTTCCTAATCTGTAATTATATGGCCAAATTCATCCTTGGTATACCAAGGAGTTACTGATAGAAGTGGACTCGTTCTTGTCCAGCTCAGAACATTGCTTCCACAGCCCTCAGCTCCTGCAGACTGCTCGCATGGCCTTGGCAAGTGTTCTTTGGCTTTACTGAGGCACAAAATGGAAAGTCTGGATGTATTTAAAGGTTGTCCCAGATGGTTTCATAAATAGTCCCCAGTCAAAGTCCAGGAAAGCCTTAAAGGGATTAAACATGAAAATTTAATAACCAGAAGAACTTTGTAATGTCAATATTAAACATCCTTTTTAAATATTAAACATGAAAGTTCTTCTGATGTTAAGCTACTGTTAAAGTACAAGTAGGATGGAAACTGGTTTCAGTCATCATTACTTGGGTTCGCAACCCATTATTCACAACCCATTATCACAGAATGTCAACAATTTTCTAAACCACAGAATGATTTCACCCATAAATTTAGAGTTTGTTTGTCAAATATATCTCAGATGTTCTTCACATGGAGCTTGTCTACACTACAAAAAAAATCTTGACAATGAGCAGCAGCACTAGGAGTAGTTTAACTGGTACTGAACGTGGGTTAGCTCCCAGGTATTGACAAACTGTGTTCAAACTTGCAGTTTTTTTGTGGTGCAGACAATCCTGGAGTATGTGTGTGTGGTGAAGAGTGCTTCTCTTCATTATTGCTAATTTGAGCACAATGGATACAAATTTCACTTAATGAATGTGAGACCATACAGTGCAAAGCATTTGTAGTCAATGAAACAATAAGGCAGGTACTGTACCTAAATACTATTTATAAATATACTTACAAAATTACCCTTTGTCAATTGTTGAGACCCCACCCAAATGCCAGCATGACTGCAATGTTTTAAAATATGATGCAACAAAACTTACCTAAACACAAGAATTGCTCATGATGGCCACTCCTTCTGAACTCTTTGACCTGGAAAAAGGTCTCCCCCAGATGCTCAAAGACAGAATACATTGTAGCACCAGTTCCAAGACCTACCTTGTGGCACCTACACCAACCATTTCTCATTCAGAGGAAGGGGCTGTCCTCAGACTAAGTCACATCAGCACAGGTGACTGATGATTTGATGCTTTTTCTCTCAGATGGCCAACAACTGTGGAGTTTACCATCAATTCCATGCCCTACACCTCATAATCATCCCAACCTACAATCAACAATGGTGATTATTTGGAGATGGCCCCTAAGTGGCCTAAAATTTACTGTTCTGTTGGAAAGGAGGACGTGTAAGAACCTGCACAACCATGTACAAGAAGCAGCACAAATACCTGCACTAGAGAAAAGATGCACAATGTAACCAACACATATACACACACACAAGTCAAGATGAACTGCATTTTATCAAGATGCCAGTGCCAACCCTTTTCTTATTCAAATACTGCTGCCCTTTAGACAGACTACATACATCGGAGCACCCCTATTGAGCGAGCCAATCTGGTGGCTCAGTGCTGTTCCACATTGCGGTGTCTGCCCTTCCATTTCTTTACATTCCTACTTCCTTTTTAGTTTCTGGCCAACAAGTCATTTTAAAAGTAAAATATACAGTAATAATAGTGACAGTCACATGGTACTGTAGAATCTGTGACAAAAAAAGTCAAGCTTCAGGAGAAGATACAGAGTAAAGCAAATGTAAAACTGTTGAGACATTCTACTTGTTGTTGTCACATTGGATCAAAGCCAACATCTCATTTCACAGATGTAGGGAGATGATAAACGCAAAACCCTTTCCTTTTTTAATTACCTTTCAGTTTCTATTCAGATCTGACATTACAGCTCATACCTGAAAATATCAAAGCAAAGCACGAGCTTTTCCATGCTGATGAAGTTGCTCTTCTAGGGTAGAATACAGGCAAATGAGAATTTAAATTCGTTAAAGAAATGTAATTGATATTGCATATTAACTCATGTCCTCTTTTTTTAACAGTTTATAAATGAATATCATTGTTGGAGTTTGATGTCCTTTAAAGCAAGTACTACATGATGGGCCACAAAGCAATACTGTACTAAATTCATTTTGTGACATATGAACAAATGTTAATATAGTAGATGCTCATTTGCAGCAACACCTTGTAAGAGCAACCACGACTTATGAGCAACATTTCCCACAGGAACACTGTCCCTGCTGTGAATTGTCGACATGCCCCGTAACAGCTACAGCCACATAGGAGCAATATAGCAAAAGGGCACCGATATGTTGCTACTAATGAATGTCTACTGTACAATATACTCCCAGTTATGCTCGTAACATGCATTTTATTCGGATAATTGGGGGTGGCTTCACCAACAGCCAGGGGTTCGTCATTGTCCTCCTCACAGTCCTGGTTGGGGATCTTTGCTGTCCCTTCTCACTCACTCCTGTGACAGCAGAGCTGCAAAGGGCTCCATGTGCTGCCGCAGAGCAGGTGACAGCCAATGCCTGCAGGTACATGGTGCGAGGGTGAGGTTGCAGTCCTGACAAGGCAGAGCAGAGACCCCCGGCTAGCGTCTGCAGGGATTGAGTGTCCACAGCCCTGCAGAAGTGCAGGGAGCCCTCTGCAGCTCCTCTGTCACAGCCCCACGCACTTACTCCCTTTGACAGTGTGGCCTGCAAAAGGACTCCCTGCACTGCCACTGGACCCATTCAGCATCAGGGTGACCTCCCCCTGGCCAAGGGCTCCTCCTCCTCACTGTCCTAGCTGGGTTGGGCAGGTTGCTCTTTTAACCAAACCTCTGCATTATCCAAATCTCTTCCTTGTTCCCCAGCATGAGATACACGCTGTAGAGGCAGATATCTCATCTATCTCATGCTAAGGGATTCTGATAATGTGGATTCAGAGTAGTAGTCGTGGTAGTCTGTATTCGCAAAAAAGAAAAGGAGTACTAGTGGCACCTTAGAGACTAACACATTTATTTGAGCATAAGCATCCGATGAGGAGAGCTGTAGCTCACGAAAGCTTATGCTCAAATAGATGTGTTAGTCTCTAAGGTGCCACTAGTACTCCTTTTTGATAATGTGGAGGTTCAGATAACAGGGTTTTGGATTAGCAGCAGTATTCTGTATATGAAATAGAATACTGTGCTTTATTCTGTTGTTCCTTTCTTTAGTGGACAGCAGTGGTTACAGTCCAGGACGGCAGCTTCCTTGCAATTCGCCTTAATTGTGACATGCAAACCCATTACTGTTCCCATCCCCAGACTGGTTCCCAATCATGTCAGATTTGGTGGTAGTAAATCTTGGTTATGTGGACAGTTTTCCAGTGGAGAGTAGATTCAGAGAATTAAGCTCATTTAGTTTTGACCTAACCCAGATTTGAAGGCAACTCTTCAGAGGTGAAAGGCTGGTAGAATTGACATCACCATACAGCCAACAAACAGCATCTGGGTTTAGTTTTGGAATTGCTTCAGGCTCCAGGATTGAGTTGCCTTTAAAGATCAGGTTACTGTTGGCGTAGCTGATTGCTTTGTTTCCTTGAATGTTGTTTTCCTTTAACTCATTCTGGATTATGGTGTGTGCATCTCATTCTTGTTTGAGCCATCGGTTAGGTTTGCATTAATTTTGGAATGCATGGGTTTTGCATCCATCTTGGTTTTGCAGCATAGATTTTCAGAGCATACATATATTCTAGCTGGCAATCAATTGTATATAATAGTACTTCACTTTGTGAATCAGGATCAAATAGTGTGTTAAGAAATTGGGGTCTTCTGTAACAACATATAAGGAGTGGAGGATCAGTCCTGCATTTCCTAGTAGTTCCTCACTTAGAGGACTTATAGGATTGGGCTTTTGTCTAGTCTTTGAGACATTTAACGTGTAACAAATGAATTACTGTATTAGGCCAACTGTTGAGTTCTAGATTGAGAAGACAAATCTTTGAATCCATACAAAGGAGCTTTTTAGTTTAATTTTATTAAGGTCCTTATTACTGCGTTTTGCTGTTACTTCAGTAAGTGTTGTAGGTGAGATTGCATGACTCTTTCCATTCTGTCACACTACTCCCCTATCTTCCAGTCATTAAGAATTTTTTGAAACTTCTACCTTTTGGGAGACATTTTTTGAAGCTTTGCCACTTCCTGATTACAGATTGTTCGGAAAGTTTTCGGAATAGTTCTTTCTATATCAGTGTTTCTCAAACTAGGGATCTCAATCCAAAAGGAGGTTGCAAGGCTATTGTCAGGGGGTTGTGAGAGGTAGGGGTGGGTAGAGCAGTACCGCACTCCGGCCACCCAGGTCTGAAGACAGCACCAACGCCAGCAGTAGCTCAGAAGTAAGGGTGGCAGTACCACACATATGCTCCTATGATTATGTACAGTAATTTGCTATCACCTTTTTTGTGTGTATGTGGGGGGGGTGTTGTCACAAATATTTTCAAAGGGGGGCCCAGCAAAAAAAGTTTGAGAGCCCCTGGCCTATATGAATGAAATACCAGTGGGGAAAAATACACTTTACCCAAGCACTGGTAGCAAAGTCAGCGCTGTCATGAGGCTAGGCATGGTCAAGGGTTGAACTCCAGCACTGATTGGACCAGCCACCCCGGGATGCATGTACCAGCACCAGCCAGATTTATCGAGACCTTCCAATCCCACAAGAACTTTCACTCCTTTCAACCTAACTCACCCTGACTGTGCTGAGACTCTTGAATATGGCATCAAGTACTTCAGTGTGATTGCCAGCAACACCCAGATCCACAGCATCTGTGATGGATCTAGAGTATTCATTCTCCTCAGCATCCTCAGTTACCTCAGGTGATGATCACAAGCATGAACAGCCATGTGTACTCAGTGAGAGCATCACCACCACCCTTTACCTTAGGAGTTCCAGGGGCCCTCAACACTCCCAGGAACCTGGTTCCTCACCCCAGGACCTCAAGGACTGTACTTCTATGCCCCTGTGGCCCTGTTGGGCACCTTGGTCATCTCACGAGAAGCAAGACTACTCAGAGCAACCGTAAGTGCTTACAGCTCCTTCATTCATTTTTTTAGTAACTCAAGCAGCACCCGAACCTCCACCAACTCAAGTCTCTTATAGTCATAAGGAGGAACAAGAGGAAACAAGCCCTTCCTCAATAGATTCCTCAAGACCAGTTGCTTTATCATCTCTGGGTGAAGCAGTGTTTCTCCACAGGGCCCCACAATTAGATGACTTTAAGGAGTTCCAAGACCTCTGGGAAAAAACAACAATGGCACTCCAGCTACCATTGGAGGAGGTGCAGGAGCCCACCCACAAACTAGTGAATATTTTGCAATCTACTGCTCTGGGATGGCATCCTGGCCTATAAATGAAGCAATAATGGATTCAGCCCAATCACTATAGCAGACCCCAGCTACAATTGCCGCCACATCCAGGAAGGTGGACAGAAAATATCAAGTTCCATCTGGAGATATGGAATATTTTACAACCACCCTGGTTATCATGGTGGCCAACAAGAAGGCAAGACAGAAGAGAGCAGTGCTAAAGGAAAAGAAGCTGAAGAGGCTAGATTTATTTGTCAGAAAAGGCTATTATTTGGCTTATTTGGACTTGCCAACTATCAAACATTTTTGGGGGGACGGAAGGAGTTCAATGGAGCCCTGTGTTATTACAAGAAGTCAGATTAGATGGTCACAATGGTCTTCTCCGGCTTTGGAATCAATTAATCTATGAATTTTTTTTAAAAGTCTTGCTTCCTTTTCTTGAATATCCCCAAAGCCAAAATGGAAGGGCTCAAAGAAAGGAAATATGTCATTGTAATAGCCCTTACCAAGGAACATTGCCTTGTATTGTTCTGGGGTGAATTCGTTTGAAAGAATTATGAAGCTTTGAAAATTGGTCCTGTGGAAAAACAGTAAGTGATCATGTAATTAAAGACTGTGTCACACTGCCTGTGCACCAGTGGGGAAATTAAGGGTGCAGAATTAATCCTAATTCTGGCATTTCTTAACATTTAAGTGCTTTACTTTGCAATCTCGGTAGTGGACTTTTAACAGAGTTTGTGTGTAATTTCCTAGGTTTTTAAACAAGCAAACTGGGGGGGGGGGGATTCCATCCTGTGGCATCATATTGACAACCACATGGTTCATCAGCAGGGATGGAATCTTTAGATCCACTGCATTGACCTTTCCCACTTGAGTTAATGGAGTAACAGATAGCAATAGCAGGGTGTCATTCTCTGTGTGGACTAGCAGTGGGGTGCAGGGAGAGAGGCACGCTTTTCCCAATGGGTTTCATAGATATTTGCTGACAGCAAAGGAATAGTGAGACTCAGCAATCTTGGGTTCCATTTCAGGCTCTGGATGGGAGTGTGCTCTAGTGGGCAGAGACTCTTCTGCCTATTCCACTGCTCCCCCCCCCCAATAACTTGACCCATTCTGCACCATTCCCTTCAACTTGTCCCAGTCCTGTCTCTTCCCCACCCCTGGTTCCCTGCCCAAGTACTGTTCTTCTTAACTTACTGGCCCAGTCTCCTTGCCTAACCACTGCTAGTCTCCCCGGCCAGGCTCGCTGTCTGAGACCCCAGTCTCTCCTCTTCTCCCCCATCACTTCCAGTCCCAGGCTTCTTGCCCAGCCACTCCCAGTTCTCTTCTCTTGAGTCCTCATCCCATCTACCCCACTCACTCGCTCCCAGTTCTAGTCTTCTTCTGCAGGCTTGTCATCCTATCTCAGTCACCCTGTCCACCCCAGCCCCCAGTCTTCTTTCCCAGCCAGCCCCTGCTCTCTCCCAGCACCCCAGCTTTCTCAGCTCTCCCCAGTAGGTCTTAGTCCTGGTTTTTATGTCCAGTCAGTCCCAGTTGTCCCTCTGCTCCCCAGCCCCTTGTCTGATTTCAATGTTCACCCCATAAGCCAACTATCTCCCCACTGCATTTCTTCCATCATCTCCCAGTGTCCTCTCCCAAAGAGTCCCACCCAGTCTCCTTGCCCAACCACACCGGCTCCCAGTCCCAGATTCTCTTTCCCCCTCTGCCAGCCTCCTTATCCCAATCCACTCCTTTTCTCCCCCTGGTCCAGCTCTTGTCCCCTCTACATTTGAATCAGACAGCTTCCTTCTCCACGAGGCATGGGCAGAAGCATGGTAATTAATAGCACAGGAGAGACCATCTCCCTGCTCGTAGTTCTAGGGCCCACCCCACCCCTGCCCAAAGTAACTGGGAGCAGCCATTACAGAGAAAGTCATGCTTCACACTTGTATCCCAGGGCTGGATAGAACATGCACAGCCATATGCAGGCGCATGCTCCCTGAGGACAGACTCTTTGGAAATTTAGCTGCTGAAATCTCTACTGAGCATGGGCAAACTTCAGTTTTCAAAGGCTCATAACTTGGCCAAACTTGAGCATATTTTCACACCAAAAGGCACATCCCTGATACAAAGGCCACCCCCCTGCCAAATTACAAGTCCTTGCTTTAAAATATTGAACATGAGAGCCATTCAAAGAAAAGGTCTCAAGAATTTTTTAACATGGACAAAAAACCCCACATTTTTCTGTAATCTTGTTCTTGGAAATGGCTGAACTGTTTGGCTGAAATTTTTCAGAAGAAAAATCAGCTTGAGGCTGACACGCAGTATGGAAAATTTCAGCCCAAACAGTTAAAGGTTCACATAGTGGTAAGCAACAAAGTCTCATAATGGGGAGGGTCAGGCAAGCTTAATTGTAGGCCGAGCTACCAGCACAGCCTATAATAAACAGCCTGGTTAAAGTTCTATAAAGTTCTAAAAGTGCATTCTAACTAATCCACATAACAACTTGTGCTAGAGACAGATGCATTCTCGCTATGACTCACTTATTCTACCGGAATGTTTTAAATTAACTTTCTTGGTTGTCATGTTTAGGGGGGGGAAAAAAAGTCCTGGTTTCCTTTAACAGATGAAAGAATCAAAACGTTATTGAAACCAGTAGCTGAACTTTCTGTTACTTGTCTCCCCATAGGTGGAACATGCATTGCCAATTGCAATTTCAAGGAGGATTTTTATTTATTTATTTATTTATTTATTGTATACAGCAATGTTTTCCAAACAGAAATAATTTGGTACATTCTGATTCCATATGAAAATATTTTTCATCAGTTGTAGGTGTCAGTACCGTAACATTCTTTAGCAAGTTCTATACCGATCTCATATGCTTATTCAGACCTGGCTTATCCTGTTTTACTTCTGCGAGCAAAGGGCGGCCCTCCAGAGAGTGCAAATGTAGTCTCCTTTGCCCCAAGAGTCTCTCTACATGGGTACTGTGAAGTCTTCTATGTGCAGTGGTGACTCAGGGAAGAGGCTGTTCTCTGTAGCATGGTCAGCCCATGGATTCCTACATGTAAATAGCATATGGAGGAGTTGCTGTTTGTAGCAGCATTGACTCATGGTGGTTCACCTCTTTGGCTCTTCCTGAGCACAGCTGCAAGTAGGGAGAGCCTAGATAATGATCACATAACTCCACCAAGGGAAGGGAGGCATAGCAATTTCTGTAGGACAGGTCCTGCTGTCGAAGTTCTAGGCCTGCCCTTTCTCTGAGCAGCTCCTTAAGCTCCTCCTAGTACAGCAGGACAAATACAATTCCTTGGAAGCATCATAGATGTAACCCCACTGAGTTTTCAGTCCTCTCTGCCCCTCTCACAAGGGCTTTCTCTGACGCTAGCCCTTATTTAGGTTTATCACCAGGGTAATGTTGAGTGAAGAGAGTTGCTGGTAAACAAAAAACAAAAGCATGTAATTGCCCTGTGAGGTGTACAAATGAATCTTCTCATCTGTCTGCATTAATAAACAGCCTGTGTTAAAACTGTAGCAGATTCCGTTACTGAAAGCTGTTGGGTAGCAAGGGTTTCTGTTCTTTTGTTTATACATCCAGTTGGCTCCAGAGAAAGCAAGCAGCATGGCTTCTTACTAACGCACAGTAATCTGGTTTTTATCTTCATGAGCAGGGCAACTGTACAATAAATCTGAAAAGAATCCTATTATTGATTGTGTGTTCTAATTGTATTTGTTCTTACAGGGACAAGCTGATCTTCTAAAATATGCTAAAAATGAGACATTGGAGAATCTGAAACAAATCCATTATGCCGCTCTTTCATGTGGACTCAATAAACCAGGCACTGAAAATGCAGAAGTCTCAAAGCCCCGTCGAAGCCTGGAGGCCATACCTGAAAAGTCAAGTGATGAAACTGGAGAATGAGGGAACTTTCTGCTCATAATTCTGGAGTTTATAACTCTGCAACCAATTGTAGCTGCACAGGACATTTGCTTTGCACTTAATATTGAAAACTATATTTGGAGTTTTTAAAGCACAACTGGAAAAGCTAATTACAATCTATTAAAACTGTGAATGTACGTTGCAATTCTGCGTGTGACGGCAATGAGATTGTTTAACATGGAAATTATCTTGCTGGCCAAAATGTATATTTGTAAAATATATCATAATTCAGTAACGTGTGCTGAAAAGGGGAGGTGGATTCCTAGGTTAGACTGTGACTGTGCTTGATTTTCAAAATAATTAGGTGTGCAATTCCTTGATTTTTGTGCAAAATTCAGTAATTGTTTGTAATACATAGGTATGCAATTGTGCACCTAACTTATGAAAATCAGGTCAATAAAATGAATTACACATTCCCTAAAAAATGTGGATTTTATTTTAGACACTTGAGGGTATTTGGGTTTGAAGGGGAATATTTTTTTTCTTGTTGAGCCATAAATAAAAAGGAGAATGTAACTAGACAGTGCTCACTGACTCTTCAGTGCACTATAGGACAGCCATTGTGCGAAAGGAAAATGTGCAATCAGTCTGATATAGCCTAGGTCTGAAGAAGATACATACCTATGAACTTCAGCAAATGTGTATAGCTAATGTAGAAGTGACCAAACTGCAAGTAAAGTGTTGTAAATAATTTTTCATTCTGTGAAGTGAAGTGTTCACATTAAAAGCAAGTTTTGTGATATCACTCCCATGCAAGTAAAGCTTTTAACTAAACTTTAACTTTATTTTTCAGTTTAAAAATATTTTCTTCTATACATAGTAGGTGATATCTCAGTTATGAGGTTTGTCAGAAACCTGTTTCTGTTATTTATTTTAGATAAAGGTACAGTTGCTAATGTACTCATAAAATTGTTAGACAAACCTAGAGTCATCTATTTGGGCTTCTGATTTAACAATAAAGTGCAGTGTATCATCACACAGTGCACTATTTTCAAAGAAAAATAAGATTAAAATGCAGCTTCTATTCAGCAGGGGGGATTTTATTGAATCCTTGAGTGGCACTTTACACCACACTGAGGTTTCACTTATACCAAACCAAGGCCCTGATTCTGCAATGAAAGCTGTGTGAGTGGACCTCTGCATCTACACAGAATCTTGTTGACTTTAATGGAGCTCTCCCTACAGGCAGCAATTCGCCTGCCTGGATCTGATTACACGATAATCTTTAGTCATTAAAAAAGTTGAACGCACTCCATGCAGTACCCTTTGAAGTTGCTTTTCTAAATGACATTCTGTACAGATTAGACGCTGATTGCTGCTCACTCAACTCCCAGTGAGCAGATCATATACTGCAAGCCCAAAATATTGTGCTCCTACTTAGGCAAAACTTCCATTGACTGCCATATAAAGATGTAAGAATATGGCCCATAGTCCTCATTGCTCTTTAAGTGATCTTTCCCAAGGCTGTCAGCTGTGAGATCTCTGATTCCAGTTCTTAGTAGTAGTTAATACCAAATTAGTCTGCATGGGCCAAATGCATCCCTGATGTATTTTTCACAAACTAAGTGGGAATGAGGAATGAACTGGGCTACAAATGTACAAGGGTAATTTCACTGTAAACAAATATTTAGCAGAAACTTCAATAACCTACTTGCAGTGCGTGTTTACTGACAACTTTTGATTCAAGCAGAAAGCCAGTAGCTTTAGGAAACATCACTATAATGTGTATCACCCTTAAATACGACCACAAGTCAACAAAGCTCCAATAGGAATCCTGGCCAGCATCACTTTGCACCACCCACAGTATGGCCCATTATAACACACCATAAATGAGACTGTTTCTTAAACTACACATAATCAGAATTCTGCCATCTCAGGTACTCATTCCATTTACACGTTTCTTTAAGGCACATCTCCTTGAAGCAGCTCAGGGATTAAGATTTGCCTAAGATATTATTTGTTTCTTTGTTCAAAAGGCAAGCAAACTAAAAAAGAAAGAAAAAAAAAGGCAGTATACTGCATGACTTACATCTGACCTATGAGTAATTTTAAATTAGGGATTAAACTTTGAAACCAAAAGTACATGGGACTGCAACTAATCATGACTCCATCCTTACTAAATGTACAGTTACCCAACACAAAGAAAACTAGTATTTCCAAAAATGATTCCATTGTGATGCCTTTATCACGTGCATGCTTAAATCATGTGCTTAGGTAATGCAGAAAAGCACAACTAAAAATAAAATGTATTCATTCAACCTAAAAAAACCCCACCACCCAAAACAGCAACATTTTACATTCTAGTATTGCTTTCAGTTGCTTTGAATGGAAACCATGCATGGCCCAGAGCTGTATCTAATATGTCTTAAAATGAGCTTATAAGACACATCAACAATGAGATGGACTTGGATATCCAGAAGGCGTATGCATCTTGCACTTTAGAAGAACTAAGTGTTTACACTTGAAATGATGCTTGTGGTAATTCAGGCATTGTAAATTCAGGACCAAAGTTGTCAATGAGGTTTCTTCAATTATGTTTCCTTAATAAGGAGTCCTTGTATCCTTAATGCAACTTATTTTATTTGCTACTCCATTTTTAACACTGTTTATTTTCAGGTTATAAATGAAGACGTTTGCTGGTTGTTTTCTAGGTATTCCATTCAAAACAAAACCAACCACGGCTGGTTTTAACTTTATATCCTTTGTTTTCATTGATTTTCCTTATACATTCTGTACACGTTTGAATTGTGATAAATGTTCCCCAAAAATGGATATGGTTTTTCATCAAATTGCCTTTTTTTGCCTTTGGTAAGAAATAGTCAATGTTAAGATACTGACAGAGAGCAGAGTGCCATTTGAAAGAAAATGCTGCTGCACGGAGGAAAAAATTCACATATGAATTATTTGTCATTTAAATATTGACCCTGTGCTCTGCTCTGTACACAAGACAAAGGATGGAACAGTCCCTGCCCAGGAAAGGTACCAATCTAAACTGGAACTTCCAACTTCAGTTGCACTCAGAAAGCACTGAGTGCAGGTGAGGCGGACATGGGTGGCTGCCTGATCCTGGAGCCTTCCCCAGGCCATTTCAGTCATTCCAGCATAGTTTAAAGCAGCCTCACGTTTCCCTGGAGTACAGTATGCTCTGGCCATGCCCTCCCCTCCAGATGCTGGGCTGGTATAGGAGCAAACTAGTTCAACTTCACACCATCCTAGAAATCCCCTAACAAATGGAAGATTTACCTGGGGGAAAACTCTCAATTTTAAGTTCTTTCTTGCCACCCCCGTTTCACAAAAGGTCCAAAATGAAGTTCAGGATTGAGTTCTACAGCTGAAATCCTGTCCCCAAGAGGACGAGGATTTCATGCCAAGAGTACAAGTTCCCTCTATTTCTCTTATTTATCCTCCTACTCTCAATGCCCTGTTCTGACACAACTTTCTTGTTTAAATGCTTCAAATCCAGGATGAGATGGAACCCATTGGAGAGGTTTCTTTCAAGTCGTCTCCAGACCAGCAGGAACTGATACAATGTGCTCAATTTGTAGACAGTTAAGGTTGTGGCTACTCCTTTCCTTTTCCTGAGAACTGGGCAAGCAATGGGAGAAACTGGTTGTGAACAAGACTGAAGCAAACTCCAGGGATCACCCATCAGTTATCATATCCTGTGTAGAATGCTCTCAACACGTCTGTAAAAAAGTTTACTCTAATTAGCAAAGTGCTAATGTGGTCGGACACACTTTCAGAGTAGGGAAGTCCTTGCCTCCAATAGGGAAGGAGACATTAAAAAGTATGGAAATATTTTAGCATCTGACGAGAGCTCCCAAGGGACTTGCCCCTGTGCTCTGGGCCATTTGATACACTTTTAAGTGGGGGTGGGCGGGAGGGGGAGGTCTTTTACAGCCAGGATTTGACGGAAGCACTAGATAGTAGAGCTTGGTGAAATTTTTCAACAGAAACTATTTTTTCAGCCCAAAAAAAATGCAGATTTAATTACACCAGACTGTTTCACAACTTCATGTTCATTTCACTAAATTGTTTGTTTAAAAATAAACCCTATTTTTTTTCAAAAATCAGAAACATTTAATTTTGACATTTTTTCATTTTATTTTTAAACATTTCAAAATGTCTAAAAACGCTTGAAATCAAAACCTTTGGTTGACTGGAAACAAATTTTTTCCTTTTTAGTTTTTAATTCACCAAAATTTTCGAAAAAAATGGTCGTTTTTCGCTCCAATCCAAGATAATTTTTTCAACTTTTCAAAATTGCCACAGAACTGAAAAATTCATTATTTCCCCAGCTCTACGGCGTAGGTAAATTCTGAAGGACTTTTCCCACTTACAAGATTCTCATAGCCCTAAAATCCTTGCTCTCTTATTTAACTTTCACATCTTTATTTTGTACATTGTTTTCTAGAGAATGAATTCTCCCTGGTGCTCTCATAGTAGAGTGCAGTGTAAGTCAAATGGCCTGTAATGGATCATATCCTTAAATAGTTTGGCAGAAGATTTAATAGCACACACTTTTAATGTTGTTATGGAAGAAAAATGAAGTGAGCAAGTAAGTGGAAAAGCCTAAAGAATGCTCACAACCCA
This sequence comes from Caretta caretta, assembly GCF_965140235.1. Lineage (NCBI taxonomy): Eukaryota > Metazoa > Chordata > Testudines > Cheloniidae > Caretta > Caretta caretta. Next base: position 204,265,057 of record NC_134207.1, on the reverse strand, counting down.
TCTATATGCATATAATATAGGAGACAGACAGGGAATAGGACTATTCTTACTATCCATTTACAGGGCAATATGTCATGTCCACACATTCCTTTTTATGGCTTGGACTCATATATATTTAAGGAAAGAAAGCGGCTCTAAATGAAACTGTAGGTGTTCAAAGAACTCCCAGCCTCAGCAGGCATATAGAAGCAGACAAAGGAAAAATCATGATACACGTGAAAATTAGATAACAGCCTTGACTGGGTCATTCTAGTCATTTTAGACTGAACATGGAGAAAAAGAACCCCTTTGCCAGTAATTGGTTCTGTTGCTGTACTTATCCCCAATTTTCTGAACTGTCACGCCTCATTTCTTCTGTTATTTGGATTGACAATCTTCTCAATAGTGTTTCTCATTATGGCTTGAAGGACACCGTGGTCTGGTTTCAGTGGGGAAGCACCGAACAAGTGAAACATAGCCTGCTATTACTTTGTCCATCGCGGTCAGTAATGCTGATAATGATATTGGGTTCCTCTTCATATGCTGGTAATTTGCTAGACAGGTCAACTGACAGAGATGTAATTCATCAGCCGTGGTCTTGGGTGTAATAGACTGTGGCAATGTGGCAAGTGTCCCAATGTTAATGATTTGGGTTAAGCAAAATGGAGAGGCTTTTGACAGTCCCGATGCTGTTTTCATCTATTCTGATGCAGGCACATGGAATAATAATTCACCCAGGACCACATAGGGCAAGGGTTCTCAACTGGGGTTTGGGACCCCCTCAGGGGGTCACGAGGTTATTACATGGTTGGGTCGTGAGCTGTCAACCTCCACCCCAAACCCTGCTTTGCCTGCAGCATTTATAATGGTGTTAAATATATAAAGAAGTGCTTTTAATTTATATTGGGAGGGGGTCGCACTCAGACACTTGCTATATCAAAAGGGTCACCAGTAAAAAAAAGTTTGCGAGCCACTGAGGATAGGGACTGGAGGGGATGGGTGTGTGGAAGGGGGAAAGCCATTAATTAAATCATGTTGTGATAGGCAGGCTTTTCTTTGTACTTGTCAGTAGTCATCTCCAATAATATCCTTGACGGATGGCATTTCATTCATTACTGATTCCATATGAAAAGAAGCTTCCATTTCTAGCGAGCCTTTTACCCTTTAATTAGATTTTCCTATTACTTATGCTCTCATAATAAAGGTTACATTTGCATGGAATTTATACACTTAGAAGCCATTTAAAACTACATAGAAACATTGTGCAAAGCCAACGCATGCAAAGGGCTATTAACTGCATATCATTTGCCAATCAACTCTACCTCTGTCTCTCTCTTTAATCCTCATTTTAGCTGGTGTTGTGACATTTTAATGTCTTGCTGTGGGATTTTGTTCCCTCCTGCATGTGCACAGTGTGCATTGTCCCTTGAACACTGAGGCAGAAGAAACAGAGAAGTGGCGGAATGATTAGAGGCCATTGGCTGCGTTGCCAGTTGTTTCTGATGTAAATGATGTTGCACAGCGAGGCTGTAAACACTAGCTGAAAGCTGAGACATTTCCAGTGGTTTCTACTGATATGAATCTTATCAGGAACTAAGAGGTGGTGGGAGGGGCTGTGGTAAACTAGGTTTAATTCAACCTCAACTGGAAGTTTCAAGAGAGACACTGTAACACTAGACTAGTGTCCCACAAAAAGAGAGATTACCACATTCTGTACAATCTGTTTTGATACAGTTCTCAAAAGCTTAACAGTAACAACTGGTTTTAGGCACAACGTCTAGGCTGTGTAAACTGAAACATGGGACAAACAGGCGTGGTTTCAAGAAATTGTAACAACCACCACCATGAACAAAAACCTAGTTCCCTGCAATGCTGAAAGTCCAAAGATAACAGCACTGGGCTTGAGGGTGAGCATCAGAAAGCGGCAGTGACAACAAACAGCAAGTGAAACTGGCCATAAATTAAACAGCTTCGTTTCACTGCCCACTCGAGGTGAAACAGAGTAAACAGCAGAAATGCTGAAAAAAATGTTTGATGCTTCAAACTTTTCCCATGTTGATAATGTAGAGTATTTTTAGTAATACAGACAAGGAAACTATTTTTATTTGTGTATGTAATAATATATATCGTCTTGACACTTGCTATTTAACACGTACCATAGTTTCTAGAACTTACTTCGCAGCACTTGCTCATTCCATATCCAGCCTACTGTAGGCAGGGAATCAGCTTCAAGCCACAAGAAAGTGAACTTTAAAGGTCAGTTATCCAAGACATTTAACATCTGAAGGGGGTTTCTATTGTAAAACATCATTCTTTTGTTTACTTGTGTCTAAGCTCTAAAAAACACATTGCAAAATAAAAAGCTGTATTTGTTCCCTGTGCTGACAAAGGGGTGTTTTTTCTTTAAAAATTTTCTGCTTTATAGTTTATATTTGCAACATCAGATTCTTACTTCCTCCTTTATGCTGGAGGGCTTATTTGGTAACAGGCCACTCGCTCCTCTCCCCCGCAGTTAAAAGGCTGGCAGAGCAGAACAGGTTTCAATCAACCTGTGATGTCTCCCTCCAGATGCTCCAAAGTTCTTCCTAAAGTACTCCATTAAAAAGCAGGAACTCAGGGTGTGATTGTTCAAAAAACATTAAAATAAAAATCTTTTTTAAAAACCTAACTAACTTTCAGTCTGTGATTAAAGGACACACACTTTGTTTTCTGCAGCTCACCTTTAATCTGGACATTGTATTTCCCAATTCCTACAATCAACTTTGACTTCCTGATTGGAAAATATCTCGAGGACTCCTACAAAGAGCAATGGGGTGCAGTCAGGCAGTGTCCCAGCAGCTGGGATGGGACTATGCCATTAGGGGAAGTTATATTCTCCTCCCATGAGCTAGGTTGGGTGGGGATTGAAGGGGAAGGAGAGTTTGGAGTCACTTCCACGCTGTCCAACCCCTGCACACTGCCTATCTGCTTAACATCAGAAACTGCTCTCCCCATTAGCTCCTGACCCCCACAACAGGTCCTGATTCCCCAACAGTTCATGTCCTCTCAAAAGCATCTGTTCCCTCCGTACTTCTCCCACCTATCCCCACCTTAGCCCACCACATCCCCTGCCTGTCGCACTCGCCAGCCACTGCCTTCTTCCCTTTCAGAGTTGGAACTGGCTACTTGTTCAGCAGGTATCTCAGCAACCCCTGGCCACCACAAGGATTAAGTATAGCTACTACCCTCCTGCTTTCAGAGCCCAGTTGACTGCATGACAGTCAGCCTGGGCTAAGGGAAGGTGTGATGTGCCGGGCTGAGGGTGTAGTGATGGTGTGCTGGAGTTGGGAATAAGGTTCCATATGCCCGTTACCCTTGGGATGGTGCCAGGGTCAATCTGGCTCATAGTGTTTTCTATAATCATTTCCTTCTTAAGTAGTTAATCTGCACCATAAAATACACAATACTAGGCTACAATGGGTTAACTGTGGCAGAAACGTTAACTCAAAGTTTCCTCATCTGAATGTTTGATTTTTCATTCTGAAACACTGCATCAATGTCAAAACATTGCATCGATTACTATTATTACTACCTTGCATGGTGACAGGTTTCAGAGTAGCAGCCGTGTTAGTCTGTATCAGCAAAAACAACGAGGAGTCCTTGTGGCACCTTAGAGACTAACACATTTATTTGGGCATAAGTTTTCGTGGGCTAGAACTCAATAAACTAATTCACAAATAAACTTGTTCGTCTCTAAGGTGCCACAAGGACTCCTCGTTGTTTTTATTATTGCTAAGAACACTTCGCCACTGGTCCCAGAAACCTCTGTCTTGGGGACCCACAATAGGCCTGGCTCTGAACCAACCACCACCACCACGGTGGGGGCCTGTGTGTTATGTTGTAGCTGCTCCTACCTTTTCAGATGTGAAACTTGGGGCATACAGCCCAATTTTCAATCCTTGTAGCTCCTATTTATTCTGAAGCTAAGGAAAAAAACAAAGGAAACTCCAGTCAAACCTTTTCTTTGGCATGGGAATTGTCACTGTGCAGGAATAACATTTAAGTTTTATCCAGTCTACTGCAAGTTACTAGCAACTTGCATCTCTTCTGTTTCCCCTGGACACCTGACAGAGAGCAGCATGTACGGTTTTTAAGGCCAGAAGGGACCAGTTATGATAACCTAATCTGGCCGCCTGCATGACACACGTCATAGACCAGGCGTGGGCAAACTCTTTGGCTTAGGGCCACATATGGGAATGGAAATTGTATAGTGGGGCATGAACGCTCACAAAATTGGGGTTGAGGTGTGAGAGGGGGTGAGGGCTCTGGTTGGGGGTGTGGGCTCCAGGGTGGGGCCAGAAATGACCAGTTCAGGGTGTGGGAGGGGGCTCCAGGCTGGGGCGGGGGAGTGAAAGCTCCGGCTGGGGGATGCGGGCTCTGAGGTGGGGCTGGGGACGAGGAGTTTGGGGTGTAGGAGGGTGCTGGGACCAAGGGGTTCGGAGGGAAGGAGTGTGATCAGGGTGGGGCAGGGGATTGGGGTGCAGGCTCCAGCTGGAGGTGTGGGCTCTGGGGTGGGGCTGGGGATGAGGAGTTTGGGGTGCAGGAGGGGGCGGGAGGGGGATCAGGGCTGGGGTAGAGGGTTTGGGCATGAAAAGAGGCTCAGGGGTGCAGGCTCCGGGAAGCAGTGGCATTTCCCTCTCTGGCTCCTATGCAGAGGAGTGTCCAGGTGGCTTTGCACGCTGCCCCGTCCACAGGCACCGCCCCTGAAGCTCCCATTGGTGCGCTGGCGGGGGCCATTGGTGGGCATAGGAGACGAAGGGGGACCATCCCACTGCTTCTGGGAGCTGTGTGGAGCGGCCCTGATCTTGCTCCCTGGCTGGAGTGTTGGAGTGGGGCCATGTGGCTGATTGCATCCCATATGCATTTACCATGCTTTTGCCCAGGATCAATTTCAGGCTAACTGGTCTGTAATGCTGCAGGTCATCCCAATGTTCCTTTTAACATCAGCAAAAGGCAGCAAAAGGCAGCTTTGGGCAGCAAAACAGTGGAGATGTACACACTGCAATGCCACTTTTGGTCATAAAACTGCCCTGTTTTGGCGACAAAATAAAACCACCTCGATCAGAGACATAGGGTTTTTTGCGCCAAAGTTTTAGCGGAAAAATACCAGTGTATACACCGTGCTTGGTTTTGCTGCTGTAAATGGCCTCCAGGAGGTCCCACAATACCCATCCTGATGGCTCTGATCAGCAGTTTGAACTCCACTGCCCCGTAGCCAGATTAACAACTTTCCGCCCCTCCTGCTTTAAAGCCCCATGAATTTTTGAAATTCCACTTCCTGGTTGGTTGCCATGGAGAGCTCACATCACTTCTTCCCAGCTGACCATGGCGGCTCCATGCAGCAAATGCTCTCCCACTTGGACCACTGTGGAGCAGTTGGATCTGCTGAGTCTATGGGGAGCGGAGGCTGTACAGTCCCAGCTGCGCGCCGCCCATCGGAATTTTGATACATATGGGCAGATTTCTCGCAGCGTGTGAAAAGAGGTACAATCGTGACACAGTGCAGTGCCAAGTGAAGATAAACGAGCTGAGGCAGGTGTACCAGAAAGCAAGAGAGGTAAACTGTCGCTCCCGTGCTGCGCCAAAAGCCGGCCAGTTCTATAAGGAGTTGGTCACTATGTTTGGCGGCAACACCTCCTCCACCTCCACACTTCAGCATGGCTTGAGGTGGTGGAAGGTGGGCCTAGCCCAGAAGACGAGATTGTGGATGAGGAGGTGGAGTTAGAGGATGTTGTGGAGCCTGCTGTGGGTTCCGCCCGGTTGTCAGGCCAGTCAAGAACTGTCTTCCACTCCGGAATGGTCTAGCCAGTCCCAGCACTCCCACTCCGGCAAGCACGAAGCAGGAGAGGAGATCCCGGTAAGTGCTGTTGGAGTTTTTTTTGAGTCGATGGTGCCTGGTTACATGATGGGAGATGGGATAGAAATAGACAAGGCTGGCTGTGTTTCTGTGTGTTGGACATTTCCATGTGCAGCGAAGCAGTACAGCGGAAGAGTGTGTTGATGCACACTGAGATTTCATGGGAATCCTTCAGAGAGATCTCTAGGAAACATTCCTGGAGGTACTCGGCAATCCTCTGCCAGAGTTCCTTGGCAGAGCTGCTTTGTTCCTTCCCGCATTGAATGAAGCTTTCCTGCACCTTTCTGCAATCAGCAAATGCAACCTTGCTTCCCTGGTTACCCTCAGGAGTGAGATATCTGCTTCAATGACACTCACCTGTGGAAAAGGGTTCAAGAATTTACAACTTTGTCCCTAGTCGCCTGCACCGCCACCCTTTCATAAGCACCACTGCTGTTTACCCCAGGTACAAGCCCCTTTGCCCCCTGGGCTAAACTCACCATGCCTAGGGTGTTTGCTGAGATGTGTGCTTGCCAAGAGACTCTGGGAAAGTGCTTGGTATCTTACAAGAAGTGTGCTAAACTGTAACAATTCAAGGCTATACATGAACTAACAATCATGCTTCTATTTGTTGTTTCCTGTGCTTCTGCAGACATGGCCTTCAGGGGAACCGCCTACACACACACCCCTGCCAGATAAGAAAGTGGCCAAGACAGAGCAAGGAGGACATGTTCCGGAATGTCCAAGAATACTTTGATGCAGAAAAAAGGGAACGCAGGGAGTGGAGAGAAATTGAAAGGTGGGACAGAAAAGAAAATCAGGACTTCATTAAGGATGCCACCGAGGAAATGATAAAAGTAATGGCGCAGCAGAGATGCTCAAGTTCCTCATAACGCTGCAGTCAGAACAGATGCATGCCCACCTTCCCCTGCAACAAATTCAGAACTGTTTTCAAGGCCCCCCTCTACCTCCTAGCCATGCATTCCCTGACACTTTCCAGAAATTCTTGGTTCCCCGTTCACTCCATCCCCTCAGACAGCTTTCAAAATGATAGCTGGACCTATGCCCAGCTCTGACGGTCTGCCCCTGCTTCATTCTTGTCCCACCAAGCGTTTGTGTGTGTGCTGATTGCTTGTTTAATAAAAAAAAGAGAATCTGAAAGATAATTGATCTTTATTTATGCCCTACAAAATGAAAGAGCAGGCAGCAGGAAGACATACACAAGCAGTTTAATCTTTTGCTTATTGAAATCCAAGACCATGAATCATCACAAATGCTTCCTAGGAAAGTTCGATTTAATGAAGTATTGCAGTTTGCAGCCTAGAAATACACATTACTGGTTCTCATTCTCAAAGTGTTGCCTCAAGGCTTCCCTCGATTCAAATTGCCCCCCATTGTGCCCCTCTAATAGCCCTGCTATCCGGCTGCTCAAAATCAGCTGCCAGGCACTGTGCCTCAGCAGTCCACCCATGAACAAATCTTTCACCATTAGCTTCACAAATACTATGCCACATACATACATATATGCCACATAGGCAGCTATGACCATGGGAATATTCTCCTCATTGAGGTCTAACCTGCCACAAAGGCATTTGTCATTGCACCTTTAATCTGCCAAACGCACATTCCACAGTCATCCTGCATCTACTGAGCTTATTGCTGAAGCGCTTCTTACTGCTATCCAGGTTTCCCGTGTACAGCTTCATAAGCCATGAGAGTACGCTGGGTCTCCCAGGATCACTATGGGATCAACGTCCTTCATCGGAATCTTCTAGTTTGGAAAGAAAGTCCCCATCTTCAGCTTTCTGTTCACGCTGGTGTTCCTGAAAATATGTGCATCATGCACCTTCCCGGAGCAGCCAGCATTTATGTCAGTGCAACACCATGAAGAAGTCCCCCTTTCTATTGATGTATTCCATCGCAAGGTGGGCTGGTGCCAAAATCAGGAAACATGGGCCATCTATTGCCTCTCTGCAGTTAGGGAAACCCATTTGCACAAAGCCATACACTATTTCCCACAGATTGCCAAGAGTCATGGTCCTTCGCAGCAGGATGCGATTAATGGCCCTGCACACTTGCATTAACGAGGCCCTAACAGTCGACTTCCCCACTCCAAGGTGATTAGTGACCGACCAGGAGCGAGTTGCTGCCTTCCACACTGCACCCGCCATGCACTTCTCCACCAAGAGGGCAGCTCTCATTTTGGTGTACTTGCATGGCAGTGCTGGGGCGAGAGCCACACACAGTTCCAAGGTGGCTTTCCTCATCTGAAAATTCTGTAGCCACTGCTTGTTAGCCCAGGCCTGCATAATGATGCGATCCCACCACTCAGTTCTTGTTTCCTGAGCCCAAAAGCAACAGACCACCATGTGCAGCTGATCCGTGAACGCCAAAAGTAATTGTGTGTTACTCCTATCCATGTCACCCAGCAGGTCAGGCAAGTCTTCCATCTCTGTTGTATTAATGACAGAAGAGCATTGGAGAGCAGTGTGGGATCCATTCTTTCACATACAGATGGTGGGTGGGCAGCGAACAAGGGCCATTGAAAAATGACACAAACCGAAGCCAGAAGACCATGGAATGCTGGAACAAAAACCAATGCATCATGGGACGTTGAGCCTGCACCCATGATGTGCTGCAATCTATTCTGCCAACCCAGAACTCATTGCGGCATAAGGTGGTGAGTAGCACTGTGGGATAGATACTCACAGTGCATTGCTCTCACTGTCGCTGCTAGAGCACCAAGTGTGGATGCGCTCTGCTGACAGAGGGAGCGCAGTGTGAACATGCAATAGCGATGTAATTATAGCGCTTTTTGGTTGTCGACATAAATTTTGTCGACAAAACTGTAGCGTAGACATAGCCTGAAACAAGACCACCACATTAAACAGAAGCGAAAACAACTGACATTCCATTGTTTTCAGTGTGTATCTCAGGTTAATCATCTGAAGAAGACCAAATACAGATCAAGACTCACCTTGTGTTAATGAACAAATCCCATGCAGGATGGTACTTATTGCCAGAAAATGTGAAGTTTAGCTTTAGTTCACTTCTAATGTCTTCATCAAACCTATTAAATGATTCCCATTCTCCAGAGCCTTAGTCAGCTTTGGTCAATATTATGTTTATTTACATTCATAGAATCATAGAATATCAGGGATGGAAGGGACCTCAGGAGGTCATCTAGTCCAACCCCCTGCTCAAAGCAGGGCCAATCCCCAATTAAATCATCCCAGCCAGGGCTTTGTCAAGCCTGATCTTAAAAATATCTAAGGAAGGAGATTCTACCACCTCCCTAGGTAACGCATTCCAGTGTTTCACCACCATCCTAGTGAAAAAGTTTTTCCTAATATCCAGCATAAATCTCCCTCACTGCAACTTGAGACCATTACTCCTTGTTCTGTCATCAGCTACCACTGAGAACAGTCTAGCTCCATTCTCTTTGGAACCCCCTTTCAGGTAGGTGAAAGCAGCTATCAAATCCCCCCTCATTCTTCTCTTCCGCAGACTAAACAATCCCAGTTCCCTCAGCCTCTCCACATAGGTCATGTGTTCCAGTCTCCTAATCATTTTTGTTGTCCTCTACTGGACTCTTTCCAATTTTTCCACATCCTTCTTGCAGTGTGAGGCCCAAAACTAGACACAGTACTCCAGATGAGGCCTCACCAATGTCGAATAGAGGGGAATGATCACGTCCCTCAATCTGCTGGCAATGCCCCTACTTATACATCCCAAAATGCCATTGGCCTTCTTGGCAACAAGGGCACACTGTTGACTCATATCCAGCTTCTCGTCCACTGTAACCCCTAGGTCCTTTTCTATAGAACTGCTGCCGAGCCATTCGGTCCCTCGTCTGTAGCGGTGCATGGGATTCTTCCATCCTAAGTGCAGGACTCTGCACTTGTCCTTGTTGAACCTCATCAGATTTCTTTTGGCCCAATCCTCCAATTTGTCTAGGTCCCTCTGTATCCTATCCCTACCCTCCAGCGTATCTACCTCTCCTCCCAGTTTAGTGTCATCTGCAAACTTGCTGAGGGTGCAATCCACACCATCCTCGAGATCATTTATGAAGATATTGAACAACCGGCCCGAGGACTGATGCTTGGGGCACTCCACTTGATACCGGCTGCCAACTAGACATGGAGCCATTCATAACTAGCCGTTGAGCCCGACAATCTAGCCAACTTTCTATCCACCTTATAGTCCATTCATCCAGCCCATACTTCTTTAACTTGCTGGCAAGAATCCTGTGGGAGACTGTGTCAAAAGCTTTGCTAAAGTCAAGGAACAACACATCCACTGCTTTCCCCTCATCCACAGAGCCAGTTATCTCGTCATAGAAGGCAATTAGATTAGTCAGGCATGACTTGCCCTTGGTGAATCCATGCTGATTGTTCCTGATCACATTCCTCTCCTCTAAGTGCTTCAGAATTGATTCCTTGAGGACCTGATCCATGATTTTTCCAGGGATTGAGATGCGGCTGACTGGCCTGTACTTCCCAGGATCCTCCTTCTTCCCTTTTTAAAAGATGGGCACTACATTAGCCTTTTTCCAGTTGTCTGGGACTTCCCCCGATCGCTATGAATTTTCAAAGATAATGGCCAATGGCTCTGCAATCACATCTGCCAACTCCTTTAGCACTCTCGGATGCAGTGCATCCAGCCCCATGGACTTGTGCTCGTCCAGCTTTTCTAAATAGTCCCGAACCACTTCTTTCTCCACAGAGGGCTGGTCACCTCCTGCCCAGTGCAGCAGTCTGGGAGCTGACCTTGTTCGTGAAGACAGAGGCAAAAAAAGCATTGAGTACATTCGCTTTTTCTACATCCTCGGTCACTAGGTTGCCTCCCTTATTCAGTAAGGGGCCCACACTTTCCTTGACTTTCTTCTTGTTGCTAACACCTGAAGAAACCCTTCTTGTTACTCTTAACATCTCTTGCTAGCTGCACCTCCAGGTGTGATTTGGCCTTCCTGATTTCACTCCTGCATGCCCGAGCAATATTTTTATACTCTTCCCTGGTCATTTGTCCAATCTTCCACTTCTTGTAAGCTTCTTTTTTGTGTTTAAGATCAGCAAGGATTTCACGGTTAAGCCAAGCATTGTTTTTATTTGTTCTTCTATGGGAGGACTGAGCAAGCATTGCATCAGCCTAAGCCAGAACCACACTGATGAAAAGCCATTGCAATCATGCTTCCTTACCTATCTACCTTTATACTATCTTTCTACTGGGTACTAGCAAAGAGCTATAGCTACTGATTCATTCCCAGTCACAGGATCAGTTGCTGGCAGTCCTAAATAGTGCCCACTGCAAGTACCAGTCAAATAAAAACTACGGCAGCCACTGCTGAAAAGTCTAATGGGTTTGTGCTTTTCTACTTTTGAACCGGAATAAAAGCATTCTTTTAATAATAAAAAACAAACCGTCCCACCTCACACCCCTCATATAAAATAACTATTACTGACCATTTAGCCAGGTCTCATTCAGACTGAGTTGCTTTTTTTGCACCTCTTCTTTCCGGCAGTGGTATTGAGCCAAGTTCTTTGTAATAATATTATTTTGCCAATTAATCTAATTAGGTGCTTTATGTAATTCTGCAGAGTAGAGTGAGCTACTTATGATTGTCATCATTAGGTTAAAGAGCTGACAATTGATGGAGATAATTTTGTCTTAACAGGCTGTAACCTTTCCCAGTGCAACCCCCAGGGGAGCTCTCCAATTAAATCATAATGCTTCTAGGGTGAACAAAGAAATTTGCTTTTTAAAAATCATGTAAACACATCTTCAGCAGCTTTGTGGAGGATTTCCAGCCTGCCTGCATCTCATTGCTTTGCCGGGAAGGAAAAAAGCAGTGACTAGTTATTAATGCCCGCTGTGCCTAGCTTTGATAAGCTGGAATTTCGCCAGTGATTAGTATTCTTAGCTGGATACACTAAAGTTTGGGAGGTGACTTTCGGAAGGCATCAAGTGAGGTCCACTGAGCCATCACTACAATAACAGCACTTGGATCAGACAAATAACAGGTCAACAAGTACTTGGAGTAGTTCCTGGGGAGGTCGGGGAGGTTTATTTTTAAAAAATGCTGCTACAGACATTATTTTTAGGCTCAGGACACTGGAGGGCTGACAATAGGGAGATAAATGTAAGTTAGGGAGAGGCTGTGAAAGCCTGCCATTGAAAGTCTGAGCTGTAGACATGTCCTAAATAGCAAAGCCTTGGTGCAGGGGTGTGTGTCTCATTTTTGTTATTAACAATGGGCATTAGAATCTGTTTTTTTTTGTTGTTTTTGTTTTTTTTTTGCAGGTATATAAGCACCTAGGAGCTGGTCCTAAACCCACTGAAGGCCATGAGAGTCTTTCTGGTGACTTGTCTGGGCTTTGGACAGGCTCCTAGTGCAGGTTGCTACAGCAGTTGTGGGGGGATTTTCACAGGCACAACTGGGAGTTAGCCTCCCATTTGCTTTCGGGGGAGCTGAGTGCCTACCTGCATTTTAAGGCTTTGAAAGTCTCCCCTCTAGTCCTTAGTGTTGCTCTATTCCTTTGGCTTCTTAATGGAACAGTGAAATTTCAGTCACAAGCAGGACCTTGGTTTTTGTAATGTATGTGACTTGTGGGCTCAAAGCACCCAGTTCAAATCTCACCCTGCATGCAGAAAAAGAAAATGTAACTATCAAATGGCAAAAAAGCAGTTTTAACGCAGAATTGCTGACTTCCTTATAAAGTGGGTCCGTCAGTCTTTGGGACAGAGTATGGAAACCAAAGCGTGTATGTGGGAGCATCTTCTACTTGCTGGCTAAAGAGATATTGCAGTAGCAAAGGGCGAACCTCAAAATCTGTGGAGGTTTGAATTGAAAAAAATCATCCAAAACATAGTTTCTTGTTCAAGTCAATCAGAATCTTTTGCAGCTCATGAGGCCAGGCTCTTGCAGATTCCTGCTTCTCCTTGAGCCAGAAATACCCCAGGTACATTCTTTGTCATTGTTATATCATTCCTGCTTCCGGTCCAGAACCTGGAATGCCAAGCAGGATTGACAAAGGGAATTCAGGGAATGTTCCGTTTGAGTATGTGCAAATTTTCACAGAAAGGTAGGGATGCTTCTTAATTTATCTGAAGTAGTTTGTCCATCTTTAATTAGCATTGTTCATTAAAAACAACAATGTAAAATATAGTGCCTTTCATCGCAAAGGATCGCAAACTGCTTCAACAATTACATATAGCCAGCACTATTGTCAGGCTGCTAACTCTGGGGTGGAGGGCAGCAGCCAACCTAATCATTGAACAGATGGCTAAAAAAACCTGCTGGCCCCGAAGGGAAGAAATACTTGGAAAAATTATACAGAAACACACAGCTCAAGAAGCAGCAGCGATTTTGTATTTGAGGCCTCCAGTGCTGGTCCATTATACTAGCTGCTAATAGATATCTTAGATTAAGAAAGCAAGAAAAAGATATTGTTCATTTCTCAAATGGGAATTTATTATGACACAAAGGCTTTCTACATTCACACTCATGCTATTACAAAGTCATAACCAGATTTGTCTTTGTTGAATTACTTTCCACTGGCTCTTGAAGCTTAGTTTAAGGCATGTGATGCAGGAGAGAGTTGCATGTTTTCTTAATGTTGAAAACCAGTGTCTGGATTTTTGAGTGGATTTCCTCAAGTCTTTACTTTCATCATCCATGGAGTACTCAAAGTTCTTACTATACTGATGCAGGCAGCAGGACACGATATGCCACAGTAAATCTGATTATGCCACGAAAGGCAGCAGTTGTATAATGCTATTTCTATGCCATGGCCATAACCAAGAGGGGTTTTTTATATGTAGGTAAAATGAGACATGCTCAGACTAGATCAGAAAAGAAAGTATTTTTCTATTAATGTATGCATGATGCAGTTCTAGAAGCACAGAATCTGAGGAGGGGGCTTAGAAGTGATTGGAAAGCAATAGACCCTGAATTTAGCTGGCTTGATACCATAAATCAGAAGAATTAGTCCTCAGTCTGAAGTCTACGGGGTTAAGAAATATGCCAGGCTGTAGGGCTGCTTTTGTGTGTTGGTCTAAGGGGATAAAATTTCTCCTGTTGGACTTTTAGATCAAACCACTCTACATTACTTTCCTTTGAAGAAACCCAAAAAGTTATAAGTCAGAGCCTAAAAGGTATTGTTGCAGTGGCTAATTTACTTACTGTTCTATGATATATAGGCCAAGGTTAAGGGGTGGCTGTGATCTAGTGACTGAGCACAAAACTGGCACTTAGGAGACCTGAGGTCTATTCCTGACCCTGTCGACTGACCTGCTGTATGACCTTGGCCACGTCTGTTCCTCAGTTTCTCCATCTGTAAAATGTCGACAAAAACACATACTCATCTTTCCAATGTGCATTGAGAACTCCACGTGAAAAGCAGCAAAAATAAAATGTGTTAAAGAAAAGGAATGAACAGATGATCTTTAATGAAGTTTTCCATTTTGATTTTGGTTTGACCATTGACATTTGAGAATAATTAATAATGTGGTCCTAAATGAATACAGCACTTTGAACAGTAATCTTATCATTATGTTCATTAGCTAAACAGGCTTTCACTGTTATTTTATAATGTATTAAAAACGATACTAGGCATGCAGATAATTTTGCCCTTAGGTGGAGTAGGCTGGGTTATTCTATTACTGTGCTGTTATATAAACAAGAAAACACACCTCAGCTAAGTGCATATATGAATCTTTAGGACTGGGTAGACAGAGAAGCTGGGTTTCAAAATTGCCTTAACACAGTACATAATTTTTTATAGAATAAAGCACTTGACACAATTGGGTACCGATTTCAGTCAAAATTAAATTAGAGTCCATTTAGCTATTGTACATTGTGAACTTTAAATGGACAAACAACTGTAGCTGATTTTACATAATATATCATGCTTAGCACTGTTTACTTTCTCTAATGACTGCAGTTCAGTCAATCAACCTGTCTCAAGTACAGCTTAGGGTTGGAGGGTTTTTTTGTACTTATGCAGACATCTTGCAGTACTTTACAAATAAAATAGAGACAATCAACAGGAAAAGCACAAGCCATTACAAATGGGTTAAAATGTTAGTAATGTTGAAACAAGCTGACAGAAGCGAACATTAAGAGTTAAGTCCCCTTCAAAAAACACTTGTGAGTGAATTACTGATTATGTAACCAAAGAGGCATACATGGCATGCAGCAGTCTTACACTGCTTTGCACCTCATCTCTCGCTTATATCTCACCAGGGCCTCTCTTGAGCAAAGGCTGCAAATAGTGCAGTGATTTTGCAATGGCACCAAGGGAATTTGTTCAACCGAGCTCAAAAATGCTCTGTCCAAATACAAAATGTATGACTTATCACAACCCATAACAACTAGCTTGCTTTGCATTGTCTGGTCTCCAAAAATCTGTATATCGGAGAGAAAAGGAGTACTTGTGGCACCTTAGAGACTAACCAATTTATTTGAGCATGAGCTTTCGTGAGCTTTTCTTTTTGCAAATACAGACTAACACGGCTGCTACTCTGAAATATATCTGAGAGGACATTGATGACTGTTGTTATTTCCTCCCTGCCCCCTACCCCTTTATATATACTCATTGCAAAAAATGTGTGTTTTAAAACACAAAAAGCTAGTGGCATGAAGGCTTCCCTTCACCCCCTCTCTGCCATCATCAAAAAAATTAGCTGTAAGGAACTCTCCCTAAATCACTCTGCATGTAGGTATCCATCACAAATTCTCCCATTGGTTACATGCATTACTTCAGTGAAATTAATGACTGCATGGGTGTAACACCAAGGTTAGAAGGTAGTCCATTATGTGTCAGATCACCCCGTATTAAAGCATTCTTAGACTACCTAAGCACCATGGGCCAAATACTAAGGATATTTATTCAGTCCCCTAGCAGACAAAATCCCCAAATAAAAATTGAATAAGGAACAAAGAAGTGGATCCAATACAAATAATGGAGGGACTAACAAACTTAATTCTAAAGGTGTCCTAGAGTTTCATCCCAGGACACAGGAAATTAAATATTTACTTAAAGTACAAGTGAAAATGATCTACTGACAACTGGACATTCTACTGGGACTGCTACCCAGCACTCTAGCATGTGACTGCACTAAATTCCTTTAGAAAGAGAGTCTCTTACTTGATTTGAACCTGGAAGATGCTGAGCACCAGGTATGCCAAACCTGTGAAAAAAATGCAGTAATTGGGCTTGTTTTTGGCTTGTGAGTTGCTTGTTGGCTAGTGTTTGGCTTGTAGCTTGTTGGGCTTGTAGCTTATTGCTTCTTTTTTTTATTTATCAGCTCCTGGCTAGCAGGGGTAAGGGTGGGGAGAGAGTCAGGGGTGCACAGCGGGCCCACCACACTATAGACTATACACCGGGGCTATACACCAGGGCAGGCGGATCTAGTCCCATAGAGTGTTGGGGTTCTTAGGGATTGGCTTGTTTTGGCCTTGTTTTGAAATGGGCTTAGCTTGATTTTTGGCTTATTGTGAAAGTTGGGGTGCTTGAAAATTGGCAACTGTGCAGAGCACTTAAGCCCAGGCTTAATTTTAAGCAGATAAATAATCCTGTTGACTTCAGTGGAACTACCTATGCTCTTAAAATTAAGCCTATGTTTAAATGCATTGTGGATTAAGACCACAGTGCTCAGCACCTTGCAGGATTAAGCTCACTATATATTTATACAGCACCTTACACAATAGGGCACTGCTCTCCATAATACAGATTATAGGTAATATTTTCTTGACATCATACATAACTTGCACTGGTAAAAATACAGCACTTTAGGAAGAGCCTGTGTTTCACTTCTCTTTTAATCTAATGCTTACACAAGTCAGTGATTCAGCACTTTAGATGATTCTTGCGAAATATCTTTGGAAAATACACTCAACAGCAGCCTCCAGCTGTTCTTCTTTTGTCTTCTTGCTACAGGGAATGGTTGGTTTTGTGGGAAATAAAGAGCCAGTGTGAGTTTCCTCTTAATCATTTCACATGCCCCTTCAGAAGCGAGGCCCACAAACCAGGAATAAGATTATGTATCCCAGAAATTGGGTGACTCAGTAAGCGTCATGTCTTCAAGTTGCCTCTTTGCTCAGCTCCCTTTTACAGGTATCAAGAATGACAATGCATATGGCATTTAGAAAGAGGAGATTTAAAACAACGGAGGTTAACTTTAATCTTACAGAAGAATAAAATGAATGTCTCAGCAGTAAGGCTCGGTGGAGGTCATTCAGAGGATTTTGATCAGTAGTGCCTAAATGTAAGTTAACTATTCGTCCCCAGTTGGGTCCTTAAACTCTGCCTGTTTGAATTTCTTTGATCCTTTCTTTCTTCTGCCCACTCCTATGTAATAATGACAAAGCAAAGTCAGCAACTATGGTTTAGCATATTATTGCAGAAACAGACAGATTTGCACTAGGCATTTCAAGACACCAAAGAAACTTTTTGCAAAAGAAAAGCCTGATCCAAAGAGAGACAGAAAACAAAGCAAATGCAATTTTGAATGGTAAAAGTTAAAAAAGAAAAAGGGGGAGGGGGTGATGAAGGAAAGAAACAAGAAGGAAAAAAAGAAGAGAATCAAAAGAACAAGAAAAAGGTAGAATTCTGCAAACATATGGTACTCATCCACTGCTCTTCATTAAGGGGCCTGATCCTAATTAGGGATATGCAAGACTTTACACGTCAGTGTGTAATGGCTACTCTGCATTCTGCAGTGAGCTACTTAGAGCTCAATTATCCGTCACTCCCCTCCGACTTTCAGAGTAGGGGAAGAGGTTGTGCTGGGATGGAGAGAGTGTGATGTACTCAGAGTAACCTACCTACTATAGAGGAAGAAGACTCAAATGAAGACTTTTTGCATATTCAGAGACAATTCACCCCCAGAACAGGAGCTACTGCCCTTACATAAAAAAAAGGAGTACTTGTGGCACCTTAGAGACTAACCAATTTATTTGAGCATAAGCTTTCGTGAGCTACAGCTCACTTCATCGGATGCATTCAGTGGAAAATACAGTGCGTCCGATGAAGTGAGCTGTAGCTCACGAAAGCTTATGCTCGAATAAATTGGTTAGTCTCTAAGGTGCCACAAGTACTCCTTTTCTTTTTGCGGATACAGACTAACACGGCTGCTACTCTGAAACCTGCCCTTACATAGTGACTGCAGATCAACCATAGGAGTCTGGGAATACAGTGTACAGTGATATGCCATTTCAGCTGTGTACATGTCACTCCTTCCCAACTGACCCTGCAGCGCACTGTATTTACTACTTGTTCCAATGTTGCTGTTAGAAGTTGCAGGCTGACTTGCTAGCATTCACTAACAATGCTTTACAAAATGCAAGGAAAATAATCCCACATTAATGGTTAAAATTAAAAAACCGGCAAATCTGGCCAAATCTTAGATGCATGTGTTATTTCTTAACTACTGCAAAATCCTTGAGTGTGCAACTGCTCTTAGTTGTGAAGCCCTCTCACAGGGCTTTTTTTTTTTTTCATTTTTAAAATCCAGGAGCACAGTCTTGTGAACTGTCTGTGCAAAAATCCCTACTGATGTCACAGGAATTCTGCATGTGGCTCGTTTGCAGAATTTGGCCTCAGGACAGGAGTTAAATCAAGGCTATGTGTAGGGTATTTCCTCTGCATGGAAATACCTTTGGCAGTCTCTGAAAAGTGCAGGATTGTGTCCTAAATGGAAATGTTAGCAAGGATTGTACGCCCCTAATTGAGGAGCCTCTGAACTCTATGAGACGTAATCATGGTTAGACAGAGCTCTATTTACTGTATGCTGGCTTTGACTGGACTACAAATCCCACGATGCAGTGGTGGGTGCCCCATCCAACTGGACTGAGCTGCTGTGTTGAGAGACTGCAAAGGGTTGGTGGTGGGCTCTGATTTTGCACTGGGAGCTATAACTGAGAGCTTCTGCTCCCTTTAGGATCTGGGCCAAGGAAAAGCCCTGTTGTTGAGTTGCCGGGCTTGAAGAAATGCAACCAGGGTTAAGATGACAGTACATGACAGCTGAATACTTGTGAGTGCTGAGTCCTAGCTCACAGACTCCTTCTCCCTGGTTTGGCACTGAGAGCAGGAGCCGGAGACTGGCAGTCGTGCTGCAGATTTGAATTTGGCTCTCAGTCAGTTGAGGAAAGAGTGAGTTACCCCTGGAGCTGTGCTCTCTGGGTGGAAGGTCCAGTGTTAAGATTCAGCGTGGCTACATTAAGTCTAAGGGGAATAAAAGAGGGGGAATTCATTGTATGGTCAGAATCGGGGGCTTTTTCTCTCTGATATAACAGCTGCTGTTGCCAGCTCATACTGTGCAATCTGAACTGGTCACAATACAAAATTGCCTCACTCCTTTTTGTTTCAGCTGGACTGCCTTTGCCAGACTTACAGAGTGCTGGCCTGAACTCCTGCTCGCCTAGCGCACCAACATAAAAGAGACGGCCCACAACTATAAATTAAAGAGAGAGTATGCAGTCAGGGTCGGAGTGGATCTGTGTATGATTAGGGCCCTACCAAAATCATGGTCCATTTTGGTCAATTTCACAGTCATAGGATTTTAAAAAATTGTTAATTTCATGATTTCAGCTATTTAAATCTGAGATTTCATGGTGCTGTAATTGTAGGGGTCCTGACCCAAAAAGGAGTTGCGGGGGAAGGGTGGGGGTCGCAAGGTTATTGAGGGGGGTTTGTGGTACTGCTACCCTTACTTCTGCGCTGCTGGTGGTGATGGTGCCTTCAGAGCTGGGCAGCTGGAGAGCAGCAGCTGCGGGCTGGGAGCCCAGCTCTGAAGGCAGCACAGAAGGAAGGGTGGCAATACTGTGACCCCCTTAAAATAACTTTGCGACCCCCCCGCAAATCCCTTTTAGGTCAGGACCCTCAATTTGAGAAGCCCTGGTCTCTCCCTGTGAAATCTGTATAGTATAGAGTAAAAGCACACAAAAGACCAGAGTTCACAGCAGGAGATTTCATTGTCCAGATTTCATTGTCCGTGAGGCGTTGTTAATGGCCGTGAATTTGGTAGGGCCTTATGTATGATGCTGTGTTGTGGTGTCCACCCTACACAAGGCCTGGAAGGGTTAAGATGGCTAAATTGGCCAATTAACTGCCCAGGTTGCACCTGGAGAAGGAGACAGGGCACAGGGATTTAAGCAGAACAGGCTCAACTGGGCAGGAACAGGAGGGGCCTGTATTAAGCCCAGGAGTTTAGCACAGAGGGGGTTATAGGGCGGGAGTCTGCAGTCACTCCCTAGGAGAAGAGAGGTGTGTCTGGGCTACTAGAGGCAAGCAGCCCACAGTCACTCCCTGGGAGGAGGGTGTGTGGCTTGGCAAGCCCAGAGAAGGGGGAGAGCCAGAGAGGTACAAAAGGCTCAGGGGAAGGAGCAGCGAGGTATGTATGGGGTAGGTCAAGCCTGGGCTGCCAAAGAGAGTGGCCCTGATCTGGGTCCCGGAGTAGAGGGTGGGCCCAGGTCCCTTTACCAGCTGCTGATAAAGTGGCACCGGCCGGGCAGTGAGCAGGCAGACTGCCTGAGCCCACGTGTCAAGAAGGAGTTTAATACCTGGAAGGGAGGAACACATATAGTGAGCTGGCCGGAGGGCCGAGTAACAAAGAAGAGGCTGCAGTTCCTGGAGCGAGAGGGGCCCGCAGGATGAGAGCTGATGATGGGAGAGACACCACTATGCAATGCCTTGCAAGAGCTAATCTCCCAGAATGGCCAGAAGGAGGCGCCACTAGCAGTGAGTGGGATCCCGTGACAAATGCTGAGTGTTGGTTAGATTTATGTTGCTGTTGAAAGCTGCAGCCATTAGCTAAACTATTGCAGCGCCAACTACTGATCTGTTACAATTATAATAACTTAGCCTGTATTAATCAGTTGCATTTTCCATTGTATGTTGTTAGCATAACTTAATTAAAATTGTGTTGGTTCTATTTTGGGTGCTCATTTCCATTATAAGAGCCATTATTTATATTTTTGTTCCTGGAAGCAATCGAGGTATACCCACAAATGTATACAGTGCCCCCAGGGGGAGGCACGACAAATATTTCTATGAGTAAAAAAGTCTGCGGCAAAGGATTCCCACCCAAGTCCCTGTCTCAGTTGGGGGCCCCAGGATCTGCATTACCCGTAATGACATAAGGTGCCCAGGCAACAGGTGAGAGTTGCCTGCTCTCCAGTATCCTGGGAGGAAAACAGTGGTTATAGGAGGGGAGTCCAGAGCCCACAAATTTCAAAATCTCTTAAATTTTATTCAATTATTATTTTACCTGAATTCAGCACATTTTAACTATATAATCACTTTTAAACCTGCATCTTTGTTTTAAGTCCCGTTTATACTATGCAGCAGGATGGATAAAAATCAATGATTTTTCTAAAAAAATCAGATACTTTTTTATTTAAATCAGATTTTTTTGATAAAATGCTTTTTGAGGGAAAAACCTATCTCAAGATAGTTTTAATTAAGATACATTATAGCTCAAAGATCTCTCATCATGGAATAGGGATTATAAATTCTAATTCTGTAGTATGATACAATATATTCATGTAATGTTTAAGAAAAGTTTTGTAAATGAGTTCCAACAGTTCATGGATAAGGGACCCAATCTTATGGGGTTCCAGGGGCTTCTGTATAGATTATTTAGGTTAATCTTTCTATCTACCCAATGGGACTCAGTGCTCAGTCTAGAAGATACCATCACAGATGCTTAGTTTTGCAGTTTTCAAACTGTGGATTTGTGTCTCCAGAAATAACATGCTTGTTCACAGCAAAAATGTTTTAAAATTAATTAATTAATTAATATGTAGAGGTGAGAAATAACAGACCTCAACCCTATTGTCCCTCTGCAAATTTGTGTACACAGAGTCAATCCCTTACCTCTCTCTAAAAGTCCAAAGTTTCAAAAAGTTCAATGAATAGAAGATTGTTGGGGGTGGAATAGATCTGGACAAGGAGATGAAGTCTGGAGATAAATGTGAGAAAGGAGGGGGCAGTAGAAACAAAAGTGAAACAGTTTGAGCAGCATATTCCAGAAGTCTTCAGTTCTTTCTGAGTGCAGCCTTCATTGATTTGAGATCTACAATACCATTCTCTCACTAGAAGGGAAAACCTAGAATTGCAGCAGGCCGTAAAAGAGACCCAATTTGGGAATAAGAACCATTCAAGTGAGCTGTAGCTCATGAAAGCTTATGCTTAAATAAATTGGTTAGTCTCTAAGGTGCCACTAGTACTCCTTTTCTTTTTGCAAATACAGACTAACATGGCTGCTACTCTGAAACCTGTCAAGAAATATATGTTTGATGATGATATTTTAAAGAAAGTCACACCAGTGAACTGGTGGAAGTCATGTAAGCACTTGGATTCAGATACTGTTGAAGTGATAATCCCACTTTTAACAGCAATAGCTTCTTCTGCCGGTGTAGAAAAAATATTTTCTTCCTTTGGACTGATTCATTCCAAACTGAGAAATCGTTTGGGACCTGAAAAACAGGAAAGCTTGTTTTTCTTTTCCAGATTATGAACAAACAGGAAAATGAAGGTGAAGACGACTGAGTTAGCTGCAGAAGCCAATATTTTAAGTTTCTCATGTTGACCTGGCTGACACAGTCCATTTAATTTTTTTTTAAGAACATAAGAATGGCCATTACTGGGTCAGACCAAAGGTCCATCCAGCCTAGTATCCTCTCTACTGCCAGCGGCCATTGCCAGGTGCCCCAGAGGGAGTGAACCTAACAGGTAATGATCAAGTGATCTCTCTCCTGCCATCCATCTTCAACCTCTGACAAACAGAGGCTAGGGACACCGTTCCTTACCCATCCTGGTTAATAGCCATTAATGGACTTAACCTCCATGAATTTATCCAGTTCTCTTTTAAACCCTGTTATAGTTCTAGCCTTCACAACCTCCTCAGGCAAGGAGTTCCACAGGTTGTCTGTGTGCTGAGTGAAGAAGAACTTCCTTTTATTTGTTTTAAACCTGCTACCCATTAATTTCATTTGGTGGCCCCTAGTTCTTATATAATGGGAACAAGTAAATAACTTTTCCTTATTCACTTTCTCCACACCACTCATGATTTTATATACCTCTATCATATCCCCCCTTAGTTTCCTCTTTTCCAAGCTGAAAAGTCCTAGACTCTTTAATCTCTTCTCATATGGGACCTGTTCCAAACCCCTACTCATTTTAGCTGCTCTTTTCTGAACCTTTTCTAATGCCAGTATATCTTTCTTGAGATGAGGGGACCACATCTGTACGCAGTATTCAAGATGTGGGTGTACCATGGATTTATATAAGGGTAATAAAATATTCTCAGTCTTATTCTCTATCCCTTTTATAATGATTCCTAACATCCTGTTTGCTTTTTTGACTGCCGCTGCACACTGCGTGGATGTCTTCAGACAACTATCCACGATGACTCCAAGATCTTTCTCCTGATTAGTTGTAGCTAAATTAGCCCCCATCATATTGTATGTATAGTTGGGGTTATTTTTTTAAATGTGCATTACTTTACATTTATCCACATTAAATTTTATTTGCCATTTTTTGCTGCCCAATCATTTAGTTTTGTGAGATCTTTTTGAAGTTCTTCACAATCTGCTTTGGTCTTAACTATCTTGAGCAGTTTAGTATCATCTGCAAACTTTGCCACCTCGCTGTTTATCCCTTTCTCCAGATCATTTATGAATAGGTTGAATAGGATTGGTCTGAGGACTGCCCCTTGGGGAACACTACTAGTTACCCCTCTCCATTCTGAAAATTTACCATTTATTCCTACCCTTTGTTCCCTGTCTTTTAACCAGTTCTTAATCCATGAAAGGATTTTCCCTCTTATCCCATGACAACTTAATTGACATAAGAGCCTTTTGTGAGGGACCTTGTCAAAGGCTTTCTGGAAATCTAAGTACACTATGTCCACCGGATCCCCCTTGTCCACGTTTGTTGACCCCCTCAAAGAACTCTAATAGATTAGTAAGACATGATCTCCCTTTACAGAAACCATGTTGACTTTTGCACAACAATTTATGTTCTTCTATTTTTCTGACAATTTTATTCTTTACTATTGTTTCAACTAATTTGCCCAGTACTGACGTTAGACTTATTGGTCTGTAATTGCCAGGATCACCTCTAGAGCCCTTCTTAAATATTCGCATTAGATTAGCTATCTTCCAGTCATTGGGTACAGAAGCTGATTTAAAGGACAGGTTACAAACCATAGTTAATAGTTCCACAGTTTCACATTTGAGTTCTTTCAGAACTCTTGGGTGAATGCCATTTGATCCTGGTGACTTGTTACTGTTAAGTTTCTCAATTAATTCCAAAACCTCCTCTAGTGACACTTCAATCTGTGACAATTCCTCAGATTTGTCACCTACAAAAGACGGCTCAGGTTTGGGAATCTCCCTAACATCCTCAGCTGTGAAGACTGAAGCAAAGAATTCATTTAGTTTCTCCGCGATGACTTTATTGTCTTTAAGTGCTCCTTTTGTATCTTGATCGTCCAGGGGCCCCACTGGTTGTTTAGCAGGCTTCCTGCTTCTGATGTACTTAAAAAACATTTTATTACCTTTTGAGTTTTTAGCTAGCTGTTCTTCAAACTCCTTTTTTGCTTTTCTTATTATATTTTTTACATTTAATTTGGCAGTGTTTTTGCTCCTTTCTATTTACCTCACTAGGATTTGACTTCCAATTTTTAAAAGATGCCTTTTTATCTCTCACTGCTTCTTTTACATGGTTGTTAAGCCACGGTGGCTCTTTTTTAGTTCTTTTACTATGTTTTTTAATTTGGGGTATACCTTTAAGTTGAGCCTCTATTATGGTGTCTTTGAAAAGTGTCCATGCAGCTTGCAGGGATTTCACTATAGTCACTGTACCTTTTAATTTCTATTTAACTAACCTCCTCATTTTTGCATAGTTCCCCTTTCTGAAATTAATTGCCACAGTGTTGAGGTGTTCTTCCCACCACAGGAATGTTAAATGTTATTATATTATAGTCACTATTTCCAAGTGGTCCTGTTATAGTTACCTCTTGGATCAGATCCTGTGCTCCACTCAGGACTAGATCAAGAGTTGCCTCTCCCGTTGTGGGTTCCTGTACCAGCTGCTTCAAGAAGCAGTCATTTAAAGTATCGAGAAATTTTGTCTCTGCATTTTGTCCTGAGGTGACATGTACCCAGTCAATATGGGGATAATTGAAATCCCCCACTATTATTGAGTTTTTTATTTTGATTGCGTCTCTAATCTCCCTTAGCATTTCATTGTCACTATCACTGTCTTGGTCAGGTGGTTGATAACAGATCCCTACTGTTATATTCTTATTAGAGCATGGAATTACTATCCATAGAGATTCAATGGAACATGTGGATTCATTTAAGATTTTTATTTCATTTTATTCTACATTTTCTTTCACATGTAGTGTCACTCTCCCCCCCACCCCAACTCTCCCCCCCAACCTGTTCTGTCCTTCCGATATATTTTGTACCCTGGAATGATTGTGTCCCACTAATTGTCCATACTCCATCAGGTTTCTGTGATGCCTATTATATCCATATACTCCTTTAACATGAGGCACTCTAGTTCACCCATCTTATTTAGACTTCTAGCATTTGTGTACAAGCATTTTAAAAACTTGTCACTGTTTATTTGTCTGCCCTTTACTGATGTGTCAGATTCTTTATGCGAAAGTTTCTTGTCTGAACTAGCCCGTACTTTATCCTCTTCCATCCTCTCCTCCTGACTAAAACCTAGAGAATCTCTATCAATAGACTCTCCTCTAAGAGAAGTCTCTGTCTGATCCACGTGCGCCTCTGCAGCAATTGGCTTTCTCCATCTCTTAGTTTAAAAACTGCTCTACAACCTTTTTAATGTTAAGTGCCAGCAGTCTGGATCCACTTTGGTTTAGGTGGAGCCCATCCTTCCTGTATAGGCTCCCCCTATCCCCAAAGATTCCCCAGTTCCTAATGAATCTAAACCCCTCCTCTCTACACCATCATCTCATCCACGCATCTAGACTCTGAAGCTCTGCCTGCCTATCTGGCCCTGCGGGTGGAACTGGTAGCATTTCTGAGAATGCCACCATAGAGGTCCTGGATTTCAGTCTCTTTCCTAGCAGCCTAAATTTGGCCTCCAGGCCATCTCTCCTACCCTTCCCTATGTCATTGGTACCTACATGTACCACGACCACCGGCTCCGCCCCAGCACTACACATAAGTCTATCTAGATGCCTTGAGAGATCCGCAACCTTCACACCAGGCAGGCAAGTCACCATATGGTTCTCCCCGTCATCACAAACCCAGCTATCTGTTTCTAATGATTGAATCTCCCATTACTAACACCTGCCTTTTCCTAATGACTGGAGTTCCCTCACCGGAGAGGTAACCTCAGTGCAAGAGGATACCGCCAACATCATCTGGAAGGAGGGTCCCAACTATGGGAAGGTTTCCCTCTGTTCCCGTTGACTGCTCTCCTTCTCTGGGCCTTTCATCCTCCTTAACAGCACAGGGGCTGTCTGACAGGAAATGGGACAAATCTACAGTGTCCTGGAAAGCCTCATCAACATACCTCTCTTCTCCAGTTCCACCACCCTGACCTCCAAAGCTCGTACTTGGTCTCTGAGGGCCAGGAGCTCCTTGCACCGAATGCACACATACGCCACCCACCCACCGGGCAGGTAATCTTACATGCTGCACTGAGTGCAATAAACAGGATAGCCCCCACTCTGCTGCTGGGCTTCTGCCTGCAATTTCTCCTACAGTTACCTAGGTTAATGATAGGGTTTTTGTTTAAATCAAGAAGTTTTGATTATAGTTTAGTGTAAAGGTTTTAAGAATGGCAAGTATACCTTGCCCCCTTCCCACTTCCCTTCCAAACTCCCTCTCGAAACTCCCTGTTAGCGGCCCCTGGTCACTAGCTCACTGCTTTATAAAGCCCTGGCTTCCTTGATAGCCCCGCCCGCGACTAAGGCTCAGCAAGTGATCAGAGGCTTCTAGATTTCAAACCTTGTTTAGAAGCTCACAGCTTCCAACTGCTGGCCACAGCACACGGTCCTTCAAACAAACAAGCAAACAGACAGACAAACACAAGCTCAGCACATAACCCCTAAACACAAACACACACTACAGACAGGCACTTACCCCAAGGTTCCCATATTTGCCCCTCCTTCACCTGGAGAACTCCCTCTCGAAACTCCCTGTTAGTGGCCCCTGTTCTCTATTCATTTAAGTATTTTAGTTAAAAACAACTGATTTTAAAAAGAAAAGGAGTACTTGTGGCACCTTAGAGACTAACCAATTTATTTGAGCATGAGCTTTCGTGAGCTACAGCTCACTTCATTGGATGCATACCGTGGAAACTGCAGCAGATATTATATACACACAGAGTATATATAATATATGTATATTATAATAGTATGTATAATATATATAATATATATATATTATACATATATAGTATATATATTATACAAGTACTCCTTTTCTTTTTGCGAATACAGACTAACACGGCTGTTACTCTGAAAACTGATTTTAAAAAACTTGAATGTTTAACTAAATTCAAAAATTCATATGCTTATTTTGCTCAAATATTATATATTTGCTGTTGAAGAAAAAAATCCAGAATACATAATGTTGTTGTTTTAGTTAAATAAAACAACTGAAAAGTCTGTCTCGTGATGTTCTCTTCCTAACACCGGACGGCAAGAAAATCCTCCAAATTTTGATTAACCTGTTGAATTGGAGATAGTTCACCTCCTGATGACTTCATAAATATCTGCTTCAATTACCTTTGGTAAATGAAATAACCAAACAATCATTCATTTTCTGATATAGCTGTAAAACTAATCTGAAAAGTTTTCAAAATAAATCACTTTAAAAATGTACAGTGTGTACCTTCTAAAAATGAAACCTACATCTATCTCTGAGTTGTGAAGAATATGTATTAAGGTTCTAACAACCAACAAGAATGCACTTTTATGTTGAAATCCATGATTAAATTGAGTCTTCCTGACTAGTGATTTAAATCAATATGATTTAAATCAAATCCACCCTGCTATGCAGGCCAGATTGATTTAAATCAAGGCCATTGAAATCAGTGATTTAAATCACCATAGATTTTAATCAACTTTTTCATTTGTACTTCAGTTATTTTCTAAAACCAGGTGCATTCACATAGTTGATATAACCATTAAAACATGTTGATTTACAACTAAATAGAGCATTTACACCAGATTTGATACATCCTCTTTTTGCTACCTTGGTGGGTACAATATACTTGTATACACTTATTTAAGCAAATATATATATTTAAACAATTAAGCAGCTTAATGTTTTAGATTCTTACTAATTTTACATATTAGTATGTTAGAAAATAGTGAAGGATATATTTTTTGTTTACTAGATAATTAACTTTTTGCTCATGATTTCTGTCAAGTTGCATTAAGAATTTAATTAAACAAAACAACCTGAAATGTTTTGGATACATAAACTTCTCATCAAGACCTGTCTCATTTACAACTAAATGATTTATTAAACAGAGGGATTAACTGTAGTCAGTGAAGTAAACTGATTATTTCAGGCCAACCTGGGAGAATTTTCAAATTTGCCTAAGTGAAAGTGACTGAAGCCTAAGCTCCTACTTGCCTATCTATTGTGCCATATTTATAAAGCCTGATCTCAAAAGTTAGATGTCCCTGCCCCCAATTCTTTCATTATATAGAAAAGCAGCCTTTAACTTAAAAAGCTTTTGATAGAGGCTCCTGGATTCAGCATATTTATTTAAATGTTTTAAGAGGTTGTAATTAGGGCTGTCAATTAATCACAGTTAACTCACGCGATCAACTCAAAAATATTAATCATGTTTAATTGCAGTTTTAATCGCACTGTTAAACAATAGAATACCAATTCAAATGTATTAAATATTTTTGGATGTTTTTCTACGTTTTCAAATATATTGATTTCAATTCCAACACAGAATACAAAGTGTACAGTGCTCACTTTATATTATTATTTTTATTACAAATATTTGCACAGTAAAAATGATAAACAAAAGAAACAGTATTTTTCAATTTACCTCATACAAGTACTGTGGTGCAGTCTCTCTATCTCAAACATTGTCTTTCTAATGGTTTATCTAATTACTCCCACTCATCATAAGAGATTCTTCTGTAGCAGAAGATATGAGTAATTTCTATTAAACGTACCATACATTTTGGAAGGTGGTAATTGTAATGATCTCCTGGATGGTGCTACAGGGTCATTTGTTGCCAGACAAACTATGGTCACCTCAGTCCCCGGAAAAATCATGGAGCAGGTCCTCAAAGAATCAATTCTGAAGCACTTACATGAGAGGAAAGTGATCAGGAACAGTCAGCATGGATTCACTAAGGGAAGGTCATGCCTGACTAATCTAATCGCCTTCTATGATGAGATTACTGGTTCTGTGGATGAAGGGAAAGCAGTGGATATATTGTTTCTTGACTTTAGCAAAGCTTTTGACATGGTCTCCCACAGTATTCTTGTCAGCAAGTTAAAGAAGTATGGGCTGGAAGAATGCACTATAAGGTGAGTAGAAAGTTGGCTAGATTGTCAGGCTCAACGGGTAGTGATCAATGGCTCCATGTCTAGTTGGCAGCCGGTGTCAAGTGGAGTGCTCCAGGGGTCGGTCCTGGGGCCGGTTTTGTTCAATATCTTCATAAATGATCTGGAGGATGGTGTGGATTGCACTCTCAGCAAATTTGCGGATGATACTAAACTGGGAGGAGTGGTAGATACGCTGGAGGGCAGGGATAGGATACAGAGGGACCTAGACAAATTGGAGGATTGGGCCAAAGGAAATGTGATGAGGTTCAATAAGGATAAGTGCAGGGTCCTGCACTTAGGACGGAAGAACCCAATGCACAGCTACAGACTAGGGACCGAATGGCTAGGCAGCAGTTCTGCGGAAAAGGGCCTAGGGGTGACAGTGGACGAGAAGCTGGATATGAATCAGCAGTGTGCCCTTGTTGCCAAGAAGGCCAATGGCATTTTGGGATGTATAAGTAGGGGCATAGTGAGCAGATCGAGGGACGTGATCGTCCTCCTCTATTCGACATTGGTGAAGTCTCATCTGGAGTATTGTGTCCAGTTTTGGGCCCCACACTAGAAGAAGGATGTGGATAAATTGGAGAGAGTCCAGCGAAGGGCAACAAAAATGATTAGGGGTCTGGAACACATGACTTATGAGGAGAGGCTGAGGGAACTGGGATTGTTTAGTCTGCAGAAGAGAAGAATGAGGGGGGATTTGATAGCTGCTTTCAACTACCTGAGAGGTGGTTCCAGAGAGGATGGTTCTAGACTATTCTCAGTGGTAGAAGAGGACAGGACAAGGAGTAATGGTCTCAAGTTGCAGTGGGGGAGGTTTAGGTTGGATATTAGGAAAAACTTTTTCACTAGGAGGGTGGTGAAACACTGGAATGCGTTACCTAGGGAGGTGGTAGAATCTCCTTCCTTAGAAGTTTTTAAGGTCAGGCTTGACAAAGCCCTGGCTGGGATGATTTAATTGGGGATTGGTCCTGCTTTGAGCAGGGGGTTGGACTAGATGACCTCCTGAGGTCCCTTCCAACCCTGATATTCTATGATTCTATGGTAAAGAAGCACAGGCTGCATAGTTTAGGGGGAGACAAGGTGGGTGAGGTAATATATTTTATTCAACGAACTTCTGTTGATGAGAGAGACAAGCCTTTGAGCTCACACAGAGCTCTTATCGAACACTTGTCTCCCTCAGCAACAGAAGCTGGTCATCCAATAAAGGAATAGAACATTCCAGACATAAGTGGAACAAAGTTCGTTCTCCTTTTTAACCTTAACCATCTTTACACCTTAGCTGTTGTTACCAACAGACTTTCAGAGGTCCTAGCTTGGGATCTCACACAGGTCCACCTCTCCCAGATATGTAGGAATTCCACAGCCCAGTGTGTCTTCTTAAACACATAATGTAGGATGCAAAATACTGGATGTCTGAGAGGTTTTACTGGTCAATGTGCTTTCTTATACTGTAGCCAACCACTCAGCTATACTCATGTGCTGCTGAGCAACTAGAGACAAACCTGCCAATCATCTCCACAAAGGACAACTCTCCCTAAGGAGCTTCCTCTTTACCCCAGTTGAGAAAATAATAATATGGGACGAATTACTTTTGTACAGAGCAACAAGAAGCTTATAACAAATGTTCCTGACTATTTTTTTGTTGCTAGCTCTTCTAAATTTTCTCCTGCAATCTTCTAAGAGGTTCAATGAGAGAGACAGAGCAGCAGTACCTGCTGTGCTTTATTCGGGCACTTTTATGCCAAGACATTCAATGAAGATTAATAGGTCAGGCTTTGAATCTGTGAATGACTGGACTGACTCAGTACCTGCCATGCATGATTTAAAATTAATTCAAAGACCAGTTGGATTCAAAAGATGATGTTTAAGAGCAAATTGTACGTGCATAGTGTGTATTTTTGTGTTGCATTCACGTCTGTAGTTAAGAAAAGCAGCAATGTAAATACTATACACACAAAACTATATTAGCAGAACATTGTTAAAGTTGCGAAGTCAACCACTCAAGTTATGCAATGCCAGAATCAAGGCTGACTGTGCAACCTCTGACCCACTAGACTTGAGAGCCCAGGCTACATTGTCCACATGCTATTTTTAGCACTCTAGCTTGAGCCCTGCTAGAATGAATCTGTTTACCCAGGCTGGAAGGCTCACTCCCAGCAATAGTGTAGACATACCCAGTCTGTTACAGCTGCCCGCTAAATGGCCTAGGGCAGTGGTTCTCAAACTATTGTACTGGTGACCCCTTTTACATAGCAAGCCTCTGAGTGCGACCCCCCCACCCCTTATAAATTAAAAACACTTGTTTATATATTTTACACCATTATAAATGCTGGAGGCAAAGTGTGGTTTGGGGTGGAGGCTGATAGCACGCGACCCCCGCCATGTAATAACCTCTCTTGTGGAATGAGCATGGGGCCTTATAGACTTCACACACTCAAATTAGAACAAAGCATATTTCATGATGACCCCAACACAGTACCTAACTTAAAACAGCACAGAATTGGCTGTATACTGGGTGGCAGCTACTACAGAGATATGCAAAATGGATTCTGTTCTAAACCACCCATTGCATGGCAGAAGTACAAAGTAAAAAATCCACCAACATGAAACTGAAAGCTCAAAGATTCAGTCAGAAAGTAAAATGCCCTTTCCTTCCCCATGTTCTTTACATCCTAAGGCTACATGACAACCACATGGTTCCCTCAAAATTCCACAGACTATTTTGCATGGACTGTCTGATAATTATCTGAAAACTCCACTATAAATTGTGACCAGGACTAACTCTTAGGAAAGCAGCAGCTTCTTATATTCGGGGTTGGACTAGATGACCTCCTGAGGTCCCTTCTAACCCTGATATTCTATGATTATATTGATCTAAGTGCTTTTAAAAAATGAATACCACTGTGTAATACACTTCAAACTCAGACTCTGTTCTTTGAATGCATAGGGTTCTTTATTGCTTCTGATAGTACACACACCTATAATACAGAGCAGAAACTTAGGGGTCTGTATGGAGCAGGGCTCAAACTAAAATGTCTGCCCCATACCACAGCAACCATAGCCAGCAAGAGTTGGGAATGTCTTGAAATCATAATCTCTGTGGAACTTGAGTATGTGTAAATATAAGGGGTAGGGAGTCCAGAAAGTTAAACAACTGTGAAAGTTCAGTTATCAATGTAAGTTCATAGCACTCACTTTTGTGTATGCCCTACAATTACTCTACCTGTACTGAAGCTTCAAGAGAGTCAGAGAATTCAGGAAATTCATGGAACTTTTCTTTTGCAGTACCAAAGGTACTAAAAAGGCCCTCCCCTTTCCTTGTTGTGTGTACAGCAAATATCTAAAAGACACACTACAGCAGTGTTTGCTAGTGAAGCCAAGATAGTATTAGCTTGCTGGCATTTTCGTTATTAACCCTTTTCTATTGACTTTTCCCTCACATCACAAACATGCTTGGTTCAGAACTTGGATCGAAGGTCTGAGCTGCACTGGCCAACTAGCTATGTAAGTTCACATACAGTAAGTAGTGTCATCCTGCACAATAGCGGCTTCCAGCCCTGCTGTTATGATCTTGTTTTCGGAAGTGCCAATAAAGGTAAAAGATAATGCATTGCTCTCAGAATTCATATAGTGCCTGCTGTGAAGATGCTGTGCTGTCAGCATCAATAGTTAAATGATAATATTAATAGACTGCAAGTTTGTGTTCCACTAAGTGAACTCCCGCTGACAGATTAATGACAAACACGAACTCATATTCCATTAACATCATTGCTACTGTAGCAAATGTACAAGAAAAAAGTCAAGCTTCTAAGAGTAACTGCTTGGAGAGAGTCTCCTTCTACATAATCCATGATAGTAGCCATTACTGGCCCTGTTGCTGCCATTTAAGAGCTTTAAATTTTTGCTTTTGTTTTCGGAAAGGCTCAGCATTGGACAAATATGCAAAATGGTTAGCTTTTTTTTAGGTTAGCAGCAGCCTTAGCATGACATGTACACCTCTTGCAGTAAGAGGTGATACTTATCTATTTCTGCAATACAGAGCTTATCTTGTATATTATTTAATTTAATAAATATGATGTAGTTCTATGCACTCTTGGCATCATCATCATTCCTTCCACACCATCAGGTGCATAAGGCAGAAGTCAAACAGTGCTAGTCATCCCTATCCTACTCTCATTTCCCCCAGGTCTTTTATATTCAGATGTATCAATGCCACTTCTGCCATTATTGTTTCTCTAGGTTGGCTCCTCTATCTCTTGCCCTGGGGTTGTGCTTGTTTAGGTAGCCTATTATTGGTTATTCTTAAAAAATGTCCCAAATATGTCCATCCTTTCTTCCGTATTACTTGAACTGTTGTAGGTAGTTGTGCCCATTGTAAGATCTCTTTATTACTTATTGATTTTACTCTAAATATTCTCTATAGACCCATGCATTGAAACCTGTTCAGTTTTGTTGGACAGATTTATGGTTTTCCCAGGACTCAGCTTCCCATAGGAAGACACTTAGGATGTTGCTTTGAAAGGTCTTAAATTTGGTGTTTTTGCTAATCCCATTGGACTTCCATACTGTATCACATTTGTGAAATACAGCACTTGCTTTACCTATTCTGGACTTTATGTGGACTCACCAATATCATAATGATGCTTCCCAGACAAGTAAATTTATTAATGGTTCTCAAGATTTCGACTTCCAAGTAGATAAACGTCAATGGTAGATAAATTAATTTACAAAATTTCTGTCTTCGATTTATTGATAAGAACATCTATTTGCTTGGCAGACTTTGCAAGACCATCTATCTTTTGCAGCATATAGTCAACTGATTATTTATAAGACAGATGTCATCTGCAAAGTCTAAGTCTCCATACTTGCCATCTGTCTATGCAATGCCCATGTCTGTATGTGACAGACTGTCAGTAATAAAGGGTACGTCTACAGTACGAAATTATTCTATTTGAATTTTCAGAAGCGATTTTATACATTCGGTCTTCTGTGTCCCCACTAAAACGCATGAATTCGGCGGAGTGTGTCCACAGTACCGAGGCTAGCATCGAATGTTTGGAGCGGTGCTCTGTGGGTAGGTATCCCACAGTCCCCGCCACCCATTGCAATTCTGGGTTAAGCTCCCAATGCATGATGGGGCAAAAACATTCTCGGGGGTGTTTCTGGGTGTGTGTCTTCAGTCACTGCTCCCTTCATGAAAGCTAAGACAGACAATCATTTCGCGCCTTTTTGGCGTGCAGATGCCATACTGCTTTCAGCAGATGGTGCACCGCTTCTCTCCTGCTACTATGAATCCATCTTGCATTTCCTCTCATCTTCCTATGTAATCTCTAGTACCTACTCTTTCTCTTCCTCATCAAACGCTTCCTCTGCCAACTCTGCTCAGCCATTGTGAACAGAGCAGCACAGCTTCCGCCGCAACTCTGTGCTCCCGCTCTTGCTGCACTACTGAGCTACTCCTCTTCAGAATGGGGTTTTTGCCAGGAGCAGTTCAACTATAGGCTGAGCAAGTGCAGAATGGTGGTAGAATGTGCTTTTGGGTGTTTGAAAGCGCGCTGGCGCAGTTTACTGACTCAGTTAGATCTCAGCACAACCAATATTCCAATTGTAATTGCTGCTTGTTGTGTGCTCCACAATATCTGTGAGAGTAAGGGGGAGACATTTATGGCGGGGTGGGAGGTTGAGGCAACTCGCCTGGTGGCCAGCTTCGCACAGCCAGACAACAAGGTGATTAAAAGAGCGCAGCAGGGAGCACTGCACATCAGAGAAGCTTTGAAAGCCAGTTTCATGACAGGCCAGTGTACAGTGTGAGAGTTGTATTTGTTTCTCTTAAAGTTACCCGCCCCCTATATATATGAAAGGAAATAAAGTCACAGTTGTTTAAAAACCATTCTTTATTATTTGTTCCACATAATATTGAGACAAATCAGAAGTTAGATGGGGGAGTGGGGGTATTGGGTTAGGGGGGTGGAGGAGGAGGGAAGTACAACTCCAGAAACCAAATAAAAATTTAGGACATGCCAGCTTTCTGCTGTTTGTGCAATCCTCTGGGGTTGACTGTGTGGGTCCCCGTAGCCTCCTCTCCCCCGTGTTCTTGGGCATCTGGGTGAGGAGGCTATGGAACTTGGGGAGGAGGGAAGGCGGTTATACAGGGGCTGTAGCGGCAGTCTGTGGTCTTGCTGCCTTTCCCGCATTAGATCCACCATACAGCAGAGCATGTCAGTTTGCTCCCCCATGAGCTTGAACATAGCATCCTGCCTGCTCTCATTGTGCACGTCCCTCCTCTCTTCGTATTCATGTAACGCTTTATGCAACTCTGCAATTGTTTGCCTCCATGCATTCAGCTGGGCCCTATCAGTGCGGGAGCACTGCATGAGCTCGGCAAACATGTCATCCTGAGTTTGTTTTTTCCACCTTCTAATCTGGACCAGCCTCTGGAATGGAGTAGATAGGGGCTGCGTTGAAACATTTGCACCTGCTGCGGGAGGAGAAAAAGGGAGGGTAGTATTTTAAAAGATACATTTTAGGGAACAAAGGGAACACTGTTTCTCAGTGAAACAGGCAATTCATAGTACACAGCGCATGTTCTTTCTGTACAAGGTCACATTTTGCCTCTTATACTAAAGTGTCTGCCACTTTGGTGTGAGTAAGCCATCACATGCGGTCGGGCAACAGAATTCAGCTTGCAGGCAGCCATGGTAAGCCCTAGGGGCATGCAGGGTTCTGCCTCTTCCGCATTCATTTCAATGCTTTCAAACTACTGGGTCCCCTTTCCCATAGCAAGCAATGATTGGTGGGTTTGCCATATAAAAGGAGGGCCTGCGGGCTCTCTGGGATGATCATTTCACACAACACCCTCCCTCCTCCCCCACACCCACCACGTGGCTCCGATGAAGCTCTGAGTAGGGATGAGCCCTTTAAACTAAATGCAAACAGCCCAGCGCGGATGGGTTTCCCCCCACCCCCCACTGCAAGGTTCCGATCAAGCTCTCACTCACCAGCAGTGCCTTCTCCAGGGTCATAGTCCAGGAGCCAACCTTGGGAGTCGGGGGAGGCTATTGGCTACAGCATTAAGAATAGTTCCTGGCTAGGGGGGAAAACGGATTCCCCACTTGCCACCTGTGCACTGTCCTCCTCCTCCTCCTTTTTGTCCTCCAAAAACTCATCCTTCTCGGTCCGTGCTACTCCCCCCTTGCAGGTGTCCACGGACAGTGGTGGGGTAGTGGTGGTGTCACCCCCCATAATTGCATGCAGCTCATGGTAGAAGCAGCATGTATGGGGCTGTGACCCAGAGTGCCAGTTCGCCTCCCTGGATTTTTGGTATGCTTGCCTGAGCTCCTTGATTTTTGTATGACACTGCTTTATGTCCCTGGAGTAGCCTCTTTCCGTCATGGCTCTGGAGACGTTAGCATACGTATTTGCATTTCTTTTTTTGGTACGTAGTTCTGCCATAACAGATTCGTCTCCCCAACATGTGATGAGATCCAGTACCTCCCATTCGGACCATGATGGCACTTGTCTGCGAATCTGGGACTGCGTGGTTTCTTGTGATGGTGGACTCTGCATGATCACCTGTGATGGTGGACTGTGCTGATGGTGACCAAACAGGAAATTCAATAGTTCCCGGGGCTTTTACTGCCTACCAGGCTAGTGCATAGGAGTTGATAGTGCTGTCCAGAGCAGGCACAAGGGAGCATTCTGGGATAGCTTCCGGAGGCCAATAACATTGAATTGCGTCCGCAGTACCTGTAACCTGGAACTGCGATCTTGATTTTAGTGCTACTCCACTTGCTGAGGTGGAGTAGAGAAATCGGATTAAAGAGCCCTTTAAATCGAAAAAACTGGACGGAATCAGTTTTATTTCATAGTAACTCGGCAAGCCAGAGCTTCGTGAACCAGCTGAGCGGCGGGGAACAGCAGAGCAGCACACAGCAGGAGTTTGCCTGGGAGTTCGCCTGGATTGAGCCCAGTGCATGAGGGAGGCAACCTAGTGACAGAGGATGTGGAAAAAGCTAATGTACTCAATGCTTTTTTTACCTCTGTCTTCACTAACAAGGACCGCTCCCAGATTGCTGCGCTGGGCATCACAACATGGGGAGTAGATGGCCAGCCCTCTGTGGAGAAAGAGGTGGTTAGGGACTATTTAGAAAAGCTGGACGTGCACAAGTCCATGGGGCCGGACGAGTAGCATCCGAAAGTGCTAAAGGAATTGGCGGCTATGATTGCAGAGCCATTGGCCATTATCTTTGAAAACTCGTGGTGAATGGGGGAAGTCCCAGATGACTGGAAAAAGGCTAATGTAGTGCCAATCTTTAAAAAAGGGAAGGAGGAGGATCCTGGGAAGTACAGGCCAGTCAGCCTCACCTAAATCCCTGGAAAAATCATGGAGCAGGTCCTCAAAGAATCAATCCTGAAGCACTTACATGAGAGGAAAGTGATCAGGAACAGTCAGCATGGATTCACCAAGGGAAGGTCATGCCTGACTAATCTAATTGCCTTCTATGATGAGATTACTGGCTCTGTGGATGAAGGGAAAGCAGTGGATGTATTGTTTCTTGACTTTAGCAAAGCGTTTGACACGGTCTCCCACATTATTCTTGTCAGCAAGTTAAAGAAGTATGGGCTGGATGAATGCACTATAAGGTGGGTAGAAAGTTGGCTAGATTGTCGGGCTCAACGGGTAGTGATCAATGGCTCCATGTCTAGTTGGCAGCCGGTGTCAAGTGGAGTGCCCTAGGGGTCGGTCCTGGGGCTGGTTTTGTTCAATATCTTCATAAATGATCTGGAGGATGGTGTGGATTGCACTCTCAGCAAATTTGCGGATGATACTAAACTGGGAGGAGTGGTAGATACGCTGGAGGGCAGGGATAGGATACAGAAGGACCTAGACAAATTGGAGGATTGGGCCAAAGGAAATGTGATGAGGTTCAATAAGGATAAGTGCAGGGTCCTGCACTTAGGACGGAAGAACCCAATGCACAGCTACAGACTAGGGACCGAATGGCTAGGCAGCAGTTCTGCGGAAAAGGGCCTAGGGGTGACAGTGGACGAGAAGCTGGATATGAGTCAGCAGTGTGCCCTTGTTGCCAAGAAGGCCAATGACATTTTGGGATGTATAAGTAGGGGCATAGCGAGCAGATCGAGGGACGTGATCATCCCCCTCTATTCGACATTGGTGAGGACTCATCTGGAGTACTGTGTCCAGTTTTGGGCCCCACACTAGAAGAAGGATGTGGATAAATTGGAGAGAGTTCAGCGAAGGGCAACAAAAATGATTAGGGGTCTGGAACACATGACTTATGAGGAGAGGCTGAGGGAACTGGGATTGTTTAGTCTGCAGAAGAGAAGAATGAGGTGGGATTTGATAGCTGCTTTCAACTACCTGAGAGGTGGTTCCAGAGTGGATGGTTCTAGACTATTCTCAGTGGTAGAAGAGGACAGGACAAGGAGTAATGGTCTCAAGTTGCAGTGGGGGAGGTTTAGGTTGGATATTAGGAAAAACTTTTTCACTAGGAGGGTGGTGAAACACTGGAATGCGTTACCTAGGGAGGTGGTAGAATCTCCTTCCTTAGAAGTTTTTAAGGTCAGGCTTGATAAAGCCCTGGCTGGGATGATTTAATTGGGGATTGGTCCTGCTTTGAGCAGGGGGCGTGTACTGTAGACCAGGCCTTTCTCAATAGCTATTCCAAACAATGTGGGGGACAAGATTCAACTTTGCCTGACACCAGTGTTAACATTAAAAGTTAGCTCTTAGTTTCTCTTTATTGTATACTGAGCTCTCTGATCAAATTTTTAAAAATTTGAATGACTGTGCTGACAACGCCATAGATTTGTGTTATCTGCCACAGCAATTCTCAACTGACACTATCAAATGCTTTTGGAAATCCACAAAAATCAGAACTACTGGCAGGTGCCATTCATTGCTTTGCTTTAAGCTTTCACAGGGAATGAACAATGATCCACACAAGATTGATTTGGATGAAAACCAGATTGCTTTCCAAATCTGCTATTTATGCATCTCTAAGTCTATATAGGATGATTGCACAGAAGACTGTAACTGCTGTAGCCTCAGGGAAAATCACTCAACTCTCCTTTTTGTGGGGAGTTTGATTATGATCCCTCTTTTCCATTATTCTGAGGTGTATTCTTTATCTTATACCAAACTGAAGCGGCATAACAGGATTTTAATATTGTCCTCTCCACTTACTTTAAGCAGTTCTGTAGAGATCTGATCTTCACCTGGTGATTTATTGTTCTGGAATCTTTCAGTGACTACTTTCAGTACTCTCTTGGTGCCTGTATGTTAATAAATTTATTAACAAAAAAGTATACTGTCAGCTAAAGGACTAAGCAACCTTTTCCAAACTTGCCTAAATAACCCACTCAAAAAAGCCAGACTAAATACATAGACTTGCAACATGCCATAAATAAATAATAAAAATAAAACCAACAATTCAGGTATTGCTGAACCAGCTGGGAAAAGAGGATTCCAGAATCAAAGTGCCCTTACCTAGGCTACCATATTGCCAGATCCTAGACCTTTCAATCTGGGGTTTGTTATCTCATACGTCTTAGATGATCGTGACCACCAGGATAGGACATGAAGAGCAAGGTTTTCTCTAAGACAGGACCTAAACCAAATATAGCTTTATAGATCAAGACCAGCACTTTGAAGTGTACCTTGAAACAAACAAAATCAGTGCAGACCATTAAGCAGTATGTTATAAATAATGTGCTCCATGTATGTTACGTTCTACTGTCACATTGTGCAGTGAAATCCAGACCAGTGAATCATTGTGTCTGCCCTGTAACTCTAAATGGCTCTGCTGCTGAGGTTCTCATCTGCAGGCTCCCAGCCAGCATATGCACGAAGTGTCTGTGAGTTAAGCAGTTATGACTCAGCAATTCTGATTCCAGCAGCCTGCTTGTTACACCCCTGCCACACTCAGGTTACACCTGGGATAGTGACCCCAACACACACCCAGTCTTGAATTTTCCCAAAATCATGGGCTCTGACATGTCCAGCCCTCTCCTGAAGCACTCAGAGAAATAATAAAGGTTTGTTTGCTCCTTGAAAGAGACAAAAACTAACAGCTTGCCACATTAATTGGTGTTAACATTTACTTTAAATCAACCAAAGCTCTGGGTTGGTTCAGCTTGAAAGTAAAACAAGTTTACTAACAAATGGAGACAGGATTTTAAGTGGGTTCAAGTATAAAGGATAGAGTAAATGGTTACAAGCAAATAAAAGTGAACTACACTTTTTAGAGACTAAGACTTAACAAAACTACAGTTTTGGTTCAAATTAAGATTTTCATCACGTTACTTTCCAGCTAGATGACCAACCACTTCTCTGGTCAGGATCTCCCACAAAGTCTAAAGTGTTTGGTTCCTTTGTATTCTTAGGTGAAAGATAACTTGAGTTTCTTCACTCCTTTCTATTATAGTCCAGTCAACCTTTGAAATGGATTCTTCTGAAGGCTACCCCCACAAAGTTCATTCAAGCTGTGAGGAAGGCAACATGGAGTCTGGTGATAAAAGAAGGTCCATGCTGGTTTCTTCCCCTACTTGTGTTTGCTAAAATGCAGATTATTCTCTTTCCTGCAATTTCCTCCCCGTGCTGTGATGCTGAAGGGTTACCTCCGCCCCTTGTTAGCTTGATGGCCCTGTTTACTTTCATATAAATTGCATTCCAATTGCCAAAATGTACCTTCAAGGTGGCAGAACCACTTTCCTTTGTCCAGAGTGGGGTAACTTTAGCCCCGTCTGGCAGACACACTTTGATAATATACTTTCCAATGTTAGTAATTGAATTTGTCCTCCATACAGACACCACACAATAATATTAATGATCAGCATGATATTAGCTTTCGATTGATATCTTACATGACATGTTTTAGATACAGGTTATGACATTAGTGAGTTGGGTGTAGTGAGTTGTCAGTTCAGACAAGAGCTGCTGACATTGAGTAATGTCAATGTCTCAAATATAGCACAAATAAGCCTGCTTGTCTAATAGTAAGTGCCTCTGTACTCACAACCGACATGCTACTGGAATAATCTTTGTACAAAATATGCCTTGTAAGGTATTTGAAAACTAATAACTAAGGCTGCGATTCTTTCACGGAGGTTGCGGAAGTCATGATTTCCGTGACTTTCTGCGACCTCCGTGATTTCTGCAGCAGCTGGTGCAGCTGAGTTCAGGGCTGCCGGAGGGCCAGCTGCTTGGGCGCCCCATGCCAACTGCACTGCCCGCTGCTGGAGCGACCCAGGGCTAGCTGCATCAGCCGGTGCTCAGGAAGCTCTGGGCAACTGGCTCCTGGGACCACTGGAGCAGCGGCCAGTGCGGCTGGTCCCACAGACCACCCGAATAGCGGTTCTGGGGGTGGCCCTGGGGAGCGTGTGAGCAGCGATCCCCAGGGCTGCCCTGGGGCCAGTCGCAACAGCTGCTGCTTGGGCGGCCCCAGGCAGCTGGCTCTGGGGACTGCGGTAACAGAATCGGTCCCAGGGTGCCTGGCTCCAGGGAATGGCCGAGCAGCAGTGGTCCCGGGGCGCTCCTGCAGAGGCAGTCCCAGGGCACTCAGCTCCAGGGACTGCCCGAGCAGCGGTGGTCCCGGGGTGCCCAGAGGCCATCCAGAAAGCGGTACCTGGGAGCAGCAGCCCGGGGGCAGTCAACCCCCAGGACTGGAGCAGGGCCCAAACCAGCAAGGGTCCCCCTGAGCAGCAGGACCCCAGAAGTAGAGTTTTACTTAGGAATATATTTGGTAAAAATCATGGCCAAGTCACAGGCCATAATTTTTATTTATTGTCCGTGACCTGTCCATGACTTTTACCAAAAGTACCCATGACTAAATCTTAGCCTTACTAATAACTCGCTAATCGTTAATATTCTTGTGTGATGCATGTATGCAGTGGGTATTAAGAGTTATGAACATATGCTGGAATTATGGCTAAAATATGTGTAAACCAGATGTCACATTCTGGGGTGCAATTGAGACCCCTTGAAGCATTGTATCCCCACCTGCCTCATAATCTTTGGCGCATCACAATGCTTTGGTGTTGTAGCTCCCAACCTGGGCTGCTCACAAGCAGTCTACCAGCATGGAGGTCACACCCTGTGTGTTTATGTGGTAGACAGCCCTGGTTCAGCAGCTTTGATCCCAGCAACCTGTCTATAGCTCCACTGTGGCTTCCTCCAGCCTTGGTTACCACTTGCAGGGTGAACCCGACACACTCCCAGTCCCGAATTTTCCCAAAACATGTGTTCTGCACTGTCTAGCCCTCTCCTGGACAGTTCAAATATTAAGGTCCACTGCCCCTGTATGGAGTCAATATTCAACACTTTGTTACTTGAACTGGAGTTACCAAACAGTTCAGTTTAAATGTAGCACTTGATTGGTTTAGATTAAAAATAAAACACGTTTATTAACGAAAGAAGATAGGATTTTAAGTGAATTCAAGAATAAGAGATAAAGTCAGAAATACTTACAAGCAAATAAAAGTGAAAATCCATCTAAAAGTCTAAAGCTTAATCTAGCAAGTTTTGGTTCAAGGCTTTGTTTAAGGTGTCTTTTCTCACCCACAGTCTTCAAGCAAGATGGTGTCTGACCGGTCCTTGGTTAGGATGGCTTCCAGAGGCCCAAAGGTGCTAGTGCCTTTGTCTTTTCGGGTGAAAGAGATAAAGGGGCAGAAAACCCCAAGTTCTTTTACAGTCCAGTGAACCTTTAAAGTGGAGTCTTTTGAAGGATACCTAACAAAGGACAGTTTATTCAGGTAGCTCTTATACTTGAATCCACTTCAAATCCTGTCTTCTTTTGTTAATAAACTTGTTTTAATTAACTTTGTTAATCTAAATAAACAGTACAGTGTTTGAATTAAAGTGAATTTTAACTCCAGTTAATGTAGCAAGGTGTTGGGTTTGCCTCTTTAAAGGAACAAATGACCTGTATTATTCCTTTGAATGTTGCACTAGAGGGCTGGACATTTCAGAGCACACGGGTCTGCAGAAATTCAGGACCGCAGGTGGTGTTGGGGTCACCTGCTAACATTCACCAAGTCTGGCACAGACAAAAGTGTGCCTGTGATAACTGCTGGCAGGCTGTTGGATTCAAAGTGATTGAATCAGAGATGTACAGCATACAGAACACGAAGTGCATGCTGACTGTGTTATAACTCTGCATGCCCCGCAAATGCTTCTGCTACTTGTGGTTACTTGCCTGGGACATACACACAGTTAGCATGCACTTCGTCCCCTATTTGGTATAAAAATGCAACTTTGGGAAAAGTAGAAGTGGGATGTGAATTTTTTGGCTCACATCCCCATCTAATTTCTTGATGTCTGATTGGTTGAGAGGGATTTCCTTCCAAGACATGTATGTGCTTTTATGAATATGCTTTTTAAGCATGGATTAAATTTTTTTGTACTTTTCAGTACTTTTATTTGGGAATCATGGTCAATGTGTTAGCAACACAGTTCAATTTGGTAAATTATCCAACATACTTACGAGTATACTTAGGCCTGGTCTACACTGGGGCGGGGGACAAGCTAAGTTGGTCTAAGTTATGCAACTTCAGCTACGAAAATAGCGTAACTGAAGTCAATGTACTTAGAGCTATTTACCGTAGTGTCT
Source organism: Caretta caretta (assembly GCF_965140235.1). Lineage (NCBI taxonomy): Eukaryota > Metazoa > Chordata > Testudines > Cheloniidae > Caretta > Caretta caretta. The sequence continues at coordinate 204,220,998 of NC_134207.1, read as the reverse complement.
TCACTGTGGTAGGTAGACTGCTGCCGCTCCCCCGTCGACTCTGCCTACGCTTCATGCTCTGGTGGAGTTCCAGAGTCGACAGGAGAGTGTTCAGCGGTCGATTTATCGCATCTTCAAAGGATAAATCGACCCGTGCTGGATCAATCGCTCCGGAGGTAAGCGTAGACATGCCCTAATCCTCAAAGTAATGTGTAAAATATATACACTAACAGTACTGCGTACCTTTGACATACCCATAGCACCAGGAGAGGTTAAAAAATCTGGGTTTGCTTGACAGACATTTCCCACTGAGTCCAGATTTGTTCCCAGATGTCATAAAGATATAATAGCATCCATGACATTCTTACCTGATGAGGATTTAGAAAAATAAAATAAAAAAATTCCCTACTTTTTTTTAAATTGCAAAAGTATTTTAAAGGCCAGGAATTTATAGAGTAGTTCCTGAAGTCCGGTATATTGTAACAAAAAATCCTCAATAAATATTGTAAGGAATACTCAGAGTACCTGTGGGTGACCTTCCATGTTTCCTTCATTTGGCTATGGAACGAACTTCCAGAGAGCAGACATATTCTTCTTTAGGAAATCATTTGTGCTACTGTCATGCCTAGGAGCTCCAGTCTTTAACCAGGACATCGTTATGCTAAGGGTTGCATAGACAGAGCAAAAAGACAGTCTATGTCCCAAAGACTTTACAATCTAATGTCACAAAGAACTCCTCTTCAGAATGGGATTTTTGCCAGGACAGCAATGACAAAACCTTGACACCACCTTCTTAACACCCCTGTCATAAATATAAAGGGAAGGGTAAACACCTTTAAATCCCTCCTGGTCAGAGGAAAAACCCCTTCACCTGTAAAGGGTTAAGAAGCTAGGATAACCTCGCTGGCACCTGACCAAAATGACCAATGAGAAGACAAGATACTTTCAAAGCTGGAGGGGGCCAAAACAAAGGGTTCTCTCTGTCTGTGGTGTTGCTTTTGCCAGAATCAGAGCAGGAATGCAGGTCAGAACTCCTGTAAAAAGTCAGTAAGCAATCTAGTTAGATATGCGTTAGATTCCGTTTTGTTTAAATGGCTGATAAAATAAGTTGTGCTGAATGGAATGTATATTCCTGTTTTTGTGTCTTTTTGTAACTTAAGGTTTAGCCTAGAGGGATTCTCTATGTTTTGAATCTGATTACCCTGTAAGGTATTTATCATCCTGATTTTACAGAGTTGATTCTTTTACTTTTTCTTTAATTAAAATTCTTCTTTTAAGAACCTGATTGCTTTTTCATTGTTCTTAAGATCTAAGGGTTTGGGTCTATGCAAATTGGTGAGGATTTTTATCAAGCCTTCCCCAGGAAAGGGGGTGTAGTGCTTGGGGGGATATTTTGGGGGGAAAGACGCTTCCAAGCGGGCTCTTTCCCTGTTATATTTGTTAGAAGCTTGGTGGTGGCAGTAAAAAAGTCCAGGGACAAAAGGTAAAATAGTTTGTACCTTGGGGAAGTTTTAACCTAAGCTGATAAAAATAAGCTTAGGGGTTTTTCATGCAGGTCCCCACATCTGTACCCTAGAGCTCAGAGTGGGGAAGGAACCTGGACAACCCCCTTCCGCCGCAAAAAATTTTTTTCTTGCTACTCATTGTAAGAGATCTGACGCTATCAAACAAATCAAGCAAACAAAAAAAGCCATCTGACTTTTCCAATGCCAGAGACTCCATGAATTTCACTAGGGACTTTGCTATTGCTAATCCTTTTTACGTGGAAGACACTCAGATAGGACAGTGACGGGCCAAAGTATAAGACACTCCAAAGATAGATAGATAGATATAACGCAAGCTCAGGATTGCTATGTATCTGCCAGAATGTAGTTTTGGTGTGCCCTATAAAACAGATTGTATTAAATTGACAGAGTGGGAGTAGTGAACTTTTGAAAACTAGTTCCTTATAACCTATGGAATATTCCTTCAGTTTCCCAGTCATCTTAACTCGTATCTGCCAACATTCCTTTTAAGACTAGATAAACATTAGAAATGCATTATTTTTTCTTTAAAAAAATAATGAAAAAAGGGGGATGGGGAGATCAATCTAAGTTACGCAACTTCAGTTACGTCAATAATGTACTTAGATCTACTCACTGCGATGTCTTCACTGCGGTGAGTCGACTGCTGATGCTCTCCCGTCAACTCTGCCTGCGCCTCTCGCCTTGGTGGAGTACCGGAGTCGACGGGAGAGCACTCGGGGGCAGGGGGTCGATTTATCACGTCTAGACTAGACGCGATAAATTGACCCCTGCTTGATGGATCACTGCCTACCGATCCGGTGGGTAGTATAGACATACCCTTAATAAACAGTTTGTATGGCTTCCATTGCCATAGTACCTGAGCACCTTGTCTTTTTTAATGTATTTATCCTCACAACACCCTGGTGTAGTACAGAAGTGCTATAATCCTCATTTTATAGATGGGGAGCTGAGATACAGAAGTAGTCACCTAAAAATGCGGATAGGTGCCTTGTGGGGTTTTCAAAAGCACCTAAGCAAATTAGGCAACTAACTCCCATTGATCCTACTTAGGCATATTTAAAAATCCCACTAAGTGTCCCTCTGCATCTTTAGGTAACAAAATACCTTTAAAAATTTGGCCCTAAAATGACTTGGCCAAGGTCACACAGGAAGTCTGTGGCAGACCAGTGAATTGAATCTGGGCTTCCCACGTCCCAGGCCGGCATCCTAACCACTTGACTTTCCTCACTTTGCAAACCTGTCTGGTAGCAGTATCCATCAAAGGACAGTGAGCTCCTACTCTTGCTGTTTGTTGTTTGAAGCCCTGCAACCCAACACTCTGAGTGAGGTGGGAGCAGCAGCTTCTCTTCTGAAATCCACTATTGCCAGTTAGCTAACAGTAGTTTGTGGGTCAGGAAGAGAAGTGACATGGAGGAGAAAGATGACAAAGGTTAGGGAGGGTGGCAGGGAGGAAGGAACAGGGAGGGAATTTAAAACTTTTCAACATATGAGAATTTAAACCCTTAAATATAGTAACTTGCAATACTGTATTTGTTCAATTTTTGCATGATAAAACTACAGTGAATTGCCATAAGAAAAAAATGTTGACATTTACAAACACTAGTATCTCAGCTAAAGAAACATTTAACAGCTTTGCTGTTAACTTCACCAGACACAGGTCCCTGCTGAATTTGCTGCTTGGATCTAAGTATTGCCAGAGAATTTATGACAGTTTTACAGCTACTTTGGTAATCATGAGTTAATGTTTGCTCCTTCCCTTATCTCCTGTCCTAAAAATTTATTGAATGGAGAGAAATAAGCATCTGGAGGCAGACTAATATTTTTCTTATTTTCAGGCTCATTGGAAGAATGAATTACTCCTAACAAACAGGTAATAAATCTGTTACTTCATAAACAGCCTCCTCATTAATCCCTAACATAATTAATGCAATTCTCAGCCATGTGCATTTAAATTCACTATATGAGAAGTTTGTAAGTCTATTTTAATGTGGCTAGATTCGAGTAAGTCCTTTAAAATATTACTTGATACTCTGTTTTTAGTAGTGTGCAGGGATCAATTTCTCTTTTCTCACACCTTTAATACTTTGGATGGATTTACCTTAATTTTTAGCTGAGAGGCCATAAAATCACAAGACAATGCATCAAAGTTTTAAATAATACTTTTTTTTTTTTAAATGTGAAAATGGTGTCCTAGAGTTACTAAACTTTCTGGGGAAAAAAATCACTTCTAACCTATATTACACACAGAGAATTCACTGGTTCAGACCCAAAGGTAGAGTGTGAGAGTGTGGAGGTATCTAAAATAAGGCCTCCAATAGAACCCTGAACACAGTATCAACTATAGTGCTATAACCGTGGCTGCATGCCAACATTTTAAGTAGAGGTTCAGTTTCCTGATTAAACCCTTGTTTATTGATCAAAACCCATTTTTTAAAAAACCTTGCTCTAAGCCTCCCTTTTTGAGCCACACATCCTTTCTTAATGTTGATGCAGATCACACTACTTTGGTGAGTACAGCTGTATTCTGTTTTTAGTCAGTTTCATACTGCAGGGCAGAGCTGGTGGGGGTTGAGTGCCCTTTCAGGACAGGATATTTATTAATGGGATTTGGTACACTTAGCTTTCCAAAGGCTCTATTGTGGGTACTCATGCTCCTTTCACTGCTGCAGATGAGGCCTGTAAAAGGGAAAGCTGGCTTCAGCAGAAGAGAGTGGAAAATAGAGCTCATCACTCAAAGAATTTTTGAACTCTTTATTGCCTCCTGCCTGGGATATGGACCTCTGGTCACACCTGGTACTGAACAACAACATCCAGAAGCCAGGGATAGATCAGCAAGGGATTATGGATGTTGGTAAAAATATAAAGGAAAAAAAAGGTGCCCAGGTTATGGAAAGGCTGAGGGGAAGAGGATTTGGATTACCTGCTTCTTGGAGACAGGTTTCAGAGTGATAGCCGTGTTAGTCGGTATCAGCAAAAAGAATGAGGAGTACTTGTGGCACCTTAGAGACTAACAAATTTATTTGGGCATAAGCTTTCGTGGTGCATGCAGTGGAAAATACAGTAAGAAGATATGTAAACACAGAACACATGAAAAAATGGGTCAGAAGCTCGTTCACCTGCACATCTACCAATGTGATATAGGCCATCATGTGCCATCAATGCCCCTCTGCCATGTACGTTGGCCAAACCGGACAGTCTCTACGCAAAAGAATAAATGGACACAAATCAGACGCCAAGAATTATAACATTAAAAAAGCAGTCAGAGAACACTTCAACCTCCCTGAACACTCAATTACAGTTGCAATTATTCAACAAAAAAACTTCAAAACCAGACTCCAAAGAGAAACAGCAGAACTGGAATTAATCTGCAAACTGGACACCATTAAATTAGGCTTGAATAAAGACTGGGAGTGGATGAGTCATTACACTAGCTAAAAACTAGTTCCTGATGCTAATTTTCCCCCTACTGTTACTCACACCTTGTTGTCAACTGTTTGCAATGGGCCATCCTGATTATCAATACAAAAGTTTTTTTTCTCCTGCTAATAATAGCCCACCTTTAATCGATTGGTCTCGTTAAGAGTTGGTATGGCAACCCCAATTTTTTCATGTTCTCTGTGTGTATATATATCTTCCTACTGTATTTTCCACTGCATGCATCTGATGAAGTGGGTTTTAGCCCACAAAAGCTTATGCCCAAATAAATTTGTTAGTCTCTAAGGTGCTACAAGTATTCCTTGTTCTTTCTGCCTCTTGGAGTTCAGTTCCAAGGGCAATGCTTTGATGTTTTGCCAGCAAGTGACCAAATACAATAAATATAAAGTCTCCCCATTGAAAAATAAATACATTAATACTCATTAAATAACAATAATCTATATTAGGGCCTGGTGACTGTTCACTCTGATGTCAGTTGTAAAACTCAAATTACCTTCAATAGCAGCAGGAGCCGACCTTTAATCAGTATCAATATTCTTAACAATAAGCCTAACCCACACTGGAAACAGAAAGTAGAGGAGAGGGATTGAGATGGGAACCAGCTCCTCAGCTGGTGTAAATCAGCATTCCTCCAGTGAACTCAAAGGAGCTATGCAGATTTACTCCAGCTGCACATCTGGCTCAGGATAGGAATGTTACTTTACCTCTTTGGTCAGCCAATTGAACATTCACAGTAGAAGTGGATCCAAGGTCACTAACTTATCATCCGACACTGTCACACTATCTCTTCAGTTGATGACTGAGGCTGTGCTGTTTGTTGTGGTTTGCTACTCTTTTAGACTTTCCTTGAAACTAGGTGCTGAGTTCTAAGAAACGGACAATGTCTCAGTCAGTCACACTTGGGTTTTTCTGAGTGATTTAGGGTAGTTAGCAACTACGGCTAAACCTAACTGCCCGAATCTGTGGAAACTAGCACATAGCAGAAGCATAAGTAGTTTTTCACACAGACACCCTCTGACGTACTTTCAGTACAGCCTTCCGGCTCCACAAGGCAAAACCCTTGCCAGCGTCCTGTACCTTTTAGAACAAAGGGAGAGTTAGAGGTTGTATATCCAATACAGATATCATACTAAGGACTGCTGGCTTGGAAAGCGCCAGATCTCTAGTTCCTAGCTTCATGGTTAGAGTTGCAGAGGTTACACCCTTGTCACATGAGAGAGAGGTCAGTGTCCACCAGCTCCAGGGCTATTGTTACGACTGTAGTGTTTTTCAGTATGACACATTAGTAAATCTCATTGCTGGTCTGTGGTACAATGGGAAGAAGTGGAGTAAGCAGATTGAATTAGTTTCCTATCTTTAGGCTTCTTTTTCCAGCCTCGTGGGACAGGAAGTGAATATACCGACTGGCCAATTCACGGTTACCTGAATTGCAGCTGCAGCAGCACCATTGCTGTGCAAAATGCTATGTTAGCTTCATCTATTAGCTAGCAATCTTTCGAAAATAAGCACATCTTAACAACTCCTTAAAGAAACACTCTTGTTTTAAAAGGAAAGTTCTGAGATCCCATCCATGGCTGTTTTTTGGGAATAGCTTCTGGACAGCTATTGTGTTGTATTGATTTGATAGGCTGTGCTGCCACGTCGAGGCTAGCAATAATCACCTCCATCAGCCAGGCGAGGAGACAAAATAGCTGTTTCCTGGTGAGATATAAGGAACCAAATCCTTGGCTAGTATAAATTGCTGTCTGTCCACTGAGGTCAATAAAATTATGCTGACTTACACAAGCCAAGGATCTGTCCCAAGAAATCTGGAATTGTATTGTGCTAAAGTGTCCTGTTAACAGAAAACATTCTGCTCTGCAAGTTCTCTGGGTGGAGATCCCTAATCAAGTGTGAGGGCTGATACTGCTTTGAGGAGACTATAGGACTGAGAAATACAATGGAGAAATTGGGATGAAACAGTTTCTCATCTGCCATATTCTGAAAACCACAGAATTGGTTTTGTTTGTTTAAAAACAAACAAAAAACCACCCAGTAACCACTAACAAACACTCATCACCATATTTATTTGCCTTTGCATCATAAACCTGTCCCCAGCCTTGCTGCTATGTCATGTCTTTTTAGACTGTAAACCTTCCAAGGCAGAGACTGTCTTTTGTGTGTTTATACAGAAGCCGGTACAATGAAACCCGAGTCCCAGCTAAGGCTTTTGGGTGATAGCGGAATATTATAATAATCTTAAAAACCACTAGTGTTCATCAACACTAAACTTGGCTGCGCCTATTTGCGGTATACGCAACGTAGCCTGTTTCCACCTTCTATGACCATGATTTCTAATTTTTTAAATACAAAATGCTGTATAATGATAACTGTTTACAAGATCTATGGAAGCAGGGAAAGGAAGGTAGGTGTTAATGGAGTGACTATGAGAGTTCAGGCTCACAGATTCAACAACAGACACGTGCCAACACCTGGCTTTAACACATCTTTACCTAAGCAACACACGCTGCCTCTGAAGGGCTGATCAGTTACAGCTTGCCATGACTACTGTGTTGTAACACTTCATAACACAAAGCGATATGGATAGCCTGTGATAGCAAGCTTGCAGTTCAGTCAGAATTGTAATGCTCTAAAACTATCTCTGCTTGCAACCAAACCCTACAGGCTGCTGCAGTGGTAGTTCTGGATGTAGGAATTTTGAAGCCGGGAGGGAGACCTGGTGTGTATATTTGAACCCATATGCGCCTCCATCTTCCACAACCATTTCTTACCAGCACTGGGTCAGACTGAGAGGTTTGTACCATACTTGTTTGCACTCAAGAGTTCTTCACTTAACATTTTACCAACATCCTTGATAAAAGCTGGAATTACACATTTTTTAGCGTGTATAAATACCCTGTAACAATAGGGCATGGTGCCACTGTGCTGATTACTACTTGTGTTTGTTTACTTTAACAAAAAAACTAACCTCCCTAGTAACCAGTGATCCTGATTATGTTTGTGGTTTACTGAAGTCAGGATAACAAATGAATGTTTCAATGCAGGGTTTCAACTCACTGATTTGTGTCAGGCTGCTGCTATTCATGCCTTCACATCTTTTGTTGCTGTTCACCAAAAAAGGTCCATTACTGATACTCTTGTAAATCACAGTTTACATGGTGGGAGCAGAAATCAAATCAAGTCATAAAATTGCAAGAGGGGAAGGGTTAAGGAGAAGAAAACTTCTGCTGAACTTTAAAATACATCAAGAGAAGATAATGAAGAAGTACCAAAGATTTAAGATAGAGGAATTGTTTTATGCTAAAAATATTCTCTCATTTTCTTTAAACATGTACCATATTCATGATAGATTTTCTGCATGGGTGACAGTATGGCCAATTATATATTATAACTGGCAAACACTATATTCCCGTGCCAGCAAGACTTTCTGTCTTTCTTTGACAATGCTGTTATTAATTACTGAATTGACTGTTCCAGCCATATAATTACTACACTTAGATTTTAAGCCCTTTGGGGCAGATATTGTCATTTGCTAGGTGTTTGTACAGTGCCTACAACATGGAGGGGATGGACACCCCAATCTGGAAAGGAACATTGAGGTGCAACAAGTAATAAAGAGTAATGTTTTTCAATTAAAAGCCAAAAGGAAAAGCCAAAGGCAAAGGAATGGGTTCTTACTGGAGTCAATGCAAAATTTGCATTTCAGAAAAAGCAAACTTCAGGGCAGGCATATTAAAGTGACTAATACTAGTACAGTTAATGACACACCATATGGTACACTTCAAGTGAAATTGCTTTTCATTTTTATTTAGTGTTAAAGCTCTTAAGATGTGCAGAATGTGACAAACAAGGCTAATTTACATCTTCCCTTCTCCCTTTCTAGCAATTCCTTGGCACTGCAGCACTTTCACAAATCACAACCCTTTTGTGCACAGTGCAAATGGGTCTGCTTTCAAATATGAAACCTGATGTAAGGATGGAATTTGCTCGTGAAAGCTTTTCACTCCTGACAAAGAAGCAGAAACTACCCCTCGAATCCAGGAGCAAACTGCTCTGATACCAAGGGCTGTACTAGAGGTGGCCAGTAGGGTTACTCTTCCCCTGATTCATAGAATCATAGGGTTGGAAGGGACCTCTTGAAGGACACCATTGTTAGAAAGTAATCCAGTACCTCCCTGTGTGTTCAGCAACAGCTCTGTCAAACTGGGCACTAAGCTGGGGCGACTGAGGAGGACTAACTGGTTCAAGAGTGAAAAGGGTCTGTCCAGCAGGCTCCTTCCTCAGGGTTTCCACTGGAGGGTTGTAGAGAATAGTGGTTACAAGAGAAACCCAACCAAACTCAAGAACCTCACCTTGAGGCGGCGTCCAGCCTGGTAACAACTAGCGCTGCGTTCTCTCCCCCAGCACTCAGCTAGCTGTCATGGTAGCGTCCTGTACACCTGCCGGGGGCCTGCCTGGGCCTTGAGCCCTCAGCCCCTGCCTCATTGCTGCGCCCTGTGCAGCCGTGCGAGCGGCGTGTGGGAATGAACTCCCTGTTCGTCAGCCAATAAGCAGGGCCTCCGCTTCCCAACGTGGTGGCAGGAAAACAACCGGTTCTAAATGACAGGAAATGTTAGACTCCTAGTCTCTGCCCAAATTGTCTGCTCCTGGATGAAAAGGGAGCTCGGGGGAGAAAGTCCGTGAGGCATTTCTGCAGGGAGATGTAACCCAGGTGCCTAATCGGGAGATCTCTCTTTAAGAGACCCATGGGGGAGGGATAGGAGTTCATTGTGTCTGGGTCATTGTTACTAGGCAGATTTAACACTCCAGAAGCTTCTGGAATTGGGTGTGGTCGTTTTGGGTCTGCTCCAATAGGTGCCCTGTTGCTGGGGTCAGGCTCCAGGAGGGCAAGCAGTCCAGGCAGCTGCTTTGCAGAGGGCCATGTGCCCTGTGTGAGCTGGGAGAAGCTGAGCCCAGGAGCAGAAAGCTGGCTGGTGTCCCTAACTCTGATACATCTTGCAGCAGGTTAGGGATATTAACCCTCCAACAGGGAAGCATGGGCAATGTTCACTAGAGACAGGGGAAATTGGGAGGGAAAAATAATGTCTTCTGTTTCAATTGCATACTTTTAGCCAAACTGTTTTAGTTAAATTGTGTCAACTAGGGAGATTCACCAACTTTAAAACGGTGATAATGGGGAAAGAGTCATTTCTGTTCTGCTAGTCTCAGTTTTGTATTTTCTTGTAACAGGAATTTCATAAAATCTATACAGTTTACTGAGCGGTTGGTTAATCAGCTGGCTGGCTAGGAGTGATCTCATCGGAGGAACAGGAAGAGTCTGCATGGATTCCAGCTGAAGATTAATACAAGCAAGTGGAGGGACGATGTTGTTTTTGACTCAGAAGATTGTATAGATTTGGTGATCAAAGATGGAATCAGGTGAACTCAACCTAAACTTTTGGGGACTCTGAGTTTCTTCTCACTGTTGTTCTGTGGGGACTGAACTGTTCAGATTTGATTTGTTTTCTTTCTTTATGTTTATGCAGAACTGTGAAGAGAATGTCTGTGGATCATAAAATAGCCAGGTTAAGTTGTAAAAATGATTTACATTTATCATAAGATTTTATAAAGTTATTTCATTAAATTCATTTCTTTCAGTCCTTTTGGGACTTGAATGTGGGGAGGTTGGCCCTGTGCAATCCTTGCTGAAAATCCTTGGAGACTGAATTCTGGGTCTCCAGCTACTTTTCTATGGGAGTTGGGTTTTCTTAGGCACAGGAGAAGGGCAATGAAGTGAACTCTAGACCACCCGAGGGGTACAGAGAGTCTTTTGAATGACTTGCTTGTGATCTGTGGAAGATGGTTTTGGAGCCTACCCTAACCTGGCAGATCCCACAGGAGACCAGGACCATCTCAGCATGAAAGCCCAGTACCCCCACAATAATTCCAGTTCCTTGTGGCTCCCCGGGAGGGCAGCTCTAATGGAGTCATGCAGCCAGAGACTCTCCCCTCTCCCTCACCAGACTCTTCCCTCTCCCTCACCAGCAGCCCTTGTGGAGGGAGGCTACATGGAAAAGAAGGCTCCACAAAACCTGAGCCAGTGCTACTTTTTATAGCCTTGGGGTTGACAGGGGACAAGTTTCTCCAGAGCCCTACCCGAGCACACCTCCTCCCCTTTCCTGGTCCGCACATCTTTGTTCCCTTCCTCAGCACAGCGCTTAGACCTCACAGAGAGGATGGTGCCACAGAGGCAGCTGATTCTCCACTTCCATGTGCAAAGGAGTGATCACTGTGGGCAGGACCCCTCTGCATGTGCGTCAAGGGGGCCACAATCTGATCCATTAAGACAACTGGTAAAATCAATATGATGCAGCGATGAGGAAAAATTGAGGAAAAATTTCCAGCAGAGCTACAGCACTGAAAGACTCGTGCTTCCCTCTGTGCTGGGTTTCTAGCTTTACAGGCTCCCAAACTCCTCTTCGACTAGTATTTTTAGAGTGTATCTACAATCCATACGCACACCTTATACGTACCGAACACGTCAATACCAGGTCATGGAGCAGCTGTGGAACCTTCCACAGAAGCTACTTCAGTCTGCTGGCTAGAATATACTGCAGGAAGGGGAGGGGGGCAAACGAGAGGATCAGCCCAAAAGGAGATTCCCTGGCCCAGTCCCTACCCCACCTATCCCCAAAAGCTCTTTAGTGCAGGTACCATCTTGTATTTTCTGTATATCAAACACGCTGTTCTCAACAGACAATGTGGCTGTCACCTTCCAGGACCACCATCAGTTAGTATGCTGATATGAGCGGATGGGGGACAGGAGCTTGAAAATGAGAAAAGATGGCCCTTTTGCCTCAGCAACACTGCTGAATTCCAGTACCTTGGCGAGGGGGAGTCTGGATGTTACATCTGCATCTTGTTTGCATTTTGTCTTTGAACAAGCAAATTACCTTCAGGAAAGTAGCTAATGGATAGAACCTGACTTTATAAAACTAGTGATCATAAAAATGCCATGTTGTGGTTGTTTGCCTCTCTCTTGCCCTTTGTACGCTGCTTGTCTTGTTGCCTCCCTCAAAAGACACGTGCTTGTTATCCTGAGCACTCTGCTTGTATGAGGTAGGCCACTTTTCCCCCTTGGTGTGATCCTTGCCTTTTTTGATTGTAAGCAGGGAGTGTTTCTCCTTGAATGTTAGTATAGCAACAAGCACAATGCAGTCCCAGTCATGGTTGGTTCCTCTGAATGCAGCTGTACCATAATCTAGCTGACCCAGAGTACCTTTGGCCCAAGTGTTAGAATTCACTTATTCCGGCCTCTGAAGGCGGCTGGCTCTGTGTCCCACTTTAGGATCAATGGGTGTTCCTTGTACTCCTTGGGCTGATGACAGGCGCAGCCCTTGGAGTTTGCTAGTTGCTGATTCTTAGTGTGCCTGAGCTGCTACGTAGTGGCTGGGTGAATAAATTCATATATAGCCCACAAGGACATTAAGACCTATATTTACATGGAATCAAGGACCAGCAGATTGTAAGGAGAAATGAACAGTTTGTTCTAGAAAGAGATGGGATTCAAAGAAAAGAAAGGGCAAGGGCAGGAACCAGGGAGAAAATCTGGAACTGACTGGAGCTGTTCGGAAAAATGTTTTCTTTCTCCCCAGAGCATTTTTGATGAAAACAAAAAGAACATTTGTTTTTGTCAAAACTCTTAGAAAAACATGTCAGCGGTTTGGAGCTGAAAACTTAACAGTTTTTGGCCAACCCCCCCCCCCCATTTACCATTTGAAAAGAAGTGTCAATTTTTCATTTTGTCCAGCCCTAGAAAATCAAGGTTAACAAAGAACTGAATAATTAACCCATCAAAGAGTAATAAACACTCCCTCCCCTAAAATAATCCAAATCCTGCATGCTGAGTCAAGAAATAAAAAGGGTCAGCCCAGCGTCTCCCCACAGGCTGTCGCTGGTTAGTGGGGTTGGTGCACCAATGGGAGGTTCTTGTGTAGGAAACTGACAGGTCTCTTTTCCAGGTAGAATGAGCCTCTGGTGGTCTTGGGCAACCCCTGGTATCTGGTGGGGGGAGGCCTAGTGGGAGAGGCTGGCACTCAATCTTCTCTGGAGTAGAGTCTTGGGATCCTATCTGTTTCCCTCAGAGTGACTGAGAGCCTGCATTCCCTCCTGCTCCCTGTACCAAGTTCTCTTGGCCTCAGTAATATAGCACAAATTGGCATTTCAAAAGGGTATGTTGCTGTCATGTGACAGAGATCACTGTCCAGTGACTTCAGCATGTTATCACCCCCCTCCCCATAGTAACCATTTATAAACATGGAATAAAAATGACAAGGCATGTGTGGATGGAAAAAAACTGGGTAATAAAGCTCATTGATATGCTTATCAGAAGCTGGGTAAGTGGTCCGAGTATGGATAACACCTCTTGCAAAAACCTTCCATTGGACCTAAGTAAGATTTCAAAATGTAGCAAAATAAGAAGCGTATTGGCTGGGTCCGTGACTGTGCTCCAGGCACAAAGTGCTTCAGTTCTGTCATGTTGAGGAAATTAGCTTTGATCACAGTGACTAAGAATTAATTTGTTCAGGAAATAGCTCACGCTATTGTGGGCTACATTCAGAATAAAAAAAAAACCCCTGCCAGACTTTTGACACAATAGGCACTGCATGCTCTAAGGAGAAAAAGAACTGAGAAAATGAGCTTAGTGGGGAGTTACCCCCACACCCTAACTTCTTCGCTGTTCAGTAAACATGCAACTCACTGGTCACAATTTTATCCATGAGAGTGATCACTTAAGGTGAGCTATTACCAGCGGGGGGGAGGGGGGAGGAGGAGGAACCTTTTTTTAGTGATAATCAATGTGGGCCATTTCCAGCAGCTGACAAGAACATCTGAGGAACAGTGGGGGGTAGGGGTGGGGAAATAGTTTTACTTTGTGTAATGACCCATCCACTCCCAGTCTTTATTCACTACAAAAGGTTCCCCCCCACCCCCGGGCTCTCCTGCTGGTAATAGCTCACCTTAAGTGATCACTGTCATTACAGTGTGTATGGTAACAGCCATTGTTCCATGTTCTCTATGTATATAAATCTCTCCACTGTATTTTCCACTGAATGCATCTGATGAAGTGAGCTGTAGCTCACGAAAGCTTATGCTCAAATAAATTTGTTAGTCTCTAAGGTGCCACAAGTACTCCTTTTCTATTTCTAGGGACTCTGAATGCTTCCTAGCAATTAGAAGCTTGAGAAAACACATCGGAAGGAGCCTTGTGACACTGTTAAGGTTCATAGCTGAGAGGAGACTGCATGTAGAGAAACGGTCAGAGTGAAAAGCAGAACCTGTGAAAACGTTCGAGTTTTCCCCAGACTAGCTCTATGACTGATAGTGTTTGTTCAGCTGCAGTCTCCTCAGCCCTTCAGTGCTTGTGTGGTTGTTCATGCACTCCATGAAAGCCAACGAATGTGCTGAAATAATGGGAGACTTATTTGAAGTTCTTGCAGTGAACGTGAACTGAAACTCCTGTGGCTTCTCTCTGCCGTTGGCATTTTTTCCATCCACCCTGCATCTCAGCATCAGCTAGCACTTGGCAATTTACAAATGAAGATAGATTTGCACAAAAGTACCTTGGCTGCTACATGCAAAGCATATAAATGCTATAATGATGGGTCCTAGAGAAAACACTTAGAATCTTTTATGCATGGTATAGGCAGGTACAATTTATAATTTCCTGGGCCATTATTGCTCTGTTCTGTATTAGGCCTTTACCACACTGCCAAGTCTCTTGAATTATACTTTCTACCTTGGTGGTAATGGGCCAAATTCTTCCCTGGGGGTAATTCATGTCTAATGCCCCTTGTTAGTGGTTAAAAAAATAATATTGTAAGCAAGGGGCAGCAGGCGGCTTAGGAGCACATTTCAAATTGCTAGCTATTTCTCTGGTGACCTTCCACATTCTTTCAACTCTAAATTTAGATAGCTACTACAATGGCAGCGTTGCAGATTCCGTGCCACAGGAAACAACAAGCAGCAACTGTCCTGATCTTTCTTGAAAGAACAGCATAGATTGAGCTAGCCTGATGACTATAGTGCAGCCAGATCCAGCCGCATTTATCAAATTGTACCTTTTCATGTCTAATTACTATCATAGGTTTTCACTTAAGGCAGCCTCATAACATACAAAAGCTGAAGTAGCATTAAAGGTCTGACATACAAAAGCGAAGAAACTGACCAAGTTAAGGCTTCTGTGCCTGTATTTAAACAGTCCCACTGTGCCTTAGAGCAGATGAGTTCTAAGTGATGTTACACAGCTTGGGTGTCATAAACGTGAGGTACAAGTAAAACAGCACCATGCAGGATCAGGCCCTAAATAAGTAAACTGAATTTAATAATTTTGCCTGCTTTAGTATTATCTAAATATGAGAATAGCAGGGGTAATGGATAACATTTACAAATATGAAATAGACATTACTGAAATGGGCTGAGAAAAATGTAAAAATATTTGGCTGGAATAAGCTGATGATATTTGCTATGAAGCTGGAATCATCAGCTAGTGGGTGTGTTTCTAGTGGGGTCCACAGGGGATGGTTCTTGCCACTCATTATTTAACATTTTATTAATGACCTGGAAGACAACATAAAATCATTACTTATAAAGTTTGCAGATGACACAGAAATCTGGGGAGTGGAAAATACTGAAGAGGTACTGGTCCCTGATACAGAGTGATCTGGATTGTTTGGTAAACCGGGCTCAGGCAAACATTATGCATTTTAATATGGCTATATGTAAATGTATACATCTACAAAGCATGTAGGCCATACTTACAGGATGGGGGACCCTATCTGAGAAGCAGTGACCCTGAAAAAGATCTAGGAGTCATGGTCAATAATTAACTGAATATGAGCTCCCAATATGATGCTACGGCCGAAGAGGGAATGCGATCCTTGGATGCATGAATAGCAGACTCTTGAGTTGGAGAGGTTATTTTACCTCTCTATTTGGCATTGGTGGAATAATGTGTCCAATTCAAGAAGGATGTTGATAAATTGGAAAGGGTTCGGAGAAGAGCCATGAGAATGACTGAAGGATTAGAAAACATGCCTTATAGTGACAGACTGTAGGAGCTCAATCTGTTTAGCTTACCAAAGAGACGGTTAAGGGGTAGCTTGATTAGTCCGTAAAAATGTCATTTAATAATAGGCTCTTCAATCTGCAGAGAAGGGTATAACCCTACCCAATAGTTGGAAGTTGAAGCTAGACAAATTCAGACAGGAAATAAGGCATAGATTTTTAACAGTGACGATAATTAACCATTGGAATAATTTACCACGCCATCACTGGCAATTTTTAAGTCAAGACTGGATGTTTTTCTAAAAGATCTGCTCTAGGGCAGTGGTTTTCAAACTTTTTTTCTGGGGACACAGTTGAAAAAAATTGTTGATGCCCGTGATCCAATGGAGCTGGGGATGATGGGTTTGGGGAAGGGCTCCGGGCTGGGTCAGAGGACTAGGGTGCGGCTGGGGCCAGGAATGAAGGGTTCAGGGTGTGGGAGGGGGCTCCGGGCTGGGGCAGGGGATTGGGGTGCAGGCATGGACTTACCTCCAGCGGCTCAGCCGGGGTGCACCATGGACCGCACTGTGCCCCAGAAGCAGCCAGCAGCAGGTCTGGCTCTTGGCGGAGGCACACAAGCGGCTCTGGACGACTCTCACCCGCAGGCACCGCCTCCCCCCCCAGTTCCCATTGGCTGGTTTCTGGGCAATGGGAGTGCAGAGCCAGTGCTCAGGGCAGAAACAATGCACGGAGCCCCATGGCCCCCCTAACTAGAGCAGGACCGGCTGCTGGCCACTTCCGGGGCACAGTGCAGTGTCAGAAAAGGTAGACACTAGCCTGCCTTAGTTGGGCAGCACCGCCGACGGGACTTTTAATGTCCCAGTCGGGGTGCTGACCAGAGCAAGGCAACCCAGAGCAATGCCGCGACCCAGTACTGGGATTGAAAAACACTGCTCTGGGGGAAGTTCGATGGCCTATGTTATACCGGAGATCACATCAGATCGGGGTGGGCGATCTTTTTGGCCCGAGGGCCACATCTGGGTGTGAAAATTGCATGGAAGGCCATGAATGTAGGGGTGGGGCAGGGGGTTGGGGTGTGCGAGGGACTCCGGGGTGCAGGAAGGGGCTCAGGGCAAGGGGTTGGGGCGGAGGAGAGGTGTAGGTTGTATGATGGGGCTCAGGGCCGGGGGTTGTGGTGCAGGAGGGGGCTCAGAGCAAGGGGTTGGGAGGCTGGGTGCAGGAAGGGTTTGGGGTGTGGGCTCTGGCCCAGCACCACTTACTTGGAGTCGGGTGGCAGCGGCATGCACTGGGGCCAGGGCAGGCTCCCTGCCTGCCTGCCCTGGCCCCGCGCCGCTCCCAGAAGCGGCCGGCATCATGCCCCTGAGGCCCCTGGTGGAGGGGGGGCAGAGGGCTGTGCGTGCTGCCCTTGCCTGCGGGTACCTCCCCTGAAGCTCCCATTGGCCGCGGTTCCCCATTCCCAGGGGCTCCAGCTGCTTCCAGGAGCGGTGCAGGGCCTGCGGCACCACGAGGGTGGCAATCCTGCAGGCCGTATCCAAAGTCTTGTTGGGCCGTAGTTTGCCCACCCGTGCATTAAATGGTCACAATGGTCCCTTTTGGCCACGGAATCTATTAAACTAGTAACACTGAATTTAATGGTTTCAGAGTAGCAGCCGTGTTAGTCTGTATCCACAAAAAGAAAAGGAGGACTAGTGGCACTTTAGAGATTAACAAATTTGTTTGAGCATAAGCTTTCGTGAGCTACATGCATCCGATGAAGTGAGCTGTAGCTCACGAAAGCTTATGCTCAAATTAATCTGTTAGTCTCTAAGGTGCCACAAGTCCTCCTTTTCTTTTTGCTGAATTTAATGGAACAACTGTTTTTCATGATCTTAAAATCTGGCCCTTTACTTTCAGTACAGTAAATATAGCACACTATCAGTTTCATGAAATAGCAAACAAATTCTAACATGTGTTTTAATGAAATACATAGTAATCACTTGGGTTTTCTAGCTCGTGTATACAATTACAATAAAATAACGGTAATGAATGGTGGTGATTTCAGTTCTATGTAAGCAATGGAAGTGCTCTGAGATAAACTGATGAAAAGTGCTATATAAGAGTTAGATATTATTTTCAAGCAGCTGCGCATCCCTATTTTGGGAAAGCATAGTTGTAATATTTTAACCCCTATTCACCAGATTCCTCCCATCTTTTTTGTTGTTGATGAGAGTAAAAGCAGACACCCAAAGAATTTGCATGTATTAGTTCTTTCTTTAATAAAGCAGGTTAGACATTCTTCCAGAGTGAAGATACAAATTTCCACAGCTAAATGAATAACCAGTCAAAATATGGTAACTGCCTTTCTGCAGTAAGGTATGACTGACATTACATGCACAGGACTTGAAACAGTCATATGGTACAGACTTGAGATACCGTACAATAAGCCTCAAATTGGCTCAGGTATATTTTTTAAAGTCCCACATTAGTACTTATCTGTAATTTACAATGCATATATTTTCTATCAGATTACTGTTATCCATGAACATTATGAGCAGGTCATTTTTGGAAGAAAGAAAAATCCTGTGTTTTAAAATGGCAATTTCTTCCTTGGTATATTTGTAACATAAGGCAAGATAGGGTGATTATCTGTCATTTTGTCCAAACTATAGCCATTTGGCTTAATGTATATAAAAGAGTCTAATGACATTTCCAGTATGATCAAACAGCAGCCACGAGTAGTATTTGGAATGTAGAGGGACATGGTATAACCAAAGTGGATCCATCCAATGGGATTCACTCAAATTTCATTTCTATTAATGTCTCTCTACTGCCGAGGATTTGTTCAAATCCCATGGCACAATAGACATTCAGCAAAACTTGTGAGTTTTAAAAAAAGTTTTATACTTTCAGCTTTGCTTAAAAATGTGCTATTAATGACATAACCACTAATTTTAAAGAATAAGAGAACTGTACAAATCACATTCTTTTATAGCACTGAGACTGTTCAAGAGAATGACAATGTGATCCCTGGAGTAAATGGACAGAAAACAAAAGAATGCTTAAAATAAGATTAAAAAATAATGTGTTTTACCTCTGCCAGACTGTTGTGGTCACTGAAGATTTTGGTTTTATGAAACACAGTACTTTTTGAGTCTCTGGATCTGCATAACACTTCCCCCATCTTTACATATGCACTTCCTGATCAGATTCACCTTTGTGCCACATCAGCACCAACTCTAGCTGGAAGGGGGAATGCTAGAAAAGCCTGAAGGCTCTAAAGTAACAGCTATTTAATCTTCTGGCATTCACACAAACTCAGGGATACAAAATAAACCTGCACACAGGCATGCAGGTTAAATCCTGAAATGTTTTTTGTGAAGATGTAGAAATGAGAGGATTAGAATTAAACAAATATACAAACCCCTCCAAAATGTTATGCGTTTAAGATCTTTCAGCAAAACAAAAAGCCATCATGACTGTTCAGCACACCAACTTGTCACACACATGATGCTAAACCTGCTTATAACATTCCAGTATTTCTTCATTTTACAAGGCACAAATAATTTTGGAAGAATTATGTGGTGGCTTTCAAATGTGTATGTGTATGGCAGCTTCTCTGTAATTATGTGATAATTACCTTTTCATTTCAGTTTTCAACACTAGACCTTGTAAGAGCCAACTACAGTATATCACATCATCTAACTTTGAAAAACTGTATTTAACTCCAGTTACTTGCAGATGAATTGATAATTGTATGCACCAGTTATTAATAACATAACATTTGTCATGCAATTACAAAGTTATTGCATGGTTACACGGTATGAATCCTGTAAAATAAAATCCTATAAACATGGAGGGATTTTGTTGTTGTTGCGTATATAGTAATTTAGTGGCATTCTTTCTATAAGTGTATTTCCTCAGAGCTGCTGAAAAAGTAGGCTTCCATTTATTAATAATTTATTTTTGCTACTTCCAAAGAGTTTAAGAATGATTATGGAATGCAAAAAACAACCCCACGTGTATTATCAGATGCATCCGACATTTCACGGGAAAGAGATTTCCTTTTCCGAATAGAAAAACAAGCTAGAGAGTTAATTAGAATCTTGTCCTCATTGAACCACTGCCTTTTTCTTGACTGGCAATGGGGAAGATCATGTCACTGTATTTGTATACAGAGAATACATGGCTAGTAGCAACGCAATATAAAGTGCTTTTAATTATGAGTGCCTCAGGGCTCTTTTCCTCCTTCCCTGGTAAGTTATGTTCACCCGATAGCTGGAAGCTGTTTTAATTCAGTCTGCTCGGTTCTAACACCATCAGATGGTTAAATTTCCCTAGCAAACCACTGACTTAGACATGTTAATCTCAGTCAGCTGTAATTCTTCCCAGGGACAGTGAAATTAGTTAATATAATTAGGTGTAAGAGGTGTAGTGCTACCTCTGAAGAGAAAAAAATATTAAGCAAAAAGACGCAGGACTCTCTTGTTCAGGTCCCCATCCTTTCCAAAATTTGCCAGCTGGTTCTACTTTAACACAGGAGTGAGGAAGTGTTAAAAATGGGACACAAACTTGTGTCTTTAACCTGCGCCAGCTATTGTGGGATTAAAGATTAAGAACTCAGGACTCTTCTACTGAGAACAAACCTGGTGGCATCCCTAAATCAGAGCAAGGGCAACTTCATTTCGCTTCAGAAGGAAAGATCAAACTCAATCAAGCTAGCTGCAAAGGGAAGTTTTCATCTCTCCATTAGCAGCATTTAAATGTTCATCTCTCCATTAAATCGTGAATTGCTTTTAGATACAGTCGTAGAAGTTCTTTCATTTTATCATTCTCTTTTGTTGCAGACATCCCTAGGAATCTAAATAGAGTTCTCCTTTGCCTTCTCTCCTTGCCACAGTAACAAACAAATTACTCCAGCAAGGTGGATGATTTTCAACAACTCCGTAATTTGGAATCAGTCTCCACATCATTTTCATACCACATCCCACGCCTTTTCACAGCCATGCCTCCAGCATATTTCTATACCTCAGAACAGATGTGTTGACTGAGAACTACTTTTTCTACTTCAGCAAAAGTCACCATTCAGATTCGTCTAGCTAGAGGAAAAGGTATCTCATAGTCCCTTGGAATTCAGGACTCCTGTGGGACGACAGTGCTTCTAATCAAATAAATGGGGATAACTCCAACTCACATTTCTCAATGAATTATTTCTTAAACTGTAACAGAATTGCCATGAAGGAAAACCTCAGTACCATCCATCATGAATGAACTTGATTCTTATACACAAAAGAGGCTGTACAGTTCTTAAAACATTTACAGAAACAGATTCCAAAGGAACACTACTCCAACACACAAACCCCGCACCACCTCTCTCAGAAATATTAGAAGTCTTTTAACTAGTATAGATTCAAGCTACCCAGGGCTTTAAAGAGGCTATTTTAGATTTGATTTGGTGTTCTATACCTGAAGTGCCGGTCTTATCTTTTATAGTTTCTCTCTCTGAGTACTAGTCAGAGGTTTTGCTGTGACTCCAGTAATCTTGATGCCAGCTGCTGAACCAGTTGCTAAAGGATGCTTTGCATCTCTTCGATTTGCTTCCCCTCATTTTCTACCCATAATCTCTCGCGGAATAGTTCCCTTCCCACCCAGCATAAGCCTAACCTGGCATGCTGGAAAAAGTAAATGTATTAATTGTAGTTTTGTCTCCTCTCCTCTGGGTACCCATTAGAATATATGCCCCAGGTTACTCTGTGTGGTGAGAAACTAACTAAATAGTACTATAGCTCTAGAAGCCACTAAGATAACCCTACAACTAGCAGTAGTTCTATATTGGGTCTGGATACTACTGCAGCGGTTAAGGTAACCATTACAAAATTTTTATACTCTTTGGAGGGTTGCAAGATACTGCCTGGACCAAATTTGTGCTCTGATCTATTAGCTAGGCTTTTAGCAGCTGGAATGGGTTATCTTTATATACCTTCTGTCCTTCTGAGTCAGTCATCCAGTCCTGTGGAATCAAAGTTATTTCAGCTGAGGTTTAGTAACTGACCTCACAAGCTCACCAAGCTGTTTAATTAGATGTCCAAGGGGCTGACAATAGTGAAGTCAGAATCCTTGCTATTATTGCTGTCATCATCATCAGGGCTGGAACTCAGGTTACTAGAGGAGGCAGAAATGGAGCCCATGAGTGGATCAGAAAAGACCAAAGAAGAACGAGATGGAGCTTCATTCTTTGTTGCCGCCTCCTTGTGTGCCTGAAGCGACTGCTTGTGCTCAGAGACAGCACCTTTATTTCCCTCCTCTTCTTCGGAAACCAGGATATAGTCATCAGTGCTTCTGCTCTCTGCATTTCTGCTTGTTTCAGCTGTTGCCTGTGAGACAATAGCATGGAAATGATTTAGAGTAAGTGGCAAAACTAAAAACCACATCTTTATTTTAAAATCTCTATTCTACCCATCAGTGTGATACTGGACATAGGAAAAATAAACAATAGTTGCCAACAACTGACATAACTCAAGTCTACTCTGACTTGTATGATCTCCACCCACTGACCTGACAAATACCCTAGGTACTTCAGGTGTGCAAACAGTTATATTCAGAGTATACAAATGTATCTTGCACTGTGTCCTAATGATCACTAAATAGGACCCTGGTTAGATACATGGAGGGTTAATTCTAGGCTCAAAAGCCTCACTATGAAGAATGACCCAACGCTCATCTCTCAAACCTCAACCCTGGGGAGAAACAGCAAGAGGAATCTGGCTCACTGCAAGCGTTGCAGAAGGGCAGATGAGGGAAAAATTAAGTTTTTTAGCTAACAAAACAGCAATTGCTAAAAGTACTTGTTTACTTTGATGAAATATAAAGTTGAGATTGAATAAAAACACACCACCGGGAACTGGAGCTTGTACTCGTGCTAAAGTACTTCTCTCTCACATTACTGCAGTTCCCTACAGTTCCACGTAACTAGGTGATCTCAATTTGGGATCTTATAGCTACATTATAGTACTGAAGATTGTTGGAAAACAGAATTACAGTGACATTTTTTCTGTTGGTTAATGAGATAGTATTAGAGAACCTTTGGCTTGTAGAAGTTAATGTAAAATGACATTTTGGAGAGTGATCTGAATCCCCACTTAGCCCATGGGGTGGCTTGTTCACCAAACTTTTACACCACCTGGAACAACTGCAGTCCCTCAAGAGATCCATGATTTGAATCATAAGGATCAATGGCATATCCATCAGAGCAGAAATACTTTTATTAGCAAATTTGTAATCTGTTAACTTGAGTGGATGGCAGACTATTTCCCCTTTCTTCCATAAGAAACATTAATATCATGATCCCGTACAGGAAGCAGTTTGTTCACTTACCAGGGATCATGACTGGGTGCCTAGTCAATTTCATACAGCTGCCCCTGAATAAGAATACAATCTGGCAAACAGTTTGACATAGGATAAGCAGTGAATCCTCCTTAGCCTGAGGTGAGATGAACTTGATTCTAACTTGTTAGATACACAGTAACACAAGAGTGAGAAAAGGGAAAAGATGCGGAAGGAGCAGCTGGAGGAACATGTGTGTCAGTTATGTAAGGCTCATATAGGCAATGGTGTGCTAAGCAGGGGCAACTCCATCAACAATGATTTTTCAGGCAAAGTTATATTTCCCAGCATAATGTAACTTTAGGGTAAGAGATGGGTGGCTTTGGTAGAGGGGAAAAAGAATAAAATAAAAGATAGGGAATAGCGTGAATGAGATAGAGACAGATTAGTAACACAGTACCTAAAATTATGTGCTGCAAAAAGAAAAGGAGGACTTGTGGCACCTTAGAGACTAACAAATTTATTTCAGCATAAGCTTTCGTGAGCTACAGCTCACTTTATCGGATGCATGTAGCTCATGAAAGCTTATGCTCAAATAAATTTATTAGTCGCTAAGGTGCCACAAGTACTCCTTTTCTATTTGCGGATATAGACTAACAGGGCTGCTACTCTGAAACCTGTCATTAAGGTACTGGAGATCCATAACTTGCCTTTAGGTACCCCATGGACTCTTGCTGAATTTATTTTGCTGTAGTTACTGCTGATAGCCATTTCCCATTGTCTCTCTTGTTCATTACACAAGAGTACTTTCTTGAAAGTCCTCAATCCATCAATGGATTGGGAGGATATATAAGAAACTTATGCTACTAGCTATTATGTAAGTAGTTGCTACAAATTATTAACAATTAACAAGGCAAAATATCAGCTGAGAGTGAAAAAGATGAGAACAAAGAATTGTGACTCAGTACCTCAAGAACAAAGAAAAGTTTGTATTAAAGGGGTTCCAGAGACATTTCCACTAGCAATATGGAATATTTTTAAAAAAATCTTGTTTATATAACTTTAATATTAAACATTCTCATTTTATTTATATTTTCTTCTATAAATAAATTACCCATTTTAATGATGTCTCTCCAATACAAATTGAAACATCTCACATTCAGCGTAGCAACAAAAATATGACATAAATCACAAGCAATAACAATTAACAATTATATAATTAATGGATCTAAAAACTTGACTTTAGCTGAATACTGTTGCTAATCTTTACATGCACACATCCCTTCTAAAATAACTTAATAAATAATTCATTTTCCTTTAGATGACCATTATAAAATTAATATAACCCAAATTGAACAAATTATTTTTAAGAGTTCCAAAAACTATTTAGTAAGTTCATAATGTAGTTAAAACTGACTGGTAGTAAATTTCCTACTCCTTTTGTGAATTTTAAAAAATGTTTTCACTACTCCAAGAAGTTACAAACAAACAGATCTAATTTACGGACAGACACACCACACTATTTAAACACCTTTTGTATGATGAAACATATAATTCTTCTTTAATTACTGTTTTTGTTTCATCTGATCTATTTGAATTACCATCTTCATCATCTGTCAGTTAATCAGCTATCATGTCTAGGGCTCTGAGAACACAGACAGTGTAAAAGAATGGCTCAGCTCCAGAAATTAATCAACAGTCTCCTGCTTGATTCCATGGACATTCATCACATAGCATTATAGAGAGCCAGATTAAGGTCTTCTGGGGCTGTAGGTTCCATTCCAAATTTCACGGTCTCCTTTTCCTTTTTACAACGGTAATGAAAGCTATTTTAAACACCCCGAGTTGACGTAACCCACTGTTCCTTGTTCCTTTTGGAAGCCCCTGACACACAGATACAAATTTAATTTTGAGCACTGAGTGTACTTTGTAATTCCAGCCCGATGGCATCATATTAGCCACTATTTCAGTCTTCCCAACTCTCTTGTCCAAGCTGGCTGCTACCCTAGGGAACCAAAGGCATTACCTAGCAAAACACTTACAAATAGGTTACCAGTGCGAGTGATCTTAAAGATATCTGTAAGGCAAACAGGCTGACTTCCTTAAGGCAGTGAACAGGCACGGCCTTAGCTAGTTCTACTGGGGGCCTGCTACTGCAGTTTCCTAAATTCTGAAATGTGCTGTCGCCTGGTTGGACATCCCTCCCCGCCTTTTAATAAAGGTAAAAGAAAGAAGCGTCATATCGTAACTTCTTTTCCTTATGGTTATGTTCTTCAATTTTTAGGCTACCCACATTTTTGGCTCCTAAACCTGGGTTTAATAGAAGTATGTACCCATTGCCTCCAACATGATATAAGGGCTTGCTATAAATATAGGTCCGTGTTTAGAACACACTATTATTTTAATGCTGGTATTTCCAGAGGTAAAATATGTCTCCCCACTCCTTGCTCTGTCTGTTTCTCTTTCAGGAAACTCGCACTGACGTGAACCATGTTTTCTTCCATCTGCTGCCACTACTGAATAAATGAAAAATGACAGAATTATACTTCCAGCCGCTTTTGAAAGTGTACAACCTTTTGCCTGGTGCCATATGGCTTCTCCCAACATTTCTTCCTGATGAATATCAGCTACTAGTGTCAGGCTTATTTCAATTGCCTGCATACTGCCAACTAGCTAAAGCTAACAATAAGAATACATTTTAAGTAAGCCGAGAAAAAGAGCAGCAGCTCATTTTGTCTCCTTCTTGGGCTAGTTAAAGGAAAGATAATGTGTTAATTATTCAATATTTAGCAATGCAAGATTCCTATTTATCAACTGTATTGTTACCAAAATTAATGCTGTACATCTTATTTGAGGCTTATTCCACTGCAGCACAGTGTTAAAAATGGAACATTAGAAAAAAAAAAAGTCCTCCCTATATGTGTAACTCTTTATAAAATGTCAAGTGCTAGAGCAATGTGCCACTAGGCCCACACATATAGCAGAGTATATATATGTATAATATATATATATAAATATAGTATAAAAATACATAAAATATAGTGTAGCAGAGTATAAAAATATATAAATACAGCAGAGTGGTATAAATACTACTACTTAGGTTTTATATAGTGTTTTTCATCTCTGTATTGCAAAGTGCTTTCTTTACAAAGGAGGTCAGTATCACTACTCCCATTTTACAGATGGGGAAACTGAGGTACGGTCTGGGATGTAAGTTTCTTTTTTGATTAATGAAGTGACAAATGACCAGTATCTAAAAAACACTGAAAGCCAATGGGCCAGATTTCAATCTCATTTACACTAATATAAATCTGCTGTAACACCATTGAAGTCAGCTGAATAACACTGGTGTGAGACTAGTGTACATGAGAGGAGATTTGGGCCCAAAACATTTTCCAGAGGTTCTGGAATATAAATGTAATTTCTACGTAACAGACTCAGCAGCCATAAAAGGCCATACTAAATAGAATTACACACATTATTGCACTAGGAAAAACCCCACAAATACAGCAAAATTTATTTTGCTGGAAATACATTAAATAGGAATGAAACTAAAGCAATACAACATGTTCTAAATAATTAACATTTAGAACTTTTTAAACTTTCTGCTGTATTCAGAAAATGCTTCCAGCTTGACCTGGAAACATCATCGTAGCACATTACCCTCATTAAGACTAAAAAGCTGACTTGTGGTCCTGTTTGGAAAAAAATTAATTAATGCTCTCTTTTCACAGGCTACTAAACTTAGCGGTTTTTATCTTTTAATTTTCATTACACTGGCTCAAAACATCCTCTCTTTTTACTTGATTTTACTCACAAAAGATAAACACAATGTAGTCAAAAACAGCAAAGAATGCTGGGGTATTAATATTTCTTCCCAACAATAAGCAGTTCTAAAACTAATTTCTTGTTTTTGTTACTATAATAAACTGATGCTCATTACTATAATTGGAGCTCCCAGAAGGTAAGATGAGAGAAAGCTAATAAGAAAAAATTTACTGTACCCTAAACTGAAAATATACCATAATCTGCAGATATTAACCATTTAAAGCTCAAAACCTTATTAAATGTTTTATCAGGGTTAGATTGCGCAACCCTTACCACATTTGCCAGCAGTTACTCATGAGTAGCCCCATTGATACCAATGTGAGAATAAATCCTTACCAGCCTGAGTAATGTTCGCACAATCTAACTCAGTGTGTTGTGTTATACTGTATCTTTCATTTTATACTGTGAATCAACGTTAAGGATTATTAAAAATAAGGCATCTGCCATTTCAATACTAAGGCACAAATATTTCTTATGTAAAGAGTGAGAAGCTATAGTACCAAAATAGGGGATGTCATTAGACATGCAATCCCGTATGCAATCCTGTTGTGGCTGTGTTGGTCCCAGGATACTAGAAAGACAAGGTGGGTGAGATAGTATCTTTTATTGGACCAACTTCTGTTGGAGAGAGAGACAATCTTTTGAGCTTACGGAAGTCACAGATGTCATTACTGCTTTAACCGCTTTTGTTAAAACCAGACTTTTTTGTCATATTGAAGGCATTGGTTAAACCCGTGTTAGCCCATATGTACTCCAGTGGGCTGCCAATGGAGTTTAACCACTGCCTTCAATATGGCAGAAAAGCCTGGTTTTAATAACCATGGTTAAAAGCACTAATGACATCTGTGATGAACTGGGAGTTCTTTCTGTACCACTTCTGAACTTTGGATGATTTTATGAAATTGTATCATGAAATTACTGTGTCATGGAATGCCTATATGTATGTGGATCCCCAATGAGTTAGCAGGGTTGTTCCATGCCTGTGCCAGGCCAGAGACAATGGTGATTAATCAGCACTCAGCGATAGTTTATTCAAAGTAAAACAACTTGGGACTATAAGTTTGCTCTACTTGGGAGAAGACACTTTCTCCTCTTGTCTGAAGGGAGGGAGGAGGGTAGCAGTGGAAAGTTACCAAAAGGCTGAAGAAAAGAAGTCTGTGACCCCAGCCGGAATCTATTAAAGGACTCACAGGGAGGAACTAGGGGAGAGAGTCATTTTGCACCGGATTAAGACGAGGGAGGCTGCTGCAGTGGCAGCGTAGGAAAGGAGGTGGAGGGCCCTGCCTGCCTGCTGGAATATAGATGGTAGCCCAAGGATCTCAAGAGAAGGATGAGCCAGTGAGGGATGCTGCATTTAGGATATTTTATATGATCTGTACTCTCCTGTGCTTTATCTGTTGACTGCAATCATAAGTACAGGTTGATAGATTGAGCAAAGTGTGTGCGTGTGTGTGTGGGCTGCTTCACAACTACTGTGGTGTACCTGAGGGATTTAAATTGTGAACCAGTAGCTTCACACATTTTGGGGGTGGAGTTCTGGGACAGGGGTGTGTTTCATTACTAGGGAGTCTTGAAGTGGGGCTAGGCAGCTGGACAGAGGGTTCAAACACTCAGAAAGGGGGTGCAGTTACTAGGTCTCACCCTGAGGGTATGTCTAGGGACTCCGAGATTGGGGTAGTGGCTGGACTCTGTTCAGATTCCACGAGCTTAACACACTCCCTGAGGAGCTAGAGCAAAGAGGCTTGGATTCCCCTCACAGCAGTCCTAGCAGGTGGCCGTGAAGGGGTGCTCAACAGGATCTGTGACAACATCCATTATAAATGAACTTTTAAACATAAATGTAAAAGCCTTTTATCTTTGCATCTAACGTAATTAAGTAAAATAAGATATATTTTATTTTTAATATTGAAATACTATTTTGAACAGCTGTTAAAAGCAAGGGATTTTTTATTATAAATCACACCATCCTATTTCACTAGGTTTAGGTAAGTAATTCTTCTTTCTATTTCCTTTCATTCACTCCTTCAGCACTGCTGAGTTGATTCAACAAGCTGCAGTAGAAAACTGAGAACAGACTAGACTGGACCATGGCAACGATAATGCGGCTATTGATTTCCCGATGTTGTTGGTTTTGATACTGGTGCTGGTGTATGGGATATTTAACTTCAGAACTCTGCTGATGTGCTCTTCTTGGGAATTATACATTAATCTACATACATAGTTATTTGTTCATATAAGATCATAGCTCAACTAAATGAAAAAAACATGTGCGATGCAACCTTGTGCTGCCATGGATGGAAATAAATCTATTGCCCTGTAAACATGTTTTTCATGCGGGATGAAAGCATCATATTGATTCAAGGAGAAAGCCAATACAGAAACCTCAAACGACTGAAAGGAAATGGGAGGTTAAAGTGATCTCCTAGCTGTATCTTTTTTTGGCACTTGAGGATGGATACATTGGTGCAATGCAGTAATCAGCTGTTGCATAATGGAATTCTACAGGACAGAGGCAATGAAAATAGTCTACCCACAGGAAAAAGTTTGCCCTCAGTTTTTAAATCCCCAGCACCAATAATACCTTTATAGCTCTCTTTAAAAATATATTTTCAATCTTTTAAAATATGAAACTCATTTACTGAGAAGCAGCTGAGATAACTATTTAGAAAAAACAAAAAACAACTGTACTTGATTTACCTATTCTTGAAGGGCCCAATCCTGCACCAATGTAGTCAATGGGAGTTTTGCAACTGACTTCAATGGGAGTAGGATTGTGCTCAGAGCCTTATCTAGCAGTGAACAACGTTCCACTATCAGAAAGGAGGCAAGGCTTCTGGGAAGAAGGAGCAGGACACTACTTAGCAGAGTGAGTTGGGATCTATCAGCACCGAAGGGAGAGTCAAATAGCAAAGGCGAAGAGGAAAAGCAGGGAACCAAGAAAAGGGATCAAACGGGGATAAAAAACATCACAGAGAAATTCAAACCCTGGAAAGACTGATTCAACTAAGGGATCTCTAGGTCTTATTTGCTATTGTATCAACTTATAAACAAAGTTATTTAATTAGAACAAATTTTTTTTAATTGCATTCTTAGATAAATGTCTGAATCACAAAAATAAGTTTTCTAAATTGTCACAAGACAATTTGTGAAACTTTAGGAACTTTTGAAAAATGTTCTAAAGATGTTTATTGAATGCACATTTTTTCCATCAGGTTATCAGCAACTTGGCTGAAATGGATGTATTTACCTGAAGCGTTGAGAGGAAGTGTTGCTTTGCCATAACAGATCCTTTTAGGGCATCACCCATCTCCTTGTTCTGACTGCTGGAACAGTAATGATCATCTTCTATTGTGATTTGCTCATTCTCTTCAGCCTCCAGTTGGCTCTGGTTGAAACGCAGGGAACCCTTTAGAATATCCTTGATCTATTTGCCAAACAGGAGGAAAAATAATTCAGAACATTAGGAAAAATCTAAAATATCTGAAGCTTGGGCTAATGAACCCAAGTCTGCCTTTCATGCACTATATATTTTGTAAATGATTTACTATATTTTTTGAAGAAGAAAACAACATTAATGGTAATACTTGCACTATTTAAAGGATCAAGCACCAGTGAAACAGGGTTCTACCAGAAACTGGAAACCACAAAGCACCTAAGATATTTAAAAAGAACAAGAGCTTGACCTCTCTATGGTTCAATTTCACCTCCAGAAAAAGAGGATTTTTAAAACTTAATATATTTAATATTTGTAAAGCTGAATTTGGTCAATATCTGTACCTGCTTCAAGCCTGCCAGCGATACCAGAATTTCATCTTCTTTCTCCAAGTGTTCCTGTAATATGACCTCTTGAATATTTCCTGCAACACAAAGAACAATATTTTCCTAAATGATCATGTAGTACTTATCTGCCACCAACCTAAAGTCAGCATGAGCATGCTCAGATATTCGCACCATGTCTCATGCTGTCATGCAAACAGTCACACACATATAGACCTACAGCTTGGCACCTTTACTCATTGTAGAAGGGGATTAGAAACTTGGCTAGCCAAATCTACACACCAGTCAGAACTCCCACAATGACGCTGTGCTATTAAAAGATTTGACTGCCAACTGAATCAATCAGGACACAAAACACACATACTATTCCTGATCCCTAGAAGAAAGCTGATGGCTATAACCTTCATGATCTCCACAGATATTAAGTTGAAATAATAGAGTATCAGGGTTGGAAGGGACCTCAGGAGGTCATCTAGTCCAACCCCCTGCTCAAAGCAGGACCAATCCGCAACTAAATCATCCCAGCCAGGGCTTTGTCAAGCCTGACCTTAAAAACCACAAAGGAGATTCCACCACCTCTCTAGGTAATCCATCCCAGTGCTTCACCACCCTCCTAGTGAAAAATATCCAACCTAAACCTCCCCCACTGCAACTTGAGACCATTACTCCATGTTCTGTCATCTGCTACCACTGAGAACAGTCTAGATCCATCCTCTTTGGAACCCCCTTTCAGGTAGGTGAAAGCAGCTATCAAATCCCCCCTCATTCTTCTCTTCTGCAGACTAAACAATCCCAGTTCCCTCAGCCTCTCCTCATAAGTCATGTGTTCCAGTCCCCTAATCATTTTTGTTGCTCTCCACTGGACGCTTTCCAGTTTTTTCACATCCTTCTTGTAGAGTGGGGCCCAAAACTGGACACAGTACTCCAGATGAGGCCTCACCAATGTCGAATAGAGGGGAACGATCACGTCCCTCCATCTGCTGGCAATGCCCCTACTTATACAGCCCAAAATGCCGTTAGCCTTCTTGGCAACAAGGGCACACTGTTGACTCATATCCAGTTTCTCGTCCACTGTAACCCCCCAGGTCCTTTTCTGCAGAACTGCTGCCTAGCCATTCGGTCCCTAGTCTGTAGCGGTGCATAGGATTCTTCCGTCCTAAGTGCAGGACTCTGCACTTGTCCTTGTTGAACCTCATCAGATTTCTTTTGGCCCAATCCTCTAATTTGTCTAGGTCCCTCTGTATCCTATCCCTACTTACATAGCAATAGTATCTGTGGACCCCTTAAATTTGTGTGCACTCTGCAATTCTAGTTCTGCTAATTCCTAATGCCAGCACTGATGCTAGAGTTCCCTGGTCCTTGTGTACCAAGAGTGAAATCCTCACCTCTGCTCCCTCCCCTTTATTCTGGGTAAAAGAGCCGGAGCAGAGTAAAGGGACCTTAATAGTCTTATATCTGGCTGGAGAAGGAAGACAGCTGAAAGTCTGTACTTCAAGGATCCCCCTTGCAAGCCCTGGCACAGGGGATTTACTGAGTCCAGAATGGGTATATCAGAGGAAGGGCCACAGTACACAGTGACATGGAGATTTTGGGCCATGCTGTAGCCCACAGGGCAGCCCAGAGAGGCTACCATAACTGAGGCAGGCCCCAGAGCTGACTAAACTATGCCAGGAACCTCTCCATCCACCTTAACCCTCCTCTCTCCTTGGGCTTTGAGTTCTGTGCCATGCCTCAGAGGCACAACACAGAACAACAAACTTATGTTTGATACCTGCTGCACTGGAATGCAACGAGGGAAGGGAAAAGCTTCTCGGTGCCCTTTCCCACCCCAGCGTACTAAGCTTCATGCTAACCTACCCCTTTACTGGCATTCATCAGGGAACAATGCTTTGCTACTTGTGAACAATGTTATCATCCTACACTCTTGCTAAAAAAAATGTTATATCACTAACACCGTGCCCTGTCATCATCAGCATTTTTTTTTTAAAAAACAAACCCTGAATGTTCAGGACAAGAAAGAATGAAAAGTCAAGCTTTTGTTACAGACGACACTGACAAGGGTAAAGATGGTGGTGTTGTCAAAAGTGACAGACTATGGGACTGCAGAAGGTTTCATAGGAGAGAACAGGAGTACAGTTTGGTCACGTTAAATTTAAGATTAATACATGTAGAACAAGATGAGAGAGAGTGGAGATGAGATATACAACTGGGTCAGAAGAAGACAGGTTAGAAAGGCAGATCTAAAGAGACTGGTGTAAAGATGGTAGTTCACATCATTGATGGTAATTGAGAACAGATCAGATCACCCAGAGATAGATGTAAAGACAGAAGAAAAAGGGACAAGTGTGACCCTAGGCACACTTGTATTCATATCCTGCACACTACTCTAATAATATCTGTACAAAATATGTCTTGTGAAGTATCATATGAAAGCTAGCAACATGCTGGTTGTTAAGATCTTTGTAAAAATGTATGTTTTAACCTTACATGTGAAGTTAAGAATTCCCTCTGTATGATGTTACTAGAGCATGTTTAAGACAAAAATATTCCAGCCTAGATAAAATTGATAAATAGGTCTGTCCTAGACAAAGAAACGTTGGTTTACCTCAATTACATATTAGCTAAATTAGTGGGGTTATCTTGAGTCGGAATGCAAGAGACAGAACTAACATGGCTCCTGAAACTCAGAGAGAGACACGAGATTGAACCCCCAGGAGGCCTTCCAGACTTGCAAGACAAAGAAATTCCTTTGGGAATACAAGGAACAGAGAGACACTCCATCTCAATCCTTCATCTTAAGGAGACAAAGAAATCAAGTGATCTAATCTCTGAGATAGGTCCCAGCCAGGTCAGCTCGTAAAAAGCTGGAAAGAAGACTGTGGGTGAGAGGAAAAGCCATGTTGAACAAAAACTGCATCTTGCTAGATTAAGTTTTAGATGTTTAGATTCGTGTTTTTACTTTTATTTGCTTGTAACCATTTCTACTTTTACCTCTTTTAGTTGGTATCACTTTATCCATGCTCTTTTGTTAATAAACCTGTTTTACTTTTACTATAAACCAATTCAGTGCTGTGTTTGAAAAGATGGATCTATTTACCCCCATTAAATTAATAAGCTATGTCTGACAGAACAGTGAACTTCATATCTTCTGTGACTGCACAGTGGGAGGGGCTGTGCATTGCAGAGAAACATCTCTGAGGAGCTTGGGAGCTGGACTTTGCTGATTGTTACCTGCAAGGCAAGGTCTGGGCTAGGTGTTTGCTGGTGAGGAAGGTGGTTTGCTGCTGCTGTGTCATGGAGCGGACACAGAGTCTACTCACTAGCAAAACTTGCTCTTGTTGAGACAGAGTGGAAACACTGTCTCACAGTTCTGGGTATCTCCAGAAAAGTGTTCCAGCAAGAAACTCCATAAAATGGGGAAAGGGGTGGCGATCCACACACAAAATGAGATGCTGATGGAATGATCGGAGAGTTACAAGGAACAGGAGAGCCATGAAAGCCCAGGGAGGAAAGGATTTCAGGGAATAAGGTGTAAAAAGCAGCTGGGGGAAATGGGGTGAGGTGGACTTGAGTTACTAGATTACATGAACATTATTTAGCATCTGTACAGTGCAGTTATTAAGAAGTCAACTGTAGCTGTGAACTAGAGCAATGGACTAAAACGTAAGAATGAAAACTGGATAGTGACAAATGTTAATCCTATGATTCCAAGGTCCATTACAAAGAAGCTGAACTATGGAGGATGGAATTAATATGAAGCTAGATCTCTTTGCAAATATGTTTCCTGTTATTCATTATTTTGCTCTGTATTAAATATTTTCCTCCTGCACTGCTGCAGTCTGTCACTATATTAAATCAGTGGTTTTCAATCTTTTTTCATTTGCAGGCCCCTAAACAATTTCAAATGGAGATACAGACCTCTTTGGAAAGCTTAGACACAGTCTAAGTACCCCCAGGAGCCTGCAGACCACAGGTTGAAAACCACTGTTCTATGGTAATAACAACCTTTTGCGGACCCCCTAGGCATAGTCTGTGGACCCCCAGGAGTCCTCAGGGAACTGATGGGCAGGATCCCCTGGGAGAATAACATGAGGGGGAAAGGAGTCCAGGAGACTCCTGGCTGTTTTTTGAAGAATCCTGATTGAGGTTACAGGGACAAACCACCCCGATGTGTCGAAAGAATAGTAAATATGGTGGGCAACCAGCTTGGCTTAACAGTGAAATCCTTACTGATCTTAAACACAAAAAAGAAGCTTACAAGATGTGGAAGACTGGACAAATGACCAGGGAAGAGTATAAAAATATTGCTCGGGCAAGCAGGAGTAAAATCAGGAAGGCCGAATCACACCTGGAGTTGCAGCTAGCAAGAGATGTTAAGAGTAACAAGAAGGGTTTCTTCAGGTATGTTAGCAACAAGAAGAAAGTCAAGGAAAGTGTGGGCCCCTTACTGAATGAGGGAGGCAACCTAGTGACAGAGGATGTGGATAAAGGTAATGTACTCACTGCTTTTTTTGCCCCTATCGGTGGAGGTCCCGGACAACTGGAAAAAGGCCCATCTTTAAAAAAGGGAAGGAGGAGGATCCTGGGAACTACAGGCCAGTCAGCCTCACCTCAGTCCCTGGAAAAATCATGGAGCAGGTCCTCAAGGAATCAATTCTGAAGCACTTAGAGGAGAGGAAAGTGATCAGGAACAGTCAGCATGAATTCACCAAGGGCAAGTCATGCCTGACTAATCTAATTGCCTTCTATGACAAGATAACTGGCTCTGTGGATGAGGGGAAAGCAGTGGACGTGTTGTTCCTTGACTTGAGCAAAGCTTTTGACAGAGTCTCCCACAGTATTCTTGCCAGCAAGTTAAAGAAGTATAGGCTGGATGAATGGACTACAAGGTGGATTGAAAGCTGGCTAGATTGTCGGGCTCAACAGGTAGTGATCAATGGCTCCATGTCTAGTTGGCAGCCAGTATCAAGCGGAGTGCCCCAAGGGTCAGTCCTGGGGCCGATTTTGTTCAATATCTTCATTAATGACCTGGAGGATGGTGTGGATTGCACCCTCAGCAAGTTTGCAGATGACACTAAACTGGGAGGAGAGGTAGATACGCTGGAGGGTAGGGATAGGATACAGAGGGACCTAGACAAATTAGAGGATTGGGCCAAAAGAAATCTGATGAGGTTCAACAAGGACAAATGCAGAGTTCTGCACTTAGGACGGAAGAATCCCGTGCACCGCTACAGACTAGGGACCGAATGGTTAGGCAGCAGTTCTGCGGAAAAGGACCTGGGGGTTACAGTGGACGAGAAGGTAGATATGAGTCAACAGTGTGCCCTTGTTGCCAAGAAGGCCAATGACATTTTGGAATGTATAAGAAGGAGATTGCCAGCAGAAGGAGGGATGTGATCGTTCCCCTCTATTCGACATTGTTGAGGTCTCATCTGGAGTACTGTGTCCAGTTTTGGGCCCCACACTACAACAAGGATGTGGAAAAATTGGAAAGAGTCCAGTGGAGGGCAACAAAAATGATTAGGGGACCAGAACACATGACTTATGAGGAGAGGCTGAGGGAACTGGGATTGTCTAGTCTGCAGAAGAGAAGAATGAGGGGGGATTTGATAGCTGCTTTCACCTACCTGAAAGGGGGTTCCAAAGAGGATGGATCTAGACTGTTCTCAGTGGTAGCAGATGACAGAACGAGGAGTAATGGTCTCAAGTTGCAGTGGGGGAGGTTTAGGTTGGATATTTTTCACTAGGAGGGTGGTGAAGCACTGGGATGGATTACCTAGGGAGGTGGTGGAATCCCCTTCCTTAGAAGTTTTTAAGGTCAGGCTTGACAAAGCCCTGGCTGGGATGATTTAGTTGGGGATTGGTCCTGCTTTGAGCAGGAGGTTGGACTAGATGACCTCCTGAGGTCCCTTCCAATCCTGATATTCTATGATTCTATCCAGCACCCAAGTTTTGTAAACTATCCAGCACACGTTAATATCTGGGGAAAATAACTGATCAATGGGGAACCTGAATCATTAGGCTTTAGCTGGCTTTCATATTTTGCAGGGTTTTTGTGTGTCTATAACACTATTCCTCCCCCCTCACTCACACATGCATGGAAACGTGTTATAAAACAAGTATGCACAAAGACTAAGTGTGTGGGGGTAGGGAGGAGAAAATAAATAATTCAGAACATACCTCAGATGTGGGACATTTACCTTTAAAATGCTATGAAAATAAGTCACAAAATAAAAGATGCAAGGGTCTCCACACGATGTAGAAATAATCCATTGTTGTTTCTGGTTTTTCAAAGCTACGGTTTCTTAATTCAACAATTCAAACCTTAATATGGTAATGCATGAATAAGAAGGAAAACACCCATCCCCAGTTCTGCCCCCAGCTCTGCCTTCAGCTCAAGCTCCTCTGCTGGAAGATTTGGCTGGGCACTAATGGGGGGAAGAGGGCACGAGGACAGATTCCATTACTGGTAAGCGGGGTGCAGCAAGAAACGTTTGGGCACCACCATTCTATATTAAAGCACACACACACACCTAATTTTATTGTTCTCCCCAAGTTTGAGATCTTATATATTATTTGATTTTTTTTTCTATTCATACAGCTGAATGGCCACATGATGAAGTTTTTTGCTTTAAAATATTTATCCTATCATGGAACTCTAATTCCTGACTTATGATTTTTTCATAATATAATAAAATCTTTATGAAAGTGTGCATTAGTATCAATCCCAAATCAAAGAAAATCTGAGAGCATCTTCCTATCTGCAGAATAAACACTGATGATATGCATTGAAGAACAACTGAATTATATGGCTTATAAATTATTTGCAAAGTCAAGTAAATCTTTTTCTGTGCTAGACATATTTCTCTTAAAACATTGTTAAATGGCTGCTGTAGTTCAAAAGCTATCAAAACCCAAGGGGCAGAGCAGGACATGCATCACATATAGCTCAACATAAATAATAATGGAGCCACACGCACTCTTCAGAATTCAGCTACCATATCAAACGAAGGCTGCTTTGTTTTCAACAATGGCATATTTAGGAGTGATACCTCCTGAAAGTGTTTTTCATAACTGGTTAGGAATAAATGTCAGACACTGGTTGTCAAGCAAATGCTTCATTTAAATACTGTAGGAATCTCACCAAACATTCAATAACTATTCCCAAGGAAGATAATGTAATTTGCTGCCCAAACACGGCAAATCGATAAAAATTTTGATTGGAAACAGGTTAGTTGAAACAGTTGTAGAATTACAATGAATAATAAACATTCATATCCTGCTCTCACACTTACCCAAACTTGTAAACAACACTCCATGAAAATTCAGTCTTGAATCAGGTATTGAAAAAATTCAAGATTTCAATTTTTTCCCTCAGTGAGAAAACTAATTTCTAAAGTTTAAATTAGACATTTTATCATTTTCTGTATAAAGATGGAAGAGTAAAATAATCCACAGTAGGTCCTAGCTGCACTATTTAGAGAAGACTTGTGCTCTTTGATGACTGAGCTCATATATATTGCAAGATGATGTGTAAAGTTAGTATGTAGTCACTGAATTCCCTAGACAGGGAAAGAGGCTGGTTGAAACCTATTAGATTTGCAATACAAATTATCTGTATGAATATGCAAAAATGATATACACTGTGCCTAACTAGCTTTAGTTTCCTATTAAATAAGTTCTAATACACATTGAAAGACTATCAAACATTCAGTACAGCTACTGGCCATCTCCCTCCTTTGCAGTTGCTATAACTGTTGGAGTGGTTCCTACTTCAAAGGTTACAGCTGATAGTGGAGCAACTGGTCCCCAAAGAGCAGGCCAGATTTAGAACCAGTCGCAACTGCTGTGACCAGGTGCTAGCTTTAGCCAGCCACACAGAATCCGGCCACCAGCAAAAATTAAAAACAGCAGCTGCATTCATTGATCTTTCTTCTGCATATGATACTGTATGGTGCAAAGGTCTCCTGCTGAAGTTATCATTAGCTTTCCCAGCCAATCAACCATCAGACTCATCAGAGAGATGCTGAGTAACAGAATATTCACTGTGCACCTTGGTGAACCTACCAGCAAATTACAGAGACTGAACTATGCCTCCCAGAAGGATCCGTTTTAGTGCTTGCACTTTTCAATCTCTGTACCAGCGATAGTTTGGTCACGTCATCCTTTAAATTCATCTATGCAGATAACATTGCGCTAGCAACACAAGTGTCCTCTTTGAAGGCCACAGAAATGGTCATAAACCACCACCTCTGGACCCTAGAGATATATTTCAAAGCTTTACGACTGAAACCCAACACTTGGAAACACTCATCTCTGCCTTCCACTTGAATAACCATGAAGCCAAAGTTCCACTGAAAGTGGACTTTTGTGATCTGCCTCTTTTGCGTAACCACAATCCACGGTACCCTTGAGACACCTTGATCAGATGCTGAGCTATCAACACCACCAAAAGATGATAAAGACAAGGGTTAACATCATCAAGAAGCTCGCTAGCATATCCTGGGGATGTGATGCATGCGTGCTTCAAACCTCAGCAGAAGCCCTGATCTTGCCAACACTGGAGTACTGTGTGTTAGCTTGGTGCAACTGCTCCCACACCAGTCTTGTTGACACCAAAATCAATGCTGTTCTCAAGATTGTTAGTGGTTCCCTCAAATCAATCCCAATACTGTGGATCCCAGTTTTGGCGGTCATCATGCCAGCCAACAGGTAAGACACTGCTATGGTCCAGAGTACAACAGCATCCTGGCTGTTCTGGACCTGACTATACACCAAATACCTCAATTCACTGCCACTCTCCCGACTCAAATCCAGGAAGCCTTTCTGGATCTCCACGTCAGCACTGCAGGTCAATGGAAAGGACATCAGCCCTTGCTGGCTCGAATCATGGGCCGCTTGTGATATCCCAGACAAAGCCCTGTTTGAAAATCCAACAAAAGTAGTCCTGGGATTCTGCCTTCCCCACAGGCAGCAGACTGCACTCGACCAAGTTTGGACAATGCATGGAAGGTTTGGATCTCTTTTCCACAAATGGAAAATCAAAGAATCAAATTGTGACCACAGTCAGGCACAAACCATGCAATACATAAACAGACAACAGCTGTGTTCTCGTTTACAGTGGTGGCACAAAGGGGATCCACCTAGCTATCCCAGAAGCATTAGAATGGCTATCAAATCTTATAATTCAATTATAATCCTAGCCCCTTGCTTTTCAAATGCCATACGAAAGAAGAATACAGACTCTACAAGAAACATTTCTCAAATATCTTTCTTGACTCTACTCTACATCTTTGTAAAAAGGAGAGCATAATGATGAGGACAAAATAACTCCTCAAATGGAATTTAGAGGAGAACCAGGAAACAGCAGATCTGTAAATTGGTCTCCAGACCCAAGGAAGATACTGCGAGTACCACTCAAGCACCACCTCTCCCACCAAAAAAGAACTGCTTGGAATGTATGGATTTAATCCCTGGATACTGAGCATGGATCTACTAGAGGCCATCTGTTATGTGGAAGATTTTGTTTTCAGCAGTAACAAAAAAAAAGTGTCAGTAGAGGAAAACTGTGAGCATAATTTCCTGGATTTTAGGAAATTATCACTTTCCAGAAAAAATGACTGGACTACAAGGCCACTGAGTGTACAACAAAGGATGAGCTGCTTGAGTCAGTTAAGAACTGTTGTGATAACGGAAGACAGAAGGTGAATGGAAACATATGCTAATGGAGACACCAACTAGTTGGCACCCTATGGCATCCTAACCGGTAAAAGGTGGGGTTCCGTTTATTTCATATCTTAGAACCCGGAAGTAGGAAGAGACAGTAAGGGACTGAAATTTGCTGTTGACAATCAGAGGTGGCAGAGAGGAGGGGAAACCACAAAACATGAGAGATCTCTTCAGTGTACTTGTCCACTTCACTTCTTCATTTCCTCCTCTATTTCCACACCAATTCTTTATGGCAAATGTCTCCCCTACTAATCTCCACTCTTATCCTAGGTCTCTTGTGGCATTTACAGGCAGATAACACCTTCTGAGAGGAACTATCTTGAAACAGCTGTAGGCTTTTTTTTATGCTTGCTGCCTTGCCAGCGTTGGCTCCTGATCAATGATCTGTGCACACTAACACTGCCAGGAACACCGTAAATTTAGTTTTCCTCTTTACAGCCCTGGCTGAGATTACCAAGAACACTCTTCAAAGTCAGAATGAAGGAGGGCTAGCAACTTGCAACACTCACATTATCAGTTTAAGCCCCGGGTAAGGGATACTTAACCTGGGGACACCAAGATGAAAGATTCTTCATTTCAGTTCTAAATCTTTCCAAAACAGGACAAGAACAATTGAGTTCACACTGGTGTCAGGGATTCAATAAGATCGTGTATTTCATGCTTCACATACCAGTCCTGCAGTGTGACACTTATTGAAGAAAAAAGGTTTATAGGAAAGATTAAATAGGTGCTAAACTTCCAAGTTTCCTAGTATATCCGTAATGACACAACTTCTATTTCAGTAGCCCTACAATGAAGTAGAAAACATGAACTGGTATCGCAGTCTCGTTTAATCTTAAAGTTCCCCATTTCCCTTTTATTTTATAGGAGAGTCTGCATTTTCATTATAATTGGATTGAATATGAAACTGGAATCCATATACCTCATTTAAAGTTGGCCGTCAGATCTGAAAATTAATATCTCTGCATGACCTATACAGACAGACAATGCAGTATAGTATATAGATGTTGATGCTTATTAACAAACCCAACAAGTTTCCATTGGTTTCCTTTGCTTTTCATAATGAACATCCCCAGATGACAATGAGTGAATTATTTTCATTTTCAAGCTAATGGGTTTATGAAAGGTTAATTGTTTTGCATATGAAGACAACACTATCAAGGAATCAAAGTCTCATCCACCTCTCTCTTTTGTGGGTGCCATCTTTCAATATATCTCCATTGCACTGTTTTGAAAAATAGTGCCTAAAAGGGTTTAAATGATAAAGGGATGTGGGTCTTTGAAATGTAAATTCATGAAATTTAATTTTTTTTTATCTGCAGTGTAATGAACTGGTATTGAATAAAAATTGATTGCTTCACCTGACAGATATTTTTGATATTGAGAAACAGCAATGATAAATACAGTGGGGCAAATGAAGCGACCTCTTTACGATGTACATTATTCAGCGTGGCCACAGACTGACCTGCGTTCACTTAGTGTAAACTTAACATTGTAGTGCAGACTACATTATTACTCTAAATTAAAGACATTGCAAGTGTGAAGTCCTGAAACTGAGGTAACAGAAAACTTTATATTGGTTAAAAGAAACCAATATTTCAGACTTCCTCCAGCTGGTTTTTCCTGTGTTTCTCTTGTAATATATTTCATGTATGTACTTGTACACAATATACTTATAATTAATACACAGTAGTCACCTTTAAAAAGTCAACTATTTACCAACAGTTAATGTGCTGTTGTGTTGAACACCAGTTTTTCTCCCATAAGTAAAAAAGAAAGTGGAAACTGTCGATTTTTTTAATAGCAACTGCTGTACATATAAATATACACATGTTGTGGTCAGTGCAGAGGTGCACTAGCCCAAAAGAAGCACCGTGCCTCTGGAAGGAGTGTAAGGAGAATGTGGGCACTGTGCCACCTTTTGACAGCTTGCAGTGTGTTCTCCCCCTTTGCAAGGCAAGCCCAATGAAAAACATAGCAATGGCAGTGGTCCGAGACTTAGACTAGTCCTTAGACTAGTGGTACTAGACTTAAACTAGCCCTTGTTCTTGGCTGTTGCAGAGTGGCACCAGGGGATGGACCCCATCTTTTGTACTTGTGCAAGGCTAGTCACAATAGAGCCAAATATGTGGAGCTTTTATCCATGTGATAAATTGTATTTATGGCACACCATCAACTGCATCCCTTGTAGTCTGCCCATCAAACCATCTCTACTCAGGCTGCTTCTAAAACTGCAAACTTATGCGCTGTTTCAAACAGTATTTATTTTTTTAAAAAACCTGTCAGAAAAAGTTTTCCTTCTTTCTCTCTATTTGTGGAATTTTTCCCCTTCTGCCAACACACTCATACACCAGAAATAAAACAAATAAATAAACTGGCCTGAAGTGGAAAATAAATAATATTCATTCCTGCACCAGTGATAGACTTACTATCCATCAACTATAACTAGAAATTGCAACCTATTCCAATGGAGAGCTGCATCTCTCTACTTTCTATTGATATAAAGCACTCACTTCCTGACCCAGCAAACTGCAGATGCTGGGCCGTAAAAGTACATATATGGAAAAGTTATTTTAGGCCATTATAGAGGTTTCTAAAATATATTTTATTGTCTGCTTCAGAGGTCTGTGTAGCTGAACTCAGTAAAAACAAGCAGAAGGATATATTGGATCTCAGATACTATTGTGACACAGTAAAATAAATAAATAAAACCTAGATAGATAGACCTAATACCAATAAACATTTTAAAATCTCTCTAAAACATTGTTAAAGGAGTTTTTCTATGAATATGTGGCATATGTAGAATAGATAATGGCATAGCATGCTATATGTGTTTTAATAGCAGGAATATGGGATGACCTTTGACATCAGTGAGTATGTCATCATCACAAACACAGGCCAATAAAAGCTTATACCACCCCTAGTCTCTCTCAGCTATATCTATGTATTCACAAATTATATCTGTTAAGTGTTGTTCCAGTTATTAGTTACTACTTTGCTGTCAACCTAATTGCTCAAATTGAAGGGTTATGCAAAAATTAAGGGTTCAGAGTAACAGCCGTGTTAGTCTGTATTCGCAAAAAGAAAAGGAGTACTTGTGGTACCTTAGAGACTAACCAATTTATTTGAGCATAAGCTTTCGTGAGCTACAGCTCACTTCATCGGAGGCATACTGTGGAAAGTGTAGAAGATCTTTTTATACACATAAAGCATGAAAAAATACCTCCTCCCACCCCACTTACCAGCAGGAAAGTGGGAGGACTGCTTGTGTTTTTTTGCAACACCAACCCTCTAGTTGCCAAGTTCAGTGAACTTGCAAGTAGGCATGTTTTGTAACAGGGCCTGACTCTTGCTAACTTTGCTTTATATCAGTAGGGCCTGACTTCCGTTTGGGCTTTAGGCCTTACATCAGGCTCCTTATAACAGGCCTCATGTCTCAGGCTCTCTCTTTCTACTACACACACAACTTCTACAGCTTAGGTCAAACATGTCAAAACTAAAAAAAACTGAAGTGCAATAATTAATATACTTAATTTTTACTTCCATGACATGATTGGATCCTCAACAGCTTAAATATCATATGAAGTAAAGTAGTACTTTACATTTACAAACTAAAAGGAAAACTCTCCTCTGCTGCTGAAGCTGTTTTGCCAGTCACAAAAACAACCTTGCAATTAATTAGAAGATTAAAATCCAAAGAATACACATGATTTTAATGTTGGACAGTTTGTGATTCTTCTGAGGTGAACTGAACCAAAACCACTTTAATATTAGAATCGGAGACAGAAAATAAATCCCCAGTACATATGGCTCAGTTGCCTTTGGATGCCTCAGGGGCATGCTGCCCTATTGAGTAATGTATTCTTCCTGCAGTAACAGTAACTCTGAAAAATGCTAGGACATCTTAAAATGCTAATAAGGAGAGTCATAGTGAGATAAAACAAGAGTGTCCAATTTTAAGTACAGTGTATTCAAAAATTTGGAGCCTTACTTAAAATACAGGTTTTTTTCTCTGTCCTCTCTCTTTAAGGTAGGAGTTTGTAGAAGCAACAGCTTCAGATGAAAACCCAACTTGAGGAGGCAGGTGGAAAGGCTAGGGGGTGATTTAATAATCCTACTATGCACTGTCCTAATTGTTTTGATTTATCCTTTTTCTCCATTACATTTAGTTTGTATTTTGCTGTTTATGATTAGATATCTATTTCCCCACAGTTTTCCCATATCTTCACTATCACGTACCTACAGAGGGCAAAACAAAGTTTGGTTTTCTTCATTCATCATAAGACTCGGTCTCTTTTTGTTTATTTTAGCACTGATG
Source organism: Caretta caretta (assembly GCF_965140235.1). Taxonomy (NCBI): domain Eukaryota; kingdom Metazoa; phylum Chordata; order Testudines; family Cheloniidae; genus Caretta; species Caretta caretta. Next base: position 204,176,061 of record NC_134207.1, on the reverse strand, counting down.
GGTTCTCCCCAAAACTGCAAAGCGGTAGCGTCACACCTGTTATCTGAAGCTGGTACAGTACAATAAGATTGACATCACATCATGAGGCATTTGTGGAGTCCGTTCGGGGATTAGTGAGAGGAGAGTAATTTCTGTCTTATCTCTGCTGAAAAGTTTTAACTGAGGTCTAGAAATGAATGGCTGGGCTCTGTATCTACGGTCTCAGTTTCTGGATACAAAATGGTGTGCCGGATGAAAAAGACGGTAACTTACGTTAAACACTGATGTACACTGCCAAAGTAATATTGCACACACTCCAACACATCTGCACCATTGATCTGGAAATCCTGAAGAAGCATTATTGACAGTTAGTGCTGAACTTGTGCCAGGACTCTAACTTAAAATTAAATTGATTCAAGTTGTAAAGTATAATTTTCTTCCCATTAATTATAAACTGTATTAGAAGAATGTTCTTTTCCTTTGGTTGCCTCCATTTTTTCCCCTGGGCTTCTCAATATACGGTTTAGGTTTGATAAATTTACTGACACCATATAAATTTCCTGAATATAGTCCCAAGACTATGATGGTGTTCTAATAGTCCTTTCAGTGTAATCTGCTGTTCCATCCACCTACAGTACTCCTCTTCAGTGAAAACAAAGTTGTCTTTAACTTCATTCAAGCAGCTTTATCCCTTTCCACTAATTAGTGAGTCTAAACCTAGATTAGGAAATTAGAAGCTTGGCAACATGTGACCTCCAGAAGAAGAAGGGGGAATGTCCAGGTTCCAGCAACGCGGACACAGGTAACTAACCGCTTTCATGTTCTCTCCACAGGTACCATTGCGGAGAGTGGACCAGATGATATGTCTGGGGGAAGAAAGCAGAAGGAGACTCCGCTGGTTGGAAGGCATGAGATGCACTGTCCTGAGGTTGGGGGTTCCACGACCACCACTCCCAAGAGAAGGAGGCGGGTGGTGGTGGTCGGGGACTCTCTCCTCCGGGGGACTGAGTCATCTATCTGCTGCCCTGACCAGGAAAACCGAGAAGTCTGCTGCTTGCCAGGGGCTAAGATTCGCGATGTGACGGAGAGACTGCCAAGACTCATCAAGCCCTCAGATCGCTACCCCTTCCTGCTTCTCCACGTGGGCACCAATGATACTGCCAAGAATGACCTTGAGCGGATCACTACGGACTATGTGGCTCTGGGAAGAAGGATAAAGGAGTTTGAGGCGCAAGTGGTGTTCTCATCCATCCTCCCCGTGGAAGGAAAAGGCCTGGGTAGGGACCGTCGAATCGTGGAAGTCAACGAATGGCTACGCAGGTGGTGTTGGAGAGAAGGCTTTCAATTCTTTGACCATGGGATGGTGTTCCATGAAGGAGGAGTGCTGGGCAGAGATGGGCTCCACCTTACGAAGAGAGGGAAGAGCATCTTTGTGAGCAGGCTGGCTATCCTAGTGAGGAGGGCTTTAAACTAGGTTCACCGGGGGAAGGAGACCAAAGCCCTGAGGTAAGTGGGAAAGCGGGATACCGGGAGGAAGCACAGGCAGGAATGTCTGTGAGGGGAGGGCTCCTGTCTCATACTGAGAATGAGGGGCGATCAGCAGGTTATCTCAAGTGCTTATATACAAATGCACAAAGCCTTGGAAACGAGCAGGGAGAACTGGAGGTCCTGGTGATGTCAAGGAATTATGACGTGACTGGAATAACAGAGACTTGGTGGGATAACTCACATGACTGGAGTACTGTCATGGATGGTTATAAACTGTTCAGGAAGGACAGGCAGGGCAGAAAAGGTGGGGGAGTAGCACTGTATGTAAGGGAGCAGTATGACTGCTCAGAGCTCCGGTACAAAACTGCAGAAAAACCTGAGTGTCTCTGGATTAAGTTTAGAAGTGTGAGCAACAAGAGTGATGTAGTGGTGGGAGTCTGCTATAGACCACCGGACCAGGGGGATGAGGTGGATGAGGCTTTCTTCCGGCAACTTGCAGAAGCTACTAGATCGCACGCCCTGGTTCTCATGGGTGACTTTAATTTTCCGGATATCTGCTGGGAGAGCAATACAGCGGTGCATAGACGATCCAGGAAGTTTTTGGAAAACGTAGGGGAAAATTTCCTGGTGCAAGTGGTAGAGGAGCCAACTAGAGGGGAAGCTTTTCTTGACCTGCTGCTCACAAACCGGGAAGAATTAGTGGGGGAAGCAAAAGTGGATGGGAATTTGGGAGGCAGTGACCATGAGTTGGTTGAGTTCAGGATCCTGACACAGGGAAGAAAGATAAGCAGCAGGATACGGACCCTGGACTTCAGGAAAGCAGACTTCGACTCCCTCAGGGAACGGATAGGTAGGGTCCTCTAAAGGACTAACATGAAGGGGAAAGGAGTCCAGGAGTGCTGGCTGTATTTCAAGGAATCCCTGTTGAGGTTACAGGGACAAACCATCCTGATGTGTCGAAAGAATAGTAAATATGGCAGGCGACCAGCTTGGCTTAACAGTGAAATCCTAGCGGATCTTAAACATAAAAAAGAAGCTTACAAGAAGTGGAAGGTTGGACATATGACCAGGGAAGAGTATAAAAATATTGCTCGGGCATGTAGGAATGAAATCAGGAGGGCCAAATCGCACCTGGAGCTGCAGCTAGCAAGAGATGTCAAGAGTAACAAGAAGGGTTTCTTCAGGTATGTTGGCAACAAGAAGAAAGCCAGGGAAAGTGTGGGTCCCTTACTAAATGAGAGAGGCAACCTAGTGACAGAGGATGTGGAAAAAACTAATGTACTCAATGTTTTTTTTGCCTCTGTCTTCACTAACAAGGTCAGCCTCCAGACTGCTGCGCTGGGCATCACAGCATGGGGAATAGATGGCCAGCCCTCTGTGGAGAAAGAGGTGGTTAGGGACTATTTGGAAAAGCTGGACGTGCACAAGTCCATGGGGCCGGACGAGTTGCATCCGAAAGTGCTGAAGGAATTGGCGGCTGTGATTGCAGAGCCATTGGCCATTATCTTTGAAAACTCGTGGCGAACGGGGGAAGTCCCAGATGACTGGAAAAAGGCTAATGTAGTGCCAATCTTTAAAAAAGGGAAGAAGGAGGATCCTGGGAACTACAGGCCAGTCAGCCTCACCTCAGTCCCCGGAAAAATCATGGAGCAGGTCCTCAAAGAATCAATCCTGAAGCACTTACATGAGAGGAAAGTGATCAGGAACAGTCAGCATGGATTCACCAAGGGAAGGTCATGCCTGACTAATCTAATTGCCTTCTATGATGAGATTACTGGCTCTGTGGATGAAGGGAAAGCAGTGGATGTATTGTTTCTTGACTTTAGCAAAGCTTTTGACACGGTCTCCCACAGTATTCTTGTCAGCAAGTTAAAGAAGTGTGGGCTGGATGAATGCACTATAAGGTGGTAGAAAGTTGGCTAGATTGTCAGGCTCAACGGGTAGTGATCAATGGCTCCATGTTTAGTTGGCAGTCGGTGTCAAGTGGAGTGCCCCAGGGGTCGGTCCTGGGGCCGGTTTTGTTCAATATCTTCATAAATGATCTGGAGGATAGTGTGGATTGCACTCTCAGCAAATTTGCGGATGATAATAAACTAGGAGGAGTGGTAGATACGCTGGAGGTCAGGAATAGGATACAGAGGGACCTAGACAAATTGGAGGATTGGGCCAAAAGAAATGTGATGAGGTTCAATAAGGATAAGTGCAGGGTCCTGCACTTAGGACGGAAGAACCCAATGCACCGCTACAGACTAGGGACCGAATGGCTAGGCAGCAGTTCTGCGGAAAAGGACCTAGGGGTGACAGTGGATGAGAAGCTGGATATGAGTCAGCAGTGTGCCCTTGTTGCCAAGAAGGCCAATGGAATTTTGGGATGTATAAGTCGGGGCATTGCGAGCAGATCGAGGGACGTGATCGTCCCCCTCTATTCGACATTGGTGAGGCCTCATCTGGAGTACTGTGTTCAGTTTTGGGCCCCACACTACAAGAAGGATGTGGATAAATTGGAGAGAGTCCAGCGAAGGGCAACAAAAATGATTAGGGGACTGGAACACATGACTTATGAGGAGAGGCTGAGGGAACTGGGATTGTTTAGTCTGCAGAAGAGAAGAATGAGGGGGGATTTGATAGCTGCTTTCAACTACCTGAGAGGTGGTTCCAGAGAGGATGGTTCTAGACTATTCTCAGTGGTAGAAGAGGACAGGACAAGGAGTAATGGTCTCAAGTTGCAGTGGGGAAGGTTTAGGTTGGATATTAGGAAAAACTTTTTCACTAGGAGGTTTCAGAGTAACAGCCGTGTTAGTCTGTATTCGCAAAAAGAAAAGGAGTACTTGTGGCACCTTAGAGACTAACCAATTTATTTGAGCATGAGCTTTCGTGGATCAAAGAGAATGCCAAGGGTCCTTGAGGAACAATGGGAAAGCTATTAGTTGGGGAATGGCCCCCAGGCTTCATCCAGGCTAGTACGGTTTATTCTTCCCAGCCCTGAAAGTAGGATCAAAGGAGATACTAAAACCTTATAGCTGCTGTCCTAAGCTAGAAAGGGGTTGACTGGGACTTTAGCTGCTGCTTGAAAGGAGATGTTGACAGAAGCATACAGAAGGAGGGAGAGAATTCAGCAGGGCAGTCCTCTTCTCCCAGCCCAGAGATGGAGGTAATAATAAGGCATGTTACAGAATCCAGACTTAGACTGTAAGGCTGGCAGTCAGCAAAAACATCTTTTAAATTATAAACAAAACACATTATTGAGAAGGCATAAGCATGGAATGTCACAATGCCATTTCCAGAGTCACTTTTCAGAATGGAATCGCACTTTAAAGCTCCACTTAAATACACAAGGAACATTAATACACTGCATATATCATTCATGTGCAAGTCTTTCCCAGTTGGACTAACCCCATAAGTTATAATTTGCTATCATTAGCTAGATATTTCATTTTTTCCACTGACAGTTTTTGGATTACAGAACAGAAATAGCTGTCTCTAAATAGATCTGAGCATGTAGAGAATCAGCTCTCTGACAAGCCAGCAGACCGAAGGAAGTGATTATTCCCCTCTATTCGGCACTGGTGAGGCCACACCTGGAGTACTGCGTCCAGTTTTGGTCCCCCCACTACAGAAAGGATGTGTACATACTGGAGAGAGTCCAGCGGAGGGCAACGAAAATGATTAAGGGTTGGGGCACATGACTTACGAGGAGAGGCTGAGGGAACTGGGCTTGTTTAGTCTGCGGAAGAGAAGAGTGAGGGGGAATTTGATAGCAGCCTTCAACTACCTGAAGGGGGGTTCCAAAGAGGATGGAGCTTGGCTGTTCTCAGTGGTGGCAGATGACAGAACAAGAAGCAATGTCTCAAATTGCAGTGGGTTGGATATTAGGTTGGATATTAGAAAACACTATTTCATTAGGAGGGTGGTAAAGCACTGGAATGGGTTACCTAAGGAGGTGGTGGAATCTCCATTCTTAGAGGTTTTTAAGCACCGGCTTGACAAAGCCCTGGCTGGGATGATTAAGTTGGGGATTGGTCCTGCTTTGAGCAGGAGGTTGGACTAGATGACCTCCTGAGGTTTCTTCCAACCCTAATATTCTATGATTCAAAGTGATATGGCCATAACTGTCTCTTAATCTCACAAGAAGGGCCTCCAAGGCAAATACCAGGTGACTTGCTAATCATTCTGGAGACGTTCAGGTTTTCAGTATTTAGAGATCTGAAACATAAGACCCAAACGCCTCTGCTGGAGGCAAGTCCTTACTCCTTCATTCTGAGAATGCTCAACTACCTTTTGCAGACTGGTTTCTTGACAAATGCTTTTCTCTATACTAAGGCCAAGTGGAGAGATGGATGACTGTCATGCTCCTGTACCAGATATGGGACTGGCTACAGAGCTTCCTTATACACACCAGAAGTGTTCATCTTAAGATCCTTTAAAGCTCTGCCAGGTATGAGGTACAGCGGACCCTCGCTATAGCGCGGATTTGCATATTGCGCGGTCGCGACGATGGATCCCAAATTTAAATATTTAAATTGGGATCCATGGTAATGTGGCCCTCGCGTTAATGCGGTCCCACGCATGGATCCCAAACCCCATGTTCTAGCGAGGGTCCGGTGTATTTTACACCTAGCACCACCTAGTGGCTGAACAGTAAAATACAATTTAGCAGTCCATTACAACAGTGGTTCTCAAACTGTGGGTCGGGACTCCATTTTAATAGGGATGCCAGGGCTGGCGTTAGACTTGCTGGGGTCTGGGGCCGAAGTCTGAGCCTTGCTGCCTGTGACCGAAGCCCGAGGGCTTCAACTTTGGCTCCCCTGCCCAGGATGGTGGGACTTGAGCAGGCTAGGGCTTCGATCCCCCCTCCTGGTGTCATGTAGTAATTTTTTGGGGGTCGCAGTACAATGAAGTTTGAGAACTTCTGCATTACAATGACAGACCCCAAGTGTTAGCCTCTTATCTTTTCCCCCAAACAAGTTTACATCATCACTGAGCAGCTGTGAAAACTTCTGCCATACCTTCCGCTAAAGCCAGAGCACTGCAGTCCCCTCCTGTATTCCAGAGGCAGATGGTGAACGATAGATTTCAGAGTCCACCTCTACTTTATTATTTAACATTTATAAAACAGTAGTGCCTAGAGGCTATAACCCTGCAATGCCTGATTGTGGTAGGTGCTGTACGAACATATAATAAATTACAGTCCCTGCCCCACAGTTTCAGACTGTCTCCAGATTTAGCTCTGTGCTGCAGGAGAAACTGGACTTTGTCCCTGAAGGAAGAGATGAGCCCCTCTGATGAAGCACGTTGACAAACTCCAAATGCTGATGATGCTGGAGGGCTGAATTTTTAGCGGGCGTCAAATGCCAGTATTAGAACCTGTGTCACTGGATCTGTGCCAAATCAGCTAGCACTTAATGTCCAGCTGTGATACTTGGCTCTGGAACACATGCAGCTTTGCTCTTTGAGGACCTTCCAGACTGACTTGATATTAAACCAACACATCAAACTCACTTTCATGACAAACTCAGTGGGGGCCGGGGAGCCTTCAGGCAGTCACTGTGGCATCTGAGAAACCATGGTGATGTCTGGCACAGATCCCACAGACCAGGTTAGTCGCGATCTGCTCTGAGGCACCAGACAGAGGTCACATTTGTCCTTAAGGAACATTCTATGACCACACTGGGGGCATTTTTTTAACCGGCTAGGATGAAGCTTTTACATTATAGTAAAAGAGAAGAGAAGGAATAATGAATAAGGACATAACATACTAAATGTTAAATTGTATGTAATATTTAACAAGTAAATTAAAGCTCTGTGAAGCACTGCATCCTGAGGTGCCCATGCTGCCCTAAGTATACCTTTCATAAGAAAAATGTTGAAAAGCATTTTAAAATATAGGAACATTATCATCAAGGTATTAAGGCTACTAGGATCAGATTATTATTTCCTGAAGAACACCAATAAATGTGAAGAGAAACATTAAGGGAAACGTATCTGTGATGATGCTGGAGCAGTAACAATAATGGCGAGTAAATTCTAGCAGCTGCATTAACAGTCTTCGTTTATATTATGAATTAAACTTCACAAAACCCTTGTGATCATCTCCATTTGACAAATGGACAGACACGCAGAAAGTTAGGTGATTTTTTTCAAGGTCACAAAGCATGTTTGTAGCAGAGCTGAGAAGAGAATCAAGATCTACCTTCCAACCTGGCATTCCTATCCACTAATGCAAATCTAACGATTGGCAGTTGGATGCGTTAAGAGTCACTAGACCTTCTCAGCAGCCATGGCACATGCCATCCTTTACTGGGAAGTTAATGGTCATTCTAAAGCATGGATCTACGTATGCAGATGTGCCATATTACACTGGAGAAAGGAAATCCCAAAAGGTTAAAGCTTTGCATGTCTATCTTATTGAACCATCTCAGGGATCATAAACCTATTTCAACTCAATTTCATCACACACAAAAAACTTTTAACTCCTCCATGTAATACTAAGTTCTAATATTCTTGGAACATCATTCATTTCCAAACTGCCATGTCATAAACAAATAATTATGGCACCTTAGAGACTAACAAATTTATTAGAGCATAAGCTTATAATTTTAAAGCATTAAAGCATATAAAGCTTATGCTCTAATAAATTTGTTAGTCTCTAAGGTGCCACAAGTACTCCTTTTCTTTTTACGGATACAGACTAACATGGCTGCTACTCTGAAACATACAATTATGTTGTCACTGTGTGGTGCAGCAAGAGAAGTAGATGAGCACTTAATGAGAAAGCTTTTGTATATATACACAAACAAAAATTGCCATTCTAACCATCTGTTCCTTCTTCGGATTCCATGGAGCGAATTAATAATGTTGGCATTCTCTTCTCCAATTCCATGGTTACAAATTGGCATGTTTTAGGTAAAAAATTATGTCGTTTTGTGGTGGTGTGGGAAAATTGTGCAAAAGGTTTTTTTTAAACAGAATTATTTTCATACAAAGGGCTATTATGTAAAAGAAAAAGTATACTCAGTACAATTGTGAATTTGCTTAAACAGATAATTACAAGAGGTTCAAAGATTTCAAGTAAAATCTAGGATTTAAGAACGGTTTTGAGCAGTTTTGGACTATGAAAAATGCGTAATCTATAAAATGAACTATTATAGTCACTGGCGGTAAGAAACATATTTCCATAGCAGAAGGAGACTAATAAATTTACTCAGAAGGTCACAAATCATTTTCAGATAACTTCAAGGAAAAAATATTCTGCAACTGCTAACTATTTTTGATACTCAGTACACTTATTTATTCTACAGATAATTTTGTGATGAACAGTCATAATATCTTTGTTAAAAAATGACTGGCAAAAGTAGTAGAGTATCTAGAGAAAAATACATAATTCTATGGTAAAATTTGGACTATTGTAAATAAAAGTCCATTCAAACAGCATTCCTTGTCTTCACAAATATCTCCCAGCTCACAGACATAATTCAGCATACTATGTTTACTAGAGAGAGGACAAATCAATGCTGCCCAATCATGACTCTGCGGAAGCTCTTAATGTGAGTAGCCGAATCAAGAATTGTACTCTCAGTATGATGAATATTAGGGTGCTCTTTAATTACTGCTAATAGTGTCCTTTGACCTGCCACTGGCATTGTGCTTTCTGCATGAATATTTTGATGAACTTATTTCCAATAGGGTACGATCAGTGACAACACAGGCAGAGCTGAGATGTCTCAGGACAGTTGTCTAACAGCTTCCATTTGAGGGTTGTTAAGGGACAAAGCCAGAAATATTAAATCTGATGACACTGTTCCAATAACCACGCCCCCCTCAAGGCAGCCTAGGAACTTGTCTGACCAGGGGGCTTCTTGAAGAAAAATGAAGGCTGGGAGGGTTTTAAAAGGACAAACTTAAAGGGAGAACCAGACAGAGACACTCAGGCACAGATACCCATGGGGGTGTCTAAAGAAGATAATCCTGCCCAGGTTGACATTATGGGATGGTAGGGCTTTAAACAAGATAGACATGCATACAGGTTCTTCTAAATACTAAATAAAAATACTCTGTTTTAAGAAGGCTGTTGGTCAGTATCAAAAGTTCAAGAAGGGAGGTTAAAAAGGTGCCTAAACCCCAGTTGGATCTGCAGGGTGATAAGTGTTTGGAGTATCTTCTTCTCTTCTTCTTCAGTTATCGTTTGATGTGAGGATGTCTGCTAAGGGGGTTCACTGGTGAGTTTTTAAGTGGCCTGGGAGCCCAATTCTTGCCCTGCAGATTTTGTGTACCTGGGTCCTGGTCTAAGAGTGGAAGAATCATGAGATTCCATCCCAATATAGGTAAGGGTAAGAGACCTAACAACTTGTGCAGCTAGCTCCCATAACTGTGACAGTCAGTGCTTCCTCAGTGCCAAGGTCTCCTACTAATCTTGGTGCTGCGTTTGTTGAATCATGAACCAAAAATGGCACTCGCACTTTTCAAGTTACCTGAGCAGGGCTCCTGAAGGAATACAGTAGTTTTGTTAACATGCAACTCTACTAACCTGAAGTCTCCAAGTTTTCCCAACGGGAGCTTGGAAGTGCCTGAGTTGCAGGCTTTGGTAGTGGTGTCTTGAGGGTGGCTGGCTCTCATTCATGGTCTCCTATGCTCAACAGTTTTGTGGACATGACACCTTTTCCTATGAGTTGGAGCTCAGTACCACCACTAGGATATGCCAGGCCTTAGTATGCATTGGAACATTTGGCTTCAAAGAGGAGAATGCAGATTGCTTCAAGAGAACTAGTGAAGCAGATCTGCTAAGCAGAGAAGAAAACTGGCACTGTGTTGATTGAGTGGCACCGATACCGAGTGATGAAACTCAGGCTTTTGCTTCAAGGACAAATCGTTCTAGACTGGCTTCTGACCAGGCTTACTGGAGTCCCCTGGGATGGCTTTAGCAGCTGGCTTTTCAGGTGTTCCCCCTCAAAGCTCACTGGGTCCAGGTGACAGTTCCAGATAGACCTAAAATATCATGTTCAATTCCTGCAGCATAAATTCCTGCTACATCCAAACTTCCAGAGGCAGCTGGGCTTTCTTCCTTCCTACCCTGTGGTTCTTCAGGAAAAGGACTACATTCTAAAAGAGAAACTGGGGGGGGGGGGAAACAAGAGAAAGACCCAGAACATCATCAAAGTCAAAGCCACATTACATGGAACTAAGCTCCAAAGCTTTCAAGAGCTTCCAAAGGGCAAGCTAACTGCTCCAAAACTGGCTTGGAGAAAATGAGATGTTTAGACTACTGAGGCAAACCCTTAATGCAAAATTCATCAAAAAGGTACCAGTACAAATTCAGAATCTTGCGTGGTCAAAAATATGGCTCACTCGACTTAGACTCACTGGACTGGAACTAAGTACTGTACAAGGACAGAGGGTGTCAAGAAGCAGCCTCGTTCTCCATGACTATAAAGTCTGGAGCACTGAAAAGATGGGCAATCAGAAAAACAAACAGCTTTGACTACAGGTTACCTGGAATGTTACCAGGTACCCAGGACTGGAAACTGCAGGCGAAGCAGAGCCAGAGAGAACAATTGGAGGGTCCAAGTGAAGGTTGCTTTGTCAAAAAGGACATAGCTGGCAGATTCTAGTGAGGGCTGCAGTACTGGCAGTTTATATACTATGTGGTTGAAAAGGGCAATTCTTGGAATTTGGCTCAATATAATTTTATAAGAGCACTGCTTATTGTATATACATACACATATCTTGGGCTCCTCCGCAGGTTTGTTTGTTTGTTTGTTTTTGCAATTTGCCTTGGTAGTATATAAACCCAATAACTTCCATTGTTGATCCCAATTCCCAATACACCGATTATTTGTTAACTTGTGTCTTCTGCTGCTAATGTCAGAGCAAGAAGTGGCAGAAGAGATTAGGAACCAGCCTGGAGTAACTGGAGCAACAAAACATTTTTATGTAATGAAAGTAATTACCACACCATTACATCTGACAAAAATATACAGATTTTCTACAAACATACTTCAATGTATCAAGGATCACTGTGTAACAGCTGAACTGCACATGGACTTGTAAAATGAGCTGAGTTGTGTGGTCCTTTAGAATATAAGAAATCTAAGAACAAGAAAAGGCCATCTGTCCCAACATGTCTGCTCTTTACCCTTACGTTAATCAATAGGCTAAAAAGCTCCCACATTTAAAAGCAAGAAGGTTAAGAAAAAATAAAGAGATATGGTGGTTAGAAACATCTGTTACAACAATTTGGTACATTAATTCAGTTTATAACATGACTTACAAAGTTATATGCACTATACTACAGAACTATTACTTAATTCCAGGTATGCAAACATGGAAAAAACCTCCACAAAGATGTACAAGCAAGCATTAATTATCTAGGGTACTTCACTTACCAAGATGTGTGTTCATCATTTTTGCACAGTATTTGCACATGGCCTCTAGGTCATTTAGTTGTCCTTGGAGAAATGAAATTTGAGTCTCCAATTCTTCCTCCTACAAGTGAAAGGATAAGCTTTAAGAAACCTAATAAAATTGATAAACAATGCTCTTAAAATGTTTGGAACATTCCATTGGTTTTGATCTCATTTTTGCCTATGAATAAGTCTTGGAAACAATAGAGTTAGGTTTCATTTTTGTATGTGAAATGGAATCATTTTGACTTCTCTTTCTTTTATCATTCTATAATGATGTCTTTGTCTTTTAATGTACCATTTTTTATTCATACAAGTTGAAAAAAACCCAAACCACAAAACATCAGTTCCCATGCAGTGTTTCATGAAAGGTTAACAATTACATTTTATTGATGGAGATAACAGGATATATTTCTGGATAAATATGTCTTGATTTAAAGATGACAAGTGATGGAGAATCTATCGCCCCTAGAAAAATTACTCCTTCCTGTTCAAACAAGTTTTTTTTATTCATAGTATAGCAGTATGCAAAAGGAGGTCACTTTTGAGCTCCTCCTCTTCGTCCACATTGGGAGGCTTACAGATGTATTACAGTCTTTCTTGGCAGAGGTTGTTGGCCCTCAGACTGTGAATTAAGTATTAACAGGAAAACAGCAATGTAGAAGGATAAAACAACCTTGATTTGGCTGCATAATTAATCCTAAATTAATAATTATCAGAAAACTGAGAGCCACGGCCAAGCAAAGTGAAGGAAACTTCACACTCAGATGACCTGTATCTGCCGCCAACTATTTAAAAGAAAGCATTTGTTTAAGTTAGCATTCTGCAAGAAAGACCTGTAAATGAATATAACTTTCTCAAGCTTATATACCTTATTTGTCATTTTTTTTAATAATGCCAAGTCACAAACAAATTGTTGAAAAGTAAGTCAGGTTTGAAAATTCAAAATGCTGACAGTGTTAACTATATTGCACACTGTTATAATTCTATCGAAAAAATGTAGTACTTAAAGACCTCTCTCTAGCACCTGCATCTTGCAATGACCACAGAAGATAATCTACTCTATTTCCTGTTACTGCTTTTGATACTTAGCTACTGGCTAAGGAGACTAGATTTGATCATTTTACTATAAACTCATATACAATCAACTTGCAACAGCAGCATTAACTAATAATTTAAACACAGATGCACATACCAATTGACAGGTTTCAGAGTAACAGCCGTGTTAGTCTGTATTCACAAAAAGAAAAGGAGTACTTGTGGCACCTTAGAGACTAACCAATTTATTTGAGCATGAGCTTTCACTTTGAAGTGAGCTGTAGCTCACGAAAGCTCATGCTCAAATAAATTGGTTAGTCTCTAAGGTGCCACAAGTACTCCTTTTCTTTTTGCACATACCAATGTCACTCCTCTGGTACTGAACATGGAAATTGAACTTCTGGTAATAAATAGTTCTGTATTTCCCACCCTTCTATCTTTCTTCATATTCATGAATCAAAATCAGAATAAATTGTTTTTCAAAACATTCCTGGTGCAGCTGTGGATACTTAGACAGACAGTAAAATGAAACTCTCCAGTAGTACTAAGTATCAGTTAATTTCCTAGCTGAGATTGATAGTAAGATTGAAGAGTAACCAAAGACCTAGAATGTCTGTGTAACATTCTTGTATTAACCTGCGAAACATGAACGTGTTTAATGCCTTGCAAACTTAAAAATGGAAATTGCAACTAAACATATTTTCCTTCTTTTCCAATATTTATAATAAATCCTTACACTAATAGTATGAGACAAAGCTGCAACAACTCTCTCATTGTAGTTCACACCATATTACATGAATTTTTCTGTCATACTGTTGCTCTATGTTCCTATAAATACGAACTTTTGCATGTACACTTTGCTGAGAACATGCCTGACAGTTCTTGGATATCATTTCCATTGCTGAACATCACTGAATCTGATCTCTGCGTTACGCACTATCACAGGACTGAGAATGAGTAAGTACTATAACAGTTATGTAAAATAGCAGGCAGGCAACAGAAGAATTTTCCTGACCCAAAAGCAGATCACAAGGAATTGAGTTATAATAACAAAACACGTAGTAAGAAAGAAAAGGCATGGCAATCAGAAGGAAAAATGAGGCTGCATACAAAGATTATTTTTTATGGATTAAAGAGCAGCCAGATACCACTATGTGGTAGGCTACTAAAAAATTAAAAATGTGAGAGAAGGAGTTTCATCAGGAATTGTAACTTGTATTGTAGGTGCTAAAATGTGTTGTTTTGCTCTCTCAAGTGCGCTCTCCCGGAATCATACACAATGACTGTGCATGATGCCGCAAAGAAATTTATCTGTGAAATACCCAGACTACACAGTGTAAAGCTAGGAAATACTTACATAAATGTAAATGAAAACCGAGATATTATCCTCTGTAATTCTTTTGGGAACTGAATTGCCTGCCAGCCAGCCAGACTGATGGGGGGGGCGGGGGGAGGGGAGGGAGGAAGTAGGGATAGATGAAAAGGGGTTCAAAATAATTCAACCGTAACTCTGTGAACTTGGCCACTTGACCACAGAAAAAAATCTGCTGTCAGTATGAGAAAATTAAATTTAACTAGTTTTTAAAGGTTTATAGAACAACAACTGCATTTAGGCATTTATTTTCAACATTTTATAATACTAAATGAAATTACCCACATTGTTTACGCATTATTCAAAATCACTACTGCTTCAATCAGGCACTGTGGATCATGTAGTGAGCAGGAGAAACAAATCAAACAACAGCTAAATCAAAGAAATGAGCCATTGTGCCTGGCTTGGAAGACAAAGATAAATGAATCTTAATGATGAGAAATGGCCCCTCTGCCACCCCAACTCCGCAAGCCCTACAACAAATTCTGGAAAATTCAATCCCAGAAACTCAGACCCACACCCTCATGGTTCCAGGCCATTCAGAACTTTAAAGATAATCAGCAACACCTTGAACTAAATCTGAAAGTGAAAATGAAGCAGGTGGGTTTATAACTGATAGGTAACATTGGTTCACATTCCTTTGATAACATAAAATGGACTTAAATTTCTCATTAGTCCAAGCTGAGCATTTTTTGTAATATTTCTACATATTATACCCAGACTGTTCTATCTTCTAGTCAGGCTAAATCCTGCAAAGGTGATTCACTTATTTGCGTGTTTCTCATATACTTCTTTCCTTGTGTCTGTATTCAGACTTTCTCTTACATTTGACAACTCCCTGGACCATGCACATTATTTCATTTTGTGTTTATGATCCCTATCATTTCTTTGCTTTAATTTTGCTTCATTTCCTCTACTTGTACATTTTTTTTGCTCCTGCAACTCTCTATTCCCCCACATCCTTTCCTCCCTTCTTTCTGGTTTTCCCACCAATAGAAGGATGACACTGGAAAGTCTATTTTGGATTTTTCCTCCTGATTTGAAAGACTCATAATAAAAACAGTGCTGCCTGCAGTCTAGGCTGTATCTCAATGAGCTTTGTGGGATTCGGGAAAGCTCAGAGTTGTGACTCTAACTGAAATCAGTCAAATACCCTTATGCACATATTACAGAAGGTTTTATGATCATGACATTGTGATCCTAATTTTTTCACAGCTCATTGCTTTGCAAGCTGCATTAAGTTGACAGAAGCTATGTTCAAGGCCTCTGAAGCTATGACGTATATAAAATTCAAGATCTCAAGAAAAATTATTTTAGCAGGTGCCACTCTCACCAAATTTTTTTTTTTTTGCAATTGAAAATAAATCAGTCTTTTCAAAATACATGTATTCTGCTTCTGCATAATAAATATCCAAACACCAAACTCTCAAGGCTTCAAATAAATGCATCAAAATACAAAACAAATAGGGCTGTTAGTCCCCCCTCCCCTTTATGTTATCATATAACCATCACTTTTGCTGTCCAAGGAATGAAGAGCACAACTATATTTAGTGTTTTCTGTGTTATGTACATGTGTAAACTGAAAGGAAAACAAAATATTTTTCAAGAGCTAAAGAAAATTAAATGCTCTGCTCAATTATCAAGACAGATTAACAAAGACATGAACAGCATTATTTTAATAAATAAAGTTGAATGAATTTGTAAAAGGTTGATATAGTTGATTGGATCTCATATTCTTTGTGTTTTGCAGAAGTTTACTCATCGCTTAGAATATTTAGCATGGGAAAAGTCCATCTGCATGACAGCTGAATGATTCTGAATCTGCAGATACTTAGCAGCAATAGAAAGTGTCCTATGCAGCAATGAAGAAATGATCTTCAAAGGAGCTACTTAATCTGGCTCATATAAAGTTATTTATGCCAAACTCCTTGAACAATAAAGCCAAGTAGATAATTACATTAATTTAAGCAAATCCCTCCTTAGATGCTGTCAAAATGGGAAGACAAAATATAGTAGAATTGAAACCTGTCAATACTGGAATATTAAAAGAATATCAAAGGGGAAAAATAAAGTTGGAAACAGGGAACTTACACAACTACATATTCACTAGAGGGTCTTTTCTCATGCCTAAATGCTTATTCACAACATAAACACAGAGTACGTGTTCAGGTTATCAGTGTCATTTTACATCTGCCAATCATAATTTTCAGATGCATTGCAGACAAATGAACACACCGTGTTAATTCTTCCACTTATTTTCTTTACACAAACATAGCTTGGATAGAAAATAGAACCTAATGTTTCCATTCTGTTGCAATAATCTATTTCAATTCTGTTTCTGACTCTAACAAGCCAATATATAACAGATGAACCCATGACAATTTTGTGCTGTTTGACACCCCAGGAATCTTTATGTTCCATGCCAGCAGCATGCTTGCCCACAACACGTGCTGACATTTAAAATCATTACTTCCCATTGGTGAGTAATATAAAACGGAATTTAAAAATAAACATGGAATTATTATTATTTATACTCCTGAACCACTTCAGAGCCACAGTCATAGACCAGGGCTGCACTGTGCTAGGTGCTGTGCAAACGTAGAACAAAAAGATGGTCCCTGCCCCAGAGAGCTTTCAATGCAACCATAACACAAGAGACAACAGAGGGCTCAACAGACAGACAAACAGACAGTACAAGGATTGGTCAGAATGCTAGGTAGTGGTATTAGCACACCAGCAGCCTAATCGTGGCCAAGTTTTTGTAGGCATCATGGAAAAGGAGATTTTTAAGGAGGATAACAAGTTAGTTTTGTGGATGCTCCCAGACAGCTTCTTCCAAGTGTGTGGGGGCAGCATGAGAGAAAGCATGAAAATGCTTGTCTGAAAATTTAACAAGAGCTGGCCCAGGAGGCAAAAGTTGACATTTTGGTAGTCAATGAGACAGGAAAGGTAGGTGGAAGATGGACAATAAAGAACCATGAAAGTGAAGACAAGTAGTTTGTGTTTGATCTAGTTCTTTATCACTTGTTGGTAGGGAAATATTCATACAACTGTAACATTTAACTTGAAGTACTTTCTACTTTTATATTTTTCATTGTAATACTGATAAGTGCAGAAAAATAAATTCCTTGGACTTTTTCATTTTTAAAACTATGGAATTAAGTTTTATTTCATATATTAGTGCTACAATACTTCCCACAAAAGCACATGGAAAACTCAGAGCTTACTCTCATACATGGGGAGTGGGGTGGACTGACCCTCATGCAGAAGGAGGAGGTTTAGTCTTCAAATTCCACAGAGGTCTAGGCCATTCACACAAGCTACCAGACTTTCTGTGCTCCCTGCTAACTGTGGAACCAACATATCCCAAAACTTATGGACCTCAATCAATTTTGTATTTTTACATCTCAACAGGTGCCAATTTTATATTTGAAATATATTTTCAAAGCTACCCACATATTATTAATTGGGGATCGGTCCTGCTTTGAGCAGGAGGTTGGACTAGATGACCTCCTGAGGTCCCTTCCAACCCTGATATTCTATGATTATTCACACAGTATTTTGATACATTTTTAAAAATAGATATTTCCTATGGACAGTGTGTATGGTGGGTATAAATAAAAGTCATGGTGATGATGCTTTATTTCACACCATTCTTCGTTGCTTTTCATCTACTTGCACCATCAGAAGGTAGATATGAAATAGGCTTAATGGGAGTGTCCTCTTGACACCCACACTTCCTTGTTTTGATTCTGTGATGCTGGAAGGTGTTAATGGCTCCCATCAATCACAGACCAGTCAATGGGTGCAATGAGTACCCTTTATCAAGGCTAAATGGGGGAGCAATTAAATGCCCCTTTGCATGATGATGGGCGTGTCGTGAAAGCCACTGCCCAAACCACTGGCCAGTATAGTATGGACTGAGCAGCGGGTGAGCCGTATGGGCTGAGGTGTTCACTGGGAACATAAGAATGGCCTCATTGGGTCAGACCAATGGTCCATCTAGCCTAGTATCCTGTCTTCTGACAGTGGCTGCCAGATGCTTCAGAGGAACCGACTGCAAATGCAGGGGGTGGGGCATTGATTGGCTGGAGCTGTATGTGGCAGAAAGCAACTAGAAAGCCAGGGAAAGCCAGTAGAAAGGAAGCAGTGTGAGCGTAGCTTTGGGACAAAGCCAAGAAAGAGCTCCTTTTGGATAGAGTACTCTCTGAGAAAGCAATTTTGGATTTCTGAATAAGGAAATTGCCGCTGTTTGTTCCTACTGTGTTCAGGGAAATGAGAATTTGTGTACATTCTTTGTAAATAAACAGGACTGCACCAAAGAAATACCTGACCCAGATAACAGATTTCTCCTCCTAAAGCAAACAACCTGGCAAGGGCACAAACACTGGTTAACCACTCAGGACAAGGAACAACAATACAAATCCCTTCCATCATGTGGGACTTGCGTAGAGTTATATTTAGTTTTGCAATACCACAGAATGCTAAATGAGCCCAAGTGAAACTAGTCAGCCAACCACATTAGTTTTCTGAGTGATTATACCACCAATTACTACCTTAGTAACTTGAAGTCAATGGGGCTACTCATTTGCTGAGAGATGCTTCAGTATCTGGATCAGGGCCTTTAAGTGCATGGTGGCTTACGGTCAGCCAAAAATAGGAAACAAGTGCAGTAGGGGTCCTTAATATCTGAAGGAAGTTGGGCATTGCAAGAGCTGCAGAAGCATGTTTTGGAGTTTATTTTGTTTCCTCTGCCTTGCCCACCATCTTGACCCACTAACCTGCCGAACAGAACTCCTGCTCTATGGTAGCATTATACCTTTCAAAACCTCTCAAGAGTTCCAGAAATTAACCCATCTGAATTAGGCAAATGGGGAAAAAAATCCTGAAAATAAAGGTCCCAAACTCACCTTTGGTGGGAGGTTGGGGAGCTGTGGAGAATTAAAAAGTGCAAATATGCAAGGAAGACCAGTGGAAGAGCCAATACAACTCACAAAAGCTAACATAAAACAGATAACTTGCTGACTCTACAAAATAATATTAAATTATTTGCTTCAGTGTGGTGCCAATAAGAAGATTGGGAACAAATGCCAGAAACAGGTACACATTTTTGAAAGGAGGAGAAAGAGTTCAAATGGACTGAGGTGATGCCAAACCTGGTGATAGACAAATTAAGATATCAGAAGTTAACAAGTGGCAGACCCAGCTAGGATTCCTCTCAAATTCTGAAGGAAATGAGAAACCAATGTGCAAACTATTAAACAGAATATAATCTGGCTTCATATACTGACTCGCATTGTCAATGTATCTCGAAGGGCTATATTTAAAAATATTGAAAACAGCTGAGATACAGCACACTGGAAAAGAGGAACTTAATATTGTACGCTTCAGGAAGTGCTAAAGGAAAGATCCAGGGTTATTAAAAAGCTAGAAGCTTGACTTCAACTCAGGAAAACGTTGAAAAAACTAACAAAACACAGAATCAGAGAATACCTCGAAAATTGTGATTAATGAAAGTCACCAAGAACTCACTAAAGGAAGGATAGGTACAAAAACATTAGTAGATTTCTCATGCCTTTTAAAAAAGTTACAGTCTTAAACAAAACACAAAAAATGTCAGATTCAGCAGTACAGTAATACAGGCTTTTAAAAATGGCAGCACCTAAAAAATTTCTGAGCCCTGGTCTACACTAGGAGTTGAGGTCGAATTTAGCAGCGTTAAATTGATTTAACCCTGCACCCGTCCACACGACAAAGCCCCCCCCCCCTTTTTTTTTTTTTTACTTAAAGGGCTCTTAACATCGATTTCTTTACTCCACCCCCCGACAAGGGGATTAGTGCTGAAATCAGCCTTGCTGGGTCAAATTTGGGATAGTGTGGACGCAATTCGATGGTATTGTCTTCCGGGAGCTATCCCGAAGTGCTCCATTGTGACCGCTCTGGACAGCACTCTCAACTCAGATGCACTGGCCAGTTAGACAGGAAAAGGCCCGCGAACTTTTGAATCTCATTTCCTGTTTGGCCAGCTTGGCAAGCTGCAGGTGAGTGCAGAGCTCATCAGCAGAGGTGACCATGATGGAGTCCCAGAATCGCAAAAGAGCTCCAGTATGGACCGAACGGGAGGTACGGGATCTGATCGCTGTATGGGGAGAGGAATCCGTGCTATCAGAACTCTGTTCCAGTTTTCGAAATGCCAAAACATGTGTCAAAATCTCCCAGGGCATGAAGGACAGAGGCCATAACAGGGACCTGAAGCAGTTCCGCGTGAAACTTAAGGAGCTGAGGCAAGCCTACCAGAAAACCAGAGAGGCAAATGGCCACTCTGGGTCAGAGTCCCAAACATGCCGCTTCTATGATGAGCTGCATGCCATTTTAGGGGGTTCAGCCACCATTCCCCAACCATGTGCTTTGACTCCATCAATGGAGAGGGAGGCAACACAGAAGCAGGTTTTGAGGATGAGGAAGATGATGAGTTGTAGATAGCTCACAGCAAGCAAGTGGAGAAACCGGTTTTCCTGACAGCCAGGAACTGTTTCTTACCCTGGACCTGGAACCAGTACCCCCCGAACCCACTCACGGCTGCCTCCTGGATCCGGCAGGCGGAGAAGGGACCTCTGGTGAGTGTACCTTTTAAAATAGTATACATGGTTTAAAAGCAAGTGTGTTTAATGATTAATTTGCCCTGGCATTCACGGCCAGTACAGCTACTGGAGAAGTCTGTTAACGTGTCTGGGGATGGAGCGGAAATCCTCCAGGGACATCTCCATAAAGCTCTCCTGGATGTACTCCCAAAGCCTTTGCAAAAGGTTTCTGGGGAGGGCAGCCTTATTCCATCCACTATGGTAGGACACTTTACCACGTCAGGCCAGTAGCACATAGTCAGGAATCATTGCAGAACAAAGCATTGCAGTGTATGTTTGCTGGCATTCAAACAACATCCTTTCTTTATCTCTCTGTGTTATCCTCAGGAGAGTGATATCATTCATGGTCATCTGGTTGAAATAGGTTCCTTTTCTTAAGGGGACATTCAGAGGTGCCTGTTCCTGCTGGGCTGTTTGCCTGTGGCTGAACAGAAATGTTCCCTGCTGTTAACCATGTGGTGGGGGAACGGGTTAGCCACAGGGTAGGGAGAGGCAAAATGCGACCTTGTAACGAAAACACATGTGCTATGTATGTAATGTTAACAGCAAGGTTTACCGTGAAAGAGTGTACCCATTGTTCTATAAAATATGTCGTTTTAAATACCACCGTCCCTTTTTTTCCCCCACCAGCTGCATGGGTTTCAAGGATCACAGGAGCTTCTCCTTCCCAGAGGCTAGTGAAGATTAGAAGGCAAAAAAAATGCACTTGCGATGAAATGTTCTCTGACCTCATGCTGTCCTCCCACACTGACAGAGCACAGACGAATGCGTGGAGGCAGACAATGTCAGAGTGCAGGAAAGCACAAAATGACCGGGAGGAGAGGTGGCGGGCTGAAGAGAGTTAAGTGACGGGCTGAAGAGAGGGCTGAAGCTGATAGGTGGCGGCAGTGTGATGAGAGGAGGCAGGATTCAATGCTGAGGCTGCTGGAGGATCAAACTAATATGCTCCAGCATATGGTTAACCTGCAGGAAAGGCACAGACTGCCGCTACAGCCCCTGTGTAACCAACCACCCTCCTCCCCAAGTTCCATAGCTTCCTCACCCAGATGCCCAACAATGCGGTGAGGGGGCCTCCGGCCACCCAGCACTCCACCCCAGAGGATTGCCCAAGCAACAGAAGGTTGGCATTCAATAAGTTTTAAAGTGCTGTGTGGCCTTGTCCTTCCCTCCTCCACCATCCCACCTGGTGCTTCCCTCCTCCACCACCCCTCCTGGGCTACCTTGGTAGTTATCTCCCTGTTTGTGTGATGAATTAACAAAGAATGCATGAATGTGAAGCAACAATGACTTTATTGCCTTTGCAAGTGGTGATCAAAGGGAGGAGGGGAGGGTGGTTAGCTTACAGGGAAGTAGAGTGAACCAAGGGGAGAGGGGGGGTTCATTAAGGAGAAACAAACAGAACTTTCACACCGTAGCCTGGCCAGTCATGAAACTGGTTTTCAAAGCTTCTCTGATGTGCACTGAACCCTCCTGTGCTCTTCTAACCGCCCTGGTGTCTGGCTGTGCGTAACCAGCAGAAGATGATTTGCCTCAACCTCCCACCCCACCGTAAACGTCTCCCCCTTACTCTCACAGATATTGTGGAGCACACAGCAAGCAGTAATAAGAACGGGAATATTGGTTTCGCTGAGGTCTAATCGAGGCAGTAAACTGTGCCAGCGTGCTTTTTAATGTCCAAATGCACATTCTACCACCATTCTGCAATTGCTCAGCCTGTAGTTGAACAGCTCCTGACTACGGTCCAGGCTGCCTGTGTATGGCTTAATGAGTCATGGCATTAAGGGGTAGGCTGCGTCCCCAAGGATAACTATAGGCATTTCAACATCTGCAAAGGTTATTTTCTGATCTGGGAAGAAAGTCCCTTCCTGCAGCTTTTGAAATAGACCAGAGTTCCTGAAGATGCGAGTGTCATGTACCTTTCCCGGCCATCCCACGTTGATATTGGTGAAATGTCCCTTGTGATCCACCAGTGCTTGCAGCACTATTGAAAAGTACCCCTTGCGGTTTATGTATTCACCAGCTTGGTGCTCCGATGCTAAGATAGGGATATGGGTTCCGCCTATTGCCCCACCACAGTTAGGGAATCCCATTGCAGCAAAGCCATCCACTATGACCTGCACATTTCCCAGGGTCACTACCCTTGATATCAGCTGATCTTTGATTGCGTTGGCTACTTGCATCACAGCAGCCCCCACAGTAGATTTGCCTACTCCAAATTGATTCCCGACTGACCAGTATCTGTCTGGTGTTGCAAGCTTCCACAGGGCTATCGCCACTCGCTTCTCAAATGTGAGGGCTGCTCTCATCTTGGTATTCATGCGCTTCAGGGCAGGGGAAAGCAAGTCACAAAGTTCCATGAAAGTGTCCTTACGCATGCGAAAGTTTCGCAGCCACTGGGAATCATCCCAGACCCGCAACACTATGCGGTCCCACCAGTCTGTGCTTGTTTCCCGGGCCCAGAATCAGCTTTCCACGGCATGAACCTGCCCCATTAGCACCATGATGCCCACATTGCCAGGGCCCGTGCTTTGAGAGAAGTCTGTGTCCATGTCCTCATCACTCTCGTCACTGCGCTGACGTCGCCTACTCGCCCGGTTTCACTTTGGCAGGTTCTGGTGCTGCATATACTGCTGGATAATGTGCGTGGTGTTTAATGTGCTCCTAATTGCCAAAATGATCTGTGCGGGCTCCATGCTTGCCGTGGTATGGCATCTGCATGGAAAAAAGGCGCGGAACGATTGTCTGCCGTTGCTCTGACGGAGGGAGGGGCGACTGACGACATGGCTTACAGGGAATTAAAATCAACAAAGCGGGTGGCTTTACATCAAGGAGAAACAAAAACAAATGTCACACAGAATGCCCTCTCAAGGACTGAACTCAAAACCCTGGGTTTAGCAGGTCAGTGCTCAACCCACTGAGCTATCCCTCCCTCCAGTATTCCAGGCAGGACTGAATCTCAATTAAACTTTTCAAGGTGCCCCTGACAGACCTCACCGAAACGATTGTCAGCCGTTGATTTCATGGCGGGAGGGAGGGGGGAGCAAATGAATACAAACAAAACAAATCTGGTCTATTTCTTGTTTTGATCCACTCCATCTATCTTTTACATCTTTGTCTGGCAGCAGACGGTGCAGTAGGACTGCTAGCCATGCTCATCTCCTGGCTGCTCGGCAGAAGACGCTGCAATAGGACTGCTAGCCATCCTGGCTGCTCGGCAGAAGATGGTGCAATAGGACTACTAGCCATTCTCATCTCCTGGCTGCTCGCCAGAAGACGGTACAATAGGACTGCCGGCAGGACTAAAGAGAATGACCTGGTTGAGTCATTCCTATTTTAGTCCCTGCGCCCATATCTGCCCAGGTGCTCCTGACCGACCTTACTGAGGTGGCCAAGAGCACCTAGGACATGACGACGATGGTTATCAGGCCTATTGCACTATCTGCTGCCACAAGGCAATGAGCTGCTGCTGTGTAGCAATGCAGTACCGCATCTGCCAGCACTCAGGAGACGTACCGTGACAGTGAGCTGAGTGGGCTCCATGCTTGCCGTGGTATGGCGTCTGCACAGGTAACTCAGGAAATAAGGCGTGAAACGATTGTCTGCCGTTGCCTTCACGGAGGGAGGGAGCGGGGGCAGGCCTGACAACATGTACCCAGAACCACCCGCGACAACGCTTTTTGCCCCATTAGGCATTGGGATCTCAACCCAGAATTCCAATGGGTGGCGGAGACTGTGGGAACTGTGGGATGGCTACTCACAGTGCAACTCTCCGGAAGTCGACGCTAGCCTCGGTACTGTGGAAGCACTCCGTCGAGTTAATGCACTTAATGCACTTAGAGCATTTTGTGTGGGGACACACAGAATCGACTATATAAAAACGATTTCTAAAAAAACGACTTCTATAAATTTGACCTAACTTCATAGTGTAGGCATACCCTGAGATAACGAAGAGCTGCTAGGAGAGCCAGGTCTCTCATCCACCCAGGACTTTTGGATGGTATTTTCAAGTGAGCTAGATGGTCAACTCCCATCAAATTTCCAAGCTTAGCATCCTGAGAACACACTATTTTCGAGCACTAGTATGCTCATCCTCGTGACTCCTCCTCTGTACACCATTAATCATAGAGAAAGACACAGCACTGTCTATGAACTTTCCAAAGCTATGTGTGTATGTGCAGAACCAATGGAACCCTGGCAAACAATTGAAAGACTGCATTACAAAATCCAGTGTATATGCACAAAGTACTTAAAAAACAGTATGACTTTGATAAGCCACAGCCAATTATCAAGAGACCAACAAAAAGCACATCTCTGACCAAGGAACTACCTCCTGTCAAAATCCACATTTCTAATGTCTACCACTAATGCATGAGTGCTGTTCACAGGAAAGCACAGGAAAAGTATTTTTGTTCCTACTCTTTGATTTTGAAAACGGCTAAACCATTTCGGTTGATAATATTAAAAAAAAGAAAAATAGTAAAAATTTACTTACGTACCCATATATTTTCTCAAGTTGGTACATGATGATCTGTGATCCATTACTCATCTTATTCCTGCTCATCTTTCAAACAGGGAAGAGCCTCTTTTTTTCTTTTAACTCCCCTGCCCTAGCTTCACAATGTAGTGCCAGGAGGTGGAGCTGTCAGGGAACTAATCGCCTCTCCAACTCCCCAGCCAACTGCCTATGCTGAGAAGACAAGCTATAAATTCTGATTTATAATCATTATGAAAGATTTTCTGTTTCCAGGCAGGATACTTCATCTTTTGCATCTTATTAATTTATTATACAAAAAAATGGAAATGAAGACTTAGATCCCAATATGAGGAAATCCCATTTCTCTCTCTCTCTCTCTGCAGGAATGCTCTGCAAGAGAAAAAGGACAGATTGCAACATTTCCCTTCCAACTGGCATTTGATGCAAAAGTAAGTGACGCCGTGGGTGGAGGGCCACGAAGCAACATGCACCCAATTCAGAGAATGAAAAATTACAGCTAGCTAAGTGAATTATACCTTTCACTGCTACTCTGTGATATTTTATAAGTGGGTTATAGTCAACAGCAAAACAAATCCCCACAAACAGGAAGGAAACTAAAAAAAATGAAGAAAATTAAATTGAGAGGGAAAAACTCTTATCCAAAGATTGTTTTTCGTTTGTCTGGATTTTTTGCTTTTATTCTTTCTCCTTCCTCCATCATATGAAAGGATTTAATGAAGAAAACCAAGAATGAAACTGCAGAACCATTTGTCCAAAAATAATATCAGACAAAGACAACACTTCTATTTTAAAGTAACAGATAAAGGAAAGGAATACACTGAGACTGGGCAGCCAAACAGTAAAATTGCTTGAATGAAGTACTGTGTTGTCCTGCCAGGAAATGACGAGGTTCCTGAATAAATGAGTTCCTGAATAAGTGAGAAGGGGAAGCAGAGTGTAATTTGTGAAAAATCTGTAGGAGGCCTGACAAATTCCTGAATTTATCCAGCTGGAAATAGTGAATGATTTGCACCCTTCCTTAGGCAGCCAACTAATCCTAACATTTTCTTCAAGCTTTAGATTTGCATAAACAGAATTTGAATGTCTCAATCACAGTTCAAGAGTGAAACTAATTATCCTGGTAGTGGAAGGGCTTAGAACACAAGGAAAGTAAATTAAAAGAGACTGGTTCAAGTGAAAACCAGAGAATCCTGGTGCAGGCCTGAGAGTCACCTCACCAGGGAAAAGGGGCACATAAGGATTCCAGACAGATATTGAAGAGACACAGCTTGAAGGTCCTGGGAAACGTGAGTGTGCTGCTAAAGAAGGGATAGACATAGAAGGAATGTGCTACAAGGAATATGTCTCCTAACACTGAGCCTTGGTCCTTCAGGAAGGTAGGACTCAAACCCAACCAAGAGCCCATCTAGAAAGAACTGCAATATGTCCCTGGTTGTGAGATACAGGGGAACTTTGTCCTTTCAAGAGCACCACCAGGTTCAAGTTCTCAGAACTCTTGAAATGCCCAGATTTGAAGACCGTTTATAGACTTGAGGAGGAAGTTCATGAGCTTTCCTGAATATTCATGCTTTAGAAGATAAAACCTCTTCGGTTCAATGTGCTGTAGGTGTGAAAGTTTGAGGGGATCATGGAATAGAATTTCCCACTAATCAGGAGTTTCAAGGATGCTGAACTGACATCTGAACGAGTCTGAGACCATGGGTTCCTAGGCCACTACTTTTCTGTTAACTTCAAACGATTTAGTTCTCATTCAATAGCATCCCAGTGGCACCTGCTTAAATTAGTAACGTACATACTGCTCTTTTGCTCAAATGTATGTGGTTTTAATCCTTAGATGCCTTATGTTGTGAGCTCCTCGGAGCAGACACTGTCCTTTATGAGGGCTTGGGAAACACCCAGCAAATAGTTGGCAGTACTATAAACAAACAATCAATGTAATACATAGTCAGCAAAACTTTCAGCTCCAGGAAAAAGAATTCCTCCTGCTTTATTCCAGATTTTTAGCTTTTGCTCTAGCATGCAACAGTAGCCTGGTGTTACATTTCATGAGTGGCAACCAATTCTGGATGGAAACTTAAGGAAGAGAATCACCTTTCTAGCTGCTATAATTTTAAAAAGGTGTTCTGATGAGTGTCCTAGGACAACCTCTTGCTTGGAATTGAGTGGGACTATCTCAGCTTCCACAGTGCTGCAGAAAAGAACAGGACCGCCCAGAGAATCTGATTCGTGGTTCCGATAATCACAAAAATTTGTAGCGTTCAGAGGTGCACCATGACCAGTGCACAGAACCCTCGGACTGCCTTGATATAATGGAAACTGGTACCAAATATGGAGAACCACAGCCATTTGAGTGGTTTTTTAAACCTGTTGTTTTGGTTTCAGAACCTCTGGGAGTCACGCCTGCCCTTCCCCCCCCCCCCGAGGAGAGCGGGACTGACAGAACCACTGACAGGGCATGGGTTCAAGATACCGACTATAACAAGGACTGTGTAAGACCCTTGTTGGAATAATTGGGTCAAAAATACCTAGTTACTGCAGCAGTCTAAAAGGAGCAGGGCGTCCTGTGCTGTGGGTTTTTCCTAATCCTCTGAGTTAGCAGCTTCTTGAAGATGCTCCTGGACGCTATAATTCACTTCAGTCAGAAGAAGAAAGCAGGGGGAGGAGACAAAACAGCCAAGGACCTCGGGCTTGTTGTTTCCAAAATGCCAGGACCTGCTGCTGAATTTCAGCCTCAAACAAGTGAAGGCTTGCCTGCCACATTGCTATTGCTGTAGTCAGCCCTTGTTGCCATGTTTTACTTTGGCCTGGAGCACCAAGTGGTCAGGGGTCCCTGGCTTGGAGGTTCTGAAAAGCTGGCTCCCACTGCTGCACTGCTGAATCTGTGCCCCCAGACGGCGTAAGGCTTGTGTGTCACATTACTGCAGAGTGGTGTAATACTGCACAATTGATCCACCAGCAGAAGCCTCTTTGATCCGAGCTGAGCTTGCTACGCTGCTGGGTTTTTTCTTGCAATACCACTGTCCGGCAGAGTCCTGTTTTAAAAGTATCTTCTCCCTACCAAGGGAGCACCAAGGAGAGGGTAAAAAATAAAAATATACATATCTTGGGAAAAGCTCCTGCCTGGAGACAGAGAAAGGAGAATTGAAGGGAACTTCCTGCCTCTTCCAGTGGAGGCAAGACACTGGGGAGCTAAGAGAGTCAATTTGTTCTCTGAACAGCTCCACCTGCTGGCAGTACATCCTGAAACTAGAGAGGGCTTCTTTGGTTAAAAAAAAACACCCCAACAAACAAGGAGAGAGAGGGCTCCATGCTTTGAAAAGGAGGAAAACCCCCAGTTGTAATGGGTCATGGATCACAAGGTGCCCATGATGTAGAATACAAATTATGCCCAGACTGACAACAAATCTGGTAAATTTAGCTAGATATAAAAACTGAAAAGGGAATAAAGAATTGGAAATGGCCCCCTAGAACAGAAATTCTGGTAAAATTTATCTATAATAGGGGCAGATGGAGCCTCATGATTCCATGGGTGCACTCTACTAAGCGTTTCTTGTTGCAGTCAACTGGGGCACTGGTTAGGCTCAGCAGCACCCTCTGCCATGGCATGACAACCCTAATCCAGGCTCAGTGTGGAGGGCAGCGTTTGGAGAGTGAGCATGCCCCACACTCACCCGGCAGTGGCGTGAGGCTGGGCCCACCTCTCCACTCTGGGCACTGTGACCAGGGATATGGTGTCGCAGCGTCACACAGGTTTGTCACTTTAGTGGGGATTAATGGTTGCTGTGGGTGCAAATGAACCTATAAAACCCTGAAAAAGCCACTACTCAGGTATAAGCATCGTTGCACAAATTGCTTATAATACTTTTTTTTTTTTAAATCTTACTGTAATATTGCTTTTATATCCATAAGTAGGTGCTCAGATTATATGGTGATGAGTACCAAAGAAATGACAATAAATATATAAACGAACTAGGGAGATTTCTGATTTGTTTTTTTCCCATTATGATTATTTTACTATTATGTTTGGCTGGCTTTTTGCTTTTAATTCTAGATATACATATAGTGACTGTAGGACAAATGTGAGACTGAAACAGTCATAGTATTCTGTCCATAATTTTAAAAAAATCCCAAGAAACAAGTTTTTGGATGTTAAAGATCTTTGAAATAAGATACTAAGTATTCTTGAATCCATATATTTTTGGAGCGAATACAGTGCATGTATTGTGCTCCTACATTGTGTTTCTAAAATGTTACTGAATTGCCTACTAGGTGTGATATATTTTTGCAATATTTTTTTTCTTATTTTTGCTGCTCTAGTTACAATATTGCCTCCATCTAGTCTTTTATTAATAATTCCCAAAGCATATCTTTTGTTATAGATTAATGACCCCAAATAATAAATTCTCATTTAGTTTTCACAAGTGATTTCTTTTGCCACTGCAAAATGTTGATTTGATTCATAATGTAAAAAAGACATTTTTGTGAATATTTATGAATTATGAAACACAATACACCATGAGCAACATTTCAGTCTTTCCATTTGCTTGTTAAATATACTAGATTTATTCAACCACTATTTATATTTTATTCACTTAAAAATGGTTCTTAAGCATCAGCTACATAACAGTTCAAGTGAAATATTCTCTATTCCAAATGATACATTTGTTCTGTGATGTGATGTGATTCATGATTCAGTATGCAGTTTTGGAATTGGACCTCATTATTTAGATCTTTTAGGAGCTCTGATTATAATGTTCAGAATTTAAGAAGGGTAATGCTTAAGTATAGTAATTATGCAAGGACTCAAAACATTTACGAATGTAAACATTTACACTAACTTGCTACAATAAAAGTACAAGATCTGTGTTTTTGTGGGGAGAAGCTTGATTTAACTGAACATGAAAAAATTTCAACACATCCTAAATTGAAATATAAAACTACAATTTCTTTCAAGGAGAAAATAAACAAATCATTTAGATTTGGAATGGCACTGTACATATTTTTTTTTTATAAGAGTCCAGTCAGTTTCTGAACATTTGCAAAAATGGAAACTCAGGTAAACTATTAGATAAATAAAGAGAGAAAAAAGGCAGAGGGTAAAATTTTCAAAAATGCCTAAGGAACCTAGATCCCATTCACATTGGATGTAAATGTGATTTGGGCTTCTAAACGCCTATGTCACTTTTGAAAATGGGACCTCAGCTCCTAAGTCATTTAGGCACTTTTGCAGATTTTACCCAGAGCCTCCAAACAGTCAAGATTTTGAAATTTTATTGCATCTTCCCTAGCAGCCACCAATTATTGTCCAATAATTTTAAAACCCCTTATTGCCTTCTGCCAAATTATGTAATTTTACACTGTTACTATGTAGAGATGGGTCAGGATGTGGAAATAGGCATTATTACTGGAACACATGATTTCAGCAGGACTTAAATATTTAACCCTCTTTTAGCCAGTACAGATTATTGGCTGTTCTACACATTTCGAAAGTCTTCCAAATGGCTTTACAAATCTGATCTGTATGTCATCATATTGACCTCAGATATGGCTGAAAAACAATATGGTTTTGTTGTAATCTCATTCACCTTATGTAACTAGAGCAGGGGGTTCTCAAACATCATTGCACCACAACCCGCTTCTGACTACAAAAATTACTTCACGACCCCCAGAGGGGGGACTGAAGCCTTAGCCCGCCCAATCCCTGCCACCTCGGGTGGGAGTGCCAAAGTGCAAGGGCTTCAGCCCAACTGCCCAAGGCTGAAGCCCTAAGGCTTTTGCACCAAACAGTGGGGCTCAGGCTATGGCTTTGGCCCCTGGCCCCAGCAAGTCTAAGCTAGCCCTGGAAACCCCATTAACATGGGGTCGTGTCCCACTTTGGGGTCTCAACACATAGTTTGAGAACCGCTGAACCATAGTTTTCATTTGTATAACTTCTTGTTAAGCTTCCTAGAAATTCACTTCCTGCTTTTACACCACCACAGTTGTTTTTATTTAAATGGAATTACTTGAAGCATGAAGATGTGTAATAGCTGACTATGATGGTGTCATCAAAAACCTTTTTACAAAAATTACATAAACATGTCAATACATAAATATGTGAGAGAGAAAGCTTATTTTATAAGACATTTCTTTTCCTGATGCTCACACAGCTCTTTGATCTGAGTAACAGCAATGCTGTGGCTACATAAGGAAGGAAACTGAAAACAGTGCAACAGTTCCAACAGATCTAAAAAGTACCCTACAAACTGTGGTCAGATGACCTGACAGCCTGTCAGATTTAAGTGCTTTCTATTTCCAAGGTTAGAATGGCATTGAAAAACTAAACAAACGCCAAGTTTCAAGTGTCTGAATTGAATTTGGCCTCAAATCAAAATCAAGATAATCACATCAGAATGGCAAAGCTGGAAAATCTCCTGAAATATAAATTACAGTTTCAGATTGATTCATTAAACTTAATACACTACACTCAAATGTCAGCAGAGGTGGGTTTTTTATATTAGACCCAGCAAACCCCAAACTATTGATTAAGCAATGAGATTTTACAAGAAAACATTTATAAGCTCATTAAGCGGTTATAATAATAGTTTAAATTATATCACATTCATTTCTAGGAATGTTTTCATTGTCATTAAGAAAAGGGCATTGCACTGGGACATTTGTATTTCTGAATAAATGCGAGGTACATGTTAAATACGAATTCACAAACATTTTGTTAAAACACTATATTTAGGAGTTTAAAAAATAATTTAGCCCACATAAAAGGTTTATGGAAGTAAAAAAAAGTCTTTAAGCTTACAGGATTGTATAAAATGCACAAAAGGAAATACTTCTACTCAAGGACAATATGTGTGTGTGTATACGATGTTATTGCCACCCCTATTTATTTTGTTATCCTCTTGGCTTTTTATGCTTTGTAGTCTATGGCCAAAATTGTCAAACGTGGGTGACTGAAATGAGGCAGCTAAATCAGTGGTTTGATTTTCGGATGTGTTATGCAAAATGCAGATCCCAGGGCTTGTCTACACTGGTGCAGCTGTGCCTCTGTAGTCATTAGTGAAGATACTACCTATGCCTATGGGGGAGCTTCTCCTGTGGGTAGAGATACTCCACTTCCCTCAGAGGTAGAAGCTGTGTTAGTGGGAGGGCTTCTCCTGTTGATAAAGTGCTTTCTGCACCGGGGGCTAGATCAGTATAATATGTTGATTTTCCACCCACCCAAGTGATGTAATTATACCAACACAAGTTTGTAGTGTAGACCAAGCCTCAGACATCTGTTTTTCTAAGATTTGTACAGGTACTTGCAACCAACTTCTAACCAGTTCGATGGGTTATATAAATCACAAACATTAACCCTCTGACAAAGAGACGATAGTATATATAGGAGGAAAATTGTATGTCTGATGGTGTCACTTAAGTCAAACCTGAGATGTAAGGAAACAGCTGATAAGGCCAACAATAATCTTGGATGCAACAGTTTCCATCTTAACACTTCTTTGTGGCCAAAAGCCAAGCCCAATATCTCCTGCCAGAGACAGGTGTCAGACAGCTCCAATGTTTGCCAAAACTAAGAGCTAGTCAGCCCCAGCCCTGCTATTTGCCAAGAACAGGAACCGACTGTTCTTAATTCTTGTAGTTGAAGGAAGGTGATCATAATAAGAAATGAAGGGCTGCAAATCTGTCCAATTTTCCTCCACAGTTTGCTCATAGGGAGGGGGAGATAGGTTATGAGAGGAAATGATCCCAGAGCTCTATTCCAGGGGTTCTCAAACTTCATTGCACCATGACCTCCTTCTGACAACAAAAATTACTACAGGGCCCCAGGAAGGGGGATCCAAGCCTGAGTCCACCCAAGCCCCACACCCTGGGGTGGGGGCAAAGCCAAAGCCGCACCTCCCCAGGCCGGGGGCCCAAAGCTGAAGCCCAAGGGCTTCAGCCCCAGGCAGGGGGCCTGTAACCTGAGCCCTGCTGCCCAGGGGTGAAGCCCTTGGGCTTGGACCCGGGCCCCAGAAAGTCTAAGCCAGCCCTGGCCACCCCTCTTCTGCCGCTAAGAGTTGTGGGAAGGTGGAGGGAGTCACGGGGCATCCTGGGTCCTGTCCCAATGCCCCGTCATGCATTGCTTCGCATCCCAGCAATCCCTGTGCTTCCGTCTGCATTTGGTGCCATCTTTCAACCGTCTGTGTACTGAGTGCCCTGCCTCTTCGTTCTGCGGGAATGGATCCCGCACTGTTCATCAGTCTGTTGCTCACTCTCACTAACATGTCACAAGTGGCAGTGGAGTTATTCCTTCAACTACAAAGGCAAAAGGAGTTCAACATTGATCTTGCCACATGTAGTGGCTATGACATGAGATTGCTTGTGGCATTCACGGAGGTGCTGACCACAGTGGAACACCGCTTTTGGGCTCGGGGAACAAGCACTGAGTGGTGGGATCACATCATCTTGCACATCTGGGATGACAAGCAGTGCCTACAGAACTTTCGGATGAGGAAAGCCACATTCATGGGACCGTATTACGAGCTCACCCCAGCCCTGCGGCGCAGGTACATGAGAATGAGAGCTTCCCTGTTGTTGGAGAAGCATGTGGCGATTGCACTGTGGAAGCTGGCTACTCCAGACTGCTACCAATCGGTCTCTAACCAGTTCGGAATGGGAAAGTCGATCGTTGGGCTTGTGTTGATAGAACTGTAAAGGGCCATTAATCGCATCCTGCTCTGAAAGACTGTGACTCTGGGCAACGTGCAGGACATTGTGGATGGCTTTGCACAAATGGGCTTCCCTTACTGTTAAGGGGCGATAGATATTCCAATTCTGGCACCAGACCATCTAGCCACCAAGTACATTAATCGGAAGGGGTATTTCTCAATGGTTCTCCAGGCGCTTGTGGGTCACAGACACTAACCGCAGGCTAATCCAGAAAGGTAGATGACACACGCATCTTTCAGAACACTGACCTGTTCAGGAAGCTGCAAGCAGGGACTTTCTTCCCGGACCAGAAGATCACCGTAGGGGAAGTTGAAATGCCCACTGTGATCCTGGGAGACCCCGCCTCCCCCTTAATGCCGTGGCTTATGAAGCCATACACGGGGCACCTTGACAACAGCAAGGAGCAGTTCAACAGCTGAGCAAGTGCAGAACGGCTGTTGAGTGTGCTTTTGGCCATTTAAAGGCCCCCAGGCGCTGCCTATATGGGAGGCTGGACCTGTCCGATGACAATATTCCTATGCTTATAGCCGCGTGCTGTACGCTCCAGAATATTTGTGAAGGGAAGGGTGAAAGCTTCACTCAGGGTTGGACTGCTGAGGCTCAGTGCCTGGAGGCTGAATTTGAACAGCCAGAGACCAAGGCCATTAGAAAGGCACAGCGTGGGGCCATAAGGATCAGGGATGCCTTGAGGAAGCAATTTGAAGCTGAAAGGCACTAATATTTGTTGCTATGCTCGGGAGTGCAGTGCTTGTAATGCTAGGAGGTGATTGTGATTGGTGCAGATGATGCATATGAAAGTGTAAGAAAATTGCCTGTTGCTTTGCAGGGCCCTATTTGCTTTCAATTAATGGAATAAAGCTTGCTTTCAAACCAAAACAATTCTTTTATTAAAAAACAACCACCAGATGGGAGAGAGAAACAAAAAACGACATCAACACTGAGGGAGATGGGGGAAGGGAGGGTCCCAGGATGGTTAAATATTTGTTTATGTCCAGGTATCATATCCAACCTTCTCCTCTGGAGTACAGTGCAGCAGGTACTGTACTTCAGCAAGGCTAAACTGCAGAGGGATGGATGTTGAGTGAAGTGAGTACGGGGAGTCCGCAGTGCTGGACTGTGATGGGGCAAGAGTGGAATGCAGTGGGTACAGACTGGAGCCAGGAGGTTGATAAGAGTGTGTTGGTGGTGTCTGGGGAATCCATGGGAAAGAGTATTGTGATAGCGGCTGCAGGGGAGGGCGGGTGCGGAGCTGCTTGGTTCGCAGTGCTAGTAGTGCCCGGAGCGTGTCCACTTGGTGCTCCATAAGGTTTAAGAGCCGCTCAGTGGCTTCTTTCTGGTGTGCCACGTTCTCCTTTTGGTCCCTCTTCTCGCAGTCCTGCCACTCCTTCAATTTCTGCTTCTCAGCCACGGAGTGCATCATGACATCATGCAAAAAGTCCTCCTTAGCTCTTCGTGGCTGCTTTCTAATTCTGCGCAGCCGTTCAGCCAGCGATAACAACGAGGGAGACTGGGCTCCCATGGTCATACCTGTGAAGCCAAAATGCAACATTTGATAAAAGCAGTATTGTTTGCAACACACGGACCACTGATTCAGTGATTTAAAACACAGACACTATTCACATATCTACCACTAACTGGCTGATCCCAGGCAAGCACACGTGAGCCACAAGACCCCCAAAATGGTGAATAACCACAGGGGCTGGGGAAATCAGTGTTCCAGGACCGTACTGTACACTGGGCACATGGCTCTTGGGGAGTGCCAGCTGTTTGTCGGGGGGGAGAGGGGGAGGAAGAGGGCTTATAATAATTACTGTACCCACATTTTCCACAGGCTCTGTTCATTATGGAAGATATCTCGCTACTGAGGGTGAGCAGGGAATCAAGGGAGGGTCTTCTCTAAGACTGCGGCTTCTGCCCTGGCCCCTATGTGGCTCGCCTGTGTGCAGCAATGGTCCCCCCACCATCCCCGTGATGGCAGAGTGGCATGGGAATGTTACCCTTAATGGGGCAAGAAACAAAGCAGCTCTGCCAAGGAACCTGCGGCAGCGGATTGCCCAGTATCTCCATGAGAGTTTCATGGAGATCTCTGAGGCAGATTCTCGTGAAGTGAGGGAGTCAATCAACACCCTGTTCCACTGCTCAGACTAGGCATGTGGTGGTACGCGCATCATACAGACACAAGCCTGCTTTCTGCAACCCTCCTGCCCCCAACAACTCACTTCAGCGATTCCCAAAATCAAAGCCACTTACCAGGGGCCTCCTCTCCTGTTTGCGCTTTGCCAACCTCCGACAGCTGTGACTGGCTAGCCTCCTCTGGGACAGAGGAGAGCTCCTGGCTGCATGCATCTCTGACCTCCGAGTCGTCCTCTGCTTCTGGGTCTCCCTCCCCCTCGACATCCTCGTCCAAGATTTCCTCCTCTTGGCTCGGTCCACTCTCGACTGGCACGCGAGCCACCGAAGTATCCACAGTGGCTTTCGCAGTGGAGGTGAGGTCACCACCGAGTATCACGTCCAGCTCTTTGTAGAACCAGCAGCTCGTGGGCGCAGCACTGGAGCGGCGGTTTGCCTCCTGCGCCTTGTAGTAGGCGTTCTGTAGTGCCTTCACTTTGACCCTGCACTGCAGTGTGTCCCAGTCATCACCCCTTTCTGTCATGCATCATGAAATCTGTCCATACATATCATAATTCCTATGGCTGGAGTGCAGCTGGGACTGCACAGCCTCCTCTTCCCAAATGCCGATGAGGTCCAGCAGCTCGGCATTGCTCCAAGCGGGGGATTGCCTGGTGCATGGAGCAGGGATGGCCACCTGGAAAGATGTGCTGAGACCACTGCATGCATCACCAAGCAAACAGGAATGGGACTTTCAAAATTCCCTAGGAATTTAAGGGGTGGGGCTCATGGTTGGTCACCTGAGAGCTGGTCAGTAGAGTTCAAACCGATGACCAAAGAGGCGAGATGAGGCATTGTGGGACACCTCCCGGAGGCCAATCGCAGCACTGTAATCAACCAGGGTGTGTACACTGGCACTGAGGTGCTGTAGCCCTGGCACAGAAAGCTGTACGCCTCTCGCCTCTTAGTTTCTGCGCACTAAGTGGCTTGGCCGTGTGCGCACCTCGGGAGTTACACCGCAGAAAGCTGCTTCACTGCCCAGAAACTTGCCAGTGCAGACAAGGCCTTATATACTTGTGTCTTTATGCACCCCAATAAAAGGAAAAAGCAAATAACCTGCACTTCAGTGTCTTCATTATTCCCAGTATATTGTTTGAACAGAGCAGAGTAAAAAGCTGAATGGATGTGTTTTTTTTTCCATTTGAAAAACAAGTAGGTAAGGTCTTAAATTTAAAAATATAATATTTTTAACAACTTTTCCAGCAAGGCAGCAAATTTTAAATACCAAATAGAAAAATCTATATTATTTGTAATCTTAGGGTTAAAACTTTAAAGTTATGACATTCACAGTTAACGTTTCCATTCTGTCTTTAACTTACCATTGTGCATTTGTATTTCTGGGATCTCCGAATATTGCAAGTTTTGGTATAGTACAGAAATTTTCCTCTTACAGTTACTATTTGGTGAAATTAACAGGAAATTCTATCAACATAAATTTGTAAAAACACAGAAAATTTACATTTTGCCTCCATTTTTGAGCAAAAAACTCTACAGTTTTTTAATACATAAATATTGCTCTAACAATCAGAAAGACTATGTGAGGCCGATGGCTGAAGAAAATGTTTTTTTAAGTTTAAAGTAATTAATTTTTATTTCAGTGAAGGAGCCTGCTCCCATAACATATAAGATTAATCAACCTAGATCTCTTCTCAGCTCTTTAGTAAGGTTGTAAGTTCTTACACAGCACCTACCACATCAGCAGATTTCCTTAGATGAAAGCAACAAGTTTTTTAAATAGGAATTTCTCGTGTCTTAAGAAAGTGGCTGCCTGGAGATATAACTGTCATTGTAGGATACAGATGTGGGAAACCTTGAACATATTAGGGAATTTGCGGGGCACCAGATGGATACATTTGGATCTGATGATTATAAAGTCTGTCTCTGAACTGTTTATTAGTTTCGGGCCCACCCCTGAGGTCTAATGAAATAAATGAACTTGTAGGAGTCTCTCTTCTCATCTGGCCCACGAGAGACTTTCAGGGGCTTCAAAAGATAAATTTGGGTTGTGAGATTGAGGGTAAAGAGCAGATGCTATTTAGCAAAAAATATATACAAATATCTTCAGTGATTTTTGTTTTGTCATTAATTTCTGCTTGGGGAATATTTTCAAATACAAATGCTTAATTAATAAGAAAAATAATCAATTACAATAAATGAAACAATGTGTCATGGAGAAAAACCCTAAAACACAACCAGCTCACAATGTTCAGGAACTTACAGACTCTTTTCTGCCCATAGTTTTGCTGTGGGAACGAGAGCGGGAGATGGTGCTGAAAAAGAAATCTTTCTTGGATGCAGACAAAGGAGGCGATCCTGTGTATTCACGTCCTGCAGACAAGCTCTCTATGCTTGGAGATGAACTGACATTTTTTGAACTTTGGCCTGTAAAACAAGCACAGAGCAACAAATCATTAAATCAGTGGAAAACTGCTCTCTCTATCAAGTACCTTTGTGTTTCAGGCTATGTCTACACTACTGTGGTAAGTCGACCTACGCTATGCAATTCCAGCTACGCGAATAATGTAGCTGGAGTCAACGTACCTTAGGTCGAGTTACCGCGGGGGGTCGACTGGAGAAAATCTCCCGTCGACTTACCTTACTCTTCTCATCGGGGTACAGTACAGGGATCGACTGGAGCGCGATCTGCTAAATTGAACGCCGGTGGATCGATCTCAGAGCGTCGATCCCTGCTGTAGTGGAGACCTGCCCAGGTGTTGCTCACTGAGATTCATAAGCAGATCAACACAGAATGAGATTCTGCAAAATTAAAGTGTGTCTGTATGCATTGTGACAAATGGAGAACTACTCTGACATACAGGCCTCTGTATATTTCTAATGAGAGGGCACAGAAAAACAATACCCAATCTTAATAAGCACATATGATACCTAATGGTACCTTAGTAATTTGTATGACACACACAATTAATATGAGAAGACTGATGTGAAGCCTTCAGTCTTACACACAATATGTGGTTGGGGAAAAGGGATGGAAATGGAAAATAATTTTTTGTTTAATGAATTCCTATATAAGGTTGTGAAGAAAGACTTTTATGATGTTCTAGTTTCTACATTTCTTCCATCATTAGGAGTTGTTCTGCATAACTATAGCTCAAGTACTAGGACTGAGAATTAAGAGCCCCTAAGAATGGAACTAAGATTTAAATATTTTAATAGATGCAATTCAGTTTAATCTTCTTGCACCAATGAGAAACAAACAAACAAAGAATATGGCTGATTTCACTTTGAGAAGTTACACCAAATTCATAGGAATCAGCTCCAACTCTCAAAGACTTTCCTTTATAAATGTTACTATCAAACCATTTGTTTCAATATGTCTGGAGAAATCCATACTAACTTGCATTAATCTTATTAGGGTTGCTAAATAAGTACAAAAAGAAAGTCAATTCTCCCTTCTGATCCCCTAGGCCCAAAACTGTATTTTCTATCATAGGGATGCAGAGCTAACACATACATTTTTTTATATGCTGACTGTATATTCCTTTATACCAGTGCAGCATCAAGCACACCAGGCAGTGCTGTAATACATAATTAAAATAAAATAAAATAAATTGAATTCACAATTTTATTATGGAAAGGTTGAGCATATAAGCTCCTGGTTCTTCAACTCACAATAAAATTTGAAATATAAATATAGGGCTCGTCACCTGTTACAAGCTATCATTCATTAGGCGCTTAAGGCCTATGGATATGTCTACACTGCAATTAGACACCGGCAGCTAGCCCGTGCCAGCTGATTCAGGCTCAAGAGGTTTGGATTGCAGGGCTGTTTAATTGAAGTGTAGCCTTTCAGGCTTGGGCTGGAGCCTGGGCTCTAGGACCCTGAGAGGTGGGAGGGTCCCAGAGCTTGGGCTGTAGCCTAAGCCCGGAAATCTACACTGCAATTAAATAGCCTCACAGCCCAAGCCCCACACACCCAAATCAGCTGGTATGGGCCAGCACAGGTTTTTAATTACAGTGTAAACATACCCTATGTCTTACTTTACCCATTTTCTCTAAAGCACAGTTTAGAAATATGAACATCAGAATATTGAAAGAAAGCTCAGAGTACACCCAGAGTATACTCTGCCTCTTAACAGCTGATCCAATCAAAGTTCTCAACAGCTGAGCTGAAGCATTATGAAGATAAGGAGATGAGAGTTCTAAAATGAAATATTTGTTTCCACTGAACATCATGTAAAAGATAGTTTTTCACTTGCCTGATGTTTGCATGGCACTATGGCACATGGAGCTACACTTCTCCAAGTCCTATGGATTTTCTGTCTAGTGCAGTGGGGAAAAAAATTTCAAGGTCCCTGAGTTCACAACAGGTAAGGTATTCAGGGAGCTAAGATAGCTTTCACCTCCACTGCTGTGGTTGATAAAGATGATATATGACAGTGGTTTTAAGAGAACACCACCACCTACAAATAATAATATAGAGGATGTAGATCAAGAGCTTCTCTTCTCCCTGTCTCATATCACTCAAGAACAAGGAGACATTCAATAACATTGACAGGTAGCAAATTCAAAACTGAAAGGAAAAGGAAAGGCAAGGAAAAACTATTCACACAATGCATAATTGCCACATGATGATGTTTAGGCCAAGAACTTACCCAGGAAGGAAATCTAGAGTTATTACAGTTAATGCTAAACACATTTTGGGAAGGAATATAAAAATCTCATGCTTCAGGGCTTAAACCACTCTACAGCTATCAGAGATTAGGATAAGGCCTTCATAGAGGGCAGTTTACTGTGAGGTTTCTTGCACCTTTCTCTGAAGCATCTGGTGCTGGCCACTAGCAGCGAGAAGATGCTGGATTAGATGGCCCACTGATCTGATGCAAAATGACATTTCCTATATTAGCAACAGAGTTAGCCTTGGCAAGAAACAAAAACTTTTATTTAGGTCAACAGGGTTGCTTTTAATATTGTTTATTTAAAATATTAATTTAATAGCCCCATAACAAAAACAACTAATATCCCAGTTTTCATGAAGTGATGTACTGTCATTAGGGCTGCAAAGATGAACTGGGATGGATGATAAAAGTGGAGCTACGATTTTTAAAAAAGCCTTTTTAAAGTGTATATGGGAAAGCGGATCTAGTATGAGGGGCACAAAATCCTAATTTGAAAGGAAAGTTAAATACTACTGCAGTGAAAAAAGTTATAAAATGCCATGAGAAATTATGGACCAGGATTCTTTTTAGTCTTCTGTATTATTTTCTCTCTCAGTTCTCTTTTCTGATTTTGCTGCTTTTGTGAATTGATATATAATTAAGACCCTACTTGAATCATGGGATGATTGTCAAATAATTGTGGACGGGTTGTGGACAAGACATTGAAAACGGCGGAAAAGTAATAATAGACCTTTATTAATTGCAATAATTTGGAAAAGCCAGAGAAAACCTATTTAAAAAAAAAATTACTGGAACAATATAAGCATTCAAGTACGATGTTATGCCTGCTACTTTTTTTGATAACCAGACATTTTGCTGCATCTATTTTACAGTCATTAATGTGCAGGGCTCCTTCTATCAGTCCCAGGTGGCTGGGGTCTTGCTGTTAGCCCCTGGTGGCGGCAGCCAGCGTCCCGCTCTCAGTCCTGCTCATGGTGGGCTCCCGCTGTCAGGCACCTGGCTGACAAAATGGCGGAGGAATCCTAATATTGCGGGATCTGCAATATCGGCAATTACGTAGGGCCTTATATATGATTTCATGAATGCTTTCGCCTGTGAATTCACTACACACTTTACAGTCATCACATTGTATGGTCAGCTGTTTTGACTGATCCCTTTTGTTTTACTAACCTCTATGACACCAGAAATCATTCACACAAAGGAAGTGACCCGCACGCATAGGTATAAAGTTACTCACTGGTTTTCTGATAATCTCCTTACAATCTGCCCTTGGTTTTACTCAAAAGCATTGCTGCTTCGGCCTTTCATGCCACTTTCACTCTTGCATATGCTATATATAATTGCATACAGCTGCTAGCATGGTCTGTATTTTGTAATGGCTGT
The DNA here is from genome assembly GCF_965140235.1 of Caretta caretta. NCBI lineage: Eukaryota > Metazoa > Chordata > Testudines > Cheloniidae > Caretta > Caretta caretta. The sequence continues at coordinate 204,133,759 of NC_134207.1, read as the reverse complement.
TGCTTAAACTATTTTGAAAATTTTACAACTCCCTTTCTGTGGTAAATCACATTCTCCCCTCCAATATGGACTGCAGCTTTACTCCTTGAAATGTGTTTCCATAATAAATCCACACCACACAACATAGAGATAAAACAATAGAAAACTACAATAGAAAACAAAGTTAGAAAAGGCTGTAGAAAGCAAGAGAGAGATTAAGACACCAAAAAGCCACATGGAATATTAACACCATAGATTAAACAAAATTAAAAGACTAGGGAACACAAGTCTACTTTTTGTTTTTATATATATTTAGAAAATACATTAGCACTGTCCAGTGTCTTCTAAGGCCTCGATCCTAAAATGAGGTCCACCCATGCAAAGTCTCTTAGACGTCCAAGAGACTGGTTGACGGGGTCCCATTGTAGAGTTCTCAATAGCATTCTGATCCTTACAATATGTGCGGCACATAATACTGATGGTTTAATTTTTTGATAAAAATTATAGTTTTTCTTAAAGGAAAAGTATAAACCCAAACAAACGTGATCTTGGGAAAACGACTTCAAATGAAACACTATTTAAAAACAAACAACTGGATACACTGAAATCTTGTCTGAAGAATTGGGCCAGGACACAACAGTTAATAAGACACCACATACTGCAGAATCAGATGATGGGTAATTGAACAGAATACAGGGAGGATTGATTTGAATGTTCAACAAGCTTCCTGGCACGGTAGAAAAGGTGATGAATAAACCTTTCCTTACTTTTCCCCAAACTCCCTTTAATCTCCCTTTTGCCTTCCTCTCCCTCATTCCCCCTCAAGCCTGCCAACCTTCACATGGTCACTAAGCAGCCACCATCTTTCCTGAAGGCAGCCTGGCTTCAGCCCCACTGGAAAGTGTGGGAGATGGTGGCCATCTTTGCTGCAGGCAGTCTCACTTCACCTGAAAAGGCTGTAAGGAATGGCAGACATCATTGGGAGGGAAACCCCAGGCTTCAGTCCCATAAATTGTAATGGGAGATGGTGGCCATTTCTGAAATCAGCAAAACTTCACCAGAGTGAAAGCAGAAATCATAAAATCACAAGAACCTTTAAAAAGGGTCAGATATCTCATGATAAAATTGAATGATTCAACAAAGCTGCTATTTTTCTAGCAGCTTTACTGAAACAAGAGAGGCTTCAGGTAGCAAGCTGAAAGTTGCACATTAAAATGTAACTGTCTAAATAAATGAATGAATATACTGAACGCCTGATTTTGATCTTCTACAGTAGAAAACAATGTTCAGTGTGGTTCTGAAATGGTGACAATGGTCTAAACCAAAGCAGGGCTAAAAGACAAGGTTCAGGATAGAACATGAAACCATCGCCATGGAAAACACTGCTAAGGCACAACACAATTGAAGATGACTCCTGCACTTTTCTATTCACAATCACCATGTTTGGCCTCTTGCTCTGAAACATCATCTGAATTATTTTATAAATGCTCCATTATGTACATTGTATTTTATGACTTAAATAACAAATAGAGATGAGCCTGACTCACTATGCTTGGATTTGAAATTTAGTTTGAATTCAAACTTCCTGAAATTTCAGCTATTTTTTTAATCCCATATTTGGTATTCTAGTTGGTATCATTATGAATGTACGAGACGGTGGCTGAAGATCTTCTACAAAAAATAATTAGTCTAATTTTCCTCATTTTTTTTACTTTATGAATGTTCTCCCTAGCAATTTAGTTTATAAAGTGGCCTATCATGCTCTCTTGGGTAATATACAAATTAAAAAAACCCACATTGATACAAAAAAATCGAATACAGTGACAACTAAAAGGAGTCAACAGCTTTCACTCAGAATAATCTTCAAGCTCCTAAGCCACGTCTCTCAAGAAAGAACTGAAAAAAACCAGATAGGCTTTGCAGTCAGCTAACTTTGGCTTTGTTGGGAGAAATGAATTCCTGAGACCAGGGCTGCGCAGTGAAAGTGCTCTGACTCCATCTCTTAATGGTTTAAATCTTGAAGCTTTAGATAATAGCAGCAGCAACAATAATCAATCACCTCTGCTAATTTCAGCTCTAGGGAAAGGACATGAGGAAAGAGGCAATCTCCAAGGTAGTCAGGATTTATAGTAAATGACGTAGAGCAGTATACATCCAATTAGCATCTTGAATTAGACCTGTAAATACTCTGGAATCCAGTGCAGATGGAGCACAGCTGTAATATGCTCCATATGTAAACCACCACTAAGCAAGTTGGAAGCCACTTTCTACTTATGTTAATGGAAGTTTCCTGTTGAGTGCTGTAAACAGTAAACTAATCTGGAAGTGACAAAATTAGGAAGGGGTCAGTGTCCAGAGGAAAAGTCCCAACCTCCTTTAATAATGAAGATGAATAAAAACAATATCAGATACTATTGCTCTTTGAATGTCCAAAGTAGCTACGATCTAGTGGGCCCCGAGACTGAACTTGTTAACAAAAGGTAAATTTTGCCTGAGAAGGTAGGTATCTACCTACTGTATCTTCTTGGTATTTGCCCCAGACAACCAGCGTAACCTCCCATCTTGTCAGGATTCAGTTTCAGCAGCTACCCCTTATCCGAACAATTTTACCACAGCAGCATCATGTACACACTGAAAGGAAGGTGGACAGTACAGGACCCCAGTGTATCTCATATGAGAAAGCCCTGAGGCAGAATTACCCCAAACTAAGACTTGGACCCTCTCAGATAAAGAAAAAATGGAGCAACTTGCATTGTTCCATCCATACCTGTCAGGGTGCAGTGGTGGAAGCATAAGACACTTCAGGTCATTTATGCATACAACCCAAGTTGTTGGTGTTGATTGAGAAAAAAAATCAGAGAGAGTTTAGGTCCTACCTCCTTTATATACCAGCTCTTTTTCTATCCCATCACAATGGTTGACAGCAACTTTTCAGAATTTCTTACAAAAATGTTATAGTTATGATGTAATCTGAAGGGTATATTTCATGGATCTCAAGCCATGACTGGGAAATATAAATGCTAAAAATAAGAATAACTTATTGGGTGTGGAGTGTGAAATCAAAGATAGAATGAGAAGAAAGAAATTTAAAAAATAAGTAACATATAAAGGGTAAGGTAAATAATCTATTTTCCCCCTGAATAAATGACGACTAGATAACTTCCATATTTGTTCAGGATAATTGAAACAAAGAACAATGTGAAAAAATGACAGACTTTATATTACATATGATGCCATTACATGTTTTTGTGCTCAACCTGTTTTAACTACATTAGTGAATACTGTGTGCCAGTAGATGACGTAGCAATAGGTTCACAGATACCATCAATATTCGCAGAAATAGATACACAGTACTTGGAACACATCACAGCATCATGCATGCAAATACCAATACCACAGTTTCAATCAAACCCACATAATGGAAAAGGTGAGTTGTAAAAGTGAAAGTATTTTTGAATGTTCTCACAGAACTAACCCCCCCAAAAATATAAATCACACAGGAAATGGAAAAGGGCAGCAAACTGTCCTTTTGGTAAATACCATGCCATCAGACAGACTGCAAAAAAAGAATCACAGTTTACAGAAAAGATTAAAATAAATCAATACACTGGTAATAGAAAAACTATCTATAACAAGGAGCTCAGTAGACTGCACAACAACACTGTTCTGCAGCGGAACTACTTAAATGAGATCAAGAGATTTGAACAATTGAACACTTCCTGAATACAAATGGATAACCAAATGACCACTAGAAAAAGTTATATGGAATGCTATGAAAGCTAAAATATAAAGCTCTAAACAGAAGAAATGATGAGCATAAATATATATTTATAGTTTTCAGACATAAGTAATAACTAAAATGGACACTAGACTATAAAAAAAGAACTTGCACGTAAATTTGAGCAAACCTAAGGGAAATATTCAACATTAAACTTTGTGTCTACTCCATTTCTGTGGGCACTACCGTGATACCGACAATAACTGGGAAGATCAAGAACTACATATTAAGAATCAAAAAGGAGTGGCAAATCACTATTAATTAAAACAGGCTATCACCAATGACCAGAAAGGCTAAAATTAGAGAAAAAATCTAAGACCAGTCAAACCAGCCCTATATGCTTTGATTAACAAAACAGGACCCATTCAAATAGCAAACTCCAATGCTGTAAGTCTAAAATTTGGCAGAGTTGCAGCTCCCTTGAGACCTTGCATTGTGGAAATCACAAAGTCTTACCATAATGCTTGTGTCAACTATTTCAGATTTATTCCACCTGTGTCCATTTTTGAAAACTTAAGAATCTTCATTTTATGTTGGAACACCACATTTGAGCATTGCCTGCGCTACACAGGTTTCAGGACCTCAGCAGAGTAAATACAAAATAACAGATGGGACTTTGTAGCGTGTCCCACTGATTCACCACACTTACCAACTAATGGCATAGTACAGTCACCCTACAGAATGGCTAACCACATCTAAGGACATCTAAGGAAGCATATAATTTTGGAAAATCAAGTAGAATCAAAACAAATAAATAAGGAACAGAACCCCTACCTCGAATGTGCCGCCAAAATGTGTAAGAAGGCAACAAACAGAACTATATATAGTAATGAGACTACACCACTAGCTAAATACAGCCCATTCTTCTCTAGTACTTCAACTAGCAACCTTGGAACGGCACTGATTCACAACAACCCTCTCCCCTCTGCTACTCAATCTAAGATCAATACACTCCATTCTCATTAAAAAGAGCTCAAAATAGCATATTAATAGCCCAACCTTCTAGAATGAAAACATGCACAGAGGGGCCCTTCAATTTAGACAGGAGACTTCAGAAAGCTCAAGGTAAAAACATCAGAGGAATGTACAGAAGAAAAAGTTGTGCAGTACTAAACGCAAGACTAGTCTGGGCACACTACCATACAGTACGTTTACTATGTGTACATGTGCATGGATGCAGAAATGGTCGCCTATTTGCTCACAGAGATTGAGGATGCCATGTCAAAATGCAGAGAGAGTACTCCAGCTGGTACACCCTCCCCATGCCAGAAGAAGCAGTGCTCCCACAACACGGACTATTTGCATGCTGCTAAAGGAACCTGATGTTCTGCCTGGTCCTGTGGTTACAAAGGCTCAGTTTCTGTACCCCTGGAAAAAGGCACAGATGCTGGGTTAGGAGAAGAAACTGAATTCTGTATAAGGGTTGGCACTGCTGGCGAAAGAGCTGGGGTGGAGTCGTGCAGCGGCTTGAAGGCAAAAATGAGAGATTAAACTGAATGCGGTGTACAATGGGAAGCCAGGAGAGGGACTCAGAGAGGGGATGACAAACTGGTGAGCAGGGGAAAGATTATTAGTGACTGCATTTTGAAGGTACTGGAGATTATGACTCAGGTATACGACAGGCTAAAGAGAAGGAGGCTGCAATAATCAAAATGGGATAAGAAGGGTTATGAACATTTTACTTTCAGGACCGAGAGGAAGTTTCTGATTTTCTATACATTCTGGAGGAAGTAGCGGCAAGATTTAGATACCGCCTGGATATGTGGGGAGAATAAGAGTAAGTGGCTAAAGTTACTTTCCAGGCTGTGAGCCTGGAGGATGGTGGCAGTAACTTCAGTGGAGGAGGGGGAAGTGGAGAGGATTTAGAAAGAAAGAAAAACAGTTTGGTTTTACCTTTACTAAGAGTGAGTTGTAGATGAGCCATACAGAAACAAACACTGGAGATCCATGCTGAAATCAGGGACTGGGCAGGAGGAAAACAGATCAGCTGTAGAGAAGTTGATTTGTCAGTAGTAAGCATAAAGGTAATAGTTGAATCCATTTAGGTTGACAAGGCTGTCCAGGGATAAAGAATGGAGCAAGATAGGGATCAAGGAAAAGGGGAAGAGGATGATAACCTAAGTGAGGACTAAGCCAGGAAAGCCAAAGTAGGACAGGATCTCAAGGAGAAGTGAAGAGTACTCAGATCTGCTAATCTATAATATGGCAGTTCCAGTAACTAGGATGTACAGTACTGATATTTGAAAAAGAATGATTTCTACAGGTGTTGTTTCTTACTAATTTGACTTTCTTTGCTAATCTATTTTGAAAGTTCATGCAAACTACTGTACAATTCCCCTGTCTTTACCAATACTTTAACTGGTATAAAATTTTTCCACTCAGTTTTTCAATTTATTTAAAACAATTCAATCTACAGATATCAATATCTTAATATTTCACATTCAGGCAGCTAAGCCTTCTCTTTAAGTAAAAATGCATCTCCGATTAATTACAGCAGGCTTCCAGTCCCAAATGCCTCAATCAAAGACTATCATCGTGAATATGTGCACCAAAAAAGGGAATCTGAATATTAACAAAGTAAAGTGTGAAATTAACTACAAAATACAAGATCAATCAGATTTTTAGCGAAGACAGAAGCTGGCACATAGTGAATGTAAATCAGTATCACAGCCACACTCAGCATCATCCTGTTAATGAATTGAAGGGAGACCTTTTTTCTTCTGAACAACAGTGCCACCCAGTGGATGGACGAGGACAGTGAGTTAATAAGCACTGGAAATGGAAAAATCGCAGATGAAATCCGGCGGGGGGGGGGGGGGGGGGAAGGTGTTCCTTGACAGACCAATGATAATGCTGCAGGCAAAGAGATACTATGAGTTGCCATAGCAACTGTACCTTGGAGGGCTGTTCGATTCTGAGCAGGATCAGTCATCTGTGCTTCGCTGCCTGTAACTACATCTCCTAGTAAATAAATAAAAACATCTTAGGATTTTTACAAGAACAAATACAATTTATTGAAATAAAGTCTTTTAACTTGTGGTTCACTGAACAATGGTGACACTAACTCCACACAAGAAACAACATGAACCAAGCAAAAATAGTAGCTGAAAAATATGTACGAAAGAGAGTTGGCAAAAATTAATGGGATGTTTTGGCAAAGAAACGTGTGTTTTTTTTATATAAAGCAGGTATGCAGAAAAAAACCCCCAAAGTGTAAAGAGATTTTTTTTTACATAAAGATGTGAACAAAATTGCACAACTAAACATAATTTGCTTCTGGCTCTTCACAATGGTAGTACAACTCTGATACTAATGCACAAAACAGTATCAGAGAGTTGTGCTATTATTGTGAAGTGCTAGAAGCAAAATATGTTTAGTTGTTGCAATTTGTTCTAAGGTGCTGCTAAACTCACACCTTTATGTTGCTGCTGCTGATTTTAATATGCATTTTCTTAATCATGTATGAAATAGTGTTGTCAGTAATGCAGTACTAAAATCAACAAAAAAGTAACAGATTTGTTAGTCTGCAGTTTATTCTATTCATTACTATGTAGCTCTGCTTTGAGTAAGCACAGCTGCTCCCTTTTGCCCCAGAAACAACACACTTGTTTTCCTGACATCATCAGCAGGGAGTTAAAATATATAGTGAATTCAAATAGACTGTATTGAGTGGCATGTCATAATGTTATATTGATTATGAAGATCTTGTTTTACTACAACTACTTCAGAAATGTAAACATGCAAAATAAATAGTAGTCTGGACACTCCAATAGCTGAACATAATTTTGGTGGCATTTCATTTTCATATTGGTCATTTAATATGCGCTTGTGATAAAGTGGCATTCAAATCAAAAGCCTTTTTGAGTCAAGGACCCCAAAGGAAAACTATATCTTGTACTGTAATTTAAATGATACAAAAAATTAGGTACAGTCAATATCACAAGGACGAACTGAAGGAGAAACTCTTTTCTTTAATGAACACATCACCAGCTGGTAACTAAAGAGTAAGTGGCTTCTGAAGAAACAAGAAATCCTGTGACACACAGAGGGCAACAACTTAGCCAGGTTTTTTTCCAGAGACGTTTTCCCCTTCATATTTATTTTCCTTTTAGGATAACAAACTCTACACACAGTACACTGAACTCAAGCTTTAAATTTAACCTCAGGGTCAATGAAGTGCTCCTTCAGTAGGAATAGGACAATATTTTAATTCTTATGCTGTTAGCATGCTATCTTACACAAGAAAGCAGTATTGGTGCCCGATCTTTTCCTATACTGTAGGGTAGACTGAGTATGGTTAATTTAATATTAGCAGAATTTGATTTTTCTATTAGGTGGCACCCTCAGTGCTTGGGTACTTAGTTCAACTATTATTTCTAACATTACAGATGAATCTGGAATTTGCAGATTTATAATTGTATTCTTTTAGATCAGTCTACAGTTCTCCATTTACCTTATTTTAGTACATAGGCATTAACCTCACAAGAATTCAGCACATTACAAAAACTTTAAAATGAAGAAAGGACATAAATTATTGATCTTTAAAAAATCAGCTCCTGATAAAAAATGAGCCCCCCTCATTATAAATGTAGTGTGAGTGACTTTGAAGGTGGAAGAAGTTACTCACCTTGTGCAATAACGATGTTTCTTTGAGTAGTGTCCCTGTGAGTGCTCCGCTGTAGGTGTGTCTGCGTCCCTGTGCTGCTGATCAAAGAACTTCGGTAGCCATGTCCATTGGGCCCACACGTATGCTGTCTCTCCTTGTGCTGCGCCACAAGGCTACCCAGCACGTGCCGGCTAACCGTCCTCAGTTCCTTCTCTACCACAGAGTAATAGCAAGAATAGCAAGTAGAGAGGAGGAGGGCAGGTTGTGGAGCACCCATAGGGTCACACATCTCGAAGCACCATCATTACTGCACAATGTGAGTAACTTCTTCTTCTTCTTCGAGTAGTGTCCCTAACGGTGCTCCACTGCAGGTGACTCCTGAGAAGTACCCCCTTGCAGGGCTGGGACTTTGGAACAGAGTTAGTCAGATGATAGTACTGTGGAGCCAAAGATGGCATCAGAGACAAAGTCCCCGGTGATCGCATACTGTTCTGCGAAGGTGTGGAATGACACCCAGGTCGCCGCTCTGCAGATATCTGAAATGGGAACATCCTTGAGGAAGGTGACAGATGAGGAGATTGATCTCGTGGAAAGTGTATGGATCGAATCTGGAGGGGCCATGTTATGAATTTGGTAGCACTGCTTGATGCAATTCAAGACCCACTTGGACGGTCTTTGAGCTGATATCTCTGAGGCCTTAGATCTTTCCATCATAGAAAGAAATAGTCAAGGGACATTCTGAAAGCCTTTGTCCTGTCAAGGTAGAATGCAAGGGCTCTCCTAACGTCTAGGGTATGCAATATGGCCTCCCTATTGTCTCGGTGAGGCTTGGGGTAGAAGGCAGGAACATGAATAGACTGATTTATGTGAAACGAGGCGGTCACCTCAGGGATGAACCTTGGATGCAGCCTGTGTGTAACCTTGTCAGAGAAGAATATTGTGTGGGATGCACTATCAGAGCTGCTATTTCCCCTTGCTGAGATAATTGCAACTAGAAAGACTGTTTTCATTGATGGGTATGCTAGAGAAGGGAGGGCCTAGACAGCCCTTTCAACAGTAGGTTTAGGTCCCACAAGGGGCGGGAAGTCAAGGGAAGAGATTTGTTATTCCCTTAAGGAACTGTTTAGTAGCCAGTGCGAAAGTACTGAATACCCATCTACGGTACTGTAAAATCCTGTAAAAGCTGCTAGGTGAACCCTGAGAGCACTCAGGGATAACCCCGATTTTTAAGGGTCAGAGCATATTCCAGAATATGTGGAAGAGCTGCTGACACTGGAGAGATTGGCTGGGAAGTGCAGGAAATCTTGAACCTGGACCATTTCTGCAGGCAAGTGCGTTGTGTGGAGGACTTTCTAATGGGTAGTACAGGGGTCAGCAACCTTTGAGAAGTGGTGTGCCAAGTCTTCATTAATTTAAGGTTTTGCATGCCAGTAATAAATTTTACATTTACAGGGGCCCCTGAAAAAACCTCAGACTGGCAGCGAGCTGAGTGGGGCTGGCGGCCAGGACCCCGGCTGGTAGGGGGCTGGGCGGCTGGAACTCCAGACCAGCAGCAAGATAAGCGGGGCTGGTGGCTGGTATCCCAGGCCTGCAGCAGTCTGAGCAGGGCTGATGTCCGGTACTCCGGCTGGCAAGGGGCTGGCGGCTGGAACCCCAGACCGTCAGCGGGCTGAGTGGAGTGGTGGACGGAACCCCAGACCGTCAGCGGGCTGAGCGGAGTGGTGGACGGAACCCCAGACCGTCAGCGGGCTGAGCGGAGTGGTGGACGGAACCCCAGACCGTCAGCGGGCTGAGCGGAGTGGTGGACGGAACCCCAGACCGTCAGCGGGCTGAGCGGAGTGGTGGACGGAACCCCAGACCGTCAGCGGGCTGAGCGGAGTGGTGGACGGAACCCCAGACCGGCAGTGGCTCACCTGCTGCCGGTCTGGGGTTCCGTCCGCTGGCTCCTGCCAGCTGGGGTCTCGGCTGCTGGCCCCTCTCAGCCCGCTGCTGGCCTGGGGTTCCGTTCACTCAGGCAGGCAGCGGGCTGAGTGGGGTCGGCAGCTGGGACCCCGGCTGGCAGCAGTGTGCCAGTAAAAATTGGCAGCCGTGCCGCAGGTTGCCGACCCCTGGGGTAGTAGACCCTCTTGCACTTCCTTTGACCATGAGCTCTATAGGTGCTGGAACCACATAGGAGCCATGCTTTGAGGTGGAGGATCCTCAAGTTGGGATGTATGGTATTTGTCTTGTGCTGTGAGACAGTTTAAAAGCATGCCCTATCCAATGATGTGTCTGTGGTAAAGAGTGACAAAGGTGGCACCTGAAAGAAGGGGATCCCTTTGCATGCATTGGCTGGGTTCTTCCACCTGTCCAGGGAATTCTTGATCATGGTGGGCAGTGACGGGTCTATCCAAGGTGTCCCTACTCGACCTGTAAACCGAGCTGAATCACAGCTGAAGGCATTGCATGTGAAATCTGGCATGTGGATTCACTGCTGTGACGACTGCCATATGCCCTAGGAGCGAGAGGCAGATTGTGTCTGGTACTTGGGGGCTGCACTGAGTCATGTCTATAAGTAATACTAGCGACAGAAATCTGTCCTGAAGTAGGAAGGGTTTGTCCTGTAGTGCATCTAAGTTGGACCCTACGAATTCTAGACATTGCACTGGTGTGAGGGTCAAATTCTGGGCATTCATCTGTAGGCCCAGTTCCGTGAATGAGTGCGTCATGCCCTCAGTGTCTTGACGGTTCTGAAGCAACTGGGCACTGAAGAGAGTTGTCTAGGTAAGGATAGATCATTATCCCTTAAGATCTTAAATATGTGGGCACCTCTGAGAGAACTTTGAAAAATATTCTCAGGGCTGATGAAAGTCCAAAGGGAAGGACCCTGTATTGTTAACGGTTGTTTCCCAGAGTGAACCTGAGGAAACGTCTATGAGCCAGCAGTACTGAGATGTGAAAACTGCCATCTTGTAGGTCAAGGGCTGAAAACCAGTCTCCCTGTTCTGGTGACGGAATGATAATTGATAATGTGACCATCTTGAACTTCTGAATTTTGACAAACTTGTTGAGAACTCTGAGGTCCAAGATGGTCCTCCAACCTCCCTTCCTTCTGGGTATCAGAAAGTACCGAGAGTAAACCCCTTGCCTCGTACATGTTGAGGTACTGGTTCTATGGCTCGTAACTGCAGGAACTGATCTATTGCCTGCTGTAGTAGAGTTCTGTGAGAAGGGTCCCTGAAAAGGAATGGGGAAGAGTATTGTAGAGGGGGCAGGGAAGTGAACTGGATGGAATAACCAAATCTGATGATCTCTATGACCCATCTGTCCAACTTTATGAGCTCTCACCCACCGTGGAACGTTGCCAAAGGTGACCAAATGGGTACATGGTCCCAGGTAGTAGCATGGAGTGGTCTTGCAGTGCCTCGACCTGCCTGTCAAAAGTGATGCTTACGGGCACATGGTTGGATTGAGGACTGGGCACCTGAAGGCTTTCGTTTTGAGAACTTTCCCTTTTTCTTCTGGGGTTTAGTGAGGCATTGTGGGCATTGTGACGGGAATAAGGCCTCCGATGGCACTGAGGGCTAAAACATCTTTTTTGCCACAGTGTGTAGATTCCCAGTGTCCTGGAGAGTGGTCCTGGAAACCTTCAAGGAGTGGAGAGAGGCGTCTGTCTTCTCGGCGAAGAGCTTCATCCCCTCAAAAGAGAGGTCATCCACTGTGATCTGCACCTCCTTCGGGAATCCCGAGAGGTGGAGCCACAGGGCTAATCTCATCATCGTATCTGTGGAGATGATCTTGGTAGCAATGTGGGCGGAGTCAAGGGACAATTGCAAAGTTGTTTTTTCCACCAGTTGTCCTTCCTGGATGAAGGAATCCTGGGAACTCTCCGGCAGCTTATCAATAAAGTAATGTAATTTATTGTAATTCATGTACTTATGCTTTGCCAAGAGTGCCTGGTAGTTGGCAATTCGAAACTGTAAGGTAGGTGAGGAATACACCTTCCTACCAAAGAGATCAAGGTGCTTCCAGTCTCTGTCACAGGGTGTCATCCTAGAGTTGTGCTGTCGGCCGTGAGATTTCATAGAGTCCACCATAATGGAATTGGGTGGTTGGTGGGTGAACAGGAACTCTGATTCCTTTGTAGGGACATAATATTTTTTGTCTGCCCTTTTGCATGTTGAGGCCACCGAGGCTGGGGTTTGCCACACCATCTTAGCTCGGTCTAGGATGGCCTCATTGATTGGGAGGACAATTTTGGAGGCAGATGAGGCCTGGAGGATATCAATAAGCTGAAGGTGTGTATTTTTAACCTCCTCCAATATTATGCAGAGGATGTCCGCCACTCTCTTCAACAGATCTCAGAACAAGCTGAAGTCATCTGCCATGGAAGGTGGTGACAGCATGACTGCTTTGTCCGGTGAAGAAGAGGATGGCCTTCAGTGTGATCTCCTCCTCTGTCTACCTCTTCCTCCGCCACTTCTTGGGGTTCTGAGGTCTGTGATGCTGTAGCTGAGAGGGCATGCCTCGGAAGCTCTCAGGTGATACTTGGTGCCCAAGAGGCAGGTTGTTGGTGCGCCACCCAGGGGTCCCAGTGTGGCCACTACAGTGGCACAGAGCCTGGTGGAGGTGCCCATGGGTGACCATACCAAGATGGTGATGGGGCTGTCTGGTGGTACATTCTCAAACCCTGTTGATACTAGGCCCTATATGGAGCTTGTGAGGAGTACAGAGAAACCCTGTCCGACTTACTGACTGATCCCTAACTCAATATCAGAGGGGCATGACATATTGGGAAATACCCTATGGTTGGCCATGGGTCGGTGCCATGATCTCGGTACTGATGGGCAAAGAGCCAGGAGCTTCCAACATAGCCAGGTCACTGGCCTGATGGAATTCTACCTTTACCGAGCATCCGGGTGTTGGTGGTGGTGCGAGGGGAGATGGGGACCTCACCCATACTGATCTCTCTGGTGCTGGATGGGCCGATGCTGCCATCGGTAACGAGACAACAGCTCGTGTACCAGGAGCGTATTAGGGAGTTTGCCATTGTCTCTCTGTCCCGAAGATTTGGTGCCCAAAGGGTCTGTGGGCCTATCAACAGCACTGGATACTAATGGTTGCTGTGAGCCGTGGGTGTCAGATGATCCTTGTGCCGACAGTTCAGAGGATACCAAGTGAGAGGATGATTGCTTTTGGCTATCCCTGGGCTCGTTGACGGGACTTCCTGCTTTCTTTTTTGACTTGGGAGAGGAGTCCCCAAACTGTTTCTTTGACCCACTACTTGAAGTTGAAGGTTGAGGGGAAGACTCAAGCCCTTCTGAAGGGCTGGGGTCAGAGAACCATCTCCATAAAGATGATTTTCTGGTGGAGCTCTCTGTCCTTGCAAAATCTCAGTCAGAGCTGCTGGCACAGGGAACTCTTTTGTGGAATGGGGTGCTCACTGTGGCAGTGAATGCACTGAGTGTGCTTACCGGTGACCAGGATTGCATCACTGCAGTGCGACGCTTCTTGAAGCCTGAAGAGCTGAGCATATCCTTGTCCAGGGGTGCCCCCCACACCCAGGGTTGACACAAGAACGAAGCCTTTTCTTTTTTCTTGTTGTTGTTGTTATTGGGTTGGTTTTTTCTTTAGGGCATGGACAAACAGAAGTCAAAGAAGGCTAAAGGGTTTTTAAAAGCTAAAGATTAGCAACAGAAAAGGACAGCAGGATTGTCTGGCTATGTAGACTCCCTCCTCAGGCCCTACGCTACCAGCACTCCCAGCTACCTTCGAGACACCACTGACTTCCTGAGGAAACTACAATCCATCGGTGATCTTCCTGATAACACCATCCTGGCCACTATGGATGTAGAAGCCCTCTACACCAACATTCCACACAAAGATGGACTACAAGCTGTCAAGAACACTATCCCCGATAATGTCACGGCTAACCTGGTGGCTGAACTTTGTGACTTTGTCCTTACCCATAACTATTTTACATTTGGGGACAATGTATACCTTCAGATCAGCGGCACTGCTATGGGTACCTGCATGGCCCCACAGTATGCCAACATTTTTATGGGTGATTTAGAACGCTTCCTCAACTCTCGTCCCCTAACGCCCCTACTCTGCTTGCGCTATATTGATGACATCTTCATCATCTGGACCCATAGAACATTCCTTGAGGAATTCCACCATGATTTCAACAACTTCCATCCCACCATCAACCTCAGCCTGGTCCAGTCCACACAAGAGATCCACTTCCTGGACACTACAGTGCTAATAAACAATGGTCACATAAACACCACCCTATACCGGAAACCTATTGATCGCTATTCCTACCTACATGCCTCCAGCTTTCACCCCGACCACACCACACGATCCATCGTCTACAGCCAAGCTCTGCGATACAACCGCATTTGCTCCAACCCCTCAGACAGAGACAAACACCTACAAGATCTCTATCAAGCATTCTTACAACTACAATACCCACCTGCGGAAGTGAAGAAACAGATTGATAGAGCCAGAAGAGTTCCCAGAAGTCACCTACTACAGGACAGGCCTAACAAAGAAAATAACAGAACGCCACTAGCCGTCACCTTCAGCCCCCAACTAAAAACCCCTCCAATGCATTATTAAGGATCTACAACCTATCCTGAAGGATGATCCAACACTCTCACAAATCTTGGGAGACAGGCCAGTCCTTGCCTACAGACAGCCCCCCAACCTGAAGCAAATACTCACCAACAACCACATACCATACAACAGAACCACTAACCCAGGAACCTATCCTTGCAACAAAGCCCGTTGCCAACTGTGCCCACATATCTATTCAGGGGACACCATCACAGGGCCTAATAACATCAGCCACACTATCAGAGGCTCGTTCACCTGCACATCCACCAATGTGATATATGCCATCATGTGCCAGCAATGCCCCTCTGCCATGTACATTGGTCAAACTGGACAGTCTCTACGCAAAAGAATAAATGGACACAAATCAGATGTCAAGAATTATAACATTCATAAACCAGTCGGAGAACACTTCAATCTCTCTGGTCATGCAATTACAGACATGAAGGTCGCTATCTTACAACAAAAAAACTTCAAATCCAGACTCCAGCGAGAAACTGCTGAATTGGAATTCATTTGCAAATTGGATACTATTAATTTAGGCTTAAATAGAGACTGGGAGTGGCTAAGTCATTATGCAAGGTAGCCTATTTCCCCTTGTTTTTTCCTACCCCCCACCCCCAGACATTCTGGTTAAACTTGGATTTATGCTGGAAATGGCCCACTTTGATTATCATACACATTGTAAGGAGAGTGGTCAGTTTGGATGAGCTATTGCCAGCAGGAGAGTGAGTTTGTGTGTGTGTGTGGGGTGTGTGTGTGAGAAAACCTGGATTTGTGCTGGAAATGGCCCACCTTGATTATCATGCACATTGTAGGGAGAGTGGTCACTTTGGATAAGCTATTACCAGCAGGAGAGTGAGTTTGTGTGTGTGTGTTTTGTGGGGGGGGAGAAGGGTGTGTGAGAAAACCTGGATTTGTGCTGGAAATGGCCCACCTTGATTTTCATACACATTGTAAGGAGAGTGATCACTTTAGATAAGCTATTACCAGCAGGAGAGTGGGGTGGGAGGAGGTATTGTTTCATGGTCTCTGTGTATATAATGTCTTCTGCAGTTTCCACCATATGCATCCGATGAAGTGAGCTGTAGCTCACGAAAGCTTATGCTCAAATAAATTGGTTAGTCTCTAAGGTGCCACAAGTACTCCTTTTCTTTTTGCGAATACAGACTAACAGGGCTGTTACTCTGAAACGGAAAAGGAGAGTTAACGATCTGCTAATGGACAGCTAAAGGCTCTGTCTCTAGCCAGGGGCAGTTGAGAAGGAAGCAAGAACGGTTAGCCCACACGCGCTGCCTAGCCTCATGGTGCAGCACAAGGCGAGACAGAGCATGTGTGGTCCCAACGGACACTGCTACCGAAGTTCTCCGATCAGCAGCACAGGGACAGAGACAACGCCTACAGTGGAACCTTATCGGGACACTACTCGAAGAAGAAGCAACAGACACAACATCACTTTTGTAACTGCTGCCACAGCTAGTTGGTGACTGTTCAGCAAGGCGTGCTAATCTAGAAGAGCTACGCCAGGACAGACGTTGGCTTTATTTTATCTGGTGTCCAATACATTTTGCAACCGACCACTCCCTCACCCCTGGCCCAAGAAAACAGTAAGCAATCTGTCTTGCCCACCATGGTTACAACCCACTATATATTAATGTAAATGAACAACATAACTACAGATTTTCAAAAAAACTAGGATAACTGTGAACTCTGAAAACCAGGAATGCCTCTTTTACAGGATCTGCACTGATCAGGTTTACAGAATACATTGCTTTGTTTTTGTAAAGAATAGCATACTGTCACCTCAAGGAGCTGTCAGCCAGCTGAGCTGGTGAAACCAGAAGAGGTGAGTGCATATATGCCTGAAGGACCACTCCTAGATATGTTATTATGGTCTGCCTAAAGCCTCCCCCTTAGCAGACATCTATAGCCAGTTCTCCTCACACACAGAGTCAGAACCATGTACAGCATGAGACTGTAGGCACTAGTTGGAAGTGCAGGTGTCTATTGGACTTTCAGCTGATATTCATGTTTCTAGTCATCTCAACTGGATCATGAGAGAGCACCAGATCGTGGAATTGTATTGAGAGCATTAGGGAATAAAAGGAAGAAAGGTGTAGGTGGGTGAGGGTGAAAACAGAGACAACCTCCAATCCTGCAAATGCTTATGCATGGTTTAACTTTATGCACTTGAATAGTCCACCTGACTTCAGAGGGCCCATTCATGTACTTAAACATGTGCACAAGTGTTTGTTGAATGAGAGCCTAAGAGCAGATGCAACAGAGAGAAAGAATGTGTGTGGCAGAAGGAAACTGAGGAGAGATACAGTGGTGAGAACTGAGGAGGAAAAAGGCAGATGGTTGAAGCAAGGGGAAGAAGACACATCCACACCTTAGCTGCCAGACCCATCTATGCACACCTCCCTGACCTCCAGTAATCCCATATAAAATCCCCATGATCCTGATAAATCCTGAGTTTATACCACGATAAACTGTAAATAAGCTATTTTTATTTTTAAAAATAAGTATGGTCTCAAACTATACATTTTTGTAAACATTAGCAACATCTCAAAGTCTTTGCTTTGTTTACATGTGAGGAGAAAGATCTAAGGTGAAAAGGTGGAAGGTACCCAAGGCAAATGTTCCCCACCACCCCTTTCATGCACGATGCTAATATCTGCAAAATGGTCATCACAAAAAGATAGTGATGTGTCTGGGTAGAGCAATGTCTCAAGGCAGATAAGGAATCTGCGTTCATCAGCTGATCCATATATGTATGAATTAACTTTCTCTTTGACCATGATAGTAATGTTTGACACCACCTTAGAGACATGACTTTACATTTCTGTAGCCATTTGGGCTTGTTTTCTCAAAAAACTAAATCACAGCACTTTTAGACTAATTTGTTTGCCACAATTTAGAATTACCAATCAACTGTAGCTTACCAAAGGAAAATTGAAATAATATCTATTTAGAAAAACAAACAGTACAGTCAACTAATATAGAAAACAGCAATCATTACCATTCTCACTACATATACAAAAAGTTTATACATAGTTAATGATTTCAAGTCTTTTTGGTCTTTAAATCACATCTAATGGTTCTATATTAAACAATAATGAGAAGTCTCAAATCAGTGTAAACCAGTGACAGAATACTGGACTAAAGAAAAATAGCAATTACAGATACACAAAGATGCTTATTACCCTTCATTTTACTGAAATGGAATAGTCTTTAACAGAATATATGGATGCTGTACATTACTGAAGCATAACTGTAGGATTTTTCCAACTATGAAGTTCCTTGTGCCCAGACTGGTTCTGGATCTCTAACTTGAATCACTACTATTATTTGTCAGTAACAGTACAGCATGTAAATCCCTGTTCTGCTACTTGTGCAGGAAGTTGTAAATAATCATTGTATGGTAACTTTTATAATAACTGTAGCATGATTACAAATCTCTCTGCTCTGACTGACCCCTGCAAATCTCTGTTCTGACTGATTACTGTATTTAGAGGGTGTTTTTACAACATGATGGCTAACATGTGACAGGTAGCATGTTGTAAAATCCTAGTGTAGACAGGGCAACCCTTGGGTTCACCTAAATCTAGATAGAACTACAACTTGCTCTGTCTAGGCTAGGATTTCACAGTGTGTCAGCTGTCATGATGTAGGTTTCAGAGTAGTAGCCCTGTTAGTCTGTATCCGCAAAAAGAAAAGGAGGACTTGTGGATGAAGTGAGCTGTAGCTCACGAAAGCTTATGCTCAAATAAATTTGTTAGTCTCTAAGGTGCCACAAGTCCTCCTTTTCTTCTTGTCATGATATAGATACTCACCTTTTTCCTAGTGTAGACATACCCAGTGTTTTCAAGCTGTCTCAGCTCGTTCACTCATTTTATCTGAAGCAGACAACCTCCAAAATTTACAAGGACCTCACTTTATTACCACCCTTCCCCACAAAAAAATGGGACAAAGAAAACGGGGCTGTGAAATTGCTGAAAGGGGAACATTATTTTTAAAAAGATCAAAAATCATTGGAATTGTTTCCGTCCAGGCCCCAATCTGCTTCCACTGAAGTGAATAGGAGTTTTATCAAAAATTCAATAGGAGCACGATTGGGACATCTGACATGTGAGTCAGGTGGGGCCCTGCTTCAACTGAGAGACATTAAGGAATTCATTGGTTTTCAGTTTCTCCTTCAGCCCACATACAACTGCCACTAGGAAAGGACTTTCACTTTTACAGATTGTAGAGCCTTGCTGGGGCAGTTTCTGCAGTACCCCAAGTCTGAGTTGGGATTGCTAAGGAATTACTTAGCTGGACTTCAGCCAGGCACCTAGAAAAGTGCTTCAAATTACTCTATACAGGAAAAGCAAGGCGACTGTGACTGTCCTTTTGAGTTCTGCTCAACCAATAGCCACTGGCCACATGATGCCTGATAAGAAGCTAGAATTGGCCCACCAGGACCCTTGATATGGCAAGTAAGGAGGAGGAGGACATTTGGGTCACAGATGTGCAAAGTATTATTTTTATATTATTATTATTTTTCTCCCCATATATTTTCAGCTTATTTCAAAAAGTGATTTCCTACTGTGTGCTTACTGTGGGGCTCAGGAGAAACAACATCTGCCTTCAAGCTCCTTATCCACTAGAAAATGCTTGGAGGTAGACAGAAATGAATACACAGAGTCTACATACTCCTCCCTTATAACAAACAACGTTATCTTCTTGGCAGCCATTAGACCAAGAAACAGAAGTCTGTCTCCTGTACAGTGTACTGTACTGTGGCTGAGGTTTAAGATCACCCACTATTTATTTTGTTGACTGTAAAAAAAAATTTAATTGAGAAGTGTAAGGAAATAGAAACATTTTAAGCCTCAAGAAAAAAGTCAGTATTTCTTAAAAGGAGTATGGGCTCCCTCTGGGTGTAATGCCAATTGTCAAAAGCAAATATGTTTTATGCTATTAATTGTAATCAAAATGAGACACCAGTATTCTGAAAGGAATGAGATATGGATCAATCAGAGAACATTTTACAGTGACTATTATGTTCCTTCATTAGTACTCAGCTAGTACTGTTACACAAGAGCTTTATGCCTGATAGCCCAGAGTCAACTGTGAGGAAAGTTATACAGCCCAAAATGTAATATTAGCCATTTAGGAGAGAGAAGAAAATAACATCTAGAGGGACAGCTAAGGTTTAGTGTTAGGTTGTTTTATCCACTATTTCCTCCATAAACATTTTTTAAAAAAAAATCTTTTAAAAGGATGGAAAAATCTTATTTGTCGATTCTCTACAGCCACAATTTCTAAACTGAATCATACTGAGGTGCAAACACACCACAGTACACAAAACAGTCTAAGCTTAGCCGCAAGTTGACTATTTCAGTTACAGAAATGTTAATCTACAGAAACACCAGATCAAATCAATATAACAAGTTGCTCCCTCTCGGGCAAATTTTTGACGGCAAGATTCCGTTTGAGATTCGTGGAATTCCATGCCACACCTGGAGTCTTTTCTTATGTCTCATTTTTACCTTTGCTCAGCTGAACTGGCATGCTTTCCGATTTCATCATTCTCTGCTGTTGCTGCTGCGCCTGTAGGTGTTGTTGCTGGAGGGGCTCCACAGTGCTCCTGATGGGCATTACAGCAGAAGGAAAGCTGCTAGCACTAATAGCTGGGCCTGCAGGACTACCTGAAGCCATAGCTGGGGCAATCAGCTTTCGACCAAAATTAAGCAAACTATTGGAGACTTTATTAATGTTCAGTGGAGCAACCTTTGCACTGGCACTGAAAAATAAAATGGAAATGAAAATATCATGATCATTAGTAATTTATAGAGCATTACAAATATATGCAGCATTTTACAAAGAGTGGAAAAAATCTTCTAAGGCACAAGGACATTACACATATTGAATTTTACATGTACACGTGAATTTGTGCATAAATACAAATACAGTGTCAACAGAGGGCAAATACTGAGAACGTTGTGAAGTGGGCGATCATGACGGAGTTTAATACAATGGAAAGCTTTATACTGAAAAGAGTATTTATACTCTGTCGTATTCCCACCCATATTGAATGCTGTAATATGTTGACAAAAGCACTACTGCTACATTATGGAGCGAGGATAGTTTGTGCATTTTTATGGCATCCCCTGACTCTTAGTAAAACCAGGCCACATATAAACAATGTTTTTTTGGAATGGCGCTTCGAAAAAGTTAGACTACTGTATGGCATGTGTATTACTATTCTGATTATTCTGTGTTGTTCTTCTGCTCCTCCATTTGTGTTATGCAGTGTGCCAAAGCTCCTCCATTTGTGTTATGCAGTGTGTCAAAACATCGATGCCGTGCTGCTTTCACAGCCTACCAGAGGTCAAGGCTTCACTTCCCTGCTAGCACTTATTGTCTGTGCCAATTCAATTACTGTACATGATCAGTCAAGATCTCCAGACATTCCAGGCCTGGTAGTCAGCACAGATAAGTCATATCCATGATTCCAGGATGGACTGTAACGTGTCATTCTCCCTCCAAGACATTGTATAGCCAGTAAAACTGTGGGGTCCTGGTTCATGACTAGGGCTCCTAGGTACGATGATAATACAAATAATTGCTCCAAGTTGATGAGGATGTATAGTCTAAAGCCTGACCTCAGTGCTAAATGCACTCAGAGCACTGAAGTCAGAAAGTGTATCAGGCATATCAGAGTCAAGACTCATGCCCCAGCCTCAATGCCCTTAGCTACCAGTGTGTGCCCTGAACCCGCTGACGATGGTGAGTTCAGCACAAGACTGGTTGGCATCTGCTCAGGCGGCATTTGATAGTCCCCTCTTCATCTTCCAAACAGCAATCTGAGTTGTCTGTATGGGATGATAAGGACAGTGAGCAGGAGGGAATAGGGTGAATGGCTCTTCCAATGCCAAGTATATGGGACGTCTAGTTAGACTGTAAGCTTCGCAGGACAAGGATCTTCTTTTTGTTCTGTGTTCAGAAAGCACCTAGCATGGTGGGGGTCCTGATTTGTGACTAGGGCTACTAAGTGTGTGCTACCATAATAAAAATGCCAGACGCACATCCACCGTTTCCCCTTATTCGGTGAAAGAGTGACTAAGGCTGTTCCATTTACTCTGAAAATCATTTGGGACTTCAGAGGAGATATTTTGCTGAAGAAGGGACTCCTTGTAGATAGGATGTCAGTACCCACGTATCTAGTCCTGAGCTATCTGATGAAGGACATTTGACAATATCCACATACCATCCAGGAAGTCATCAAGGGGTATGTGTTGCCCAAGCATTCCTTAAGCTTACTTCCAGGCTGCACAAGAGTCTGGTGATGGACGTAGCTATAGCCAGAGGCAAGGCTGGCCATAAACAAGGCTTGATGCCCGCTGAGCATGACTGGCTCATCTTACAGACTTTCGCAAACTCCAAGCCAAGATGTGGATGAAGGCCCATAAGTAGGATTGATGCTCTCTCTCTAGTGCTCATGCTCTCTCAGATTTAAATTTATTGACTCTGACTTGAAGTCAAACAACTTTTTAAGCAGTTTGACTCTACACCTAGACTTTCTCTGTAGAAAGTCTCTGTAGAAACTCATTCTGGAGGTAAATAGGGAGAAGGTTTTAAAAAAACAAACTAAAAAAATATTGGGAATTTTGGATGATATTCTGATGCACATTCAAGTTCCTACTCTATCCATACTAATTCATTCTTACTGCATGTTTGTTTAAAATTCACCAAAACATTGCAAAACTTTATTTTGTCCCAGTACAATGATTAAGGATAATCTTCTTTTAACATATTTTTTCTGATTCTTTAGCACAGCCATTTAGATCATAGTTAAGAAAAAAAGGTCATTAAAGGCAAAATCTTGATGATTTTTGTGATGGTGAAATTCCTGCAAAGGCCATCCCAATCATTTATCATATATTGCTTGAATATCAATTGTCTGATCAAATAGAAATGGCTTTGCTGATCTCTGGGTTATCTTAACACTTTCACTGGGAATTAGAAGCTGTTTTTCTTCTCCTTTATTTTGAAGAGATGAAATTGTTCAGCAAATTTTCTTGTTCTTAATGATGCAAATAACTTAAGTGCATTAAAAATAGCCACTGTAGTTAAAAACAAAAGGGAACAGTAATAAGGATTACGTTATGGTATATAGATCCAATCCTGAAATCATTATTCAGACAGGATCCACTCTGGCAAATACTTAGCCTAATATACACCTCAAGTAACCGAGTTGTGTGATTGAGTTTAATCTGGGGTGGGAGGAAAAAAAATGAATGTCATTTGTCAATATGATTTCGAAGGATAACATACTATACCTTAATTTCCATGAATTGTAGCTACTTTGAATAAGTTCAAATTGCACAGCATTTGCCAAAATCTAATGATTTCATTGAATGGAGCATTTCAATTTCCCACTCATACTTAGGGTGAAGTTTTCCTCAAATAGGTAAAACAGCAATTCTCAAAACTGTGTGAAAAACTGGCTGGCAATATTGTAGCTCTCTTTGTTCACATTTACAAGGACTGTGGGACAACATTCCTTCTCTCACAGAAAGAGAGGAAACAGAGCTCGCCGCTTCATTACTACAGTATTCTTGTATGGGCAGCTCAAAGCCGTTAATACCACATTCTTTAATTGAAGTAGTGCTTAGCTGGAGTAGGCAGAATGAGAGCAAATTTATCAAAATTGTAGAAGACTGTTACATATCATCTGAGAATTCGATGAGGATTGGTTATTCAGCTTTAAATGTTTGCCAGGATTCAGGTCTCTTATGAACTGATCTTGCATTGGCAATGATCACCTCAGGACACGAACACAACAAGCCAAACAATAATTTTGACACTTTAGTGGCTTGCCATGAAAAGCTGTTGCTATTTTTTTTCCTTAGATCCCTAAGTGGAGTTATGTGGTGTTTTCCTCAAGTTGCAGTTTCAGGAAATGCAAGCAATGACAGGGCATTAGGTATGCAGGACGAGATGCTTTGACACCAGATTGAAGTTCAGAAGAATAGGGGCACTATATCTGTTTCCTACCACCTAAAATAGTATATTAAGCTTATATACCAGTGCAAAGGATGATTGAAGCCACTAAACATGGATCAATGTCTGCACTTGAGCCGTCAAAATGTACCGAACACGCACGACAATTACAAGAAAAATGAGGATTGATTATATTATAGAGTTATCAGCAGATGCATTTAAAAGTAAGACATTGGTTTAAAAACATGAATGTCAAGGAGACGTAAATCCAATCTATGAAGCAAACAATTTTGTTTCATCACAATAAGCATCATTGACCTTGACTATGAATGGCATATTTTTAAACAAGATGATTCAATCTCTTCAATTTTCTGCTCAGACAAAAATGTTTTGTTTTACGAAAACCTTATCTCATCAGTAAGTAGCTATTAAAAGAGAAAAATCTACATGAATATGACACATTTAAAAGTTTTAAAAGAACAAAAAATTAAGCAATATAGTGTAGATTTGTAAAGATTTTTTAAATGTATCATAGAATCTCAGAAATTAAAGATAAAAAAACCCCGTTTAGTTATCGAATCCATTCTTCGCTCACTGCAGAGCCAATCCCTAATGATATATTTTCCAGTGCTTTGTTCAGTATATTTTTTAATGAGGCCACCACTTCCTTTGGGAGAGTATATCAAAGTACAATACTACTGAAATGATACGGCCTAAATATTTCTTTGTTGAAATCCAGTCCTCCTAGTTATTCCCTCCTTGAGCTATGCTTCACAATTCCTCTACCACATTGGTATTTATTTTTGCTCTTATCAATGAACTCTCTCCATTGTATTGACATCTTTGTGATATACTGAGGCACTAGAGTCTGATGCAGTATTCTAGGAGTATTCCACCATTTCTATATAGTTATAAGAGAGTACCTCACTGTATGAAATAAATTATAATATTTGCCATTAGCAAGGTATCCGGGAAATCCTTTGATCACTTTGCCTACAGGCAAGAAAGGTAGGGAGGACTGGATGGACCCTTCATCTATTTCCTAAATAATTAAAAAGTATTTAAACTACATGTAGCAGAAGCTGAGCCTAATGAAGAGCTCATACCAGTTCCATATGCCATCCACCCACCTCAACAGATGGAGGAACTTGACTGGGGCAGCAGCAAAGGGGGATAGCCCCAGCAACGAGGGAGGGTGACTCAATGATGGAAACCAGGTAGCTTGTCCCCTAGACGAGTCACTGGAACCCACAGGCCAGATGTGGGGCAGGGAGTGCTGCTCATTGGTCAGCTTTCCCCAGGTGCCAGGATTTCACCTGGAGCGTGGGCCATGCTCTTTCTCAGCTCCATTCCAGCAGTCCCACCCAGTAACCCCTGAACTTAAAATGGGAGAACAGTTTGGCAGATGCTGCAGGTCTAGCCCATTTCCTGTATGGGGGTCAGGAAGGAATTTTTTCTCCAATAGGGACAATTGGCAGAGGTCTAGGGAGCTTTTCACAGACCTTGCAGCACCTTCATGCCACAGTAGGTTAAGGAAGAATGTGCTTAGTACCCAACTCAGCTACCTGGTTGAGTTAACTTGTTGCAACTTGTGGCCAGTTTCCAGTGCCATTAAAACGATAAAAGACATGGTATTTTGGCGATGGGCTTTGGGGTCATGGAAGAGGATGAGATCTTGTGGCCCTCACCAGCCAAAGTCCCCACCCTTCTGCAACTTCTGTCCCCCTTGTGGGGTGAGCAGAGTCCTAGGGGTTAGGCTGAGGACAGCCACTCAGAGTTTCGGGTTATATGGTAGGAGCTCTGTAACCCCTAGGTGATGGACAGGTTTTGACTCTCCCCTATGTTTAAACTTATTAAATGTTGTTGCCATTTAAAATCCATCCATATGTCTGTCCTCATTTTGCCGCTGTGTCAGAATCAAAGCGCTCTATCCTCCAGTGCCACATGTAATAGTTAGGATTAGGGCTGTCAATTAATCGCAGTTAACTCACATGATTAACTCAAAAAAATTAATTGTGATTAAAAAAATTAATCATGAATTAATCGTACTTATAACAATAGTATACCAACTGAAATGTATTAAATATTTTTGGATGTTTTCCTACATTTTCAATATTGATTTCAATTACAACACAGAATACAAAGTGTACACTGCTCACTTTATATTACTATTTTTGATTACAAAGATATGCACTGTAAAAATGATAAACAAAAAAATAGTATTTTTCAGTTCACCTCAGTTCACAAGTACTGAAGTGCAATCTCTTTATCATGAAAGTGTCACTTACAAATGCAGATTTTTTTTTTGTTACATAACTGCACGCAAAAACAAAACAGTATAAAACTTTACAGCCTACAAGTCGACTCAGTCCTACTTCTTATTCTGCCAATTGCTAAGACAAACAAGTTTATTTACATTGACGGGAGATACTGCTGCCTGCTTCTTATTTACAATGTCCCCTGAAATGGAAAACAGGCGTTTGCATAGCACTTTTGTAGTCGGCGTTGCAAAGTATTTACATGCCATATATGCTAAACATTCATATGCTCCTTAATGCTTCGGCCACCATTCCAGAGGACATGCTTCCATACTCATGATGCTCATTAAAAAAAAATGAATCAATTAAATTAGTGACTGTACTCCTTGGGGGGAGAATTGTATGTCTCCTGCTCTGTTTTACCTGCATTCTGCATATATTTCATGTTATAGCAGTCTCGGATAATGACCCAGCACGTGTTTGTTTTAAGAACACTTTCACAGCAGATTTGACAAAATGTATCAATGTGATATCTAAAAATAACTACAGCACTTGACCCAAGGTTTAAGAATCTGACGTGCCTTCCAAAGAAGGGACGAGGTGTGGAACATCCTTTTAGAAGTCTTAAAAGAGTAACACACTGATGTGGAAACTACAGAATCCAAACCACCAAAAAGAAAATCAACCTTCTGCTGGTAGCATCTGACTCAGATGATGAAAATGAACATGCATCAGTCCGCACTGCTTTGGAATGTTATCAAGCAGAATCCATTATCAGCATGGAAGCGTGTCCTCTGGAATGGTGATTGAAGCATGAAGGGACATATGAATCTTTAGCGCATCTGGCATGTAAATATCTTGCAACGCCAGCTACAGCAGTGCCATGTGAACGTCTGTTCTCACTTTCAAGTGACACTGTAAACAAGAAGCAGGCAGCATTTTCTCTTGCAAATTGTAACCAACCTTGTCTGAGTCATTGGCTGACCAAGAAGTAGGACTGAGTGGACTCGTTGGTTCTAAAGATTTACATTGTTTTATTTTTGAATGCAGGTTTTTTTACATAATTCTACATTTGTAAGTTCAACTTTTATGATAAAGAGATTGCACTACAATACTAGTATAAGGTGAACTGAAATTTATTTTTGTTTTTTACAGTGCAAATATTTGTAATAAATATAAAGTGAGCACTGTACACTTTGTATTCTGCATTGCAAATTGAAATTAATATATTTCAAAATGTAGTAAACATCCAAAAATATTTAAAATAAATGGTATTCTATTGTTGTTTAACAGCGCGATTAATCATGATTAATTTTTTAAATCGCTTGACAGCCCTAGTTAGAATCCTCTCCTTCCAGGAAGCCTCAAGTAGGGAAGAAAGCTTTGCCAGCAGCTGCAATACTGCTATCATGCAAGTTCCATGATAACTGCAGGGAGAGACACTTGCTCATAAGTTCCACAATTATACTTTAATATGTTTCTGCAGCATGGCCCATCTGAGACCCAACAAAAAGCAGCTGCAGCGCACCACAATTGTGTGTGGGACACAGAAATCCTACAGATCCTGTATTTTGAAAAAGAGACCAAGGAGCTCTTGAGAAGCAAACTGGGTCAAGAAGTCTTGCAGTAGGAGTTAAAAGAGTGCCTGGGTGTTCCACGAGAGAGCAGTACAATGAGAGAGAGAGAATATAATAAGCTGCAGTTGGGCCTCCTAAAACAGTTGTACGAAAAATGCAGACTTGGAGGGTAGCAGAAGAGAGGTTGTAGAATCTTCTATAGGACAGCTCAGGTGGAGACTATATTTTGGAGTTTCCCTGTCCACCAGAAAGAATCAAAGTCCCCATGCTACAAGTCAAAGATGCAGGAGCAGCAAGAATATTGACCCCACAGATCAAGGAATGAGGCTGGGCCAATACAAAAAGAACACCATGATTCCTGGGGCAGGACATCCTCCTCTGGATAGCCATCTTTCTAAGTTTCTTAACAGGACAAATAGCTAGAACATTATGCCATAGTAACGTAATGCTGCTAATCACATTATGATGTAATATCATTGTCTTTTTCACTCATTGTCACTTGATATCATCATAAGGCACAGAGAGAAGCTAGAAAAAAAGAAACTTTTCATTTTTTCCCCGTCCCTCAAAATTTAAAATTCTTTGCACATTGCAAGCTGGCACTGTATTAGATAGGAGAGGTGTGTGAAAAAAGGGATGGGTGTCCCTTTTATTTATTTTACAATGATAAGATTAGCACTGGCATGGCAGCACATTCCATAACCACCATTTCAATATCCAAAGTTTGCAACCTATGGGATAACATCAATTCATTTTTAGCATCAATTCATCAAATCATTTCATCAATTCAAAAAATACAAATATTAAACCCATCCTGGAATTTTTATACTTGTAGTAGTTTTCTCATACAGTGATTATTCTAATAAAACAGAGCTTTTTGGTCACATAGCACTAAAAACATGGATATTACAAATGCATCTTTGTATTTTAAGGACCAAATTGTGCTTTTCCTTACCAGGAAAGTAGACCCATTGACTTCAATGAGATAAAAGCATAAGTAATGTAAGCAGGATTTGGCCCTCTATCCTTTGACTGGTGGTTGTTTTGAAACTCGGTCACTATACTTAGATTTTAAGTGCTTTGAGGCAGAAACCATCTTTATGTTATGTGCTTGTACAGTGCCTAGTGTAATGGAATTTAGATCTCTGGTTTCACCAAGGATATGTTTTAAAACTGGTTTAGTTGAACTGTTGCAAACTGCTGTGTGGGCATTCTTCAATCAGTTTAAAAGGAATAAGATCAATTGATAGAAGCTGTGGTAGACTGATCGAAGATTGTCCACACAGTGGTTTGCACCAGTTCAAGTAAATCAGTTTTAAGCTATTGCAAGTGTAGACAAGACCCTAGCCTGAGAGAGAGAGCATGCAAGCTAGAATATAGCACTCTTTGTAATATTATTGATTGTGCAAAGATGAAAAAATTAATTTCACATAATTAATGAAGACAAGTGCAAAGTACTATACCTACAAAGAAAAAAATCCCAAATGCACAACTACAAAATGGGGAGTAACTGGGGAGGCAGTACTACTGAAAAGAGTCCAGGGGTTATACGGAATCACAAATTGCACGAGTCAATAACATGAAGCAGTTGCAAGGAAGGCTAACATCATTCTGGGGTGTATTAACAGGAGTGTTGTATGCAAGACATGAGAGATCATTGTTCTACTCTACTTGGCACTGCTGTGGCCTCAGATGAGGTACTGTGTGCAGTTCCAGAAGCTGCACTTTAAGAAAGATGTGGACAAATTGGAGAGAGTGTAGAGAAGAGCAACAAAAATGATAAAAGGTTTAGAAAACCTGACCTAGGAGGAGAAGTTAAAAAAATTGGGGACTTTGAGTCTTGAGAAGAGAAGACTATGGGGGGACCTGATATCAGTCTTCAAATATGTTAAGGGCTGTTATAAAGAAGACAGTGATCAATTGTTCTCCATGTCTATTGCTGTTAGGACAAGGAAGTAATGTGCTTAATCTGCAGTAAGGGAGATTTAGGTTAGATATTAGGAAAAACTATATATAACTATAAAGATATTAAAACTGGAACAGGCTTCCTGGGGGGCTGTGGAATCCCTGTCACTGAAAACTTTTTAGAACAGGTTCGACATATCCATCAGGGATAATCTAGATATACATCATCCTGCCTCAGCACAGGGTGCTGGAACAGTTGATAACTCGAGGTCACTTCCAGCCCTACATTTCTAAAATACTATGATAATAGTCATTTGTGTTCCATATACTGTTTGTATAATTCCTGTTTTGAATCAAAGCAACCTATAAAATATTCACTATTTTTGGGTAAGGTGTTAATTAAAATGCAACATATATGAAAGTGTCTTACCGGGTTTTATTCATCAAGTCTGCTCCACGTGCTTTGTAATAATCTAAACTTTGCTGGAATTGGTAAGTCACTGGTCTTGGATTTTTCTACAGAAAAGAGTGTTACAATGTTTAAAGTAGAAAATATTTAATAAAAATTAGGCATCAGTATCTTAATATAAAAGTTAATCAATAAGGATTATAGATTAAAAACTCATTTCTTTTTTCCTAGGACCATAATTCATAAAGGTAGGAACAATATATAAAAAAGGAAAGCCAGCTTTGAAATATTTTAGATTCCATTGTTATCATCTGATGACTTTAAGACTGTTCCACAAATACCATAACTAAGCATATATTCATCCATATAGAAAGGGGACTGAGCTACAATGTTCGAGTCTGGATCTGAACTTTCTGGGGAAGTTCTGTTCCAAGCTAGTTTTGTCCCTTCTCAAGTTCTGACTATAAAGTGTATCACTAAAACATCTGCCTATAAAGGGATCATATTAAATAAAACATTAATAGTAAGGACTAGCTATAATTTCTAATTGAAGTACCCACTTGTTAGAACATTTTAGTTAAAAAAAGATTGGTTTCATGTTAGAATTATGTTTTGCTGATCAAATCAAATATATCCACTAGATGGCACACAGAACCGTTTCCCCCCCCGAAACCTCACAGTATTCAGAATCTAGGCCTGGAATCCTGTAGTACTATCCTCTACACAATTAATGCTGAAAACAGAGTTTGTGTGTTCGTCCCTATTTTCACCTCAGATAAACTAATTTATTGACATATTTTGTCTTAAATAGCACTGAAATTATCTATTTTTGGACTTAATATTCTATGGAATTCTGAAGAACCTATATCACAGAATTATGTACCAAGGAGTCCACTTACACTAATTTAGCTCAAAGGGATAATGCTTGATGGTATAAAGTGCTATGTAAATACATATTAAAAAAATAAATTGAATAGGCATCCAACTAAACAGAAGTACAGCATAGCCCTTTTATATAAATACTCATCAAAGGGATAAATTAAAGTAATACATTTCCATTTCATTGGAAGTTAAAATGCATTAGGAAAAAATACAACATAAAATAGAATATCCATTAAAGTGATCATTTTTTTCTGTGCAATAATCTAAATATAGTGCATAAACTGCACTATTTCATACAAATAAATACGTGTTGAAAGATTTGTGTTACAAACTTACTCTCTTTTAAAACTGTTTTTTCCCCCTCTTGCTTTTATACATTCATTTGAAATATACTGACCTAACTCTTTTGGTCTTTATAGTAATACATACAATTTATTAATCAATGCAATGCAATGCGCTTTCTGATTTTTTTTTTAACAAGTACATTACATTTTCATCTTGATGTGCAAGGAGTACACAAGGGAATGGGAAACTCCCTTATATTCTTTCCCACCTTCACATGTGGGAAATTCATTTTCCTTGCCCACTGTTGTAATGGGCTGGGGAACCCATGCTCCACCAGTCTCCAGTGAATTTCTGAAAACACTTCCTTTTTGACCAGCCTTCTCATGTTTTTAGGAGTAGGTGGGGTTTACATTTCAAGTAACAGAATATTGTACAATGCATATGACAAAGGAAGAAGAGTTAGAGTTGAAGAGTCAATAGGTATCAAAGGGTCAGAAGGATTGCTGGGGTCAAAGTTAAAGTTGATGATGGAAACCTTCAGTGAGAATTTCCTAACTTTTTCATGCTGTCAGGCTTACCTTTGTATTAAATTACTTTTTGCCTCCTATAGGAATACATTAAACATTGTTTAAATATATACTGGTTTGCAGTGTTATAAAAAACTTGAGGCTAACAGACAGCATTAAAAAAAATTCCCATTTATTCTGTCACCTGCACTGTAATGGTCACCGTACATTTTTCTTTTCTTGTTATAACAACATTTGCATAACTCTATCCCATTATATGGCTTGTAAGTCAGTCCTCGTCAACTGATAGCAATAACAATGAATCAGCTTTAGTTACTATTGCTCTGGTTTGGTAATTCAATGCATTTCTACGATAATGAAATCTGAACTGACATGAGGAGGATAACTGATGGTTCTATAACTACTATGCTAGTAATCAAATAGTGTAACTTTTCTCTTACAAATTTAATAGACTTCTATTTTTCTTTATGAGAGTTGATGACCATTTGAAGCAATGTACAAGAAGAGGAGGATGACAAAATTACTGGCATATTTCCAGTTGATCCAGATTCAATTGAAAAATTCACTTTCACAAGGCTATCACACGTTTTTACAACTTGTTTCCAGAAATTGGATATACACTTTATTTTTGCTAAAAAAAAAAAAAAGCTTTCTTTTCCAACTTCCATGAAATCAAGAAAGGATTATGCTACTTTCTTTTCTGGAAGAAAGTGGGGGACGAGATCATGTGGAGCAATTTCTTAAAATACATATTTATGCAGAAATGACAAGCAATTCAAGACATGAAATGCTGATCTACTATCTAAGCACTTAAAGCCATTAATAGGAATAATGATCTAACTTGAACACATGAATGAGGCTCAAGTATTGCTTTCAGTGGGGCCTGTTTAAATTCCTGTGAGGCTTACTGGTATGAAAGGCAGAGGCAGTTTAACGTACTATTACATGGAAGGGGGGGGCAGGGGGAACCAAAGCTCAGAAAAAATGATGTTGAAAAAACAGCATTTAAAATGTAAGGCAATAAAAACCAAGAGGATTATGGTTGGAAATGGTTTTTAGCATTGTAAGATATCCTTTAAGAAAATCCCATTATTTTTAAAAACCTGACATACATGTTAACACGCAGATATCTGAAAACTACTATCCTAAACATAGTCAATATTTCTGAAAGTTGCATTTCAAACAGACAGTAACAGAAATTAAGATTATGATACTTATAGCATGTTATTGATAGTACCTTCTCTATTTTTCATATTAAAAAAAACCCCTTGTATAAGTTTCATAATGAGAAATACTCCTAGAAAAATGCAATTTTTTCTTTATCAATTTCAAACTAATTTCTCTCGTAGGCATACCCAACTTTGTGTATCCCCTGTATGTATTGTGCATTCAGGACACACAGAATAAGTTAATCTGATTTATTGACCAGAGCATTCATTTTTTTCCTTTTTCCCCAAGTAGATTCCAAATAAGTATAGTTATATTTACATGTTTAATTACTTGTTAGTAAAGTTTTCATACCTTTATTTCTCAACTAATGTAAGTACTTTGATCAATAATTTACATCTGCCATATCCCAACCTTCGTATTATGTGCTGATTGCCCTTGATAAAGAGTATAAAAAGGGCATTAAGTGGATTAGCAAATTAATTCCTCCCCTTCCTTCCTACATAGGTCTGTGAAATGCAGAACTACCATGCATTTTTCCTCTAGGGATGTCACATTAGCCAGAAGAGTCTAGGAATCCATAGTCTGCCTGTAGGGGAATGGTAAATACCATTCTTTTAACAATCTTCTGTGGGTTTTTCAATTACTTTTCAATTCTCTCCTTTATAACTGGATAGCCTATGTTAGACAACCAAAAGCTTTAATTTTGAATTAACAGATTTTAAAAGGGGCAAACATTATGCAGAGCTATAGTAACCAGCATGTGAAGTAGGGCTGTACATGTGGAGGATTCTGTGCTGCATCTCTTAGAAGCACAGCATAGAGCTCACAGCCCAGAGGGAGTGGGTGACTATTGTGGCTTTGAGTCACCCTTGGGCCATCTTGATTCTAAGCCACTCTGAGGGCTGCAACAGCCCTCTGCGTAATTAGACAGTCCTCAGGGGCTGTCTAAATTATAGCAACCTGCCTATGGGAAAGCAGTGCTGTCCAAAAACTCCACAGCATCATGGGCTGGGTCCTGCCCCCATAGTCACACTTCTTCTGCCCCCAGGTCCACTCCATGCATATATTAACATCAGGGCTTGCAAGGGAGTCCTCAAGAACAATCCGTGCTGTCTTTCTCAGTTCCAGATCAGATCCAGAGCTATGAGAGACCCTTTACTTTCCTTTGACCATTTTAGCTGGTTAAGGAGAGGGAGCAGAAGTGAGAATCTCACCCAATCAGGCAGATGCTCAGATGGTGTGAATTACACCAGTGGAGGGTCTGTGCCATGTCTTTAAACTCTTTGTTATAACTTTGGATAGCATTTCGAGTAAAACTGAGTGAAACATTTGATTGCTTAGAGTGACCATCAGTGGTCACAGAAATTCTAACATGCCTGCCTGGTTCCCTGAGTTGGACTTTACTGAGCTACTTGTAGGGAAAAAAGTAAAGATGTTTTGCTAAATCCAAATCATGTAATAAAAAAAAAGTCAAACAAGAAAATTATATAAAATTATTTATGTAGTTAACTATCTTATAGTGGGGCAGACTTGAGTGATATAAGTCATAGAAAGATGGTTGTGCCATACATCAAGGAAGCTAATTTACTCCCATAATGTAATGCTTTAACTGTGTGAGCATGTGGCGGTTTCCAGTATGTGTGTGCAGGTGCTGGTGATGAAATCTATAGAACACAATTGAAGATTTAGTTTTTCCTCTCCTTCCTTTTGTTTTTGTTTTTAAATATTCCAGATAATGAAGGTTCAGAAGATGAAACAGCACTGTAAAAAGATGTCTAATGTGCCTCTCTGATGAAAAATGAGACTTATTTTAGTGAACATATTATTGCCTCAATGCCAGGGGAAAAACACTCGTCATTAGAGAAATGAATTGCTCAGCTGTTTGTAAGCAAAAAGCTCTGGGGGAATTTCTCAAGGCCCAAAACGCAAAGCATTGCAGGGTTATGCAAACATATGTTGCAGGTGTTTTAGGTTAGACAGGTGGGAAAACCTCAACCACTGAAAAAGACTTAGCTTAATAGATTGCAACTGAAACTAGATAACCTAAATGCAACCAAGTGAGAAAGAAACAGCAATAGTGAACTGTATACGCATAACAAAACTCTCACAAAAGTAATTATCTCACATAGAACAAAACTCTCACTAAAATAATTATCTCACAAGCAAACTGGAATTTTGTTTCCATCCAGTAGTTTTATAGCAAACAAATGCTGCCAATTATAATTTTTTGGAAAACTAATGGTATTTTAAACCTGGAACAAGAAACAGCCTGAAATAGCAATAATTATCCAAAAAAGATAAAGATGAAGTATTGTAGCCTCTATTTAAACAAATATTTCTAAGGAGACAGTTTGTTGTAATATCCTTATTTAGTTCACTAGGCAACATTAGATTTATCATAATTCTCCTAAAGCCTAAGATATTTCTATATTAAAATGCTAATTTTTTCCTTTTCATTTGCCTATAATTAAAGTTGGGGAATCTGATCCCACATTCACTGTGAAGGTTTTACCTTTTCTTTCTCCAATGCAATACAAGAAACTCTTCAATAAAAACTGATACATACATAGCTAAAATGTGGATTGGGAACAGAAGTGAAGTACAACTAAAATGTAGATAAGGAACACAGCTGTTCACAACTGTCACTTTCCTTTATGCACCAATAATTAATTTGACTGTGCATATTAATGACTACCTAATAGTTTAGGTGCCCAGAAAATGTAACCTCGCCACTCTTTTTCTTTGTTATGTACCCAAGAAGCTATATATTTGCTATGTGTTTGACAAATAAGGTATAAACAACAGCTCAACATTTTCAATAATTTTTCATAGACATCTCAAAGATTTGATCACAAGAAATGCAGGTATCTTTTGTACAGTGATGACTGTCCACTGTGGCACAAACTGCACTGCATCAGCCTGCAACAGATTTTAACAAATATTTATAAAACAGTGGGGCATTATTATTTCACAGTATTATCAGACACCATACCCCACTGCTCACTGTAAATGAGTTCAGTGCCAATGGATTAAAATATAAGCCAATATATATTTTGTTAGTGTATCTATATTAAGATATAACATTGCATCAAAAGAAGAGGTACAACATTGTACTGACCACAGCATGACACTGGGGGTCGAGAGACGAACTCTATCAATGTGTTTTGTAGTGATATGCTGTAACCCTCTCTGTGTTATAGCTTTCTTATCTGTAAACTACCTACTTACCATTCTCAGAGGGATGCTGTGGGCTTCTATTAATTAATGCTTGTCAAAAATAAAAATACCTTTGAGAATCGCCTACAGACAATGCTATAGAAGTACAATGAATTACTATTGTATGTCAATTGATTGAATGGAAAAATCAAGGAAATATTTTTCATAGAATCATAGAATATCAGGGTTGGAAGGGACCCCAGAAGGTCATCTAGTCCAACCCCCTGCTCAAAGCAGGACCAATTCCCAGTTAAATCATCCCAGCCAGGGCTTTGTCAAGCCTGACCTTAAAAACCTCTAAGGAAGGAGATTCTACCACCTCCCTAGGTAACGCATTCCAGTGTTTCACCACCCTCTTAGTGAAAAAGTTTTTCCTAATATCCAATCTAAACCTCCCCCACTGCAACTTGAGACCATTACTCCTCGTTCTGTCATCTGCTACCATTGAGAACAGTCTAGAGCCATCCTCTTTGGAACCCCCTTTCAGGTAGGTGAAAGCAGCTATCAAATCCCCCCTCATTCTTCTCTTCTGCAGGCTAAACAATCCCAGCTCCCTCAGCCTCTCCTCATAACTCATGTGTTCCAGTCCCCTAATCATTTTTGTTGCCCTTCGCTGGACTCTCTCCAATTTATCCACATCCTTCTTGAAGTGTGGGGCCCAAAACTGGACACAGTACTCCAGATGAGGCCTCACCAATGTCGAATAGAAGGGAACGATCACGTCCCTCGATCTGCTCGCTATGCCCCTACTTATATATCCCAAAATGCCATTGGCCTTCTTGGCAACAAGGGCACACTGCTGACTCATATCCAGCTTCTCGTCCACTGTCACCCCTAGGTCCTTTTCCGCAGAACTGCTGCCTAGCCATTCGGTCCCTAGTCTGTAGCTGTGCATTGGGTTCTTCCGTCCTAAGTGCAGGACCCTGCACTTATCCTTATTGAACCTCATCACATTTCTTTTGGCCCAATCCTCCAATTTGTCCAGGTCTTTCTGTATCCTATCCCTCCCCTCCAGCGTATCTACCACTCCTCCCAGTTTAGTATCATCCGCAAATTTGCTGAGAGTGCAATCCACACCATCCTCCAGATCATTTATGAAGATATTGAACAAAACCGGCCCCAGGACCGACCCTTGGGGTACTCCACTTGATACCGGCTGCCAACTAGATATGGAGCCATTGATCACTACCCGTTGAGCCCGACAATCTAGCCAGCTTTCTACCCACCTTGTAGTGCATTCATCCAGCCCATACTTCCTTAACTTGCTGACAAGAATACTTTCCTGAAGCAAATAAAATGCCCCCCAAAAATTTAAGAATTCAATTCACTGGGTAAAGACAAGGAGAACTCCCTAAACTCATACCAACTAGAAATAATGACCAACTCCAATTTCCTTACATGTCAACCCTGCATCCCTATGGCGAGTGGGAGTTTCAAATGCTAGAAAAGTATTTTACATTGTGGTCTACATTACATACTATTGTACATTATGCTCTCTCTCTCTGGAGAAGAAGAAAGAAATGGTAAAAATGTTAATTCAGATTTATAAATAATATCTTTGACTTGAATTAAAGAAAATTTTGGTCACACATATTTTAGCTCCTTGTCCTAACTAGCTGACACTCTTTTTCACTAACGTTTTTACAATATATCATATTATTAACAGGTAGATCAAAGCATACCAAACCTTTATCAATATTCCAGACAGAAAAAATACCCTGCTAATGTTCAAATTTGTAACCTGTGTAAATGCCACATCTTTCATAAACAACATTGCTTAACCACATAATTTCAATCTGCGTTTCAATTTAGTCACCTATTTTTTTCCCC
Organism: Caretta caretta; assembly: GCF_965140235.1. Taxonomy (NCBI): domain Eukaryota; kingdom Metazoa; phylum Chordata; order Testudines; family Cheloniidae; genus Caretta; species Caretta caretta. The sequence continues at coordinate 204,095,749 of NC_134207.1, read as the reverse complement.
CTGAACACTTGTTTTCAAAAGTAAAGTAACTAAACAGTGAGATGTAAATAAGGCAATCTTCAGCCCTTTACCCATGACAGATTTATTACCTGGTATCTCAAAACCTTACACGGCTAGGAAATAGAAGTTTTACAGCAGTAGAAAGGGGAGATCCAAGCTTACAAATGGAACACACAGCTAGACTTGCTTCTAACCCTGTCAATGTCCCAAGTTATCAGATTAAAAATATAACATTTTTATATACAGAAAAGCCACCACATTTTGGTTTTATTGGCACTCATTTGGACAACCTGCATAGCTCACTCATGGCTTTTTGAGTAATGCAGCTATTCTAAGCTGACACCAATAAAACCATATTCCACACAACAACATTATTTGTTCTTTCTGTGTGTATGTGCATACATACACATATGCCATATATACAAAGGTGAAAGTAAGCTGGTCTGGTCCGGTATGGCGTACCAGCATGAGCTGGGACACAGCCGACCATACCAGCACGGGGCAGCTTCTCTGGGTAGGCAATTTAAAAGGGCCCTGGGCTCCGGAGCCCTGGGGTAGTGGTCACGAGCCCTGGGGCTCTGGCAGCGATTTAAAGGGCCAGGGACTCCTCTGCGGTAGTGGCGGCTGGGAGGCCCACACCCTTTAAATTGCCCTGCTGCCGGACACCTGGGGTAGCAGTGGCAGCCAGGGCTCCAGCGGTGATTTAAAAGGCCTGGGGCTCCCTGCCGCTGCTACCACAGCCCTGGGCCCTTTAAATCATGATTTAAAGGGCACGGGGACTTAAAGGCCCCACCCTTCTGGTTGAGGCCCTGCCCCTTCCGGTTGATTCCCCTAACCCTCCCGCTCAGGACTCTGGCCCTGTGTACCAGTAAGTCCCTTAAGTTATTTTCACCCCTGCATATATATGGAGAAGGTGAAATATTTTTAAGGTGCTAGTTGGCTTATTTTTGCTATCTGGAGAGCAAAGATGATGATTTTATTGTGTTCTGTATACAATGTGGTATGTAAAAAATTTGAAAAAGGTTCCTAAGGACTGGAATAGGCACTTTCTGAGATCCACATATCTGCTCATTACAATAAAAGTAATATGATATTTATGCATATATGGAGAATGGAGACAAGTTAAGTTTTTGGAATCATGGGATAGGAAGATCCATTCATTTTGGGATCCTGAAAATAAAGGAAACTGCAGAGACATTTTGGTAAATGTTGCTCCTTAAAAAGATTAAAAGAACAAAACTCCACCTCAAATCTCCAAACCTAACTATCCATAAAATACTGACTGAAAAGGTTAACAGGTATCTTGAAATTTCTTTTGACACCTAAAGTTTCCTGCCAGTTAAAAATGGGATGACAGAAATATTCTATAATATAGTCAAGTTAAGAGTTGTACAGATTGTCATGGTTAATACATTAATATTTACTATGCTGAATTTAATAATGTCAGCATACCAATAGTATATCTGAATTCATATCAAAATAGCCTACACAATAATTTTATCACACTACACTAGACATGATATAGAAGTAGTCATTCTTGCATATATTAAAAAGTTCACAATCCATTTTATACAACTCTCAGTTTCTGTTTTGTACATTTTAGTCAAATACATTAATTACGATGTGGAGAAGTTTTCATTAGAGAGAAACTGTTCTAAGTGGTGCTTTTTGATAAACTACTTCACAAAATAGAAGTGATTAATTGAATTGTCAGATTGCACACAAGGAGAACCATAATCACCTCATTCTAACATTGTTAAATATGGTTTATTATATCATTGTATAGCTAATATTGTTATTCTTTAGGACAGGGTCAGTAGTTTTAGATGACTTTTGAAATATAAGTAAACTAGTCATTTGAAAGAAACAGCCCCAACAAATTCATGTGCAGTAGGTTTTACTGGTACCAGGTAATTAAGAGCTACAAGGTGCTTCATTTTCCTCTTCCTCTTATTTAAAAAAAATATATACCAAACATTATCAGGTTTGCGCTTGCCTGTACCACTGTTATTTTCTTCTGCTCAAAGAAGAAAAAGATTCAGTCTTTAAAAATCAGTTTGTTGTTTGGCATTAAAATACACAAAAATAATTTCGTGTCCAGTCTTTTTCTTCCGTCCTTCTATTTCACCATAGGGAAACCTCACTTATTAGAGGATGGGGCTTCACTGTGGTAATGAATCCCTAACCAATGCCAGAGGAGTACAGTAAAAGAACTTCTGCCCTACCTATTTCTGTCCTCTCCAATTCTTTCCCAATAATCCCATGTCCCCAAACACGTCTACATTTAATACCCCCTCAGTACTGCTTTTTTTGGCCAGGATATCTCTATATGGGCAGAATTAAGGTTGCCTGGGTACCCAGCGGTCAGAAAAATCAAGGACATTTTAAAAAATGTTTGGGATCACGAAGTTATCAGCATGTATAATGTTTCTTTTGACTAGCCATTAGCTCACCAAGATTTTTTTGTGGAAATTGTATTATATTGCTTTACAGAAATATAAAGGACAAGTAAATTAATTAGGGCACAGTAATTGTGTTGCTTAATTTCTTACTATTGGAAAACCACCATACTCTTGCTTTGATATCACTTGACTATAAGCACACCATGGTTTGTACAGCAGCATTCAAATAATAGATTCCAAAGCCAGAAGGGATAATTGTGATCATCTAGTCCAGGGGTAGGCAACCTATGGCACACGTGCCACAGGCGGCACGCCAGCTGATTTTCAGTGACACTCACACTGCCCGGGTCCTGGCCACCGGTCCGGGGGGCTCTGCATTTTAATTTAATTTTAAATGAAGCTTCTTAAACATTTTAAAAACCTTATTTACTTTACATACAACAATAGTTTAGTTTTTATTATAGACTTATAGAAAGAGACCTTCTAAAAACATTAAAATGTATTACTGGCACGCAAAACTTTAAATTAGAGTGAATAAACGAAGACTCTGCACACCACTTCTGAAAGGTTGCCGACCCCTGATGTAGTCTGACCTGCTGTACCACACAGGCCATAGAACTTCCCCCAACTAATTCCTAGAGCATGTCTTTCAGAAAAACATCCAATTTGATTTATAAATGGTCAGGGATGGAGAATCCACCATGACCACTGGTAAACTGTTCAAGTAGTGAATTATTCTCACTATTAAAAATTTTCATCTTATTTAGAGTCTGAATTTGGCTAGCTTCAACTCCCAGCCATTGGATCACGTTATACCTTTCTTAGCTAGATTGAGGATTCCATGATTATATATTTGTTCCCCATGAAGATACTTACAGACTGTAATCAAGTCATCCCTTAACCTTTGCTTTGTTAAGCTAAACAGATTGAGTTCTGAGTCTACCACAATAAAGCATGTTTTTTAATCCTTTTAAATCATTCTTATGGTTCTTTGCTGAACCCACCCCAATTTCTCAACTAATTTCAGGAATTATTCTGTGATACTCTGAATTTCCCCAAATCTTCATTTCCATTTAAATACACTTGCTGATTAAGATGGATTGTCATAATATTTGCATACTGTTAGTTACTTAAGATGCCCATCTACTGAGTGTTATGAAGAAACTGACAATATAAATGATACCATCACAAATATATTCAGCTAGCTAAGAAACTGCCCCTCCCCTTCCTGTGGTACCACCAGGGTTATGATGATTGATGCAGGTGCTCTAGGTAACAGGCCCCTGGCTTAAAAGGGAGGGCGGCTATGAAGGATCCATGGTATTGATTAGTTGGCTTCTGAGCACTCTATTTTCCAAGGCTTTTCCTGAAAATACTAGTTGAGATCTATAAGATGCTATGGCAGGGAAGGCTAAGTTATGATAGGTTGATTAAATGACAGGCATATTTGGGAAGATGGGGATCAGTTTTGGCAAGGATGGGTAAGTCTTTTTATTATGAATACTGACCCTTTAGTTTTGTAATACATCAAAATAATTGAAAAAGTGCTTTGGATATGTTGGTTTTAAATTAAATATATGTAAATGAATAGTAACTATTGACTCACTGTGCATGTATTACTTTTATACGGGCCTATGACAATATGGCTATTCCAAACACTGTTTCATTAAATTGGTAGCTGCCTGTAACACCTTTATTTTAATAGTGAAAGACAACACAAGAGCTGAACTTGAAAACTCAGGACAATAATTACTAAAATCAAATATTTGTTGTGTAAATTATTATAGAAAAACAAACGCTTAGGGGCTCAGGGTTTGGAAGATAAGTTAAGGAAAACTAATTTTAAAACATTGTGCTTTAAAATGAACGTATATTTATAATTTTAGGATCAAATTTTGAAAACTGTCCTCCTATTTGGGGCTGGCAGTCAATTGCAAGCACATATAACGGGGGGGAAGGCAAACAACAGTATTTAGATTACAGCTATCTTATTACATATGTAAATCAGGTGGTTAACCATCTAAATGTTTTAATGTGCTAGGAATTTACTGTGTGTATAAAGATAAAGGCTGAAGTACCGTTCATACTTTTCGTCCTTAAAATGTATGTATATTGTGTTAAATATACTAAGGGCAAATATCAGGGTTCTTCCTGTTCTACCATTGAAAAGATGAAGATAAATTCATTTGTCTTTAGTGTCTCCTAACTTCCTCTTCCTCACCTTTCTACTATCTTCCTCCCTTTCTGTCACAATCATACAGGCCTTCTTACCCTACCTCAAACCCATCACTCAGTGGCAAGAACATCTTGCCCTCTTTCGAGTGCACGGTGACCTCACACGTCCCATCTGACTGCCTTTCCTACAAGTTTCCCATGGTGCCTACCTCACTTCTGGTCTTCCGCCTCCCCAATATTGATTTCTGGCCTTAGCTACTAGTGAGGTAACTCTTATCAGGAGGACTAGAGAAGCAAGCTGCGTTGGGCTGGGACTGGAGCCACTGAAAACTGGTAATCCGCTTGTCAAGTGCTTAAAAATCCTTCTTTCTTGCCTCCCCATCAGCACAGAGCACTTAAAAAAATTAGACAATGCCCAGTTGTCAGCCTCCTGGAAATGAGTCAACTGACTCATGGCTGAACAGCATACATTATTTAAAAATAAATTTGAAGCATTATAAAGAATTGTTTGGGGAGGAGGGAGACAACTGTAGCTGCTATTACTCTAAAGTGATAAACTAACCATTATATACTAGGTATAAAAATTCCACCTCTTGAGTAAATATTAATTAATGAGTTGCTAATGTCCAAATGCTGAAGGAGACTAACTCCTGATTGGCTGCAATCTGGTCATTAAGAGTGGTAATTAATGACAGATTGCACACAGTGCTAACCAACAAAACAAACTAAAACCTGCTCCTCTCCTTTCACAAACACTGCAACAAACAATTCTGAAATAACAGGCAGCTTTCAAAGAATAGTTCCAGCTTTTCAGAAGCACCTCAGCTAATGAGTGTATAGAAAAGAATTTATCTGAAGGAGAAGAAAGTGAAGCTAAACAGCCTTTCAGGCACATGAAACCAGCTCAGAGAAAACTCTGAGATGTGGCAGCAGCTACTTAAGAAGAAAATTCAACTGAAAATAATGTACAAACAGCTCAGTTCACAATCTCAGTAATGTAATTTTTTTTCTCCTGCCATTTACTGCTCAGATCATGATGAGTGTTGAAGGCTGAAATGAGAATTCCTCTAGCTGGTCGTTATATGTATGATCATGACCTTAAAATCATATATTATTGCTTACTTTCTAAGGTAGTCATTGTAATATCAGTTATGATTAACTAATAGAGCATCTTTGAGATGCCATGTGTACTTCTGCAGGGATTCAGTTGTAATTTACCATTAATATATTAAACCACTATTTTAAAATGTTACTAAATTTCTTAAAATCCTATGCTGAAAAAAAATCAGACAAACCAGAATTTTCAGTGTGATGGGAAAAAAGTTTAAAATAAACAGCCAAATATAACATTCTAAATGATATTTTAATAGACTGGTATTGAGTAGTACCACTTCAGAGTTGAATAAAACTTGTCTTATTTCTAACTAGCTTTCTCGCAAGGTAGTACAACCATTCCTGCTAAAAGGTTGCAGACAAACTTTTATTTTGCAGAAATCTTTTGGATAAATACTGTAAGCTCTCGAACAAAGGACGGTTGTCAGGTTCTTATAGTATGTTATCTAAAATGGTAATGTTCTATGTAGTGCTTTAGTTTTGTAATAAGTCACTGTGATAAGGTTAACACTTCAACACACAACAACATACAAATAAGAACACCCAAAGATGAAAATTACTTCGCTTATGTTGCTGTATTAGAATTTTATTTGCTAAAGGGTAAAAACAGATTTGCAAAATTCACAGTTAACTTAAAACAATAGTTTTAAACCTTTTATTCCGAGCCCTGACTGCCTTCAGGAGGGAGAGAACATCTGGTTATTTAAGGAACACAATATGTTCACATTTTCGATGACTTTTATTTCTAATTGGGTTTTTTAATTTTTTTTTATTTGAACAACTCTAGTTAGAACTATGTTTTTTAATCACTTTATATTCTTCTGACTGCCCTCCCTCAACATCTCTACTTCTTCATCTAACAGTATTTGCTTTGAAAATTCACAGCACTAACCAACAGTGGTGATGTGAAAAAAATATATGGAAAAAATTAGGTACTTTTGGGGTATTATATTCAGAGACACACCTACTACCAATTCCTTTGGGTATATTACAAGAACAATTCCTACTATTGCTCCAGTTTCTCACTCAACACACACACTTTTACTTCCCCCTTCTTTCACATCAAGTCAGTTTTCACATAACTTTCTATTCTAAAAAAGCCTAAATAGATAGAAATCCCATTGACTGATATAATTGAGAAGAATTACTGCTTACTGAAGAATCGGAAATTTGGAATAAGCGTCTTGCTAAGTGAGCTCACAATGTAGCCCTGAGTAGGGGCAACAACATAGATTTCAAATTTCAAGTTTGAATTCCAGATGTTCTTAACTACTGAGGATAATCAAATGCACTTTGGGCACTATGTAGGCCCAAGTGTGGCTCTGTAAATATAAAGTGGCTCTGTAAAGTCTTCTGTGCTTCCCCTCAGAAGCAGTTGCAGTAACTTGTTGTTGGCTATTACAGAGCTGTGTGCTCTATTTCCAGGACACTGATATATAACTTCTGTTGACATAGAAGGGCTCTTCTACTAAGGACAGCTATAAATTTCAGTCAATAAAAAGCGAGAGGGCCGTCAGGCCAAAACCTTCCCCCCGCATCAATCCTCAAGAAGAAAACAGGGACATGATGTGTTATCGATACCACAGGGTACAAAGAGGAGGAATGGGATGCGATGAAGAAAAGGCCAATTCAGATTGACTACAGAATCATAGATCCAGAGCTAGAAAAGCCACATTAGTTAGGTCCATCTACTCCATTCCCCAGAGGCTATGGCAGGATTGTTCCCCACAGAATATTTTCGACAGTTTTGCCTAGATTGTAAGAAAAACTCCCCAAGAGTGAGATTATTTGGCATTTAGCTATCTTTCAAGGATAACCTCCCAAAGAAACACATATTAGTAAAGTACCTACACTGCTTTCAAGCTGAACCCCTGCTCTTCCCACTAAACTTCTGAACTTTGCTGTTTGTCCAGTTGAGATTTCAAGCTCCGACGGATAGAGACCAGGTCTCCCTTACACGTTTACAAGACAGTGAGTGCACTTGCTATGTGAAACAAATCATACTGGACAATGAACAATTGCCCATAGAGTGCAGTAGAGGCTCCATGGGATGGCACAATTAAAACCATAGAAAGCCTCGGAAGAAACTTTTTAGGGAACCTGCCCTAGCTCAGGGGAGGCAAATTGCATTGAACCTAATATGCCTTCTGCATCTACTGTTCCTAATGGGAAGTGCACAGGAAAGCCTTAAGGGGTAGAGAAGTCAGCAAGTACTGAATTAGCTAGTCATAGCTTCCAGGTTACACTACTGTGCAGAGCCTTCTAGCCTCTCTTTGCCTTTTCCCTCAGGGAGAAAGGAAGAATTGAACTATTGTTACACCTGCAGCAAAGAGGACATTTTAGTTCTCCCATGTGTACTAGTGCACAGCCCCGCACAGACTTCTGGAGTTTCTGTGACCCAAAAGGCTGCAGATATAGATGCATATATCCTTGCGTAACAACCACAGAACTCCTTTCCTTTAGTTCTTTTCTTTCACTCCATGGCAATTATGATGAACTTATACAATATTTAATATGTAAGTCTTCCACAACACTGAATTCAAACCACTACTAACAAATCCCAACTCATTTAGAAACTGGGTTTAACTCACATGTGCTTAAGGACACAGAGATGAGCCTTAAAGTTTGTCTAGGGAAAATAAGGAACAGGGAAAGGGAGTATATATCCCCCTCTCAGCTCAAGAGGTAACTGTTCTTAAGGAAAGGTCATTGAGAACAAGCTTGGCCTCTTTATCCCAGGAAGCATAGCTTTTTTTAATGCAGCCTTGAAATCAACAAGCCAATGTCATGTGAGAAGCTACTAGCCTTTCTTGGGGCTCTTCATTTTCACACATTGTTGAGGACTGCAAAATGACTCAACTTTCTGGAGGTCTTAGGGGCTTGAACATTGCCGATAAGAACGCTGTGGCTTGGCTTCATCGGATTGTATATATATTTAAAAAAAAATTCTCTGGGAAGATCTGGCTTTCTAACATCCAGAGTTCTGTTCAGGTAGACAAGCACAGCCATACAGTGGATGCGAAGGCACTTTTAATTTGTGTTTGTGAGGACAGACAGGAAAAGGAGGATCACTTCATGACAGGCGGGAATCATTTTACTTAGAAAATGGGGAATGGTCTGAATCAGAAAGGCTCAATTTCATGTAGGCTCTTCTCACTGAACAGAGGACTACTTGAAAGGTAAGGTAAGAAATATGTTCAGACCTCTCTTAGGGTATGTCTACACTTACAGTGGCATGGAGAGTACATAGACTGCATGCCCCCCCCGCCCCGAGCATGGGTATAAAGAGCAGTGTAGGCAGTTAGGCACTGTTAGTTAGCTAGTTTAGACAGCGAGTAAAGACAATGCCAGAATCTTAAGGTCTACACCTTACGCAGCTCTCTACATACTCAAATAGTGCCTCCCACGTCTACGCTACTAGTTTTAGCCGTTTAGGGTCACGTTGCTTCCCCACTGTTGGAGCCTTCCTACACAGCAAGGAAAGATTCCAGCAGAGGAGAAAGGCTCTGGCGTCTCCTCACTGTTGGAGCCTTTCCCTGCTGCTTCCCCTTGCCAGATCCTTTCACCGTGACGTGGAGCTAAACACTGCAGGATGGACACAGACTGCTTTTCACTCCAACACATAGCTACGTGCACCCTACACACCGCCACCTCAAAAGCACACATGAGGATGTTTAGCATGAAACTGAAGTCTCATGAGGCTGAGAATGGGTGGAACTTGTCTTTAGCTTGTCAGCTTCCATCTGCTGGAGACAGGAAAACAATTGAGCAGGAAGTCAGGGAGTCAGGAGGTGGGAGGTTGGCCCCATCTGCTAGTAGGAAGATCTATACACACATTGCCTGAGATGGCACAGAGGGCAGCTTGAGAATTTTTAATCATTATTAAATTAGTCTCATGTACCAACATATTCTCTTCCTGAATTAAACGACATGTGCTAGAGTCAGTTTGATGGCTTAGCATAGTTTCATCCCCCTCTCCTCAACATCTTCCCTTTAAAAATATTTCTGCTTTGTTTTGAAAAGAGAAGGCAAGAATGTAAATGCTGAATAGTCTGATTTCAGAGTCTGCTGCCTAAATCTTAAAAAAACAAACTTAATACTATAAACTTTCTTAAGCATCAGGGAGATGACGGATTTTACCTCTCATCTTGAAAGAAATCTATGCACAAGAAGAATGAGGCAAGCAGCTGTGAGGACACGGATTTCTGCAGAAAACTGACACAGAAACAAGGAGACAATTTTTCTTAATCTATAAAAGAATACATGTCGGAAGCCAGTGACATTTTGCAGAAGACAGTCACCAACTGATAAAAGTGCAGAAATTCTCCTACTCAGAGGTGACTTGAAGGAAGCTTAGACTGTCCATTGGCAGCCTAGTGACGTGACATGCTCAGACAATCCTAACACTGGCAGCACAACCTCGGAGAATTGCGAAGGATCCAGATACCGAGAAGACTGTCATCCACAGCATTATCTCAAATATTTTATTTTAAATATAAGGGTAGCTCTAAAGCTGCTGAGTGTTCAGTAAATTTACTTATGTCAGAAACATTACATTAGTAAAACAAGAACTCACTTTAACAAGAGTAAATAAAATCTGTGTGAAACTTTGAAGACTAAGAGTGGATCTCATTTTTAATTAAAAAATTGACATCCTACTACGTTTGGATGCTACGGACCCTCTAGGTGCAGCTATGGTTAGCTTGCAGAATTAATAAATCACATGTATAAAAGTCTACTAGGAAATTGTGCTATGACTTCTAGACAGTTTACGTTACCATAGACTTTAAATATATATTACCGTAGCCCTGTAAGTCTTCTGGCATGTGGTCCTCTGTGAAGAATATTAAGTATGAACTACTGACAAGTGGGGAAAACCTTTACTAGGTACAGTAGTTATTTGACTTACTGGAGCTGTTTGCTTAGCACGATGGTAGAAGATTACCACTTAAAACCTGGGGGAACCATAATCTAATTTCACCAGACAATTCTCCCCATGAGTAGACAGTTTCCAAAAGTAGCTCCTTCAAAAAGCCCCTCACCCCACCCCAAATGTAGGATACTGTGTCTCATTAACATTTTGTAGCACTTTGAATGTTTTATTAGAGAGGTTTACTTCCTGTACTGGTAATATTTAGCAATGGTTATCTTACCTTTGGATCTCTGAGAAACAGTGCTCTTAGGATGAGTGAGTGTACATCTCCTATAGGTGGATAGTGCATCAGAAGTCCCAAACAGGTCTGATAATTACTTGAGATCACTAAAAAATAAAAAATAAAATAAAAAGGGGGGGAATACACACGAGTATATTTGGGTCTTCTAAAGGAAACATTGTTTTTTCTACACACCCTCTTGGGCAGATTTAGCAGCCCTTCCTCATGATAAGTACAAACAGACCCTCTGAAGTCAAGTTTTGCTCAACACAAGGAAGAGGTTACAGAATCAAGCCTTATATGTTGTGTGGGCTTGATCCTGTGCCCATGGAAGTCAATGCTAACGTTCCCATTTATTTCAATGGGGCACTCTGAGATTCACTATGCAATTAGTTATGTTCTCTTTCATGAAGAAACACTTTCCCCCACAACCATTCTTTACTAAAATACCCTCTTCAAATATATATTATTAAACAGACATCTATCACTTTTTGTTCTCTTTAGATTAATTAAAAATCTATTTTTGATAAGACCTCATCTAACATTAGTCTGTGAAATACTTGGGTCTCTGCTATTCATGTTCCTACATTTATCTGTTGGAGAATCCCAGTGAATTACCTGAAAATACTGAGCAACAACTAAGGATTCTGAATTCTTGCTTTTACTTTTAAATACTTTTAAAATATCTCTTAGAATTTTGTGACTTGCACAGGAGACTTTTCTCTGCCTTAAGTTCATCTCCCATTGTAAACAGATGGGTACATTTCCATCCTAACTTAAGTACACAGTATAGTTCTTTGCTCGCTCTCTCTCTTTTTTGGCAAATCAATCTAATTATGAGTGCAATTATTAAACACATCTTTTCAGGCAGGTCTATGTAAACTACTTCATTTCTTTTGCACTATCTAAATTCAGGCAATCCATCTGCTACAGCTGTCAAAGCAGTGCCTAATAATGATGCTTATACTGTGCACTATACAGACTCCCTTCAACAACATTAATTGTAAATAAATTGTAAAGAAACTTTACTGTTTTGAGAAATTTACCAATCAGAATCTTAAGTGAGAAAATATCCTTGCAGCACGCACAAAGTTATTTTGATACAATAAAAAAGCCAAAATAAATGATTGTTTTGTGACCATACAGACTTACCAGTCTGATTTTTTTTTCTTTCATGTGAGTAAACCTCATCTCCTCCTGTACCCCTCCTCCCCCAAGAGAATTATGGGGAAAAGACGCAGGACTGGGCAAAATGAATAATTATAATCTGCGTAGGGAACCACTTTATCATCTTCATTTCCGTTGCTGATCCGACAGCTTGTAATTTCATACATCTGCTTTCATTTGTAAAGCACTCACTTATCCTACTCATTCTTTATCTGTTCTGCCTGTTCTTTTTCTGTCCTTTTGTTTTTCTTGTTCACATTCAGATACCTGTTTTTTCTTCTTGAAGTCACAAAGCTAGCATAATGAACACAAGTATAATAGTCTCAGTCAGAGTTCTTTCAGCTGAGTATAATGCAACTACCACATATTATACAACCAATCAAATTCTCATCTTTAAATCAGATTTAAACACACTGTACAGTAGTTATGATTAGGATCCTTTTTATTTTATTAGAGCAAATAAAAAATGCTGAAAATGGATAGTAAATTCTAAATGCTTCTATAAAGTATAGACATTTAAACTAAAGTATTTCCATTTGAACACGCCAGCCTGTCTTCTATTTTGCAATTTAAAAGGTATTAAATAGCTTCTTCTGTCTTTCTTTCTCTTGGGGACTTGGAGGGTGATTTTTTTGCTCCTCTTCTCCCCCCCCCGCCCTTTTTTTTTAGATACTGGAGAAAATGAGTAAATATAAATAAGAACAAATTTATTTCAATGATGAAGATTCAAACATTGATAAAACTAGTATTTCAACTATAAGAGAATTACAGTAAAGCTTTAAATTTCATTGGAAGCATTACAAAAAAAGCAAAAAAAAAAAAGCAAAAAAAAGCTAAATTCCAAAATCAAACCTTATCTCAAGGGAAGAATAAAGCTCACTCTCTGAGACAAAACTTTCTCCAAAGGCAACCTGAGACTGTGGAATGAAATCACCCAGGAACTAAGGACCATCACAGACTTCACCTATTTCTACGCCAAGCGTAAGGCACACTTCTTTGACCTTGTCTTCTCCAATGTAAGTGCATAGCAATAGGTACGTTTGGGTCTTCAACACAAAAACCCTACCAAAAGACACTTCACTGCACACGTTTCTTCCTCTGGGAAAAGGATGAGAGAACAAACAACACATGACAGATGTGCACTATTGGAAGGTGCTTAGACATTGCTGTGATGAGAGCAATATAAAAACTGATGTAGAATAGAATAGAAGGATAGGCTCTTCAGCAGTATAAATACTTTTCATTTATATAGTATAGGGCCTGTCATACATGGATCTGGAAGTGCCTTTGTCATTCACCCCCACCCCCCAATCACTCTCATCTCCTCCTTGGTCGTTAGGCTTCTCCCCTTGTACTCACCTGCCTCCAGTCTTTTGCGAGACATCTTAATGGGAGAGAACATCTCTGCCCAGGCCCCGTCTGACCAAGACTGAGTAAAGAGTTAGGCTGCTGAAATTCCCTTCAGCTCCTCTCCTTAAAGAGACTGACGGGTTCATGTCTCTTTGGGGCCAAGTATGTGAGTTATCCTATACAACTGTGGTCTTCTTCAAAAAGATTTATTAAAAGTAGAGAGAAAATGATATTGAAACAAAAGAAATGGTTTGCCTAGCAAACCTCATCTGAAAACTTGGTAAATTCCAATGAGGTATATTCCCCTTAATTTACAAGCAGAAGAAAAGAACCCCTTACATACCTACAAATCTAGTCCCCCTGTGATAATTCCCTGGTCAACCTGACAGCCTCTCCCTACTGTCCAGAGAAGTCTCACCATATTTCTCACCTGCTCTGCTTATCCAGACCAAGCTGTTAGAGTTCATTATCGTAACAGGGTAGGTGAAAGTAACATTTCCATAAAAGAGAGTTTGATCAGGAGTAACATCTGGAGGAAACGCCAAAGTCCACGTCCCCATTACAAGAACTATCCAATTTCCATCTCAGCTGGTCATTGTGGTAGCATGGATTTACTTTTTTTTCAAAACCCTCTTATCAATTTGCCTTTGCCATGAAATATACATCATCAACAGACTTCAGACCATCTGTAACATCTACTAAGTTATGCCAATGAGCCACAGTAAAAAAGTATTTTAATAACTGTTTAAAAGAAGGGAAAACAGAGAAGGATTGCATGACTTCCCTTAGACCACACAGCAAGCCAGTGGGATAGCCGGGAATAAAACTTATGAGTTCTGGCTCACAATCCTCTTATTTACCCACTAAACAACAGTACCTCCTATGAAGAGATTCTTGGGAAAGTGAAGTAGTAGTCAAGTAACATAACATTTCAAAGGCAAAAGTGAGAAAGGTAAAAAACATACAAAGAAAAAAAGTACAAAGTGAAACACTGCCAAATATGGAACAGGTTGAAAACTAAACACAATAGTAGAAATGCACTATACTTTTGTCCTGACAATGACTGCAAACTTTCTTCAGGAAAAAAATTTCAAAATCAGTAGATAGGATCAATTCTTGTTTTTACTTTTTTCCTAATTTATTTTGTGAAAAATAAGTTGAAATAGTTTCTAGAGAGACTTGCAAAGTTTTGGAATGCCTCTGAGGCCCACCAGCAAGTAACAGAAATAAACCTAGTGTGTTGTGGAAAAGCGAACTTTTCAGAAGGAAAAAAATAAGTACCAAAAAAGAGGTCTCCCCAATATGGAGGAATGTATATAGTATATTATAATATAGAAGCTTTGTTCCAGAAAGGAGAAACAGCTAATTCAGAGATAATCTTGCTTCTGGGTTCCTCTAATTCTCTATGTTACTACAAATCAGAGGATGGCATATCCCAGATGAGGGGAAAATCTAGAAATGTCTGTGATAAGCGGCGGAAAGGACAGTCTTAGGGATAGCGAAGCACAGTAGCATACTATGGCACTTGTACATTCTTTTGAAATATGATGAAAGACATCCAGAAAGATGATCCGGCAGATGTTTGCCACAGGCTCTTTTTTGGCTGTTCTGCCTAGGAGGGAGCTAACCCTCTAGTTAAGAGGGCATCTATAGGAAAAAAAGGAAAGATTTTTCCTTATGGTAAATATGCCTCTGATGCATAAAATAACCCACCACGACAATCTTTGGACATTAGGAAATCCAGTATTAGTATTTGGAACAAGCACAGGCAATTTGTTAGCCTTTTTATAATGGCTGGTCCTTGTAATCAATTGTTTTAATAACAGATTTTCATCATATGATACAATTTGTCAAACAAAGCTGCAACTGTACATAATCTTAAAGTTATAAAAAGTGGCTATTACTTTTACCATTTCCAGTCCAATTCAAATGAACTTCTTGGGAATAGATTTTTTAAAAAATTCCTACTTTACAGTCCAGTCAAACTCCCCTTGACTTAAAGATAATCACCTGGGAAGTTTGCATAAAAAAGGCAAGGACAAACCACCTTTGGAGAAGAGTTGAACATTGTTGAAAAGATTTGGGGAGGCAGATAAGAACTCAGTGCATTGAAATTAATAGTGTTAAACTCTTGCTATAAACCTTTTTCTTATCTGGATTTTGTCTGAACTAGCAGCATTGGTTTGACTAGTAAAAGACTTTAATAAAAGGTCTGCAAGTTTTAATTTAATCTGTTTTCCTATTCAGTTTAGCTTAAAGGACAGCATTCACTTGAACGCAGGGTTCTGGGACAAAGAGCAAAAGTTCCTGCAGAACATCATTATTCAGAGTAGGACAAGAATTCTCTAGTCTACAAACTGGAAATATTTTTACATTTTTATGACTGCTTGCAAAATATGTTTGAATTTTCCTGAAAGGGCAAATTTACTTGTGTTTACATATTGTACAGCCTTCCCAAGCATGCTGAATAGGAGCTGCAAAATGCAAAATTAGATAACAATTAAATAAGCTGTAGAAAGAATTGCGACGGGTATCCTAAATATTAAGCAAGGAGAGAAAAAGTTTCCCGATGATCAGTACCTGAAAAAAGCAGAAAGAGAAAAACTGCCAAATGTTAAGCCTTGTCCAGCATGAGAAAGTATAGATAATATTAAACTGTCAGAGATGGTTTTTGTTGTGTGGTTTATGGCTTCTGGAAATTCTGTTCACTACGGAATGCAGCATCTTGTCTTTATGAAAACTGCTTATTTGAGTCATAGTGATCTGTCTCAATGGCTCCAAAAGAAAGTAGACACACCCTCCTCTATACATTTTGATGGTTTCTGTGACGTCCTGTATCTCTTTAGCAGCCTTTTTACAGAACCAGCTGGAACCTCCTGAAAGACATATTAGACCTCATCTTCAAGAAGGAGAGCCTTGATGAATTCAACTTGGCAGATCTTCTGTAAATAGTTGCATCAGAATGAATACAGATTAACAAATTCTGTGTTGTCTGGACACGCTGTTAGTTGCGTTTCGAAGCACACAAGCCTTCCTAACAAAGAGGTAACGCCAGATGCATGTAACTTTTTCTCAGAAGGAAAGAGGTCACCAGGACTGTTAAATCTGACTCACAAGCATGTTTGTGTGTGAATTTCCTTTGGTTGTGCGTCAGGGCTTTTCATCAATATTCCTATTAGAGCAACAGGAGTGACACTGGATGCTGCAGAACCTCTGGATACCACTGTCCCTAATACAGAAACTGCAATTGACTGAGACAGGATGATCACACTACCTAGTGAAAAATGGTCAATGTTCTTGTTGAAGTTAGGATAGATGTAATAGCTTTTAAACATATTTTAAGACTCAGGTTGTCTGCTGAGCAACACGGGCTTGATGCCTTCTTAGTGGGGCTCGGACACCCTTGCAGCTTTCCTGACCTTAGATCAGTCTCAGTGGGGCTCAGATACCCTGTCAGGTTCTGCTGTGGTCCTTGGTGGTGCTTAGACACTAGCCTGGCTATGTGGGAAAGCTCCCTATTCGCAGGATATCACCCTGGGTTTATCTCCCTCTTCCCCCTGACTTACTGGCTCCATGGGTCAGCTTGGGAAAAACTGTAAGTGGTGGTATCTCCTAAACACCACCCACTCTTGGTTTCAAAATGAAATGTCAAACACTAGATTGTGCAGACCTTCATAGTATAGTCATATCTATCTTTTCTTACATGCTTTGATCAGTAGCGAAATAGTTAATGTTAACATTTAAATCATCATTAGGCCTGCTAGATACCACAATATTGAAATAAATTCACTGCCCCAAAACTTCTTTAATAGTTACAGTTGACTGTCCGTTTCTTGTACCCTTCCAGAACATCAAGTGCACCTATACTTAAACTTCTGAAAACCAGATAATACAGAGTTAAACTGCATACCAGCCCTGCCCTGTAACCTTAACTCTGCCCCAGGGATATGGCAAGGGCCACTGGGGATATATAGAAGTATGTTTTAGCCCAGCTTGTCCTACAATAAGCAAACATGAGGCATGATTAAGTATATGTGCCATTTTATGTGGGAATGTTGTGTCCCACAGAACTGTATTCTCTCATTTTTTTTATGCACCCCAACTGCCCTTCACTATGCTAAGGTCAGCTGTATTGAATGGTGCAGGGATTACTTTCTAGCAGTTTGCCACAGTGTCACTGTGATACAAGGAGAGTGCATCTGCTCTCAAAGGCATCATGAACCACTCGTTTCTGTAGTCATTTATGCGTGTTGCATAAATAGAGAAACACAATAGTCTATTCTTGCTGTGTGGATTCAGAGCAATCTGGTAGCATACATGATATCAGTGCTCTACAGGTCAGAGAGAAATAATGTTCCAGAGAGAATCCTTAGGACAAAGGTCAATAGGTAGTGACATCTGGGAACTCTGGGGCAGTCAAGAATAGGCTAGATGAAGCTTGTTCAGTCTTCCCTAAATGTGACTTTTGCCTTAGTGAGGACTAGGTCTGACTGTTTCTCCTGCTATATCCTTATGCTGCATCCCCACAATGCTCTATCTGGAAGGACAGAGTGCCATACCATCTGACAGGGCAAGCTGGGAGATCACTCCAAAAAGGTAGGATTAAAGTTGCAGGGCAGTAGCAGCTGCACAGTTAAGGAGACACCAGCATTTCCATTTTAATAGAGTGACAAAAGGTGTAAAAAATTCTGTCTTTTGGGTTAGAGCTCTGTTTTTCAATGTTCTCATAGTTTCTGCACTACTTGATTATTTTATAGCAGTTTGTGGGGAAAATACAATCTGGGGTTTGTTATTTTAGAATGCTGAAATTTGTTTTCTGTGTTTATTTTTCAAGATAAACAAATTACTGTTTGGACTGATCACAGTATCCTGGCATCACAGTCAATGTCAACCTAATACCTGTCCTTAGAACAGAATTTTCCATTATGGATACTTTCCTGATGCTCAGCAACCACTTTGACCGTGCTGAACGGTCATGCTTTGGTTTGGTCACATTCAATCCCATTGGTTCAGAAAATGGGCAAGGAGCATGTGGCATATTACCTTAATGCTGCTGTAGACTAATGTCTTTCCTCTTCCTTCTATTTAATTAATACTGTTTTCCTTGGTGATACTGCTAAAGTAAAATCGGAGTATGCATCTGGATTTTAGAGAACTTTGATGTATTGACTCTTAAACCAGAAACTTTGTTCTCAGGGCAAAATTTCCAGAAGCAAGTTCTGCAGAAGGTAACCAGAGAGCAACTAATGTGCACAAAACACATTCTCAGAAAGCAGCCAAAGTAGGACGCACATGGTGCTACTCAGGTTCAATGGTCATCTTACTGAGCATGTCAGCTACCTGCAAACACTCAAGCTTTCAACAGAGCCTCAGTCCTGCTACATAGGATGTGGAAAAATTGGAAGAAGTCCAGCGGAGGGCAACAAAAATGATTAGGGGACTGGAACATGTCTTATGACGAGAGGCTGAGGGAACTGGGATTGTTTAGTCTGCGGAAGAGAAGAATGAGGGGGGATTTGATAGCTGCTTTCAACTACCTGAAAGGGGGTTCCAAAGTGCATGGATCTAGACTGTTCTCAGTCGTAGCAGATGACAGAACGAGGAGTAATGGTCTCAAGTTGCAGTGGGGGGGGGGGGTTAGGTTGGATATTAGGAAAAACTTTTTCACTAGGAGGGTGGTGAAGCACTGGAATGGGTTACCTAGGGAGGTGGTGGAATCTCCTTCCTTAGAGTTTTTTAAGGCCTGGCTTGACAAAGCCCTGGCTGGGATGATTTAGTTGGGGATTGGTCCTGCTTTGAGCAGGGGGTTGGACTAGATGACCTCCTGAGGTCCCTTCCAACCCTGATATTCTATGATATGTGCAAGCGTCTTGACCCTAGCCACATTGTAGATCCAAATTTTACCCTGAATAACATTTAAAATAATGCTTCTTCAAAAGGAACCTGAGTTGCTGGGTAAAAATCAAGCTATAGTTTGGTCCCCAGATGAGTGCAAATAGAAGTTAAAAGAACTGTAAAATTTTGATTACACATGATTTTTTTTTTTTAAAAAAAGAGGGGGCTATAACTAACGAACCGCTGGATTACACAATTTCAAATTTGGACAACTATCCTGGATTCCCATGAGGCACAGCAAATTTCAAGACAATCCAAGTAAATATGTTGATTTTAGAGCACTTAGACAAATCAGCTGCTAAACAGTAAACTAGTCTCAATCTTAACTATGGTTAAGTTATAGAATTAGGGGCAGTTCACATCTTTCAGTGCCATTGTCCCAATCTGTAGCCAATCTCAGGCAATTTATACTCAGCTAACATTCCGAAGGTTTTCTTAGCAACCAAAAGGGCTAGATCTTAACATACTGGAGAACAAAATGGCAGTCTCAGAAAAAGCACCTGTTTGATTAAATTAATGAACCAGCTCAATCCAACTGATTATATCAAGAAGTCAGTTAAAGGGTTTTCCTTTGTATCTAGTTATTTAAATTGTATGGAATGTTCAACTCATATAAGTCTCAGAGTAACAGCTGTGTTAGTCTGTATTTGCGAAAAGAAAAGGAGGACTTGTGGCACCTTAGAGACTAACCAATTTATTTGAGCATAAGCTTTCGTGAGCTACAGCTCACTTCATCGGATGCATAAAAGTGAGCTGTAGCTCACGAAAGCTTATGCTCAAATAAATTGATTAGTCTCTAAGGTGCCACAAGTACTCATATAAGTCTGTAACATGATTACATACTGAAGATCGTTATAAACGCTGAGCGGAAAAACTGATGTGGGTGCACTCAAAAGGACTAATTTTCCAACAGTTCAGTGTTTGTAACATCTAAAAGATCAGGTTCTGAATAGTCAGAAATAAATAAGCATTTGACAGAAGAGTGACTCTTCTCTATTAGGGATTGATGAACTACAAAACTTGTAAAAATATGAGATGTGGCGAATAACACACCCCAAAATAAGAACAAAATGTAACAAAATTTGAAGATAAAATAATATAAAGAGAAGGAAGAATAGCTGGGTATACCCTGGCTGTTAACGTTATGCAATATTAGTGAATCCTTGTGGACTAGGCAATGTCGGGATAAAGGACGTCCAGGTTCAGAATCATCTGATGTTACAAGGTTTTCATGATAATCACCGCCAACCGCAAATGGAATGGACACTATATTTGCCGGGGACAGCAGATGGCTAATTAAGAAAATGAAACCTTTGTTTTTCTAAAACTTGGTCAGGATCTTTCCCATTGCTGGTGATGGGGATGCGATGCAGATAAACTTCCCCCAAGAGAGAATGGACAAGGCATCTATTGCAGTCTTGAGAACTGTCATTCTGTGCTCACAGAAATATGAAATAGATTTTTCCGGGGTGCTCCTCCATTAAAGAAAGATCCAGTTTACCACTGACCCAGTAACCATTCATGAGCAGAGGCAGGGGTCTGTGGATTAACTGTGCCTGTCTGTGACCAAGTTTTCATTTCTTGCCAGCCAAGAGATGCCTAGGAGTGTATTGTTTGACATTGTCCAGTCCTCAGACTTTTAAGGCCAGAAGGGACCATCATGATCATCTAGTCTGACCTCCTGCATCCACATGGAGTCCCAACACAGGAATGGTGATACTAATTCTCCCTTCTATTTTACATAACAATTTTTTCTTATAGAGTAGCCATTTAGTTGAAGTAAATATAACTTCCTGAACATCTTGTTGTATAACAGATGTCACAAAAGTACTAAGTAAACTATTCAGAGCTGGGACTGTGGCTCATTTACTTCCACAAAGTATCCAGCACACTTTTGGGTATGCAATAATAATAATGATGATAATGGACATATCTGGTTTTAAAGCAGAAACTAATCGTACAAATGGAAAAGCAGTCGTTTTGTCTATTCAGCTACCGTCAAATGCTGATGTACTTACAATGGCCTCACATCAGACAAATATGCAAAACATTAGTAGCCTCTCTATTTGTTTTTCGACTTGAAAGAAAAGATATTTCACTGCTGTATTTTCTGATTTTTTTTCTGAAATACAAAAATATTCAGTTGTACTCCAGTTGCATATTTGTGCAGTGAAAAAAACCCCCATGAAATAAATGTCCTCAAACCTCCTTTCTGAACTCATCAGCTTCTGCTAATGGAGATATATTTCCATGCTCTAACATAAGAAAAGAGTATGAGCATACTTCAGATCCAAGATTTAACAGATAGGAAAATAACTTTGATATTGTGCATGAATTTTTCCACAAAATGGCAGATAATTTTTACAACCACAAAAACGCATTAGGCCTTGATCCTGAAATTGGACGTTAACTGGGGGCTCTGTCTGCCTGTGCAGACTCTCATTGACTGATGGTGTTTTGCATGTGTACAGAGGTGCATCTGTGCACAGCAGGTTTCAGAATTCATGAACATGCTTAAATATTTGTAATCTTCTGAATGATCCTGTCATTACAACCACGTTTTTCATAGGTACAATATGTAACAGTCTATTTTTTTTATTTCATACCTAGTCTATTTTTAAAATAAAGGGTAAAATTATAGCAGAAATACACTTTCTTGAAGCCATGCTCTTGAGAGCAAGATAACAAAATACTGTATGTATGGCAGCAAGAACAAAAAACAAACAAGGAATAGTTTAAAAAATCTAACATGCACAGTATTTAAGAGCTAACCTAAATTTTATACATGAAAATGTTGTCATTATTACAGCTTTATCATAGGTTGTGGTTGGCTTTGCAATAATTCATTTTGTTTTAGAACTTCTAATATTAACTCTCTTTGTTTAAAATGTACAGAGTTTTAAATTTAAAACTTTCCAAGTCCATTAGTTTAAAGGATGGGTAATTATTATTGGGTATTTTTAATTAAAACAAAACAAAACCTAACAAATGAATACTACAAATGGAAGTTTTCCCACAAATATTTGCTTTAAAAAATTTCAGATCAGAACTTGGTATCACAAGACTCCTAAAATGTTTTGTTTTCTCCTCAAAGCTCAGCTACTAGCAATGATAAAAAAAATTGCTGAAAACTGTAAAAGCATACTGATTTTGATCCACAGACACTCTTTCTCCCTAAAGTCAAGAAATGTGAAAAGCCTCCATATTTATTTTGAGTCTGGGTTTGACAGTGTATTCTGTACTTATGTCTGGCTACATTGCTGTACCACCCTCGTAAGCTTAAAAATAATTAAAAATGTCCACATGAGTGTAAGTTATTTATCTTTATATTTATGTTTACTTAAACAGCAAAGGTGCCCTGCCATCAATTACAAATACAGTATATCTGGCTTTGGCAAACTAGCTCCATTTGTAAAAGCTACTTACAGTGGCTGTATTAGTCATGGATTCTCAGAACACTATTTCAGTTTATAGCTACTTCATACCAGTGCTTGTGCCTAAGTTTGCAAGAAACCAAAAGTTTAGGGAGTGCTCGTGTGTGCACAGACCACTTTCCCACAATATCCTTTTTTAGAGGGGAACAATAATAATAAAAAAAATTGATTTTTAAAAAAAATCTGTTCCTATATGCATCCGATACATCTGATGAAGTGAGCTGTAGCTCACGAAAGCTTATGCTCAAATAAATTTGTTAGTCTCTAAGGTGCCATAAGTACTCCTTTTCTTTTTGTTACTATACATTCACCCTAAATTTTTCCAACAAAATTTTCAAGACTACTTCCACTTAATGTGCCTTCACAACCATCAGATTTATTTTATAGACCACAGTGGTTCTGAATCAGGTCATTCTCAAACAGAAACAGGCATTTTAAAACCTCAACAATGAGTTCAGTGGCAGCATCATCACGAGGAATCTAAGGTCCCTATTCTGCTAGTGCTTATACATGATTAACTTTATGTACACAAGTAGTCCCACAATTGTCAGTAGACCTAGTGCATGTGTAAAGCACATGCTTAAGAATCTGCAGGACTGGACCATAAAATAGCAGGCACAGATGTGTTTGGAACTATGTGTCCTAGATCTTGTTGGACCTAAAGCACTGTTATAAACTAATGGTAATGGGTATGTGTAAAATTTTGACGAGTGTGCTATAAAAATGTATATAGTGTTGTTGTAGCTGTGTCAGTCCTTGAATCTGAGAGAGACAAGGTGGGTGAGGTAATATCTTTTACTGAACTAACTTCTGTTGGTGAGGGAGACATGCTGTTGAGCCACACAGAGCTTGAAAGTATCTTTCTCTCTTACCAGCAGAAGTTGGTCCAATAGAAGATATTACCTCACCCACCTTGTCTCTATAATAAAAAGTGATACATATTTTATGACAAATACTTCTCATCATGGAGAGGTATGATTTGTGTGGTCCATTTAAAAAAACCAGAATCTTACATTTGTAATGACTAGAAATACGTTCTGGTTTATAAATAAGAGCTCCTTAACTAATCATTTAGTGTCTTTTCCCCCCCATTCACAAAGATACAAGTTAAGGATGGAGTATTAACTTTAATTTTTGATGTTCTTACTTGTCCCAGCCTAACATTCATATGTATCTACTGCACATCATTAGCACAATAAAGATTTCACGATTGTGCAAATCTCAGAAGTGTGTTAAAATAATTTTAAGTCATTTATTATTTAAATAATATACTCCCATAGAATAAACAACATATATGTGACTTATCTCCATATGTAAATTTCCTTAAATATATATGTTAGAAAATTATGAGTAGTTGTCTTAAATGATCATTGCCTTTAACATTCTCTATTCCTCATATGAATGAGAACAGCATAAAGATATTTCCACAAAGGGAGACTTTTCAATACGTCAGCTTTGTCAGAAGGTGGAGCTCTGCACATATCTGTATAACTCTACTTTATATATGCAATTCACAACGCTGTATAAAAAAGATAATACTATTCAGAAAACAAACCTTGGTTTTAACTCCAACATTCAATGTCTTTCATAAATATATCAGACCACATTTGGTAACAAGAAACTCCTACTGTAGTTAGCATTTTAAATAATTTTCAATTACACAGAACGCTTTCAAAAATGAAATTCAGAAATTTCGATACTCTCCACCCTTTTTCTTTTAAAAAACTGGGATTGCACCTTAAAAAAAAAAGATAAGAAGGTAACTGATACTTACAGGCATCTCTAATATACAATAACATGGCTACAAAAATGTAGTCAACTAAATCCAGGGTGATGCTGTCAGCAAATAAAGCATCCCAGACAACAAGAAGGTCCTGAAGTGGGAATTCTCGTCCAAATAGGAGCCTTACCCATCGTCTAGAAAAAAAACACACCATATATATTCAGTAGAAATAATTACAAATATTACTAAGTCAACATATGTGCCATAAGATCAGGCATGATCTGAAACAATTTATGGAATTTTAAAAAGCATTAATTTATTTGACAATCTTTTTATTAAAATTTTTATTTTGAGAAGTGCTGTTGTATATCCTAACACAGTTATAGGAGGAAATACATTAAGGACTTCAAAAGTTTCAACTGATTAAAATGTTATTGTGCATGCGGGACACAGTGGAGAAATCTTATACCACTCTGCATATCATCATCTTGTACATTTAAATTAATACTGATTTTAAAAGAGGGTGCGAAAATATTATTCATGTAGGTCTGGAAGAGCTAAGCAGCAGGATAAAGCCAGTGATTTATTTAAATCTCCAAAAAGTCCAGGCAAATGAAGCAGGAATCACTATGGATTGGATTGCAGTTACCAGAAAGGGACCTCTTCCCTTTATGTAACTACACTGTTTGCAGTATGTAAAAAATGTTATATACACCATTTTGATTATGTATGTACACTTCAATTTTAATCAAACGTAGAGACAATTCTACAAGTAGAATCACCTTCCATGCTGTCTATATATGTGTTTTCCTATTTACCAAAATGTGGAGATCTATCTAGATTACCTGTCGTATTTGGTCAACACTGACAGTGCAGAGTGAGCATAGTACTGTTAGCTAAGAACTCATCACTCAGTGGTTTCAGGCAAGTCAGCCTCTGTATGTCTCAGTTTTCACATCATAAAATAGGAATAATAATTCTAGCGACCTATCTCACAGGTCTGTAGCAAGGATTAACATTTTACAGCTGTGTGAAAAATATAAAATGCTACACAAATGGTATGTAATAGCAGCATTACATTTAAAGTGGTTACATAATGGGCTTATAAGGAAATAATTACATTCTTAACTGGTATATACACTTTATTTACCATAAAATCTTTTAGTCGATGGGAAGTGAAAAGGGAGATTTATTATAATTTTCCTCTAAGCAAATTAAGCCACTTTTTTAAAGCTGGCAGCTTATGTAACAAAAATAGAATTTAAAAGGCAGCTAGAATTCACAACTAGACTAAACTGATTTCCAAGAGTTGACATTTGACAACCTTTGTACCTTATCTCATTGGAGTTGTAAAGTAACAAATTTTTGAGGGGCCCTTGTACCAGAAGTTCATTTCTGCACAAATGTGAGCCAACAAACATTAACCAATTACAAATTTAGGAAAACAACTTAATAGCTGCATGAATCTGTGCCTAGTAAAAGAAGCTCATAAAAGGCTCATGTTATGAATCAGATTTCATTCACTTCTCAAAACTTTCATTCCAAATGTTTTCCTTTAGGGGAACTGAATGTATGAGTGCTAACCCACTGTACAGTAATGAACCTTTGCTGCAGACATAGAATTTGCAGAACTCTAAGCAGATTTTTTTTTCCATAAGGAACATTAGTTTTAAAACAAAAATATTTAAACTTTGCATATAAAATTATCGTACATCTGTGCTCTTCCATCAATCTGTTATTTGTTAATATAAAAATTAGTATGACTTTCTACTTTATAATGTTCAATGTTCTTGTCTCCACTAAAATCAAATGCGCGCTGCCTCCCCTATTTCTACCACTTTCTGTAAATCCTATCTTTAGGGCTGGGTGTTGCAACAAAACAGTATCAACTCAAAGCAAGGCTAATCTAGCACATTTAATGTTCTGTATAAGGTGTTTTACCATATAGTGGCACATTACCCTACAGTGCCTATTCTACAGGAAACTATTATCTTACGGTGACACAAACATTACCCAAACTCTGCATGAAGCCTATTACTTGCAGTAACAAACCCTCCCACCCTTAAACCCACAACTTTCATGTTGCACAAGCTGTTAGGAGTGAAAGCTCAGCTACGCTTGAAGCATTTGAGCTGACTTTGCTCACAACCTACTGAAATCTAATTCGGGAGGTTTGATAAAACTCTAATACACTTCAAGGGAAAATATACACCATGGTTTAATGGGATTTGTTATTAGGCTTTTATTAGAAATCTCTTTTGCTTCTTTACTACTTCATTATGCAGTGTTAATTGTTTGTGGATGCAGGTTTATTCTGCTCAAGCAGAAATCATTCCTTTTATTCCACTTTTACATTTTCTCCTGGGAAAGTTAAATCTCAGTCTCCAGAGATATCATGTTTCACAGTTATAGAGTGCAGAAGAACAACTGGACTTCTTTAGCAACCATGATACTACCATTAATTATGTGAACCTCTTTGTCCCAATGGGAGCAAACAATTCACACCACTGTAAATGCAGACATTCTAACTGTTGTCTCCTCTTCTGTAACATTTATCTCATAGCATCCATAAGCCAAGGATCCTATCATCCATATGGCATGACTTCCATGAGCCTTTACATTCATATATTCACACTTAGTTTAATGAATCAAGTTTTACATTGGAGTGTTTTCTTCGAAATTAACAGGCTTCTATGGATCTGACAAATATTTACAGAGCATTTAAGTTGCACTTAATGATAGCATTGGACAAGATAACCCCTTTTCCTTTTTGGTGGTTGGCTGTGGTTTAATTATTAGTCTGTCTTGTTAATCTTGCTTTATATCTGTTACACCTGCAGACTGCAACTGTCAAAACAGCATACCTTTTATCACCTGCAATAATACAATAATTCATATTTTACCAGACCTACTTAGCAATTAAGTTCTACAAAAACAAAAAGTCCAGAATTTTTAAAGCACCAATAAACCATCCAAGAGTACTACTATATACCTCTGGAATACATAATTCTAGCTTCTACTTATGATTCCTATATAATTAAACCACAACTCTCAAGAGATCAGTAATTACTAGCAAGAGATAATGATTCATTAATGGCCTTACAGAATAGAGAAACCAAAAGAAATCAATCCTCTGGTATATCTATTAACTATGGGAATGACCCAGTCTTTACCAGGTTTAAATAAAGATTGCCACCATTTTGATTAAGATTAACTGGATAATTCTGTAAGCAGTATCATTTAGAAGCCATATAATTTATTTTAGCTATTGATTTGGCATTTAGGTTTTATCTGTATATACATCTTGCTTCTTCATTAAGAGCAATGAAATCTTTAAAAATGGCTGACCTGAACTACATAAGCCTTAGGAGTTGGGATAGGAAAGTAGAGGTAACAGTGACAGAATGGGAGTAGTTGTGATGGAAAGCTAGTGCAGCACGAAGGAAGACACTGGAGCAAGACGGATGAACACGGATAGATAGGAAGCCATGTCTGCAGAAAAGGTGTAGCCTAACTTCAAAGATTAACCACAAACACAGACTACTTTTCAGGCATCTTGAAATTAGTTAGATGGGGCTAAATCAGGAGTCCACAGATAGTCACTGAAAGTTTTGAGAACACTGAATCCCCAAACTAAGAGCTAAAGGTGATTTTCTTAAACCAAGACACTGATTTCTGAGTGAAATGTTGGCCCCATCTGTACAGGCTATGTACAAGATGACTGACTCCTTCTGAATGAGACAGAAATATGAAAGAGATCCCTTACACTGGCTTGCACTAGTAAGACAGGATGTATTTCAGACAATTATGACTTCTTTGGAAGGGAGGTTTGAAGCAGTGATCATGCTGCTAAATAATCTCAGTGGGGGAATTGACGAGACTTAATATTGCTTTACACGAGCAACAGAGCTAGTAAAGGTTTGTGTTTATATTAAAGATTAATCAATCTTTCAATATATCACATGCTGTGCAAAGAGCAACACCTATGGCTAACGTTGCCCAATACTTTTCAGTATAAGACCATGTTTTCCAGTTATAACTTTTCCAAATTTATTCTCAGACTGCAATTTTCCATATTGGGTGTCTGCCTCAGGCTGATTTTTCTTTTTTTCTAGGTTTTTGATAAAGTGGTTTAGCTGTTTGCAAGAACAAACTTAGGAAAAAATGTTTTGCCCATGTTAACATTTTTTTGTTTTGTTTTACAAGCTGTAGTCTTCCATACGTCAGAGAAGAAACATGAAATTTGGCAATGGGTCACACTGGTGTCAGGGATTTTCTGTTCACCGTCTCCATGGATATGTGCTCAAATCTGGTAATTTAAAAGGCTCTGAAAAAATCTTAGTTTGCACATGCTCAGTAGAGACTTGTTAATTTGCCAGCTAAATTTCTCTGAAGATTCCATCTGGAATGAACATGGTCCAACCTCTCATAATTCCTACATGCCAGCTGGACTCCACAGAGCAACTGCTCCTCACAATTGTCCAGGGCTGTTATGGTGTCAGGCATAGGAACTAAGACACCTGTGCTCTCAATGCTCCCCTTGCTGGTGTCCAGGCAGTGATCAGGAGGAGCAAGCTTTCTGACTCAAATGCAGAGGGGGAGAGGAACAGGTATGGGGCATCTGGGGAAGGAGTAGTAATGAGCTGGAACCAGTAAGGAAGAGGAGAAAAAAGCAATAGATGAGTCATAGATGGGGGAAGATTAAGAGCAGTGGTAAGGTGGGGAAAAGGGCAAGAACCAAGGAGAAGGATGGGTGGGAGGACAGCAGCACAAGGGTCTGTAATTCCCAATAATTTGCAACAGAACTCAGGATTTCCTGAGTCTGAACATTCCATTGCTGACTAACAAAGAGCAGTAAAACCCACTGGCAAAGTGTGCATGTCATTTCTCTGTAGTGGTAGGTCCACAGAGAAGATAAAAGCCTGCTGTTGCAATCACTCTGTTAGCTCAAGGGGTAGAAGACAGTGCTGTGGATCTGAAGATCCCGAATCCACTGAGACTGATTGAGGGAGGGAGGGTGTCACTATGGTTCCACATGATGCAATTTGTATTTTCAATTTAGCTTTCTAAAAAAAAACTTTGGAAATTACACTCCGAACACCTACCTTAAAAGAATGTTAAGGTTGCAAAATCAAACACTCAAAAATTAGGTTTCAGAGTAGCAGCTGTGTTAGTCTGTATCTGCAAAAAGAAAATGAGTACTTGTGGCACCTTAGAGACTAACAAATTTATTTGAGCATAAGCTTTCGTGAACTACAGCTCACTTCATCGGATGCATGCAGTGGAAAATACAGTGGAGAGATTTTATATACACAGAGAACATGAAACAATGGGTGTGTGTGGGGGGGAAATAAACATGGGGAAATAGTTTTACTTTGTGTAATGACAGATCCACTCCCAGTCTTTATTCAAGTCTAAGTTAATTGTATCCAGCTTGCAAATTAATTCCAATTCAGCAGTTTCTCATTGGAGTCTGTTTTTGAAGTTTTTTTTTTGTTGAAGAATTGCCACTTTTAGGTCTGTAATCGAGTGACCAAAGAGACTGAAGTGTTCTCCAACTGATTTTTGAATGTTATAATTCTTGACGTAGAGCTCTACGATACAACCGCATTTGCTCCAACCCCTCAGACAGAGACAAACACCTACAAGATCTCTATCAAGCGTTCTTACAACTACAATACCCACCTGCTGAAGTGAAGAAACAGATTGACAGAGCCAGAAGAATACCCAGAAGTCACCTAGTACAGGACAGGCCCAAAAAAGAAAACAACAGAACGCCACCAGCCATCACCTTCAGCCTCCAACTAAAACCTCTCCAACGCACCATCAAGGATCTACAACTTATCCTGAAGGACGACCCATTACTCTCACAGATCTTGGGAGACAGGCCAGTCCTTGCTTACAGACAGCCCCCCAACCTGAAGCAAATACTCATCAGCAACCAAACACCACACAACAAAAACACTAACCCAGGAACCTATCCTTGCAACAAAGCCTGTTGCCAACTGTGTCCACATATCTATTCAGGGGACACCATCATAGGGCCTCATCATATCAGCCACACTATCAGAGGCTCATTCACCTGCACATCTACCAATGTGATATATGCCATCATGTGCCAGCAATGCCCCTCTGCCATGTACATTGGTCAAACTGGACAGTCTCTATGTAAAAGAATAAATGGACACAAATCAGATGTCAAGAATTATAACATTCAAAAACCCGTTGGAGAACACTTCAATCTCTTTGGTCACTCGATTACAGACCTAAAAGTGGCAATTCTTCAACAAAAAAAAAAACTTCAAAAACAGACTCCAACGAGAAACTGCTGAATTGGAATTAATTTGCAAACTGGATACAATTAACTTAGGCTTGAATAAAGACTGGGAGTGGATGGGTCATTACACAAAGTAAAACTATTTCCCAATGTTTATTCCCCCCCCACCCCACTGTTCCTCACATGTTCTTGTCAACTGCTGAAAATGGCCCACCCTGATCATCACTACCAAAAGTTCCCCCCCGCTGTCCTCCTGCTGGTAATAGCTCACCTTACCTGATCACTCTTGTTACAGTGTGTATGGTAACACCCATTGTTTCATGTACTCCTTTTCTTTTTTCAAAAATTAGGAAACACCAGAATTAATGTTGCAGGTGAATTGATACTGAGAAAATTATACTCAAGTGGAAAGCCCTCTCTTTGAATTCAGATCTAGTACAAACAGTGAATTACATTCAGGTTTACACCTCCAGCTAGAACAATTGAATGTGTAAACGCGTGGTCAAACAGGCTAGAATGAACAGCAGACAGCCTTTCAGGAATGATATGCTTACTTGGAAATAAGATGTGAAACAAGAGTGACTAACAACTATTGTGCATATAAAACTTCAAAAGAACTTTACGCTGTAAAGGAAAATCAAGAACTGAAACTGTTTCTGGATTTTCTGGTTCCAATCATATTTCTTTTGGGCCATGATGACTTATTGCTATAAGAACTCTTATCTAGATATATAAAGGCATGGTGTACCTTAACTTCCATAGCAAGATTATTTTCTTGTGCAGATGCTAAGATACTGTGCTAACTGCAACTGTATGCTGTGGGTCCTTGTCCAGCCTGGCTAGAAGAAAAAGGGTTGTCGTTCCTTTGAGCTCCCCCACCCCCAACTAATTTCAGAGATAGAGGAAGGGGGACGTTTACTTGTATAGACTGGGAAGGAGCACAAAACATTGAAGCTAGACAAACTCAGACTAGAAATAAAGTGTACAATTTTAATAATGAATTAGTAATTAACCTTTGGAATAATTTACTTTGGAATGTCATGGATTCACCATCACTTGAAGTCTTTAGAATCATAGAATCATAGAATATAAGGGTTGGAAGGGACCCCAGAAGGTCATCTAGTCCAACCCCCTGCTCGAAGCAGGACCAAATCCCAGTTAAATCATCCCAGCCAGGGCTTTGTCAAGCCTGACCTTAAAAACCTCTAAGGAAGGAGATTCTACCACCTCCCTAGGTAACGCATTCCAGTGTTTCACCACCCTCTCAGTGAAAAAGTTTTTCCTAATATCCAATCTAAACCTCCCCCACTGCAACTTGAGACCATTACTCCTCGTTCTGTCATCTGCTACCATTGAGAACAGTCTAGAGCCATCCTCTTTGGAACCCCCTTTCAGGTAGTTGAAAGCAGCTATCAAATCCCCCCTCATTCTTCTCTTCTGCAGGCTAAACAATCCCAGCTCCCTCAGCCTCTCCTCATAAGTCATGTGTTCCAGACCCCTAATCATTTTTGTTGCCCTTCGCTGGACTCTCTCCAATTTATCCACATCCTTCTTGAAGTGTGGGGCCCAAAACTGGACACAGTACTCCAGATGAGGCCTCACCAATGTCGAATAGAGGGGAACGATCACGTCCCTCGATCTGCTCGCTATGCCCCTACTTATACATCCCAAAATGCCATTGGCCTTCTTGGCAACAAGGGCACACTGCTGACTCATATCCAGCTTCTCGTCCACTGTCACCCCTAGGTCCTTTTCCGCAGAACTGCTGCCTAGCCATTCGGTCCCTAGTCTGTAGCGGTGCATGGGATTCTTCCGTCCTAAGTGCAGGACCCTGCACTTATCCTTATTGAACCTCTTAAATCAAGAGTGGATGTTTTTCTGAAATATATGTTTATGGTTCTGACAGAAGGTATGGGTCTGAGGCAGAAATTACTTGGTAAGATTCTACAGCCTGTGTTATGCAGGAAGTCAGACCAGATGGTCCCTTCTGGCCTTAAAAATCTTCAAAATACCACTCCGATTTTGCAATCATTTCATTGGCCTTCTGTAACGTAAAACCCCAAAACATGACAGAAACAAACTTTTAACATGCATGTTACCTCTGGACTAGCTTTTCTTTTTCTAATGGATTGACTTTCTTTATATTTCTTTTCTCTGACTTAAATTTTTCTATACTTCCACATCGTGTTTAAAACACAGGTGACTACAGTTTTTTGTTGCTTTATTCTCTAGGTTTGGCACTCATTTCCACATCAAATTAGGAACATTTCATTTTGGGAAGACTGAACTCTAAAGTTTTCCTTGGTAGTGTTACAGATTCATAGATTTAAGGCCAGAAGGGACCATCATCATCTGACCTCAAGCAGTTTTAGTTTGCTGTGTTGGAACAAGATATCTGTAAGACCTCTCTGTCTCTCTTCCCCATGCCAATAATCTTCGGATGTTACTATGTTTCTCAAAAATTATAAAATTGTCAGCCTGGAGGACAAAGCTCATGAAAGTATAAGAAAAAGCTTTCTCATCAGCTGGCTCAATACAATGGAACTCAATTCTGGCAGAGGTGGGAGGGACCACAATCTCACCACTTTCAAAGAGAAGTCTAAAACTTACTTCTTCAGCTTTCAATTCCCACGTTCACAACAAAAAACAACAAAGAACATGAAGTTTAAAAGTGGGAGGGGCCACTGAAAAAAATCTTCCAGCTGCCTTAGCGGGAAGGAATGAGGAAGCTGGAGACTCATACGGACTTTTATATTGTGATGGTGATAATTCTATCTCTGGACTTTTGAGTCTAACTCAAGGCACCCATTTTTGTAAATTGCGGCCCCAGTTCCAGACATGGTACAGAGGAACAAAAAATATGGAAAAGTGGTCAAGTTTCTAGCTGTCTTGGCTAGAAGTATGATTCATTGAGAAGCAGTCTGGCTTGTAATGTATTTTTTCCCAAGGGTAGAGGCTGAGAAAGGCTGCTATATTTCTGCAAAATAATTGAGATGGAGGAGCTTGGACAATAGCCAACTTTAAAAAGCAGGGACAACGGTGTCCATTTAATGATGCACAGAAGTAAACTGTGTAGCACAGAATAGCGTGGGAAACAAAATAGAAATATACAAAGTTTTGTTATATTCCTTTGGTGAAATCCTGGCCCACCAGTGTCAAAACTCCCATTGAATTCAGTGGGTTCTGGATTTCACCTCTTGTAGCTATAAAATAATGTATTTCAATGACAAAAATCCATGTTCAGAAGAGAGAAAAATGCAAGAATGTCAGGGTATGGCTATTGAATTTCAACTGTTCATTATTTACACTCATTCCAAAATTACAGTCTTAACTAGTGATGATCCCCATACATTTGCTTTTTGAAAAACACTGCACAGTAATGGGAACATTTTCTGTTTTAACAAAAATAATATGACCACATGATTTTAAATACTGTATATAGTAATAAAACTACAGAAACAAAAAAGCCACTACTAAATTAGTGATATTTCTAGTGTTTTCAGCTATTAGCAATTATGAACTCCTTCCTCCCGCTTTTTATTCTCCAAAAATGAGAACGCATTGATTAAAGTTTGCTTTGGCAGTTACAGCCTATATAAATTTTAAAGTAGAAAACTATATTAGAAAATAATTATTTGTCAGTGTTTTATAAAGGCTATTTTAAAGGCATTAGAATAGATTAGCTAATGTCTTTACACCTAAGGCTTTGGCGCATACAGTAGGGTTCAGTGATGCTGCATTCTTCTTTTGTACAATATATCTCTGAAGTAGGAATCCCACTACAGTTTTAGTCACCCTGGGCATTAAGTTCTACTAGAGTTATTACATTTCCATGTAGAATAATCAAGGCCAGTGAAGACAGTCAGCCTTATCTGAAAGGCCATTTATTATCTTTTTACCATAAAAAGGAATAAATAATTTTATTGACAGTTTTTTAAATGTCCAAATATGTACTGAAATGTTTCATCAAGCTTTTACCATTCATATTCCATGTAGGAGACTTTCCCATCATAAGCATTAAAGCAGCAGACTTTACTCCTGGTGTAAATTTGTAATCCATCATTTTAAAACATGTCAGCCAGAACACCACTACTTTATTCTTATACTGTCACATTACAGTGTACTACATAAACTTCTTTCATTACACTGAAGGACGTTTTTCAGTAAAGAGCTCAGACGATTGAGCTACTGAAGGCCAAAAAAAGGTGTGCATAAAACAATGGAAGAGTTATTGGAAAACTTGTCTTAATCTTAACACACTAGTGAGGCAGCATGCTCAAAGAGACAGAGTGTAAGATTGGGTGTCAGGAGGTCTATGCTAGCTCCACCATGGAGTTCCTTTGCGACTCAGGGTAAGTCAGTTAAGTCATCTTTCTGGCCAAAGATTCTCCATCTGCAAAAAATGTAGATAAAGACTCCTGGAGAGCTTTGTAAAACACTGAAATGAATGAATGAAAATGCTATACAAGTGCAAAGTATTTGTACACATTTAAGATTAAACTGGGGCTCGTGAGAAAAGGAGAGTTTGGCAAAAAGGCAACTGAGTTACCCAAACTCTTCCAAAAAGACTGCATATCCGTTAACAAACCCTCAGTGAATAAACCCTCATCTACCAAATATTTTATAGAACATTCAGTCTAAATAGATATTCTTGAAAAGAGGGCACTTTGTGAGTGAGGCTTATATAAAATATTCTGTATTTTACAAAAAAGGTAAATTTGCCACTTATTAACAGGAGAATTGAATTGGTCTAACACAGTGGTTTTCAACCTTTTTTCCATTTGCAGTCCCCTAAAAATTTCGAATGGAATTTCAAATAGAAATCTTAGACATAGTCTGTGGATCCCCAGGGTCCGCGGACCACGGGTTGAAAATGACTGGTCTAACAGCTATATAGCATCTTCACATCAGTAGGGCATCCACACATTAGGACTAGCAGATAACTTTGAGTCCCTCGTGGGTTAGACGCTTAATATTTCCCTTAAAATGGATTATACGTAGTCCCAAAGGACTGAATAAGAACTGTCAAAAATCTGATGACATTCTGCAAGACAACCGGGCAATCATTTTATACAGCCAGTGTAAAATAAATATGCAATATATGAACAGAATAACTGAACTAGAGGAATCAACTGTGACCCAGGTGCCCACTGGCAGAAGGCACAGAGGGTGCATAAGGTTTTACAAGTATCCCTGGGTTGGGCATATGCATAATAGTTCTCCAAAGGGTGGTATGTGAGGTCTCTATTGAGAGCCAGCTGGTTATGATGATCATTGCAAAATGTACATATGGATAATACTTAATGAGTTATGTATTAATAGTAAAAATTATGGATCTTGGAGTTCAGGCAGGTCACCAGGAGGTAACATACCTCGGAGGTGTTCCTTTCAGGCAGGAGGTAACTGTCATCTATCTCCATGTCTGGCCGTTTGTGTATTGTATGCTTCACACTGTATGCCTATTCGCACACTGAATCAGGAGCAAAGTGAGAAATTGAAAAATTTATGAGAGGAGGAATTTACAGGATGAAAATATACACCAGTGGATTGTCCTGTTTATGAATAAAGACAAGGGATTGGTCTGGTGTATCTTGGAATGCAAAGAGACACACTGATTCCTTCACCTAGGTGGCAAACTGACAGTGCGCATGACTCGAACAAAGGCACACAGTCAGCCTGGCTGTAAAGTGCTACAAGATTTTTGGGCAAGCAATATTCTATTAGACATGAGAGTATATTGTTAATTAAGTTGAGGTTCTAGAATGTGTGTTATGTTTTTATTTTGTAGGTAAACATTTGTTTCCAATATTTCTACTTGCTACTACTTGAATCTCTATGCTTTGTTAAACTTATTTGAGGCACCTTAGAGACTAACCAATTTATTTGAGCATAAGCTTTCATGAACTACAGCTCACTTCATCGGATGCATGCTGTGGAAAGTGTGCATCCGATGAAGTGAGCTGTAGCTCACGAAAGCTTATGCTCAAATAAATTGGTTAGTCTCTAAGGTGCCACAAGTACTCCTTTTCTTTTTGCGAATACAGACTAACACGGCTTTTACTCTGAAACTTATTTGATTTCACTATTAACATATCTAAGTGCTGCAAGTTAAGCAGAGCGGTGACCTGAGATGAAACCAGTAACCTGGGATATGCTGTTACTTTGGAAGCAGCGGTTCAATGAATATTGTGAATGTCCAGGGGACCAGTGGCTGAGGCACACTCCAGGAAGATGCTCAGAGGGCTACAGTGTGCCTATAGCTAACTGGACAGCAGGGTCTGTGAGTCCTATGGGGAGTGCTTGTGTTGCCGGTGCCGGTAGCGTTGGGGAAGTGACCCATGGTAGGTGCCGTACAAGGCTTCTTCACGCTAAAAGCAGGTGGTAGCAAGATGCCTCTCAACCCCAGAGAAGCAACTTACTTCAAACACAAATAAAGTCCAGTCATCATTTGAAACAATACACCCTGAAAATATCATCATTTTGCCTTTACTTCTTACAGTTTATGTAATGTATTCCTTTTCTATGTTATCAAGAATCAAGTTAATAGTGGAGACAATTTTAGATTTCAGCAAAAAGGAGATTCAACAGTTTTCCACAGTAAAATTAACTATGGCAGCATGACCAGTGACACAAACTACACGTTAACAAGAAAATGGTAAAACTGAATGCTTAGCTACACAGAAGTGGTGAGAGTACATCTTCAATATATTTAATCGAAAAAGCTTATCGTTAGATTTAAAGCACAGAGAATGCTGAAACTTGTGAGGCTTCCCAGCTGCAAAATAAAGTTAACCTATCAATACATTAAGTAATACCTCAGTAGGAATCATGTCCAGAATACAAAAATATATTACTAGCACTAGTGGGAGGGATTCAGGCCTTGTTAACCCAACAGAAATCTATCTGTATGGATGGCTACCCTTTCTAGAACTACAATTATTTAATTATTTGGACAGATAAACCCTGCTAATTCAATTTAAGTAGTTATGTATGCAAAGCTAACTTCAGGCATCATGCTGCAGGTACCCCATACTTGCCAGGGAGAAGGGAGAAAGAATTAAGGGGATGGTAAGAGGCTGAATCTGATGCAAGATCTTTGGAAATAGATTAGTTTTATATTGTATTCACTGGCCCTTTTTCATCTACCCAGCAGCCAAGATTCCTAATTATTGTAAGCACTTGGAGCACCCAGTTCTGCACCAATTCAATTCAAGGCACTTTTATGGGAGTTCTATGCTCAGAGCTGTTGTTAAATAAGGCCATTATTTTGCAGCAGAGTATCATCCTGGACAGCCCTCAGAACAGTAGAGAATCCTGATTGCAGAAATGTGTTTCCATCCTAGTGTAACAACCTTGTTACAATACAAATGTTTTCTCCTTAAGAGTCATCATTAAAAAGAGATTGGGCCCAAAGCAAACAGAATGCCTACTACCTTTGATCAAAATCAGGTTTTGATTGTTGCAGGCCTACGTGTAATTAAATATATAACATTTCAAAATCTCCTTGTGTGGTAGTTCTCAAATCAGGAAAGTATTTTTTTTAAACAGGGAGAGGGAAGATTTATATCGTATCGGAATTCAATATTATATCTATTGTAAACCGTAAAACTGAATTAAGAAGCTGTTTAGAGGCCATACCCACAGCAGTCCATTTCAATCCATTAGTTCGGTTAAATGCCTTCATACATCCAGTGAAGAGTCATTATCATCAATCTGCCAATTTTACTGACCAGTCAACTAAATGTTTATATGTACACCTAAGAAACACCGGTGTTTCCTCATTGATATTGCAGTTCCAGACATCAGTGTCCAGTGAATAACTATTCCAGTACGAAAGACATGATGATAATTCAGCTATTTAGTGTAAATAAAAATGCTACAAACACTGTTTTATTTATATCCTTAGTTCCAGAGGTAGAGTATTATAATTCAGATCTATTCCACTACCATACAGCATAAGGAAGAACAGGTTTTGGTAAGTTATATTTGGTAATTATTGTTTACATTAATCAGTACTGGTAGCTCACAAAATAGTTACAACTTAAAATTTTTTTTTAGTTTCTGTAACAGGAAAATGTGAGCAAAAATAAGTGTTCTTTTTGTACATCTAATCACATTTATTCAGATATTGTTGCTCTCTACTTTAATTTAGTCACTACACACTGGGGAGTGGGTTGCTTTTGTTAAACTTGTTATACACCAAAGGAATTATTATACACTGAGGCTGGTTTGTTTGTTCGTACATACTTAGACATATGCTATACAAATTAATGTAAAAAAGTAAGAACTTTTAAGTTTTATAATCTACAGTATCTCAGAGTCGCCAAGTTCTGTGCTGTGTGGTTCCTGCCTTATGGGAATACTGCATCTTTAAAGAGGGACACAAGGGGCTTACTGGTGTCATTTAGCTACCTAGGCGCCCCCGCAGAAGCCCTGCTAACAACAAAAGACTGGTGGCAAACAGCAAATTCATTAATTAACCACAGTATTTGCTGGAAAGAAAAGCATTTAAAAAACACAATATTGAAAGTGCAACTGCGGTTGTTCCAGGTCCCTTTCTGTAGTATATGTAGCAGAGGCAAGCAATGCTTATGCTGTTTCTAATTATTCCAATTATCATGGCACACTATGAAAACTTGATTAATAACACTGAAGATATTGTTGTGGCAATTAGCCATATGGTTGTGGGACTTTATTCTGTCACGATTTAGCCATTAGCATCTA
The DNA here is from genome assembly GCF_965140235.1 of Caretta caretta. Lineage (NCBI taxonomy): Eukaryota > Metazoa > Chordata > Testudines > Cheloniidae > Caretta > Caretta caretta. The sequence goes on along the minus strand of NC_134207.1, from coordinate 204,056,336 downwards.
CTTATGTTTGTCAGAACAGAGCATCCGTGACAAGTTGAAGTTCCGCTCACCTTGCTGAGTCCCCTGTGAGCAACACTAGAGAACGGTTTATTCCTGGGAGCTCCTTGCTGGAGTAAATTTTTCATGTGGCATCCGGTCTGACTGGGGACAAATGTCAAATAGCTTATGCGACAACCCATCAAGGCAGGCTCTCTCTGCGAAGGGATCTAGTAAATTGCTTGTCAAGGCCGACTTTTTTCAAAGAAGGATTTGACCAGTAAAATTAGTGTCAAATGCCTTGTACAGAATGTTTTCAATGGTTAGCCATTCAGACTGAATATACCATCCCCTTACGTAGCTATGATAAAATGTTCTATTATGATTTTATACACCTCTGAGGTATGCATCACAATGCACTTGAAATGTATATCTACAAGCACAGGGACCCTGGGACAGCAGCACTGTTGCTTTGGCTTTGGCTAGCAGAAATGATGGGTACCTAAACTGACCTTTTTGTGAGAGTCACCCTTTTAAACACAACACAATTTAAAAAAAAACTGGACTTTTTTTCCCTTTTTGGTCAAAATAAATCCATACAAAAATCATCCCAAAGATGCAATATAATTGTCATAATAAAGAACTTTTTAAACCAAGTTCCACAGTTAATCATTGGAAGTTTTTTACAACTGTTTAAAAATACAGCAAAAGCTATAAAACGTATAACCCTTTGTAATCCTTCTTGTAACTGGGTTAAGACACAAATGTACTTACAGTTGTATGTCAATCAAAACCAAAACAGATTTTTTGCAACTAATCAAAGAGAACCCTGAACTTGACTTGCCTGGTCATCTACATTTGGGATCCAGTATGTTACTGATTTAGTTCCTTTAAAAGGACTTGGGAACACGAACATCTTGTTATGCAGAGATTCGGCATAGCCAAGTGATGAAGTGGAGTTGATGCAGTTTGGGGACATGGGATGGGGAAGGTGACCTTGAAAGGGAGTTGTAAAAAGAAGTTCTAGGTGATCACAATGAAGTGTTTTAAAGGGACAGTAGAACATTATGGAAATGTACCTACAAAGATTACAGTAACTCACTGAGATCAAGGAAAAAATACTTCTCTATTTTCCCAGCTCATTTACATTGTGCATTTGACAGCACTTTATATATATATACTGTAATCCTAATTGCAGTTTTTTCAGTAAGAAAACTAGCACGATATGCAGTATCCAAAGAGAATGGTGCTTTGCATAACTCACTAGTAACTCAGAAATATCAGCAAAATAAAATTACTGCAGTGTGTGTGTGTGTGGGGGGGGGGGGGAGATGAGGAATTTTGGCAGTCAGCTCAGAAATAGGTTCTATAACATCTGAAGTAGAGATGGGTGAAGAGTTGGAAAAATTATAGTGGATGAATAAGAAACTGAATTCTGACTCACCACATTCACACCCCTTCAGTCTTAACTTTTCAAACATATTTGAGCAAGTAAAATTTTTTTCATACAAACATTTGTGGAAAATGAATTTTGGGTCCAAATTGGCTGAAATTAGTTTAAAGCCTAAACAAGAAACACTTACCCCACAGTCACTGCGGTTCTTCAAGATTGCTGTAATCAGCGTGGATCCTAGTGTCTGTGCACTTGTGCCTCGTGTGTGAGAAATTTATTTTTAATAGCACTGTCTTTCAGGGCTATGCATGTGCCCTATGCCTCCTTCTCCTCCCTTTTGAGGGCATAAAAGGTGGAGTGGCTGCAACTTTCACTCAGTTCCCTTGCAATTCAAAGCCCATGACTGCTGAGGACTCCAAAAAGTGGGAATGGAGAGTGGGTCATGGGATCCACACAGACTACAACATCTCAAAGAACCACAATTATCTGTAGGGTAGTCATTCATTAAATTATACCCTATAGCCCCATGGTTAGAGCACTCATCTGAAAGGTGGGAGACTCCCTGATTGGTTAGGGCACTTGGTTGGGGGGGTGGGGAAAGACTCAGGTTCCAGTCCCTGCTCTGATTAATATTTAATTATTAAGTCTGGCAAGTGGCATTATGTATGTACACACGGACTATGGCATAATAACGTGAGGCAAGTTTGTACTAATGTAGCCAGGTGTGATATCACCATGTACAGTAATGACTGAAGTGCAAGGAATCTGTCCTGAAGTAAGTATGCCCTTGCTGTCGTGGAATATATCCTGGCCCCTAAGAACTCTACTGGCTGTGATGGGATGGGAGACGAGTTCTCATAGTTCACTAACAGGCCCAGGTGGCTAAAGAAAGAAAGCACACACAACTGAGGCTTCTCAGTGTTTCCTGATATGATTTCCCTCTGGTCAACCAGTCATCTAGATACAGGTAGACATGGATACTCCTTTTTCCTTAGGTGTGCCATGACCACAGTGAGGCATTTCATACACAGACTCAGTGCCATGAAGATTCTGAAAGGCAGTACTTTGTACTGACAGTGAGCGTTTGGGCCCCACTGAAAATCTCAGGTATTTTCTGTGATTGGCAATGTGGAAACATGCATCCTGTAAGCCAAAAGCCACAAACCAATCCTTAGCTAGAAGTGATGGAATGCATCAAAAGTCAAACATTACCATCCTGAAACTGAGGTGGTATATGTATTTGTTCAGTCTTCTGAGATCTTGGACAGGATGGAGACCTCCTTTCTTCTTTGGTATAGGGGAGGCACTACAAGTAGAAGCCTGTTCCCCTGTAGTCCTGCAGAACCTCTTCTGTGGCTTCTATATGAAGCACGAAGACCACTTCTTTTTGTAACAGGTGTTGTGAGAAGGGTCCCTGAAGAGGAATGGGGAAGTGGAGTGGAGAAGGGAAAGGAACTGGATGGGGTAGCTCTGGGTGACAACACCCTGCACCTATCTACCTGCCATAATGTCTGTCTGCATTTGATGAAGGAAAGTGGTGGTGGTGCGGTGCCTACTAGCTGGGGCTCTTGCTGTAGATAATCTCGTTGTCTCCTCTCCAGAGTTGGATGCAACCTTGATAGATTCCACGAGGTGCAGTTTGAGCCTCGCGTCTTGAAATTTTTGGGTGCAGGACGAGAAGGAGCGGCAGATGGAACACATGTTTGGGATGTGTCCTTCCCTTAGGCATTTGCTGTGTCCAATGATTAATGGCATCAGATCATAGCAGGAAGGACACAGTTTGAACCCAGTGGGTTTAGAGCCTGACATTACTAATTGTGGGTAAGAAGCCCATCAATGCTGATGTACAGGGAGGAGTCTCCCTCCATCTGTCCTCTTTTTTCTTTTTTGCGCCCAACTAAAGAATAAAGAACTAATCAAAAAGATGGTGAAGAGAGGTTTCTGTACAGGTTAAAATTCTGAATGTTCAGAAGAACAGAAACTGGTCTCAGACAGTCCAGGTTCCTTCCATCTGGTCACCACTGGTCGTCAGAGGGACCTGAGGGAGGGTTGAGGCTGCTCTGCTCTTTATGTTCTTGCATGGGAGCACAAGGCAGCACAGGGTGAAGCATGGCCCTGAGGGACACTGCTATTCAAATACATGTGATATTGCACACGAGGCACATATGCACCCACACTGGGTTCCATATTGAACACTGGTCCCTTTCACAGGCCCTAAGGGGCAAAGGGTCTGAAAGAGACAGATGAGCTGAACTGCACATGATGATACGTGGGCAATCTGGCTACTGGGCTAAGCTCCAGTCCCTAACAGTGGAAACGGTTTCTCTTCATCTGCAGCGGGTGCAGTCTCTGGCCAGTAGGTGGGGGGGGGAGCAACATATGCTCCGTGAGGAGGAACAGTCAACAGTAAACATGTTCTATTTTAGGAGGACTGCAGGACTCTGCCTGTTGAGGAGGGGAGAAAGCTAAGGAGAGGGAACTCTCTGAGTCAGTCTTTTTCAGGCAGATGAGGGAGTTGAAGGCTGTCTTCTCTCAGGCACTGTCACAGCAATATGCTTTCCATTGTGCAGGGCCTCTCAAGAACACAATGCTGTCTGCACTGAGATGGAGGACAAGAATCACAGCGGGAGACAGTGTGGTCTAATGGTTAGGAGGCCAGATTGGTAGTCCCGAGAAACCTAGCTTCTATTTCTGACCTGCTTTGTGACCCTGGGCACGTCACTTCCCCTCTCTGTGCCTCAATTTACCCTCCCACTTTAATCTGCTTTATTTAAATTGGAAATGCTTTTGGGCAGGGACTGTCTCTTTTATGTGTATGTGCAATGCCGAGAACAACGGGATCCCAATTTTGGTTGGGGCTTTCAGACTCTACTGTAATACAAATAAAAAGAGTGGACTTTTGTCTGTTAATTTACTGTTTTAAGATTATTTTTTTTATAGATACAACTAGCAACACCATAATTAAGATTGTGTCAGCCTTTTTGCCTTGACAGGAAGTTAAGCCCTTTGTGTAGCCTAAACAGTTGCTCAGTTTCAGAAACCAGAAAAGCACTCATTTTCATTTGTCTGAATTCTGGCCAGTAAGAAGAGTTCCTTCAGAAAGGAAATACAAATTGAAAAAATGTTCACACTTCAGAAATTTTGGCTGAGGGGCCACTTTTTGGCAAGAAAACTGTAGCATGCTCACACACTTGAAATTATGCACATTTCAAGATAACACTCATTTGAATTCTATCACTTTTTTAAAGAAACCGAACAAAATTCAAAAAGAAAAAGTATTTGAACTTAAATCTAGGGAGAAACACCAAAATGAAGCAGATATTTTTCTGAAATGACTACATTCCAAAACTATGGCAGGTGCACGAGGGGTAGGGGAATGATTTACAGCGTCCCCCCCCCCCCCCCAGCTTCTCCTTGTCACTGTAGGATGCCCCTTAATCTGTATGAAGAGCATAGGTGACCTCCTACGTATCTGGCATCTTCAATGACTGGGAAAAACAACTAGTTCACAGGCAAGGAAATGGCAGTGGGATGAGATGGAGGATAGCTCCTCCTGCTGGACCTGAATTTTTCTTTCCTGCCAACTTGTGTGAGTCTGCCCAATCCCACACGAGATTAGGATTCCAAGTCTTTAAGAGTACTATGTGCATACAGAACTGACTTTGTCTCCAGACTGTGTGTGGATAGGAACTTTCTGGAGAGACAAGGGGCTTGGTCTGAAATCACTTTCTGTGGATTCTGGGTTCCAAGCTAATTGAACCAGTGGTTACTGTGACTTGGATTGGAGAATCTGGAAATCCTTTCCCATTTGCAGGTTGACTGTTATTTTTACAGGCTTTTTCCCTATATACACTCAAATCTGGTGATCTGTGACCAAACCTCAGGCTCCACTGAGGTTGCACCAAGTGGAGGCATGCAATGTGTACCACAAAAATGGTTGCAATCATCAGGACCAAGATCCGTATTATGGTTCTTGCTGAAATCTGTTCTCTCTAGCAAACATTCTCCACCAAATCCACAACTTCTCAGATCCTGTCTTTGTTCAGGAAGGCTTTGAAATGAGCTGTGATCTGGAGGAGCTTCTAAGTATTCTGTTTCTCTTAGGGAACAAACTGAGATTTTGTTTAATTCAGAATTAACCTTAGGCAACGAACCTCTTAGAGACAGCAGAAACTATTGTACTAGTGCCAAAAGAAACGAGCAGGATGGTGCCATGGAAGTTCATGTAAATCCTTTCCAAAGTGCTGTCCTTGTTAGCCAATTTTTCAGATGAGACAACATGCATTGCCAACCCGGGAAGGCAGAATAGCCCAGTGGATACGGCAACAGATTAGGAATCCGGAAACATGTCTAAAGGCAAATTACCACTCTTTGTGCCTCAGTTTCCCTATTAATGGAGTTTAATAATTATTTCCAACCCCTGTAAAGCTCTTGGAAACCTATGTATTAAAAAGCACTATGTAATTGCTAATTACATCATAATTACATCATTACTGTGATCAAGCAAATACCCTTTGCACTAACACTAGTCTAAATGAAACATGCTGAACTGCAAGTGTCATTTCACTTATCAGACATCAAATAAATTCAGTGGCTGTGATGTATGAAGTGTGCATGGCGAGAAAGCATCTGGAAGGTGCAAAATAGACAACCTTTTGTCCGCAAATAGACAGGCTTTTGCCCACCTCTAGAAAATACTCAATTTTTCTCCTTCTTGCGGAGATCCATGGGGATGAGCTAGATTTGTGGACTATGCTCAACCTCTCTAAGGAATTCAGGAACCAACAAAATCCATTCTCTTCCGGTGATGTCTTTTCCTGATACTGGTGAATTTCAATGTATCCTTGAGAAATGATGAGGTGGTAGATAGAACTTGTCTGAGCAAAACTCTACTTCAGAATGTGGAGGACTCATCTGTCTGAGGTGACAAGGGACCACTGGAAATAAAAGACTCTTAGCCTTGCTCCCATAAGGAGGTTCTTAGAGGAGGATACTGGTTAATTAGATATTCACTTCAGGGACTTTAAAAAACCTGACTTTACTGATAGGAGGAAAGGGAGGAAACACTGCTGCCCTAGGCACAGAAGAAGATATCTCTAGGAAAGTCACAATTTCAGCCCTGGATGTCTCATGAAATCTTTGTGGTGGTCTGGCAAGTTTTTTCTCCTACATCCCAGTAACATTGTACCTAGCACCACGAGACTCCTCCACTTACAGAATCACAATCTTGAATTAGTCCAATACCAATACCAATCACAATTTTGAATTCGTTCAATATTAAATCACATCCATCATCTGCTACTTCTAGTTTTCCTTTGGAAACCTCTCTCCAATTACTCTCATGTGTGATATCTATTAAATCATCCTGTTTCAGCCAATTTTCTCAACCATGCCTTTAACAATTTACCCTTCACTACCGCCACTCTACTATATGGCCTCCCCAACTCACCGCTTTCCAGAATATTGCAGCCTATTTTCTCCAAAGCAAGTAGCACAACTTCACCTTCAAGCAACTGAACTGGCTTAACTACTCATTTAAATATTAATTTTAAACTGCCAAAAAAATCTGTGGACTTCTTCAGACTAATGCAGTGACCTTGCCTCTTTTTATTTCCTGCGGCAGTTTCCCTTATCATCCAGCACTATCTTCAGTTCCTTTTGTGACTGGTCTGAGACTCTTCTCTGCATTTTCTGTCATACAGAGGAGCATGTATCTCTTTGCCTTAATGATTCACCTCTTTTCAAATGTAATCTGAAAATGTGCTCACCACAACTGCATGTGGGGTGGGTCCTTGTTTGGCTGGTTGGCAGAAAACAGGTTATTGCCATATTAAGCGCTCCCTATGCAACTGGTGGCAGAAGGGGAAGGAGGACAAACTTTACCTGGATGGAGTGGGTAGGAGCAGGAAGTAGCTGGACCAGGTCAAGGAGAGGGGAATTGCCCTTCTAGCTGATCAGAAGAGGTTGAGGAGGTGGAATTTGTATCCTATGCAATCCCAGAGAAGCCCTCTTTTACATGGACCGGGCTGGGACAGGGTCCCTTCATGATCTACTGTGAGCTCCATAATAGACGTCTTTTTTCCTTGGGGACTGGGAAGAAATTTTTTCCCCCTCACTGCCAGATTGGCAAAGTGGAGTGGGTTTTTTTTTTTTTTGCCTTCTCCACAGCAAGTCTGGAAACCATTGGGGTGAAGTAGGGGTGAAGTTATAAATGTTCCAACTTAGTATGTAAAATCGTGGCAGATGTCCAGTACTCATTATGGAAGGGATATTGGTATCAGATAAAATGGATTGGAAAAGAATTTGAAGGAAAGAATCCCTTAAGAGAGCTGAGTAAGAGGGCTCTTACATGTGGTACAGTTGTGAGCCAACCCTCTTTCTTTTATAGGCCCCTTAACCCTCACATAAGGGGATGGTGGTCAGGTCCCAGCAGCGGAATGGCTGGGAGCAAGCTGGAGATTATGTGGAAATGGTTAAGAAAATAAGGATAGCTTGAACTGTACAATTTATTGCCAAGCACACCAGAAATTTTAAGTGAATAAAGTTGCAGGTTAATTAATTCACATCCATTGCCACTGCCTTAATTAAACCACATCCATCCTCTTTCTTCTGATGTGTCTGGACAATATATTCCCCTTTCTTTTCCTGTTTTGTACCTCTTGCTTTCTCTCTACATCTGGTTGGTTTTTTATTTAAATTATTTACCGGTAACTAAATATTTGGGGATATAATTTGGATCCAAGACATTACACAAAATCATAGACTCATAGAAATGTAGGTCTGGAAGGGACTTCAAGCAGCCATCAAACCCAGCCCCCTGCACTGTGGCAGGACCAAATAAACCTAGACCATCCCCGACAGGCATATGTTGAACCTGTTCTTAAAAACCTCCAGTGACGGGGATTCCACAGCCTACCTTGGAAGCCTATGTCAGACCTTAACTACCCTTGCAATTATAAAGTTCTTCGAATACCTAACCTACACTTCCCTTGCTGCAGATTAAGCCCATTACTTCTTGTCCTACCTTCAATGTACATGAAGGACAATAGTTCACCATCCTCTTTATAACAACCTTAGCAGTTTTGAAGAATTTTCCGCCCCCTCCTTTTCTTCTCAAGACTTAACATGCCCAGTTTTTTTTAACCTTTCCCACATAGGTCAGGTTTTCTAACCTGTTTATTATTTTTGTTGCTTTCCTCTGGGCCCTGTCCAATTTGTCCACATCATCTTGAAGTATGGCTCCCAGAACTGGGCACAGTACTCCAGGTGAGCCCTCACCTGTGCTGAGGAGAGCAGGACAATTACCTCCTGTGTCTTACATACAACACTCCTGTTACTACACCCCAGATTGATATTAGTCTTTTTTGCAGTGGCATCACATTGTTGACTCATATTCAATTTGTGATTCACTATAACCAGATCCTTTTGCATACTACTACTACCTAACCTGTTATCCCCCAGTTTATATCTGTGCATTTGAATTTTTCCTTCCTAAATGAAGTACTTTGCACATGTCTATTGGATTTCATTGAATTGAATTCAGACCAATTCTTCAATTTGTCAAGGGCGTTTTGAATTCTAATCCTGTCCTCCAAAGGGTTTGTAACCCCTCCCACGTTGGTGTCATCTGTCTTCAGCTGCAGAATGCTGCTCTGTGGCATTTCTCAGTTGTATTGTGCTGTATGTAAATTTTAGCTAAAAATCACAGCACACAATACAGGAAGAACTCAATTACTTATGTCTAACAATAGAGGTCAGTCAGTCTTATACAAGGCCCAGTTGGGTGAGGGAGGATAACTGCAAAGCTATGCTTCTTCACAGAAGATGATGTGTAGGCACAATGTTTTTAAAAAGACTTGTCACTTTTTCTATCACTAGTGCAGCTGCACTGCTGGTAACTACATGGGGCACCCTGATGGTTAAAGCTCTGGTGGCTGGTCACCAAACTCTGTTCAGAGCAGGTCTAGATGAGACCATGGTTAAAATGCTGGCAACTTATCTACACTTGTTCCCCTCCCACTAATAGTGGAGCTGCAATAGCGATGGCAGTGGTGGTAAATTTTAAGAAAAGAAGGCTAATATTGACAAGGCCAAAGAGGACAGAAAGAGAAGTGTTCCCAAATAAATATGATTATTTTATCCTTTCCAGAAAATCCTCAACGTCTTCAGCTGAAGAATGTGGGTCCCTAGCATTTCACAGGTTCTTTTCTGTGGTTCTTTTCGGCTTTATGAGTTAATCACATCAGGAGGAGTCATTTTAGCTCACATGCCTTTAGGAGTAATTATACATTTAAATGATTAAGCAAATCAGGGAAAAAAACATATCTACTGCATAATGAAAGCAGTTAGCATTGGAATCCTTTTTTATATTAGTATTACAAGTCGTTTGTAAATAACATGTTCATTTTAGATACGTAAAGAGTTCTGTCATGCCCTATGAAGTAAATTATATTTTATTGGTGCCCGGGTGTTTCATAACTTCTATTTATTTGCTGCAGGAGTGGAGAATTAAGATAGAGTAGTTTATTTCACCAAAAGACTGACAAATGGCTCATTAGACACTTATGGAGCTGAAGCTAATTGTACATTTTTTTGTTGTATTAATTGTCACCGCCTGCTTAACTGGCTAACATTGGTCATCAGTGCAAAGCTCCCTTCCACCCCCCCTCCGTCCCCACCTCTCCTAAGGAAATATATACCAAACTTGAAAATAAACAGAATATTTATTTTCTAATATAAACAAACAGAAAAATCTATTTGGATTGGAGGAGCATGTGGGAGGAGTAACAGAGGATTAATGTGCTGGCTGTTCCCCACTGGGGACACCAGTAACAATCAATCCCAAACAGCAGTTACCTCACATCATCTAACAGCTTGAACCACAGATATTCAAAAATTCTCCTTTTTTGCCGGTTCAGATTAAATATTATTTACATTACATTTTTTTTTATTTCGTCGGAGACATAAGGTCAGAATTGATTGAATATGTACTACCTGCATATGATGATTTCCAGTTTTTTACAATCGTGTGCTAATGCTGCACAGTAATGGCCTATGGATGAAGAGACAGATGTACTACCAGTCATTCGCTACACATTTGCATTAACAAATCATCATTTAATTGAAGCCCATCCAACAAGTTTATGCTACTTAAATAAAGTTCCTTTCAATAAAAGATGCCACAATGACACATGGTTGTTAACTGAAAGGAAAATTAAAAAAATAGTATTATTTTCATGTAATGGGGTTTAGGTGTGTATTAAAGCATTCATTTATTAATTGGTATTTTGCTCAGATATAAACCACCTGACTTCTAACAGCACAATCCAAGCTAGTTCTACTATAGAACGAGATAATTCACTTTTAGAAATAATCATTTTGTATCACCACAATTTCATGCTTTACAGATTTTATTTCCCCCCAAAATATATAATAGAGCATAGCTTATATAAAGGCTCTACATGAGTTGTATACTAATATTTTTAGGCTAGCTCTAATAATACAAACCTCAAACTCTGCTGTTATCAACATGGACTACAAATTTTTTTTTTATGTCTCATTGTTGACTACAAACATTGGCACCACACTTAGAAATCTAGTTGCCTCCCTCTACAATGTCGATATTACTGCTTTCTTTTTAATACTGTCTAGGGGACAATTCAGGTAGGTTTTGATGCCCCTACATGTTTCAGATAGAGAAAAGCACTATCTGCTCATTTCTTCTTTTAGAATGTGTTGCAAAATATTAAATATGAGAAGAAAGCCTGTAATAAAATAAGGAACCTGTAAAACTAATGTTCTCATCTTCTAAAGATGGTTTACAGTACTCCCAGTGTATTCATTTTGTGATACTTTTTGCATTCTAAAAAGGGGAGAGAGATTTTTTGGCGTTGACTGTGAAGCTGACGAAGAGCACTTCGAAGCTAACATGCAGGGACAAGGAGATACATTTTTAATTGTATTTTTGGCTTAAAATCTAAATTTTCTAGAAATCAGCATTCTTCTGCATAAAAAGCACTATATAAATGAAAGATATTAGCAATAATAGTTTGACATTCTCTTACAAAGCTGATATTGGCTTGAATCTGAAGCTATCATTGCAATCTTTTATTTACCAAAGTACAAAAATGATCAACTATTTCATTTTTCATGATGCACAAAGAATATGAAATATTTTCCAAACAAAATGTATCCTTAGAAAATTAGAATATACATTCTGACAATGGGGTAAAGCACTGTTTTTCTAACAAAAGAAACCAGACTCAGAAAGGATGAACACATTCGTATTTCTTGCCTGAGTAATATGAAGGTTCTCTAGGTTCTTTTTTTGTTGATTGAACAGATAGGTGAAATTTAACCACTACAAGATTTAAACCAGGCTTTGGGATTCAGTACGGTGTCACAAAGCACATCATAATGTTCAACAAAAGAGCAATACGCCAAGATTTATTTTCTGACACGAGGAACAGTGTGTAAATGCAACACAATGCAAAATAAACACACACAAAAACCCTGCTGTGCTTCACTTGCATGTTCTCCAGGCTCTCTTTATATGCTAGCTCAGAATAGTAATTACAGATGTTGCAAGTTGACTTCTGTTTTCCAGAACTATGAGTTGTACGTAAAACATGCCTTTTCATCAAAACAATTACCATTAATCAAAACACTGAGAGCTAATACCACTCAAGTCCAACCTACCGCTGTGCCCAGCAATATATCAAACTGTCTGTTGTCAAACACACTAAACAAACTTAAACAACTCTTTACACTGCAAATATGAGAAAATATGCTCAGTAATCCATTCTGTCACTGGATTTTAATTTTAAGTATTTATTCATAGTCTCAAACAGGACAGATCCCTATTTGGCTATAAAGAAGTGACTCACTGGAACTAATAAATGAAAGTACCTGCAAATGACTGGTTTCACCAGAAATTTGGTTAATCTTTAATAAATATGTATTCGAGTTTTTCTTCTCTCCCCGTAATTCTTTTGGCTCTGAAATATTCAGCTTAGAAGGAAAATATCAGCACAAGGAAAATATGGAGTACTTCCCATTATAAGGGTCCCTGGTATTAAACTGGCACCTCTAACAAGTTTACTACTACTGTATTTCAAGATGCATAACTCAATTTAAATTATTCCATGTACCCTTCTAGGTCTTCATTATGAAGAGGACGTTATATTTAGATATTGCACACATACACATGCACAAAATAGAAACTGGAAACTATTTCCAACAAGTAAAATTCATATTAAACATTAAATTCATCATCTATACTGCATCATACATAAATAATCAAAGAAAACAGTTCTCCTTACATTTTTTACTGTATCCCCTCCTTCCCCACTTAAGAGTCATAACTGTTTTCTTAATAGAGAAATACGAAGTTCTCTATCTGGCAGAAGAAACTACTAACGAAATCAGCACTTTTAGCAAATGGTACTCAGAAGTTGAAGCTTTACATAAAAGAAGAGGAACAGGAATAGGAATATAGGAGTTTAACAGACAGATCAGGCCTTTATCACCAGAAAGCTCCATTATGGATTTGTGAGCTTTGTAAGCCAAGCTCCCCCCAGTGTAATTAAATTTTTATTTATAATGTGTTTGTGACTGTTAACTTCATGTTGCCTCTGCTTGTGTCCCCCCACAATCCGCCCCCAATGTGAAATGGTATTCCACATTTACTACTGCGTAGTGCGCATTGTTAAATTTATCACTACCCTTACAGAGAAGATGAGAAGTACAAATGCATAAACTATATATATTTATATACACACGCACATTTAAGTACAAGTACACACACACACACACACACGTACATCTGTAATATCAACTCACTAAAGCAAAACAAAAAAGATGGTATGCATCGGCTAAAACTGAACACATGGAAGCAAGCATCACTTTTTCTAGCAAGAACACTCTCTCACATTTATATTACAAAAAGACAGGAAAGCTTCAGTAAAACAGGAAGATGCAGCACTGCAGAATATATTTTATGCTGTAAGTGATGTCTGAGATTAGTGTAAATGTACCAGAAAAAGGTTCTCAACTCCAACAAAGCCAGCATGTATTTTTGCTTAGGGAGAAGACTTCATGCAAAAACCTCTCTCTGTTTCCAAGAATCTACCATTTTTATTTTTTGTATTAACCCTTCCCCCCCACTCCTGCCCCCTCCATTCAGGTATAATCCTCCAATACCCAATACTTTTTTTTTTTTGTTAATGGTTAATATAAGTAACCACAGGAGGATCTCTTCTCCCCTTGAAAAACTGCAAATAAAGATGTCAGCTATTGAGTATATTTGTGGCGTCTCCAGCAGCTGCTGTTAAATACCAGCTGGTCTAGCTGATTAAAATTACCTCCGAGTTGGTATTATAAAGATGCCTGGGCAGCGTTGCTGTATTAATGGATTATTGAGTGAGCGATGAAAACCTTGGCCAGCTGATGCGTTTTATTACAGATAGGCTTTATGATGTGTAATCACTATAATTTTTACAACTGGAGGAAACAGGGAAAAAAGAATAAAACCCCACAGAAACCAGTTTAACTCGATATTTTTTGCCATTCTGTTACTTAGGAGTTAGCTAGACAGTATAATATTTATTTTTAAAATAAAATCTGTGTATGTGAGAACTTATCCATAGCTACACACACACAGTCTATGGAAACCTATATTGTGTTTAAAATGTGCACAGTATTTATTATACTTACACCCACACGCCCATACCCCTCCCCCTATTCAGGTACAGGCAGTAGATATTTATTTCATCCTTGGATTGTCAGACATTCCAATTGATGTGATTGGTCATATGACATAAACCCTCTTGCATTATTCATTGACTGAAATATGAGGCGGAAAAAACTGGTTTCAGCCAAGCAGACTAAGCTTAGCAATCCAGAGAGGTGGGGTCTTACTGTCCTTCCTCCCCACACCTATACGGCACATTCCTATCATTCTGCTCAGTTTTTCCAATGTGCTGCCATTTTGCAAGCCTCACCTCATCTCACCATCGACATGTTCAGTGTGCTAACTTCTTTTCTGACAATGATTTGGTTTGTTTCTGTGAATGGTATGTACCAATGGTTTTGCAGATTGTGTGCCTGATGCTGAAGCAGTACCACAGGAACCTTTTTAGTACAAATGACATTTCTTGTGAAGAAAATCAGTAGCTAGGAAAGAGGATCCCAAGGGTACATTTGAGTCCTGAAGAAACCCATTACAAGTTGTTCTACAGGAAATGCCAAAATTACTTCAGAATAGGGTAGAAGGGCGTTGTGTCACAGGTAGTGAACCAAGCCAAACCCAAAATGGCAGCACATGTAACTTTAATGGGCACTGTGAGTGCTCAACGTGTCTGTTAAAAGATCAAGATTTCACAATTGTCTGAATTTTGTAGACTAAGATGTGGGGTTTAAAAAAAAACAGTTTTAAATCATCAACTTTTTATATTTTTGGTCCACCTATGAGCTAAGTAATCTCCTAATTCCCTGCTTTCCCAATAGCTGAAGATCAACAATCTCTCTCAACACAAATGAGTGCATCTCATATTGAAAAACTACAAACAGATAATTCACCTTTGGTGGGTCATCTGACCTTCTATCCTGAAACATCATTTCTGTAAGTGACACTTTTGCCAGTAGAAATGATACAGGGCTCCTAAGAAGCAGAGAGGACAAAACCTAGATAGGACAGAAGGGAGGGGAAAGGAAAAATGTGGCTAACCTCCCACCCTACGTACCTGCATCAGCAACCTCTACAAAACATCTGCTCACAGAGGGGCCACATGGATGAAGCGGGTAAAACAAGAAAATGGGAGAAGATCCA
Organism: Caretta caretta; assembly: GCF_965140235.1. Lineage (NCBI taxonomy): Eukaryota > Metazoa > Chordata > Testudines > Cheloniidae > Caretta > Caretta caretta. The sequence continues at coordinate 204,041,139 of NC_134207.1, read as the reverse complement.
GGGTGAAGCCACACGAAGGAGCAGAGTATTCTGTTACACCTGCACTATGGATGAAAATCACGACAAAGCCCAGTACTCATCAGGGTGTTAAGAACCTCCTGCCCAGTGCTCTGAGCTGTATGGTCAGAGTCCCCTTGGAGGAGGTACAAAACACAGCCGGCAGCCCAGTCCCTGGCAGAAGCATTGCCAGAAGCCCGCCATGCTTCCATTCTGTGTGGGGCCTGAGTGAAGCATGCAAGATGAAGCTCTTTCAGGGAAAGTCCTCACGTTTTTATGTTTGCTTCAAGACATTTAGTACATTTTTGGGCAATATACAATAAATAATGATGAGTGGGTGGTTTGTAAAAACCTTAGAATTTTCATATTAGTTTGTTCCCCTTTGTGAATTGTTCATGTTAGGACAATGGGCACTAGTCAACACTTTGACTGGCAAGGAAAAGTCATAAGGAGACAATATCTTCATACCAAAAGTTTATATAGAGATTCTACAGATGTAAACCTAACAGAGTACTGTAGGGCACAGAATGGGAAGCTACTTTTAACCACTATTTTTGGAGTCAAGCAAGGGATTATATTTTGCAATAATCCATTATATAATTCCTTCCTACTGAACGTGTAAGGATAAAAGCATTATGTCACAAGTACCTATTTTCTATTTGTTTTTTATAGTATATTAAATATACTAAATTTAAAATATTTATCTTTTGGTAACAATTTAGAATTCAAACGTATTGAAAAACTAGAAATTGTGCCATTTGTTTTTGTTTTTTCTAATGTGTGGTAGTCCTCTTACTGTGACAGTGTGTTGGTTACCTAGGAAACTGCTTGGAAGCAATTTAATTGGATGAGTTTTCAAAGTGATAGAATTGTGGGCAAAGTTTCAGGGGATGGCTACAGGGGCACTATGGCCTAAGTTCAAATATGCTTTGTAAAAGTCTACAGTACAATATAAACAAAAACCCTTTCTAGACATCTATGATAAAAGGATCAGCAACTATCAACTTAAAATCACTAGTCTGGCAAGACTGTACAGACCCAAAATACCTGTAAAATTAATACACTATATTTATACATTGTAGTGAGAGGTTATTGAAGAAGCCACAGAAAATACATCCTAGTATTGCAAATGTTTAAAATCAACAAATAAGTATTTGCATAGAAGAGACATTGTTAAGTTTTTAAATTATTGTATTTTCCATAACATACTACCTACAGAGATTTATTTAACATTTATTTTAACCCTCTTATGGTGTTAGTTTACTTTTGCATTTCATTCATCTTGACACTAAAACTAGACCTGCCAGTTTCACTTTTGTTTATAGTCAGTTTCATTTTCTGGTTCTCATACTGTAGTTGTTTTTTGTAAAGTATGGGTTTAATACAATGAACTGTTTCCATTTAAATGAAAATAAACTAATTTCTGTTGATGAAATGGACTTTGCAGAAGTTTATTTTTTACAAAACCAAAATTTTGGGCCTCAGTTGACATTGACAAAGTCCTTTTAAGATATTTTTCCATATTCACTGCTGTGTAGGTCTTGCTTCTTCTGAATTTGACGACTCTTTATCTGGGGTAATCATTAGTCAGTTTACTGAACAGTCACTGCTTTCCCTACACTTGAACAACCAAAATTTGATAAAGGATAATCAAGTTTAAAATTCTTAACAGTTGTGCACTTTTGCAACCATTCCTCTACTCAGACTGTAGAGCAGTAAAGCTGTTGACTATGGATTGGCCAACAAGTAGTGAGGAATAAAGTACATATCTGGAAACATGTCTCGAAGAAGCTGAAGTTTTATTAGTTATAGCATTGATACAATGGAAGCATCCACTATGCAAGCTTCCCTCCAGAAGGATTGCAATGTTTGAGTCTAGATCACATTGGAGTCTCCTTTATACAAAGGCTGCCAAGTGGAGGCATTGATATATAGACATTTATTTCTCCAATGTTATCCAAGGAGGACAAGCAAAGAGATGCAACTCTAAGTGCAAAAAATTTCTCACAATCAGTATGCTAATCAAATATCTATGTATAACAGCCACATATATATTGATAGACTCTGAATTAATGATCAATTTAATATGCATGCTACATTTTTCACAAAACAAGAATCTTAATTCCCCTGGGTTAATAAACATAACGTTCTGATAATTACAGATACAATAACGTCACATGAGCATTTTAAACATATGTTGCAGGGATTTAATTCTGACTATTCCTGGCCACTAAGGACCAGTTTTTAATTTTCGATGCGTGATGTGGTGGTAATGGATTTTATGAGTTGACTTTTCTAAATTTGATGATCAGGTTAATAAAATTGATAATATTTTTCACACTAAGTTCAAAATAGTAGTTAACTCCTGGGGAGTAGAATTCAGTTTGGACATGTAATGTATGAACCAGCAACTGCTCCTGTGAAAGGATTAATTATCATTTTAGACTTTTATTAAATTAGATAAAATATAATAGGCATGAATTAGAATATATAACAATTAATCACAGGGCTTTATTGAGTCCTGTTACAATCTTATTTGCTCTTGAGCTGGTAACTAATATATACCATTTTGTACAAATTTGACAAACCCTTTTGACAATGGTTGTGGCTAGAAGCGTAATAAACTTCAAGAACAAAGACCCATGATTCTTCTCCGGATGACTTACGATCATCATACTGTGACAAAGTTCCTGCTCTACCTTGGTGGGTCTTGCATTTATTGGCAGATTTGCTTGCCTTGGAGCTTCATGGCAGCCCTCAGTTTGGCCGTTTTTCTGAATTCACAGTCCAGGTGGACTCCTCTTGTGTCTGACCAGGAGTTGGGAGGATTTGGGGGGAACTCTGGGTTCCAGCCCAGGGCCCTGTGGAATGCAGCTGTCTAGAGTGCCTCCTGGAACAGCTGTGTGACAGCTACAACTCCCTGGGCTACTTCGCCATGACCTCCTCCCAACACCTTCTTTATCCTCACCATAGGACCTTCCTTCTGGTGTCTGATAATGCTTGTACACCTCAGTCCTCCAACAGTCTGCGTTCTCACTCTCAGCTCCTAGTGCCTCTTGCTCCCAGCTCCTCACACGCACACCACAAACTGAAGTGAGCTCCTTTTTAAAACCCAGGTGCCCTGATTAGCCTGCCTTAATTGATTCTAGCAGCTTCTTGATTGGCTGCAGGTGTTCTAATCAGCCTGTCTTAATCGTCTCCAGAAGATTCCTGATTGTTCTGGAACCTTCCCTGTTACCTTACACAGGGAAAAGGGACCTACTTAGCCTGGGACTAATATATCTGCCTTCTATTACTCTCCTATAGCCATCTGGCCCGACCCTGTCACAATAAATATACCCTTTCTCCCTTTGCTTTCAGAAGTAAAATTTGTGCAATCCAACTCATTCTTTCCTATTTAAATACTTTGCTTTTTTCTTAAAAAATAAATATACAACTATTATGTAATGGACAGGCATTAACATACTATGGCAATGTGAGTCAACAATAGGACTTACAGAAATGTTAACTATTTTATCATATGAATTTTTCCTCTCAAAGAATTCTCATCAGAATGACAGTATATTTATTGTCACTCTAGTCATTTTTACATTATATTTTTAGATTTGCATATTGTTGAGCTGCTTATTATTATTTTTAACATAGCATAGTGAAAAAATATTCACATATGACCAAAGGTTTCCTGTACATACAGGTAACAATTAGTGACACATTGCACTTATTGGAATTGACAGAATAAAATCACTAAACTTTTAAAGTTTATGTATTGATCACAGAGAACAACCCCAGTTAAATTACCATAAACCTCAACATCACAACAACTGCTAATCCAGCTAATAGGAATTAAGGGACATAGAAGATACATAATAAGCATCTGGGGGATATGGAATTTATCCCACGAGTGTAGTAAAGAGCTCGTAATTTAAGAGTGCCAAAGCCCAAGTGCATCATGAAGGTCTTTCCTCACAAGTGACATTAATTGCATATCCCACAGATGCTTATTATGTATTCTATTTATATCACAGAAAAGAAATATATTAATTTAAAATGTAAAGGTTTAATACCGTTTAAGTGTAATGTAACACAGCTGCTTTGTGACATCACAGTGCATGCTGAAAACTGCAGCACAGAGCTATCATGTAACAGTGTATTTTAAACACAGAAGACATTAGGGCATGTGTTTCAGTGGGACAGCAGCACCCCTCAGATGATAGTGAAGCATGATGCACAACTAAATGCTTTCATATGCTGGATGTGACATTGCATCAAAATGAAAGTTGTCCTCACTCATGTAACTGAAATAATAAAATGGAGAATTAAAACTACTTTTAAAACAATTTATTTTTAAAGAAGTGACTCCACGGATTAAATATGCTGAATAACATCTAAAATTGAAAAAGTCTTCAAAGGTCCTATTATCCTTTCGAGTGTTCAGTGTATACTGCACACCTACTTAGATGTGACATTGTCGTTGACATTTCTAGAAATTAAGAGTGTTGTAAGCCTGCAAAATTTCTGTTGTAACCATCCACCTTTTCTGCTGTCTGATTGGGTCATTGTGAATGTTACAATGAATGAGTCCTCAAAGGTCAGGAAAATATCTGGATCTAAGGTCCCTCCAGATATTTATAAAACAGACCATTTAACTATACAGGAACTGTAAACAGCCAGGGTGTTGCGATGTTTTTAAGTTATTCCCCAGATACCGTATCTTTGGAATTTCTGTCACCAATACCAGCCAATTAGTATTTAGCTACAAAGACGCACACTTTTTAGGGTACTTTCGTACAGGAAAGAAAACAATGTAGCAACACTCTTGAACTTCAGTAAGGATACCAAAATGACTCTCCCGTTGGTCTCTAAATACAGTTGTATTTGGAACAAGCTACTACTCTGCCCAGTCACTTTGAGTAATTTCTAGTTCTCATATTAACAGTTTAATCTGATACTCTCTTTTGTTCATTTTGACTAAACAATTCTGTTCTGCAGAGTTGTGTGAAAATATTACCTTCTTGCCAAACGTCAGGCGCTAGTACTGAATTGTAATAACTTGCTAGTTACTTGTTGTACCTTGCTGCATAATAGAGCCAACCAAGTCATATTGGCATAATTTATTCAGCAAATTTCCATTATGTTTTAGAAAAATCTATTCAACAATTTCTTCCCAGATTTATATATTGGCCCACTTCACTTACCTGTCCTACTCTAGACTAACCTGTTTCTTTGAACTATGTTTATGGCTTTCGCTCTTCAAATATGGCTCCCCTACTTTAACATTTCCTAAGATGCTTTTGAAAATTCTTGATCCAGCAAGAATAGTCATACATACAATTCAGTACATCAGCAACAGAAAAGATACTCAAGGTGAAAGCTCGAGCCTCGGCTTTGAAAGAACAAAAGCTTTTTCACTGAAGTTTGTACAGCTCTAGCAGATGTTGAGAAAGGGATCTTTCACAAGTTCAGTGAAAGTTAATGTAACACACCCATTCTAAATGTTAGACCAAATTTATGATACTGCTTTCAGAGTACGGTTCTTCATCTTGCTCTCTCAGTGTTCACAATTCTGTGTGATTATTCCACTCAACAATATGCAATGCAAAAAATATTGACTGACTGCAATCATACAACATTCTTCCTATTTGGCCCTATATTATGGAATAATAATTTGCCAGTTTATTAGGATATTAAGATTACAGTACTCACTTATCCTATTTATTGGCTTACTCTTTTAATAAGGCTAAAGTATTATTTACAAGAGCTCTGCTCTTTATTATTTTTCAACTTTTGAATTTTCCTAGAGTCATACAAGTTAGAAATGAAACAGACCTATTAAGTGATCTAGTGCACTCATCAACCAGGGCAGCAGGTTTCCTTCTGCCTTTATCTGTATTTTTTCCAGTCTATTGTTAAATATTTCATATGATGAACTTTCATCAATTCCCTTCGGAGACTATTCCACAGTCTAAAAGATCTTATAGTGAGGAAGTTTTTTCTAATGTTGAACCTAACTTTTCCCTCACTTTCTAATTTAATACAATTACTCCTGATTATGTGCCTGATGCTGCAGTGAGTGAATCCCCTCTGAGGTGCGGAGCATCTTCAACTCCTAGTTAGTTAATGGAGGGTTGAGGGCACTCAGCACCCATGCAGCTTTGGGCTCATGTGCTATCCTGAAGACTTTCTCTCCTTCCTGGATGTTTACACCTTTCAAACATTTGTGCTATGTCACTGCTTAGCATTCACATACTATTCTTTCCAGTCAAGTCAATTCCATGAGCTTCTAATCATTTTTATTTTCTTTGCAGAACTCCCTCTACTTTTCCGTTCTTCCCCACCATCTCAGAAGGGGAGATACACACATTTGGTTCAAGCACAGAGAGAATGCACTATCCATGAAAGGGAGATGTGCACTGGGGGGAAGCCCATGCCTGAAACCCCTCACAGCTCAACGACTGGACTGGACCCTTGGACTGGACAAGGGGATGAACTTTTCTCGGGGAAAGGAGAATGCATGCCCAAAAATGTTGGCGCTGACTGGCCCCCCATGCTCCCCGTCCCAACAATTTAAACTTTTCCTCAGACGGCAGGAGCCCTTTTCTTCTTCAGCTGCCTTGTCCTGTCTTCCAGTAAGTCTAGCCAGTGAATTGCATTTCCAGGATGCTGTAGATGTGAACAATTTCCTGTTTTGGAGATCAGGAAGGAATTTTTTCATATTGGGCCAAATTGGCTGAGGTATGGAGGGTTTTTCACCTTCCTTGCAGTATTGTGAAGACATGATTGGGGTAAAGGAGACTAGGATTTGGAAGTCTAATACTAAGAGCTAATACAGGAATCTGTAGTTTGTCACAGCTGATGGCTGGAGTCCAGTGAGGATACAAGTTAAACAGGTAAATGAGACTCAGCATTTTCACTGGAGGACTCTGTGATTGTAAGGAGAAGGGGAGACCTGAAGTCTTCATAGACTAAAGTCCCCCTTGGTATTCCTTGCGAACCTCACAGGGATGGGAAAATATGAGGACTCAAAAGTGAGCTAAGGCCTGGAGGATAGGCCAAAGGGCCTATCCAGGGTTATTGGTTACATGGATGAAGGTCTGTAACCTGGCACTGGACCTAGTTAAATGCCTGATATTTGAGATGAGTGGGCATACGCCTCCTCTCCCCAGTGTTACGTTACTAAAGTTGAGTCTGCCACGTAAAATCCATTCTCCTGCAATTTCATTCTCCTGCATGTACTTTCTGGTAATAAGAAAAGGAGTACTCGTGGCACTTTAGAGACTAACAAATTTATTAGAGCATAAGCTTTTGTGAGCTACAGCTCACTTCATCAGATGCATACAGTGGAAAATATAGTGGGGAGATTTTATATACACAGAGAACATGAAACAGTGGGTGTTACCATACAGACTGTAACAAGAGTGATCAGGAAAGGTGAGCTATTACCAGCAGGAGAGCGGGGGTGGGGGCGGGGGGGAGAACGGGACCTTTTGTAATGGTAATCAAGGTGGGCCATTTCCCCATGTTATTTCCCCCCCCCCCAACTGTTCCTCACACGTTCTTGTCAACTGCTAGAAATGCCCTCCCCCCCGCTGGTAATAGCTCACCTTTCCTGATCACTGTTGTTACAGTCTATATGGTAACACCCATTGTTTCATGTTCTCTGTGTATATAAAATCTCCCCACTATATTTTCCACTGTATGCATCCGATGAAGTGAACTGTAGCTCACGAAAGCTTATGCTCGAATAAATTTGTTACTCTCTAAGGTGCCACAAGTCCTCCTTTTCTTTTTACGGATACAAACTAACACGGCTGCTACTCTGAAACCTTTCTGGTAATGTAATACTCGCAACTGAAAGAAATACTTCAGGTCTGTTTGCACCAGAAATGTGATTCTGAAGCTGTGATATTCTAAGCATGCAGCCTGAAACTGGTTAGACCTTTTTTGTTCTTATTACAGAGAAAATTCATTAGAGACACAAGGTGGGTGAGGAATTATTATCTCACTTACCTTGTTTCTCTAATATCCTGGTACCAACACGGCTACAACAACATCGCATAGAGCAAACTCACATCGGATTTGCTACCCACTGACATCTAGAGTTCATATAAAGATACTTGAGGAAGTAATGTCTATTAGGAAAGCTTACTTCACTGATAGGAAGTTTAATGACCAAAAAAATATTCATACATGTCCTTTCTAAAGTATTGTACTGTAGTACAAGGAACCACATAATTTCTGCTCAAGGAAGAACTGTAGCAGTCACTAGGGAGAAAACCATCTCTCTGATAAGCGGGCCCTAAGGCCATTACACAAGTCAGAACCAATACCTTAAACTTCCCCTGGAAGCTAACAGTAAGATCATAGAACACTGGTGTCATGTCCTCACAGCAAGAAACATCACTAACATGGGCCATTACATTCTGCATTAGCTTAAGCTTCTGAATGGACTTACAGCTCAGCCCACATATTGTGCACTGCAGTCAGTCTGCCCTAGGACTAAAGACAGGCACAAATCCCCCCAGCAAAAAATAAAAGATTGCTATCTTTGAGACAGACTGACTCAAATGGAAAATCAGAGACTATGAGACCTGTTATCTGATCATTTAAAAACAGTGGAGTATCTAAGCAGACCTTCATACCGTGATAATAAATGATGGACATGTACCTGAAATCAAGAGGGCTATATCTTCCGATTGCTTCCCCAAAGCCACCATAACAACAGGATGTTTTCGGTATCTAAGCTAAACAACATTAACATCATATGAAAGTTAGTCTAGGTGTTGTTATACAATGTTTTGATATCTGTTTGGACCACATTCTTTGAGCTGAGTGTGCCCTCATGTTAGTTCCAGACACTTGTCTGTTATAATTTCTCCAAATGGCGTGTTAGTGGGATTCACTGCATTATGGGTCTTTCTGAACTCCATTATTCCAGAGAGCAAAGGACCAATGGGGATAGAAAGACTATTTCTTGTTCCTCTGGTCAGATCCAACTGGAGGACTTCAATACATGATATTATCATTCTTAATAGCTGATGGAAATATCTGATGGAGACCATCATTCCCAGGAGTTAAAGGAGGTATCACATGTAGAAAAAGATTCCTTTGAGCCTCACTTTGTGTGAGTGTCCCAGGAAAGAATTATGACAGGGATGGTCTTGGGGCATAGGCCTTCATGATGCTTCTCAATCTGAGTTAACCTTGCTCCTTTCCTTTTTGATACTTGTTTCCATAACAATGACTAAGACTGATTATTCTGGGTGATTTAAATTCCCACACCGACAACACTTCTGGGCTACTTCCTGATTTCATGGCCACCGGGACATATACAGGAACGTCCTAAGGGGACTTCTGGCTTTGCACACTGCAGGCTATCTTCTGGATCTGTATTTCTGAGTATGGTATTGAGAACCTCATCATGAACATAATGAAGTCAGGAGGTCCAACTTCATTTGGGACAAAAGAGAGTGAATTTCATTGGCCCACCCTCTTGGGAACAGCTTGATTTTAAATGGCTCTGATGATGAGTACTGTTAATCTAATAGAACATTCTGTCAATAGTCTTTGAAAGATATAATGTTTTGCTGTTCTTGATCATCAATACAATTGTCTCTTAAGGCCCTCTGCCTCAGGGCAAGGGAGTAATATGCTCCCTGCAAGAAGCACTGCATAACAAGTGGGCAGTCAAATTCTGTTTCCAGTTGGTTCTCTAAATTCCAAGCTTTATAGACAGCAGTGAACTGCAAAGGAAAATTTAGCATGCCAGGGGCAGATGTCTCATTTGAATCACACCTATTGTAACATTAAACACTATGTTGTCTTGTGGAAATGCGTGAAGTAAAGAATATTTTCTTTGCTTCCATCGTAACATCCATAAAGTCCTGGTCATTGGAGCTGCTCAGTGTGGTGAATAACCTGGTTAACTGGATGTCTCCACTATGTTACAGATTTATGTATTTCACATACTTTTCTAATAATCTTGTAGATAAAAATCAATCTTATCTGAGCCAAGCTGTTTGTCCATGCTCCATGGGCGCAGAGTTGTATGATGACAATACATAATTTTAAATTCTTCAGTCTCTAAATTGTGTTGGCAGTATATTGCCATACCGGTTCTCCCTTGTGCAGTTCTAGCCCTAAATCTACATTACCTATTTTTATGTAAACCCATGTTTTATTAGAAAGAATAAAGGATTCTCAGAGATACATCTTTTAGTCTTCAAAAGTATTAGGTATTGGTCTTTATCTAATGATTGATAGCAGGCTACAAAAGTGATTGTCCATTCCTCTGTAGAATACACGGTGCTGACATTAACTTGGAGCCCTATACACACTGAGAATTATTTTCCCAACAGTCATTCAAGCCACCTTCCAGTGGTTTTCTTACTACTCATTTTTATCCTAAATTTTCTAGATTATAATTCTCTCTCCTCTTGAAAGAAAGAAAATGACAGGAGTCAGAACAAGCAGCAATGTTGATATAAGCAGCTGAAATGCACAAATATACAGTAAGGTGGACAAATGTATACCTGACTCGTGACACCCTGATAAACATTGTAAGCAACGCTTTGTGAATTCACTGTAACGGATTCTCTCCCTTTACTGTTCCGCCTTTATAACTGTTGGTTAGCTTAAATCTTCATATTACAGTAAATCAAACCCGTGGCAGTCTTCCATATCTCTCTGAATATTAAATTTATCCTACAAACCCATGCGTCAGAAGCTATTAATTCCCCTTAAATCTACTGGATTACAATGCTTAGATATGTTTCATATTGCCAAGTTCGTTTTTAAAGACATTATGACAGAAGCCAAAATGGAAGCTTTCTTCTATTCTTCTTCCTCAAATACAGACTTTTCCCTGTACTTCAAACGGGAAGCACACCACCTGCATCAAGGAACAATATAATGACAAATCTGCATTCCATCCTCACAGCCACCCAGTACTACTCATTATCATCTCAGCACATAATTATGTAGCAAGAGAATAAAAGACAGATGAACACTTTCCACTCCTCACCCAATCTTTCATTCTCTTTATAATGTAGGCTTCTAACATTGCAGACACTACAGTAGGAAATCTTAAGTCTAAATGTATACAGAAGGTGGGGAAAAGAGGATATAAGGTAAAATGTATCAGACTATCATTTCCAGTCTAGTACATAACAGCACAAGAAAATGTAAAAGAACAGAAGGTGCTCTTTCAATCAAAAGAATTGCAAACTTTTGGAGAAGCCCAAGAAGCAGTGAGGATATCAATCATTTAAGAAAACTAAAGGCAGGTAGTTTTGGTTTAAAAACAAAGAAATGAATCTTACAGAACTAACTGGTATTTATTTGTTGCCCCAATAAGGTATTTAACTGTGATGTTTCAGGAATTACCCACATTTATTTGCACAAAACAAATATTAGTTACATCCACTGATTGTGAGGAACCATATAACACAACTTTAAGAATAGATAAACAACCTCTTTTTCAAGTAGTGTAAAGATAAAGTCCCTCCCACATCAAAACAAAACATAGCTTTCCAAATGACCTTCACAGGTACTTCTCACCTTACCATTTACTTCTGCATTTGTAACCTTCTTACTACAACTACTGTTTTGCTATTAAAAAGATGATTGACAGAACAAGTCCATAAACTCTTAGGTATTAAAGTTAATATATGATTCAGCCCTGAAAAACCCATCTTAGATCCCTGTGAACTACACTTACACATGGTTTAATTTGTGGGACTTGCAGAGGATTATAAATTTTCCTAGAAAGACATGTGGGCATACTTAGCATAAACTCATTCTACAGGTAGGACAGACTAGGGATTATAAAGCACTGAATACGCTTTCTAAAAGCTTCCCTTTTACATGCAATGTTCTGCCTAATTCAAATAGTAAAATATTACAGGACAAATTCAACCCAGGAAGTCAATGAAAGTTGTGCTCACTTAGCCTAGGACAGAGTTTAGTCTCAAATACTTAGAGATGTGCTTTTTCCTTTGCTGGACAAAAGTTTGCATTTGCTTAGTTTTTAGTATACCATTATTGATTTTGATATGTTAATTTGTTTCAGTACCAACAGGCAGATTAGGTGGCTTCTCTATTAACTGCACAATGGATCAAACTTGTTTTTATTGTAATTGCTGTCCAGCTAATTGATCACTGTAAATTAAAACTATAAAGCAACCATAATTGGTTTGGACCATTCCATAGACTATTTCTCTTCTTTTTGGAGGGGAAGTATGAAGGGCATAGGTAAAAATTGAGATGTTCTGGCTTTTCCTTAAAGAGGACTGATGCCTGTGATTACTTTTTCAGGACACCACCAAAGTTATCTCCTAATGTGATGACTAACCCCTCCAATGTTGCACATTGCTAATTTTTTTTCCTTGGATGCAGTAAGTAATACATATATTCCTTTACTATATTAATGAAATTCTTTAATTTCATTTCTCCCTCCCCAGTTAGGAGAAAGAATTCTGGCTTGTATTGAGGTGGCATGAGAGAGAAACAGGTGGATGCCCTACAGCAGAGCTCATAGCAAAGCAGCTAATAAAAATAGTAGTGGGGCTGCACAGCTGCTGTTGTCTTTTCTGAAACACAACCTTTCTAATGCTACCTACTGATCTATTCTAATGACTGCGGTCAAAAGTTACCCTATCAACTTGCTACTACTACGCTCCATCAAAAATATTTTTTGCTACCATGCGGCTATACACAAAATAGCTTTTTTACTGGACTATAATTCTAATATCAACCTACAGTGCCTGAATCTGAACCTCACACTTCAGTACAAACAAGCAGCTATCCTAGCTAACTGACTGATCTTCATAAAGTGGAACCATGGGGGGGGGAGGGAAACATTGGCAAATACTGTTCTGAAGAGAGCTTTTTCTGTGCTTAGACAAAACTGTCATGAAATATTTATACCCAACTGTACACAAGCTTTTTTATTTTATATGGATGTGCTTATACAGAATTTGTTTAACCCACCTAATACTGGTATATAACCTGCCTTCAGGGTTATGATGAAGAAGCTTCCAAATATAAGCACCAATGGTTTCAATTTTTTCTTAAAGAAAGCTTTTACACTCTGGACATGTGGCACTGTGTTTGTGTGTGTTATTTTTTATATATCCATATGATAAACATTGATATCATCTGGTGGCAGTTACTGCATGCAGCTTCTTGAGAATTTCACTCAGTTCAATATTAATATATGTAATTCACTCTAAACCCTTATTGCATAAAACAAATTAGTTGTAAAAATATTATGTGGTAGTATCTTTTTAAATTTATTCATCATCTTTTAAATGAAATGTAAAATAATCATCCATTACAAATAACTTTAAATGGAAGAAAATGCCCTAAAAAACATGTCTTTTTAAAAATTTCCTTTCTCAAGTTGAGAATACAGCCTGGCTTTAAGTTGACACAGAAAACACTGTATAAGAAGCAACAGAATGGTTTTGCAATAATTATTTTGCACTTTAACATGAATTAGATGTAAGGGTCAGAGAAATTAACATTTAAATACCATTTAATCTAGGACATTAATCATCGTTAACCCATCTAATTCTACAATTAAACTGAATATTCAATCTGTCAACCTCTCTAAGTATCTAATCCTTTTATTCAGATTTAACTATTTTTTTTCTAAATTTAGGGGACGTTTATTGTCTGAAAACCTGTCATTGAACTACCACTATAATCAATTTACAGTTTCATTTAAATATATTTTTGTACATTTTACTTTCCAACAACAAAATAGTCAAATGAGACGTAACTGAGACAGATTCATTTATTTCGTATTGTATACTCAATGCGTAGAATCGCCATAAACATTAATCGGCTTTATTCTGACACATACTATTTAAAGCGTTAAAAACCCCAAATATCAGAGGGTAGCTGTGTTAGTCTGTATCCACAAAAACAACAAGGAGTCTGGTGACACCTTAAAGACTAACAGATTTATTTGAGCATAAGCTTTCGTGGGTAAAAACCTCACTTCTTCAGATGCATGGACTGCAAAACCCCAAAGACACCGGAAATAACTCATGGGGTTCGTAAGGAGTTAAACCGCCTTTCACTTTTATTTTGCTCATTCAAACCCAGCCCATGTTGATAGTTGCTGAAAAATTATCTGAAGGATGCGCAGTGGCCTAGAATGATTGGTGGTCACATTTCACATAGTAGACAGGTGTCCATATTAAAACAACCACATTTGGTACATGTTTTGGGCATCCGAGAGATAAAAGACTACATGGACATGAAAAGCAAACTAGCTTATCACACCTAATGGTATTCCCTTTTTGGTCAGCATTGACTCACAATGGCAGGGTACAGGAACACAGGTCCCAATGCCGTGGATAAAAAAATAAATAAATAATCTCTCTCTCTCTGTCTCCTGGGTCACTTTTCTCTAATGGCCAAATTCTCTGTATATTTAATATAATCCAAAGAAATATCACTATTCTGGCTACAAGATGAACACAGTGAGTTGTAAATGTTTCCATCCTTCTACTTTTACCCCTTCAATTTGAATGAGACCACAAGCACACACAACCCACTAACAAACCTTTCCTCCCTTAAATTATTTTCATCACTGTGACGTAATTTGTCCTAAAGATACCATGGAGCTTGTAACACAAGGTCAAATATCCCTGGTCCCTCATTCCAGCAAGCCATATGGTATGGGGAAAAATAGATATTGTTGATGGCTGTCTCAAATAAAACAAGCACTAAATAAAGAAATCATCAAGCAGAACATTCAGATGCTTGATCTGAACTAGCAAAATTGTTAGTCATACCACAAGTACTGTACTGACCTAGTGCTCAAGTAAACAGTTTTTTTTAAAAGGAGGTAACCAAGTCAAATTTCTGAATATTAGCCGCACAAGGAAGAAGCTTCTGAAAATTAGTATTAAAGCATACACAAATCCTGACTCGGTGACTTCAACAAGTTTCTCTGTCATTACAAATAGAAGAATGACTGCTGCTAAATGTAAAATGTTAAAAACAAATATATGAAGTTACATAAATTATAAACAAATATTTGTCCTTCACCTATCACTGAAACTGTGAAAAGTTCAAGACACGTTGTATTTGTAAAGAGACCTAGAGGCTGCCGAACTCAGTCCAACTGGCTATCCCAAATCCATTACTTATTACAAACCTTTCACTCTGCCTATCCGTCTTATCTCCTTCCTCTTGCTCCTGCACCATTTTAGTAGAATATTCCCAGGATTGTGCATTGTGAGACAGTGATTTAAATTATGGTTAAATACTAAACCAAACCAAAACCCCTTTGTTCGCAAACACTTTTTGCAACTAATTTAATCAATGTGCTCTCATGAGCTCTTGATATAGTTACCTTACTTAAGATGGAAATGTAACGTAACTACTACTAATAGTTAAAATGACTAGAAATGTCTCCTCTAGCTCAAAAAACATTAACCACTACACAAAATTTGGCATTTGAGGCAGTCAACTTGCGCACAACTGTAAACCATTATTCAGAAAAGTGCCTATCTGACAGCACTAGAGGCAAGAATAATTACAATATGCTCACATTATTTTTCCTCACTTTTTTCAAGTACTTCACACTGAATCAGAAATTTGTAATGGAAATGACCTGCTAGAAAATCTAGTCCACTCCCTTGACAATGCTGGTTTGTTCTCTATGATACATTTTTTAGAGCTTTGCCCAGCCTTGGTTAAAAGTGTCCTAATTTATGGGGCTTTCACTGCTGCTATCGATAATTTTACAGCTTAATACCTCCCTGTCAAGAAAGTTTTCTTGATAGTCTCTCTGAAGCGTTCCTTTTTTTAAATTTCATCCCACAAGCATAAAGTCTCCACTCTTTCTACCTGTGTGTGTGTCACCTGAGAACACACTGTCCTTTCATTGTTGCCATATTGCACCGCAAACTCACATCTACTTTGCCTTCTATGATTACTCCTCACCAATACGGAGTTTCAGGTTTTGCCTTCCCAGTGCATATCTGTGTTATAGATCAGTTTTGTCTCAACATATCAGTTTGTATTCTTCCAAGTTGTTTCTTATTTTCTCTCTATCCATATTTCTAAACTCTCAAGGTATGTGAGCATTATTTTTCTGTCCTCATTGGTACTTATCCCACTTTCCAATTTAATATGATTTGTGAAGTTCAGTAAAGAACTGTCTACCTCTTCTTCCAGATCATAAGTAAAATTATTAAATAAAATGAGACCCATACAGTATCCCAACTAGATAATCTGCCTTGTCCCCAATTTTAACACCTTGTCATTGATCTTTCCTTGTTTGCAGCCCCTTCAGCCAATTTTCAGTTTATCTGACAGGGTTCATATCACAGCCCACTTAGCTTAACTTTGCAAGATTACGCGAGAGATTGTATCAAAGACTTTACAAAAGTCTAAATCTATGTATATCATGTTACAAAATTAGTAAATGAAGGTAATTTTATATAAAAAGCAATCAGGTGTGATAAAATTTGTTCTTTATAAATCTAGGCTACTTATTGTTCTCAGTTCCATTATCCTCTAGATCTTAAATGATTATGTCTCTTAAGATTTCTTCCATTTTACTACAGATTCAAGTTAGACTTCATCTTTAAAGATCACAATACAACCTTGACATTTGTATAAGACAGATATTCTAGTAACCTAGATAAATCTGCAATATTCATATCCAAGGAAACAACATGACAGAGCCCAACTTAAGGTAAAATTGTTAGTCAGCATTGCTTACAAAAACTTTGACCCTGAAGTAAAACAGAAACATATTCGCTTATGGCAACTATATACATGGGTTCCCAACTGTCCCATGTATACAGAATAATCAAACTGAACTGAACTTCTACATTTTAGAAAACTGAAGCTGGGTGACGTTAGAAGAGTCTTTTTCCAGAAATTCCCACTCAAAAATATTTCAAGTAAATACTTCAGAAAACTGTAGTACAAAAATACTTCCAGGCATACAATAAAGCATTTTCATATGATGTGTGGTTAGCAGAATAAGCACATGAACACAAAGTAAGTAGTGCTTTTTCTTAACTACATTTTCCTTTATTCCTGAAGACATTAATGTTTTAAAACAAGTAGGGCAAATATTCCCTAATTTAAGAGAAACAAATTGCAAGCAATTAAAATAAACAAGGCACTATAAACACTTACAGTCCATAAATCTGTGGAGCAATTTCTAGCCTGTTCAGATGCATGTACAGCTCAATATCATGTTTCTTCAGCAGGTGATCCTGTATCTGGTTTACTTTAGTTACAATAGCAATAGATGGACCTAAATCCTGTGGCCTCGCAAATGGTATAGGCGTCATCATTGCATCTTTCTCCTAAAGACAGAAAAACAAACAGAAAATGAATTATTAGAACACTTTGCATGAAACATCAGTATAGATGTACATGAGAGAGAATTATTTTCCTGTAATCGTGGACTTCTGAAGTAAACATCTCAACAAATCACTTTACCCAGCTCAGAGTTCTGGTTCTGGCAGGAGTGCCTCACAGTCCACTGCCGGGGAACCTGTTGTAGGCACCTGCCCCCCACTTCAAGTTAACTTCATTCTATTGGTCAATATGCTCCCATGTTGATAAAGAGTAAAAATGTAATCAGAATGACAGAACCGCAAGTCTGTGCAGGTTTCCTAGTGTCAGGCACTAAAAAGTCCAGTAACAAATAAATGAAAAAATGTAATAAAGCAACAGATCTTAACAAATGTTTTTTTTTTTTTTAAAGAAACGAAGTAAATGTGCTTGGACCAGTCTTATTTAAAGGTATGTTTTTTTAAAAAGAAAAGTCAGGAGAAGTAACTTGCCTACTGAAACTGTTAAACTTTTAAAATTAGCAGATACGGTGAATAAGATACCACACTGAAAAAAAATAAGTGGGAAAATACAAAAATAAGAGATATTGTAAAAACAACATAAGGGATTGGGAAAATGATCACAAGACTCCAAAAGGGTTACAGCTTGATACCAAATCTTGATTCTGGCAAAGCACAGGACAAATCAAAGTCCTAGATTTTAATGAAAGTTTGCAGGAAAAATAACACGTAATTGCTTTTAAAATATCTTTAATGGAAATAAATCCAGAGCTCGCTGCCATAGAAAACTGAGGCCCCGGTCCTGAAAACTCTCATACACATGCTTAACTTTAAGTATTGTGAGTAGTCTCACAAATGCAAGTCTTTTATACCCTTAAGTATTTGCAGGATCCAGGCTTTGTTTTGCCCAGAATGGGCTTTGACATGTTCTTTGAATTGCTGGCCCACCAGACTGTTATAATGAGAGCAGTAAGGCAGCTATTTAAGACATGATGCTCTTGGAGACTGTGGAATCTATTAAGTTAGCATAAAATGAAACAAAAACCTGAGTAGACATTGTAAAAGCTTTAGTCTGACCCAGATAAAAGCATAGGAACCTTTCTTGACATCAAGCCTACAAAGGGATTTCCATAGCAGGATGATTAAACTGTAATTGACACCATCAGCTTATTCCTGAGAAAGGTAAGGTGTGTGTCACAGAGGCTTGCCGCTCAGTCACTCTGCAAAGTGAGGCAAATGGCTTTCACTGTGTGAAATATGAACTCCCAGGAATCGAGTTACTAAAAGGGAACCATTCATCAGATTAGGAGCACTGTATTACCCCATAACAATGTAGCAGTCCCTTATTCATCTCATAGCCAGGAACTAGCTGCAGAGTATGCTCTTAACTACAGCTGGTTTCAAAGGTTCTACCCATTTCTAGAGGAATTCTACAAGAAATGGTAGAATCTTTGATATGGTACTTTTTTTTTTTTTTTAAACAGACACCCGCTTTATTATTATTTACTTTCATCACAGCACCCAGGAGCTCCAGTCATATACCAGGTCTCCATTGCACTAGGTGATGTACAGACACAGAACAAAAAGACAGCCCCTGACCCAAAGCACTTGCAGCCCCAATATAAGACAAGAGGCAATGGATAGATTCAGACAGCTGGGGGAATACAAGGAAACCAAGAGACAAAAGGGGCATAACACACAAGCAGAGTGAACTAGGTGATGTCAGCAAACAGCACATTAGTTCACTGATTTTTTTTTTGAAGGTTTGTGTGTGGTTTTAGTTAGGAGGAAGAAGGGGCGGGGAGGAGAGGCAGGTGTGGTGTGAATCTGAGGTGAAGAGTCTGTGAGACAAGAAGGGGAGATCTGGAGCAAATGACCTATCAGCCCAGGGAAGAAAATGTCAGAACATTCTACAGTTTTGACTTTCACTTTGCCTCCTTCTGGTCTTACAGGCTGGAGTCTCCAGCTGGCTGCTCTCAGATTTTAGGAGATATTGCCCATCTACCAACCTGTATAGGAAATGGTGGATGACAATGCCAAACTACCTACAGAGGGAGCCACCATCGACTTGGACTGCCTATCATGGATGGTCTTCCGTATATAAGAGATTGATTACTTTAGTCACATTCTCGCTAAGTAATGGGAATGCTAGATCTCTAACATTCGTTGCCCTTCTCTTCATCCCCAGTGGAGACATATGTAGCCTCAGGAGAGTTTTCGGTCTCCTTTGTGCCTAAATAGCGACACAGACTGTTGCAGGTCAGAGGTAGAGTAGTCTCTTCTCACCAGAGGTGGAGCTTGGGGCTTCAGTGGAGGCAATACATGGCTTGAGCTGCCAGTGTTCAGTATCACTAGGCTGGCATCTTGAAACACCAATGGAATCAAAAGGTTTAGTGTAATCAGATGATACTAATGCATTAGGTCTGTCTGGGAATTTTGAAGATGTCAAAGTGCAAGGGCCTATCTTGTGTATCAATGTGCTCCTTGAAGCATAGGACACAGAAGTCACGCTTTTCTGTCAGAAAAACTTCTAGGCAGACTACAGTCAGTATTGTTTTTGAATCTAATGGGCAACTTCTCCATTCTGGAAGATGTAAGGGTTCTAAAAAATGTGCCTCAAAATTTGCCCATCCATAAAATGCATCTTTGTCATAGGGTATTTTGGAGCCAAATTGATTACTATTTTAAAACATTGAGATCCTATGACTGATGACCATACAGCACTACAGAAAGGAGTGTTATGACTAGTCAATCAGAGAATCAGGGCTTGAAGTAGGCCAATAGGCTTGATTGGTAGGAAGTTTAGCCCTCACAGTACATAAGTGTATGTGGCTGCCCTTTAAAGATACCAGAGTGGTGTGTAGGGTCAGAATGGCACTATGATGTTTGTTTCCAGTGCGGATAGGTGATTGTAGGATGGAGAGCTCCCACACAGAAGATTCTCTTAGCAGCGGTCCCCTTGTTCAGGTATTATTGATGAAGAGCCTTCAGAATGAGGAAGGCAATGAACAGAATGCCAAGTAGAGGGATGTGTTTGGGTGGATCTGAGTTAAGAACAGCATAATACACTCGAAAAATTACGTACAGGAGTAGGGTAAGGGAAGATAATCCGTGGATTACAAGAAAACTGGAAAGTTCACTACTAGCTGCAAGCTTGAGACTCCTTAGAATTTGCTCTTTAATTAAAAAAGTCTCTTGTTTGGAGACATCCAACATTCCAGAAATAGAGAGAAACATGATTGTGAAATGGCCATGATTTTGGTGACTAATCTAATACAAAGATTAATCCACAGACTGATTAGTTCAGACAAATTATTCCAATAACTACAAAAACAAATTTGTGTTTAAGATCAGCAAGGATTTCACTGCTAAGCCAAACTGGTCGTCTGCCATATTTACTATTCTTTCTACACATCGGGATGGTTTGTGTGTCCAGGCACTTGCACTTGAACCAATTTGTAAAAATCATGACTGGTTCTCTGTCAGCTGATAAAGAGGAAAGAAAGGATATACACATCATATGAACTGTTTGCTACAAATAATTCACCAAGTTCTGCTTGTACGAACAATAATCCAGTTTTATTTGATACATATTTTTTTTTTAATATCAGAGCTCATTTCAGAAGGCAGGAGTGCCTGGACACACAAACCGAGGCTCACCTTTTTGCACCAACCACAGAACAAGCTGGTTCATAATGAAAGCATAAAAAGCTCACTCCCCTCCTTCCATTCTATACTCCTTCAGCAGTTCCTTTCCCCTCCCCCAAGGCTGCCAATCAGGATTCTTCAAAAAACAGCCAGCTGTCCTGGACTCCTTTCCCCTTCATGTTATTCTCCCAGGGGATCCTGCCCATCACTCCCTGAGGGAGTCAAAGTCTCCTTTTCTGAAGTCCAGAGTTTGTATTCTGCTGCTCTCCTTTCTTCCTTGTGTCAGGATCCTGAACTCGACCATCTCATGGTCACCGTCTCCCAGGTTCCCATCCACTTTTGCTTCCCCTACTAATTCTTCCCTGTTTGTGAGCAGCAGGTCAAGAACTTCTGATATTCTTTTTGAGGTCTGGAGAAAACTGAAGTGCAGTGAGTGAACCCAAAACTGAAGGTGTCTCAGAAAATGATTTATTAATGGGTTTGGGTCCCATACAGAGCATGACTACATTTCACATAGTGTCTTTCATACAAACTGTCCCAAAACACTGCAGGGAGTTAAACACATAATCAGGTAAGAAAGAAATTAAGAGTCAAATACAAAGGGGGAAAAAAAACCCCTTAGATTTGAAAAGAGAGTCCATGGGGTAGGAAGATACAGGAATTTTGTTGCAGAATGAGGATGAGAAAGGAGGCCTGTGCTGCATGAGCAAAGGATGCTCGGGTAAAAGTACAGAAAGACAAGGTACAACAGGTAGACTGTAGAGAATCTATCAAGGGCCTGGCATTGTTTTAATTAGATTTTGAAATGAATAAGCAACTAAATGGAGTTGACTAATGAAGTAATATATAGCCCAGCTTTACACATGTGATAAAAATACGCAGAAAACTAAAGTCCAAGTCTGAAGAGCAGAAACCAGGGAAGAAGAGGGGTAACAAAACATTCAGTAGTTAAGAAGAGAGGAGGTGAAGGCACAGACCAGGAGTTAAGCAAAGGTACACTCCAGTGTCATGGAGGTGGAGATAAGTAACTGTGGATGAGGGAGTTGAGGGAAGAAGAGAAGGAGTGTAGTGTGTTATCAAGTTACCAAGAGTGAAGGCAAATTGGAAATCTGAGCTGAGGCAGGAAAAGGAGAGGATACAGTTTTGCTTGAGCATGATCTTCTTGTTCAAGTGTAATATTTCAACTTTGGAAACATTTATCAAAAGGGTATTTTCATGAAGCCATGAGGACACTTGGTCAAGGTGGACAGGTAGGAGTTATTAAAGGTGCTGTAAACTGTGAACCATTTAATATCATGTGGCAAGATGATGATGAAAAACAGAAAAG
This sequence comes from Caretta caretta, assembly GCF_965140235.1. Taxonomy (NCBI): domain Eukaryota; kingdom Metazoa; phylum Chordata; order Testudines; family Cheloniidae; genus Caretta; species Caretta caretta. The sequence goes on along the minus strand of NC_134207.1, from coordinate 204,018,834 downwards.
AACAAAGAGCCAAGAACTTAATGCTACAGAAATCAATACAGGAGGAACTTTTGCCCAAAAGGAAACATCGCTGGAGACAATATTTAGACAGGAATGAAACAGCAAACAACAAGAGACACCTGGTTAGCTATGGAGGTCTCACACTTCTGACTATGCACTGAGGTCAAAGTTTTTCATAGATTCCAAGGCCAGAAGAGACCATTGTGCTCACCTAGTCTGATGTCCTGTATGACACAGGTCACACAGCTTCCCCAAAATAATTCCTAGAGCAAATCTTTCAGAAAACATCCAGTCTTGTCATCACTGATGAAGAATCTACCATGACTCTTGCTAAAAATTGTTCCAACGGTTAATTATTTTCACCATTCAAAATTTACACCTTACTTCCAGTCTGAATTTTGCTAGCTTCAATTTCCAGCCATTGAATCATATTATATCTTGTCTGCTAGCCTGAAGAGGCCATTAAATATTTATTCCCTACATAGGTACTTACAGACTATAATCAAGTTACCCTTTAACCTTCTCTTTGTTAAGCCAAATAGATTGAGCTCCTGGAGTCTATCATTATATAAGGAATGTTTTCTAATCCTCCAAACATTCTTGTGGCTCTTCTCAGAACCCTCTCCAATTTATCTACATCTTCTTGAACTGTGGACACCAGAACTGGACACAGTATTCCAGCAGTGGTCATCCAGTGACACATGCAGAGGTAAAATAACCTCTCCACTTCTACTCGAGATGTTTATGCATCCCAGGATCGCATTAGCTTTTTTGGCCATATAATCACATTGGGAGCTCATGTGCAGCTGATTATTCACCACAATCTCCAAACCTTTTTCAGAATCACTGCTACCCAGTATATAGTTCCCCATCCTGTCAGTATGGCCTACATTCTTGTATATATTTAGCCATATTAAAACATATATTATTTGCTTGTGCCCAGTTTACCAAGTGATCCAGAATGTTCTGAATCAGTGACCTGTTCTCTTCATCATTTACCACTCTCCCAATTTTTGTGTGACCTGAAAAATTAATCAGTGAGGACTTTATGTTTTCTTCCAGGTCACTGTTAAAAATGTTAAATAGCACAGAGCCAAGAACCAATCCATGTGGGACCCCACGGGAAACACACTGGCTCAGTGATGATTCTCCATTTACAATTACATTTTGAGACCTATCAGTTAGCCAGCTTTTAACCCATTTAATGTGTGCCATGTTAATTTTATATTGTTTTAGTTTTTTAATTAAAATATTGTGTGGTACCAAACCAAGCGTCTTACAGAAGTCTTATTACATCAACACGACTACCTTGATCAACCAAATTTGTAATCCCATCAAAAAAGATATCAAGTTAATCTGAAGAATCTATTTCCCATAAATCCACGTTGGTTTGCATTAATTATATTACCTTACTTCAGTTCTTTAGTAATTGAGTCCTGTATCAGTCACTTCACTATCTTGCCTGGGATTGATGTCAGACTGACAGGCCAATAATTATCTGGGTCATTCTGTTTATCCTTTTTAAAACCTGCCATAACATTAACTTTCTTCCAGTCTTTTGGAGCTTCCCCAGTGCTTTAAGACTTACTGAAAATCTATATTAATGTTTCAGTGAGGTCCTTAACCAGCTCTTTTAAAATTCCTGTATGCAAGTTATCTGGACCTGTGGATTTTAAAATGTTTAACCTTTAATTTCTAACAGTAGCTGCTGTTTAACACCCTCCAGTGGTACTAGTGGAATGGAAAGAGTTATCATTAGTTGATGAGACTATCATCTGTTTCCCCCCAAATACAGAACAGATATATTAATGGAAAATTTCTGTCTTTTCTACATTATTATTGATAATTCTACCATTTTCATCTAGTAATGGACCAATATCATTATCAAGATTCTTTAGTTCATAATATATTAAAAACCTCTCTTATTGTTCTTAACTCTGCTCCCATATATTTCTTCTTGTATCCCTTGACTTCCCTTATCAATTTTTTACAATTCCTAATTTCTGATTAAAATTCATTACTGTAAACTTCCCCTTTTTGTTATACCTGTATATTATTTTTTAATTTTTACAGCTGCCTTCACTTCCCTTCTAAACCAAAACAAAATTATTAATCAGTGTGACCTTCTTCCTCAATTGTGGCTTTTTGGGAATCTAGTAAGGTGTTTTTAAATGACTTCCAATGATCATTCACATTTTTCTGATTAAATTCTTCCTCACAACTGACTTGGCTCCTAATAGTTTTCAGCTTTGTGAAATTGGAGCTATTAAAGCACCAGTATATATGTTACTAGTCTTGATTTTATTTTGCTTGCACGTTATAAATGTGATCAAGTCATGATCACTTGTACTTAAACTACAATTAATTTTTAGTTCTGTGATCAATTCCTCTTTATCTGTTAGGATAAGGTCTAATGACCGCACTGCACCTTTAAGTGGGGGAGGAGGAATATTATCCGGCTGGCTAAGGGAAGAGGAACAGTGTGCTATGGGTGAGTGGGTGGGGAGGGGAGAGATCGGAAGCTGATGCAAAAGCGAGGAATGGATCAGGGTTGTGACACTGATTCATCCTCTAAGACCGGAAGGGCAAAAGGATTTAAAAGCCCAGGTGTCCTGTTCCACAAAGCAGGCAAGGCAGCATCCACCCTCCCTGCCTTTTAGGTGGCAAAATACCAGTTTAGTCAGGACCTGCTGCGGAGATTGCACTAGCCACCTCTTTTTAGGGGAGCTGGGAAGGAATTTTCCCCTCATCGCCAGATAGGCCTAGGTGGAGTAGAGGCTTTTTCGTCTTTCCCACATTGTGTTCAGGGAGGGCTTTGTTGATGTGAGGCATGAAGGGAGTTAGGCTAATATGTTGCAATTCACTATGTAAGTGTGGGGCGGATGTCCAGTGCAGGTATTTCACAAGGAAGGTACACACAGTCACTGGATAAATGGCTTGATAAAGGACTTAAAAAGGTGTTGGTTAAAGGAACAGAACAGGGCAGGGGTGTGCGGGATTCCTATGAATGGTATGGCAGGGAGCCCACCCCCCTTTCTTATAGCCCACTTAACCTCCTATGTGGTAGGGAAGATAGGAAGGTCCCAGCAACGGGTTGGCTAGGGGACCTGGAAAAAGACAGGGGGGGCTGGTGGAAGCTCCCCAGGTAGTTATTGAATGAACTTGGGATTACTGGCACTGTGCACTTTTACCTGTCAGGCAGTCCTAGATATCTAATAATAAAGTTGCTGCCTGATTAAAATCATATCGAGTGTATCCTGTCCTCCTTTCACTATAGCCGGACAATAAAGAACTCCCTCGTGTTTGGTCAATGTTCCCCATGTACTAGATATCTAATAATAAAGTTGCTGCCTGATTAAAATCATATCGAGTGTATCCTGTCCTTCTTTCACTATAGCTGGACAATAAAGAATTCCCTCATGTTGGCTGCAACACTTTTTGAGTTATGAAACTGTCACATATAATGTTTACAAATTCCAAGAATATTTTAGTATTGGCAGCAGGAGACCTCCAGCATATGTCACTCAAACTGAAGTCTCCTATGATCACACAGCTTTTTTCCCCGACACATTGTAGATTGCCTCCTTACAAAACTATCATCCTGTTCCCAATGTTTTCAGTGGTCTGTTAGGACATTGATCAATAAGCATTCAAATTTCTTCTGAGTTATCAGTGACTCAAAACAGGTAATGCCATTTCTCACACAGAGTGCCACTCCCCATCCCGTTTTGCACATTCTATCCTTCTTAAATAGGTGAGCACACCATCATCATTAGAGCGGATGATACTAAACTGGGAGGAGTGCTTGATATGCTGGAGGGCAGGGATAGGATACAGAGGGACCTAGGATTGGACCAAAAGAAATCTGATGAGGTTCAATAAGGATAAGTGCAGGGTCCTGCACTTAGGACGGAAGAACCCAATGCACAGCTACAGACTAGGGACCGAATGGCTAGGCAGCAGTTCTGCGGAGAAGGACCTAGGGGTGACAGTGGACGAGAAGCTGGATATGAGTCAGCAGTGTGCCCTTGTTGCCAAGAAGGCCAATGGCATTTTGGGATGTATAAGTAGGGGCATAGCGAGCAGATCAAGGGACGTGATCGTTCCCCTCTATTCGACATTGGTGAGGCCTCATCTGGAGTACTGTGTCCAGTTTTGGGCCCCGCACTACAAGAAGGATGTGAATAAATTGGAGAGAGTCCAGCGAAGGGCAACAAAAATGATTAGGGGTCTGGAACACATGACTAATGAGGAGAGGCGGAAGGAACTGGGATTGTTTAGTCTGCAGAAGAGAAGAATGAGAGGGGATTTGATAGCTGCTTTCAACTACCTGAGAGGTGGTTCCAGAGAGGATGGTTCTAGACTATTCTCAGTGGTAGAAGAGGACAGGACAAGGAGTAATGGTCTCAAGTTGCAGTGGGGGAGGTTTAGGTTGGATATTAGGAAAAACTTCTTCACTAGGAGCGTGGTGAAACATTGGAATGCATTACCTAGGGAGGTGGTAGAATCTCCTTCCTTAGAAGTTTTTAAGGTCAGGCTTGACAAAGCCCTGGCTGGGATGATTTAATTGGGGATTGGTCCTGCTTTGAGCAGGGGGTTGGACTAGATGACCTCCTGAGGTCCCTTCCAACCCTGATATTCTATGAATCTATGATTCTAGAGGGAGGTCAGGGCAACAACGGTATGCAAGACAGAAGACTCTGCCCAGAACAAACTCAAGACAAACATCTGCTTACTCTACATAATGATCACCATTATTGCAGATCAAACTGTAAACTGAATTACAATATACAACACAAGCAGTCAACTAGACAACTTTCTACAAGTGAGGCAACCTACAAGCAATTACTACCTACAAGGATACTCAGGAAGCCTACAAGGAATTTATTTTTTATTTAATTAAGAAGATGACTGTTACTTTCAACTTATTTCATTTTGCTGTGTTAAAGCATGTTCACTTGCAAGTACTATAAATACATATTTTTAAAACAATATTTACCTTCTGACTGTCATGTTCAAATGTCGAAAACCAATGTTCTGCAGTTTTCATAAGATGTGTGAACATTGCACTGAGGGGAAAAAATGGAAATTTGATGTTAAATAATACATTGCCTCCAGAAGTAAAGGAAATGTAAACACAACAGGAAGTTGTTAAAACTTACTAGGCGTCATGTTCCAGATATTCAGGGTTCAAAAGCGCTTGCATTTCCTCACTGAAACAGCCAAGAGGAACAATCAAAATTTGAATATTTATTTTTGGTCAATGTTCCCCATGTACTATTATGTACTTATAAGCCAACTTTATATAAAGTGCAAATGAGAAAAACTAGCCTTTTTTTTAATTAAAAAGAGTAACTCCATTGAACAAATGAAGTCTTTCCTTTCTATAAAGATCAAAAACAAATTAGCTGCCTTGTCTGAGCTACAATGAAGTAACCATCTAATTATTCCAAATAACAAATTACTGAATGTCACAATGTATTATTTGAATATGCTTGATCTAGACTAATTGATTACTGCACAATCTATCACTGTTTGTCCAAAACAAAAAAAATATGGTTACCGGTCAAATATGCAATATCAAAACATTAATTTATTTTGTTTTAATAGCTTCTATTTTTATTGTATTTTAACAGCAATTAATCAGTGACAGTATTCTTATCCATCTACTTTGCTGCCTAGCTCCCTTTTCAGTGGGGATGGAATGGGATGCTATGCATATTATGTGGTTATTCTGAGCATCCTGCAAGCTTACTTTCCACTGAAGAGCATCTTGTAATGCAACTTCAGGATTCCTAAAGATAGACACTGAATGAAAACAAATACATGTAAGCACACTCCACCCCTATGCTAACACTGATCTTAGACAATCTTGTTAAGTATTGCTAAGAGAGGTTATGTTATAACAGGGGTAATTAAATTATATTAATGCAGCTGGGTCCCAAAAGCAAGACAACTGCAAAATATGGCTGCACAACACTAAGTGATTCAAGCAGGCAACTTGTTAAAAAACAAGTAAAACCTTATTCATGGAGCAAGAGAATAAAAGGCATTTGAATTTAGTTGAGGGACAATAATGTGTGTTGCAACATTTATGTGTACACTATTTTAATGAAATGGAGAAACAATGCCTAAACTTAACATTACTTTGAAGTTAAATGACAGTCACATAATATAGCTATTAAAAATCTTGTATGGGATGAAAGAGTTATTGATCACTGCAATTTTTTTCTATAGTGATTATTTAAAGGTATGACAAGAAAATGTTGATACACAACTTATCCATTCCTGGACTGGACTTCTTTGATTTGCCTCCTCTCCACAATGACAGAGATTAAAGCACATCTGGGTCTTGTACAATGCAGTGAAAATAGTATATGTACCGGTTTTAAGTTGATACTTTTCCTCTGGTTGGTCCCCTCTTTCTTTTTTCACTGACTAAAATGTAAGAATTACTTCTTCTCCAGAAAGCCCCTTTATGAGTTACTTTTGATTTTCATGGAGGTACGGGGCAATTAATACATCTCAAAGATTAACCTGTTAATCATGATAAAACAAAAAACTAATAAAAGAAAACTTAACTATCGGTTTTATTTGGAAAGCCAATATGTTAATTCTACAGAAGATACAGTTAATTCTTAACTCTATAATAATATGGAAAAATGTGACAATTTCTATATTACATGGATAAATATACAACACTTGCCTTGGCTGTGCAGCTTCACTCGCATGTAAAAAAGCTTGGTGGTCACAATGCAGGATAAAGATTATAGGTGCTAAAAGTTCGTGCATACCCTAAACATTAAAAGGAAACAGAAGTACAGTAAGATGTTTCATTCATGCACCAGCGCAGTAATGCTCCACCTCAGCATCCAGCAGCCAATAGTATTAGAAGCAGCAGCATAATGAAAAGCAAGAAAATTTACATTCTTAGAATTGATTCATAATCAATGGGTTTTGTTTTAAATTCTGATTAAATCTAAGTGTTTATTCGCCTGTAAAATATGGGTAGCAAGTTATTCTCCCTTTTCATAACATAACAGACAACAATTTGGCAACGGTAGACAAACCCGCACCTGGCAGTTACTCCAAGATCTATGTTCATAAATATGAATTTTATTTATGATAATTACAATCATGAGCTACAGTATCAAGATCTGCAATAAGGATAAATTATGAAATCTAAACTGACTTTTATTTGATAATGTTCCAAAACGGGGATCTCAGTAGCCTTTGGAAAAAACAAAGGCAGCTATTTGGGGAACTAGAAAATGAGATATCCATGCCTATGGAGACCAAAACAAAAGGTTTTTTTAAAGTATCTTCATTATGTTTATATTGAAGGATTTGTACGGAAAGATGTATAAAACCTCTGCCAGCCAATACATGGCAAAACTTTAGTGCTGTTCTATTTCAGATGTTTGGTATCTACACTGCAAAACCAAAAAACCCTGAGTCAAGAATGTGTAGGGGTCGAGCCAGTGATGGTGCCCTATTCAAACTCCTCCCACAATCTCAGATCAGATGAATATTTTGGATAGAATGATCAGCAGTGAAATACCTCATTATGTTGATATTTTAAATTGTCATCACTTAGCTGAAAAAGATTACACCCCATTAAAGAGATTAAAAAGACAAAGCAAACCTCTCCCAAATTATTGCTTCTGCCTCTATTTGTACCTATTGAGGTTACATCTGAAAGGCTTCCCCTTCTCCCCGACCACAATCAGAGACACTTAGGGTGTCAAGCTGGTTCTTCAAAGAAGCCTAAACTCCCTTAGGCCCCTTTGATGATTCCAGCCTTAATTTTTAAAATGAAGAAAAAGAAGAATAAAAAAGCAACCCTCTGCAGAAACAGATGCAGCGTGAGAGAAAATACCATGCAGTACTGGTTCAGTCAGACACATTAGCACACATATTAAAAGGTGTAATTTCATAAATATGCTTATTACTGTATTTCTCTTGCAGCTCACTTAGACAATTAATCCACCATTCTTTTTCAGGGACAATTGGATATTAAGAATTGGATATTCAGTGTTAAGTTCCCTAAAATTCCTAGAGTGTACTTAGATTTCTTGCATGCCAGTCAGGAGAGTATCTGACACAGATAGGACCACAAATCACCTTCTTGACCGCTTCACTAAACTGCCATTCCAGCCTCCTGCCACAAGTTGATGCAATTCATGTGGATGGGTGTGCCACAGCCAGTTAAACCACATGGAGCCCAGAGCCACCAGATAGGTCCCTTCAGCCTCACAGAGGGAGGAGAAGCTCATCTGTAGAGTGTAGGGGTGCCAGAATAGAACAGCAGTAGTATGCTGAAAAGAAATTCCCTCTTCAATACCTATTCCTAGAACACAAGGGAGCAGGATATTGTAGGGAGAGGGGTGGCCCTTGAAGAGGACAGAGATATTTGGAGGACAGGTTTTATGAGAGAGGTTATAGTATTACCAATCCCATACATTCAAAAATCATGAGTCAGCAGCCCTCCCTCCCCAATCATAGGATTTTTAAACAATAAATTTGGAGGGTTTTCTCTTTGGCTTCCGATTTCTGAGCTTTTAGGGAACATTTGGGTAATGTTTTCAAGCTTTTCTCTGTAACAATGAGGATTAGAAATTTATGTTTGGGTGTTTTTTTTTAATTAAAGCATTTGATTATTCCATGAACGGGTGCCTTCAGAAAATTATCAAATATGGCAAGACTTGTGATAAGATCACTAGTTAGCACCACCAGGTTTGGGAGAGAGGTATAGATCTGCAGCATGGGAGTGAGGAAAAGAAAGGAGAGTTTGGGAGGACCAGAGAGAAGAAGATCGACAAAACTGCCAAAAATACTGAGATAAATTGCAGGCTACGTAGGCTGTAATTTTATTGACTTCCCATCCCCTAAAAGTTAAGCATAAATATAAAATCTACTATTGACTAAATCTTCTATCACCCCATACATATGAAAATTGTGTAAGAGAAACGAGGCTGCCAAGAATGGTTGTCTAACACAAACTGACTACCAAAAAATTAAAGATACAAACTACAGAGTAAGAACATAAAAGGACATAAGATAGGATTAGTTATAGAAGATAAGAGCCCAGCATAGCACACAATTTCCCAATATTATAGCATAATAACTTGTGAATAAAGCAGAATCATTAAGTGACTATCCACATGAAACAGTAAAAGAGCAAATGGATGATAAAATATCAGGATTTCAAAAAGACACCTCTGTTCTTCAGTTAAAGGAGTACTTTAAACATTTAGAGATTTTTGGCTTGGTAGTAGAAGCCACTAGTGTATTATATACACATATTTTTCTACAGTACATCAACAGTTTACTAGAACTTTTTAGTGTTAATAAAAGGGTTGACAGAATTCAGATAATTTTATGACACTTGCCAACAACAGCAAAATGCTGATTTCATAATACAGTCCCTGGTTTTAAAAGAAAACCAGAAATACAGCATTTCTAGAAATGAAATACAAATTGATACATTTCAACATTATATTGAAAAAGACAATAAAATTATGAATGAACAATGGTTGACCTAATGGCTTAGCTTAATTATTTTATTTCTCTTCAATTAACTAGAGCCAGAATTTTGGCACCCAAATTTGTACGGCCTTTTGAAGACAATGTTAATGATCATTTTAACATATTTTTATGAAAAATAAATATACTCGCTTTACACTTCTACACATACCAATGCTTTTTAGAAAATCAAAGATCCACTGATGTTTAAATCTTAAAAGTCTCTATTACTGTTTTGCAAAATTCTATTCATTCTATTCTATATGACTGGGGAGAGTAGCATATTTTGCTAGTCAAATAAAATCTTACTTTATATTGGTCAAAAAAAGACAATGAAACCTACTACAAACACTCTCTCTCTCTCTCTCTCTCTCTCTCTATATATATATATGTATACACACACACATATATTGAACAAACATACAAATTGTTCCTTGTAAGAAAGCATTGTAAAACTTTGCTGATAGTGTGAATTAAATGTTTAAGTACAGGTTTCAGAGGAACAGCCGTGTTAGTCTGTATTCGCAAAAAGAAAAGGAGTACTTTTCTAAGGTGCCACAAGTACTCCTTTTCTTTTTGTTTAAGTACAGTAACAGTTTCAATTAAAAGCTCTGAACTTTACCACTTGTATAACTGATGAGGTATAACACTGTTCCAGATCTTGGAAATCTACAATCTAGCTAGGTTTATATGGACCCAAGTCACTGTAGACCCAGGGTGCCTCCCAAACATTTAAACCCAAAACTAATAATAACAAGATCTCTTGTTCTTCCACACAAGCCTTTTGGAGAAATAGCTTCATTAACATAAAAGGTTTTTGTTTGCTTGTTTACATTTGTGTATGAATAGGTGTTTGTTGTGTAGAAACTGAGAGAAAGGTACGTCACTTGTAATTAGTTCTCAAATTTGATATTACACCAATTTCTTAAAGGACTGACTTCCATAATTTAGGTCCAGTTCCTGTAAAAATGTTATCTACTGCATGTATGAATCTTCTCCTACCAGTTAACTGTTGCAATGTACCAAGGAATGTAGCTGTCATGGGAGATCATAATCACAAAGGCAGAGGGGATCTCAAAGGTAGCTAGGGCCAGTCCCATGAAGGGCTTTGACTATCAGGGCAAACACATTCTACTGGACTTTGTGGTTCCCTTGGGAGCCAGCATGGAACACTTGAGTGATGTGTTAGTGCAACTCTAACTGCTAAGCAGACCAGCGCTATGTTTTGAATCAGCTGAACCTATTTTAGGATTTGTGGCTTCATTCCTAGAAACAAAATGAAATAAGCAAGGCTGAATGAGTGGATTATCATGGACAGGTATTTGACAGGGTTAAGAGACACCAAAAGCTATATGCTGACCTCACCACACACGCATCACTTCTTGTCAGCTAGTCCTTGACACCGTATTGACAGGGGCTTTGAAAGAGAAAGTCATCTACAGGCAAGAGGGCCAAGAATACAAAGAAAAGATGGTTATTATTGATGATAGTTTTGTGGAGGCATTCTTGATTCAAGAATGCAGATCCTGGAAACAACTAGTGGTGATGGGAGTGGAAAAAGAAGGGACAAAGAAGAGAAAGATTAGTTGGCTGTTTTGTGACTTTGGCACAGCACCACAATTCTTGGCTACTGCACTGAACACTTGTCATAGATATTAGAAATTTTTCATCATTCCAATTAATTTTATTTTCTGCCCTTTACCCCTCCCTTTACTCTCATGGCAACCTTCTTCTGAAATGACTGCACTGTTGAAGTGACACCAGTCAAAAACAGAGGTAAAAAGAAGTTTTCTTTCTCAACAGCCTGTAGGCTCGCAAAATTGAACCTGTTCTTTTATCTGCCTATGTTCATTTAGCCCACCAAGCAGTCTTTATTAAAGCCGAGGCATCAGGCAGTCAAAGTTCATTAATACCATTTATATAATCTCTGCAGTTTCAATTAACTCAGCAAGACACTCTACTACATGATAACAGTCTCATTAATTCAATAAAATCCCATAACTATTAACAATATGGTCTATGTTAAACGGGGTGTCACCTAGTACAAAATAATAGCTTTAACAGCTTGTGATGAAACTCAGTGTGGTTTTTTTTTTAATTTGATCTAGCTAAATATTCAAGCCTTACGTAGCAAGGTATTATTTCTCTGTAAGGAATCTACAGGATTTTAAACACAAGCAGGGGGTAATTAAGTCCTTTTAAGTCATATCAAAGAGTGAAATTATACTTCTTGTTTAATAAATGATACTCTGAATTAGCTAGAATGTGATCTTCCATCTCCCCCATCACCTCCTCATCACATATACTTTGAGTTATATTCACTAGAAATGAGGAAGGCTGGGTACTGTTGGAGTGTTTTCCTCAACAGTGCCCTGAAAAATACAGCTTGCTGATCTAATTTTTTCTCTCCATGACACAAGGTAGCTCTCTACTTACAGTCCATCAAAAATAAAAAATTGCCAGCTGATAGAGATTTGCTGCTTTTGTTAACTGTATATTTGATTTTCGATACCATCTACAAGACAGCTCTTGATAAGTTGCTGCTTCAACTCAAATATGCGGATCTTTTCATGAGACACAAATAATTTCCTAGCTTGGGGATGGAGTGGTTGCAGAATGTGTGAAAGGATACACTATGTTATAAAGATCTGTAACCTTACAGCAACTCTGCATTTTTGTCATAAATCATTTTCTGTCTACGTAAAGTTTCTCGACAGTTTAGTCCTTGTTCATAGTTACTCAGTTCTTAGTCTCAGCACAGTATGTTAAATTACTCCTAAAGTAAACATAAAATATTCTGATTTCTATGTTTCTTTCAGTACTGTACATGAGGCTTGTTAAAGCATTTAAACATTATGCTCATTTTAAAACCTTAAGAGCAAATGCTGAATTTAACTTTCATCTTAAAAGGAATGCACAATTGGTGCATTTGAAATGCTATCTTTTACCTTTTAACAGTAAGAGACTACTGGCTTGAGTAGATATTCTATCTAGTAATATAATGAAACTCATTAACATATATATTGATAAAAAGATTTAAAACTTTTCAACTGCACCCACTATACTGCATCATATTTTGGTGCTGTAGTATATGGTCAAGGGCCAAACAGCGAACGTACAGTATATCTGCTTCATGTTGTAGAAACCAGAGAAGAATTTCAAATGTTATGTATGTTGTAAAACTGCTTGATTATCCCCATCAACCCTTCAACTTCTTTATATTGTTATTCAGTATCATACATTTTAACGGTGGTGCATGTATTCAAGTATTTATCCATCTAAGCCCAGAAAAGCTTTTGGTTTAAAAGAGGTTGTTAATAAACATATTCAGAAAAGTTGGAAGATAAGATTTAGCAGCTTACAGAAGACAATTTGAGGGAATGTCTTATGAGGAGGAAGCATATGTGCTTGAATGAGCTTACTTTTCTTACCATGAAGCTGACAAGTAGCTCTTTGATTACTTAAGCATTACGATACAACTTTGGATACAATAAAACCTACATTATTGTTCAATCATTTGTCAAGCTCTATAGAAAATGTTGAGTCAATGGATGCCACCTGTATGATATTTTCATTACCTGTTTATAAAGCAACTGCTCATTTTCTCTAGCATAACAGAACAGAACATCTGTAAGAATTTTTCTCACACATTCTTGCTGGAAATACTGCATTTCAGGAAATCTGAAAAAAGAAAAACATTCTATTAATGTAAACCACATAGCTCACAAAAACTACCTCAGACACTTGATTTAGATATAAACCTGGGCATCTATAAACAGTCCTAGGTATGCTATAATATCTGTTTTCCCATTTTCTCTGCGTATTGTGGTTCTGCTGGAATAACAATTAAAGGAAAAAGTTGTGGTATTTATTTTGCAAACAAAACTTTGTGAACCATATAATTTAGCATATGTCAAGCCTAAGTATATATCACATTTAATGCATAATACCCTATGATTAAAGACTAGAGTTACACAAGAACAAAATTAAATGACAGGCAGATTGTTCTAATTACCAAATGTTTTGTAAGTAACCGCTCCTGAAGCCAGGGTGTGAGGGACACGTTGTCCAGGCTTGCTGCAGAAAGGCAGCAGTGCTTTAGAGGCAGCAAGCAAGGCAGCACTCACTCTCCCACCCCTCGAGATGCAAATATCAGGTTGAGCTAGGACCTGCTACGGGCATTGTCACTCCTTTTTAGGAGCGATGGGAAGGAATTTTTCCCTCACCACCATATTGGCATAGATGGAATCGGGTTTTTTGCCTTCCCCACATTGGGTATCAGGAAGGACCTATTATGGTGAGGAGGAAAGGGGGTTCAGGCTATACGCCACAACTTATTTTGTAAGTGTGGGGCAGATGTCCAATGCAGGTACTCCATAGGAAAGCATCCAGTAACCAGATAAATGGCCTGGTAAAGGACTTGAAAAGGAGGTGCTGGTTAAAGGAACGAAACGAGGAGTGGTTCAGGGCTCCTATGATTGGTACGGAAGGGAGCCAACCCCCCTTTCTTATAGCCCACCTTACTCCTCCTACCGGGGGTTGGGGGTAGGAGATGGTAAGGTCCAAGCCATGAGTTGGCTGGAGGACCTAGATGGAAAATTAAGTGGGGCTGATGGCTGGGTAGTTATTTGAATGAACCTGGAGTTGCCTGCACTGTACACTTCTATCTGCCCAGTAGTCCCAGTCATCTAATAATAAAGTTTCAGTCAGATTAAATCCATATCAAGTGTCTCCTATCCTTCTTTCGGGATAGCCGGACAATGTGACTGACCTGGAAAATCTAATCCACAAGATAGTGTGCCATATAAGAACATGATGCCCGCTGTCAGAGTTCCAAAGTTTGGAGGTCCCATGGCTTTTCCTTGAAGAGACCCTTGCTCTGCCTTAGAACCATGCCTTGCTCAAGTAGAGAGTAAAAAGATGGAATGAGTGGGCAGGGGAGTGGGGAAGCAGCTGCCAAAGCAAGGGGGGAAGGCTTCTTCCCTCCTGTACCCAGACTCCTGCTATAAGATCTAGCAAACCGGGGACTATGCTGCTCTCAGAAGGTGGTGTGTGACCTACCACAACATCTCCAATTGCTTCTACTTCCAGTTTGTGCCCACCTGTTGATCAGTTCTGCACTAAAGGATTCAAAAATAGCTCAGGATGTACTCATGATATGGCAAAAGAGACTACTAGTCATTAAAACATTTGATTTCAAGAAAATGAAACACTGAAGAAACACAAGGCCTCAAATAATTAAAATATACTTGCTTGAATGCTTTGAATGTGATTGAGGTTGGAAATTGCAACTGAAATATCAGGACTATCTTGCTATTTCAAGATCAGTACTCAGTCCTTATCTCCAATTGCAAGATTAAAAAATGGACAAAGGAAGCCATTAAAAATAATACAACTGATACATTCGCTGATTTGTAAATCGTCAAAATGGTATACAGGGAGTACAAGTGTGGAGATAAATATATATCAAAGTTCAATAATTTGTGCTTAGTTCTGTGGACTCTTAAGGTATTTTTATAAAAAGGGATGCTGTAATAAATGTTTTACTATGTCATGAAGATGTCTAGGAAATTACTCATAAAACTCTGGGACCTGATCAATAGATAATGGGAGTTGCATTCACAACTGAAGAAATAATAGGATTCCTGAAGCTCTTGAGGTCTAGCAAACTGCCATTTATCTAGTCCTGTTGAAACTTTATATAATGCCTAATCATCCTATATCAGATTTTCAGAAGCAGCAGTCTCGCGTATCACCTTAATTTCAAGAAATCACTTGATACTTTTGCAGAAATAAAATTTATGACAGGAGAGAATGAGCTATGAACAAGTGTTAAAAAACTTAAGAGGAAGGAAATAGAAGATGTCAGAAGCCTGGGGAAAATCCTATTGCCCAACAATCCGGGGCAATGCAAATATTAATGTGTAACTACTGGCAAGCAATGTATTCCTGTACAATCTGCTCCTTGGACATTCAAAGGAGAGGCAAACTGAAGGGTTAAAATTATACAGGATGTGCCTCAAAAAATAAGCTCACACAAAAGCTGTCTGTATTTGAGAAGGCTCCACGCTTGTGAGAAATAGTGACTGTTTGAAACAGTAACAAACAAAAGAGGAAGGTATGGTGCAGAGAACTAGACAAAAGAATAGAAGAACACTTCAAAAGATAACTCAGAACTGTAGTTTCTATTGGGCAGCAGACTGATTGTTGACACTTATTCCCAAAAGTCTGCTTAATTTTTCTAGTAATTAAAATAAACACGCAGCAGTGGCTCACAACTCCCAAAGAATGCCTTGTGTTTAAGTTTTCACATTCCAGGCTGTGAATAGGTGCATATGTGAAACCTGGTTGTGTGTGCACGAGCAAGTATTTTGTGTATATTACACAGGAACAATGAACGTAGAACAGTCATTCATATGTCTCTACTGTCCACCTCTAAGAGTGTGAAAATGTAAACACAAGCTGCTATTTGGGTGTGATCACCCAAATATGGCAGGTTTTTCTTCTTTAACATTATAACACTGGGCAGATTATCAAGATTAACATGCCAAAATCAATTCTATTCAATTACTCATAGAAATGTTTTTGCTTCAGTTAGATTAAAAATGTGATACGGAGGGAGAGGTGTGAGGGGTTGAAGTTATTCCTTTAAAATATCCAAAAATTTGGGCAAACATTCATTTTTATCATAAGACTGAACAATGTTTTAAATGTGTATTGGGACAGCCTCTTCTAACCTTTTCCTCTATCATAATGATAACAGTGAGAGAATGCTATAGCAAAACAGTTGAGGGAGGAGACAAAAAAAGTGAAATACTGCAGCATAGGGTTCATTATTCACACTTATTTTGTAAAGAGAATAATTTATTATAATTGTGTTAACCATTCAAAAGGAATTTGCAAATATACAATGGAAAGGATAGATTAGATAGAGGCTCAGATGGTGCTCAACAGTTGGAACAGTTTAATTATCTTAGGTCTTTAGCATCAGTTCCTATGTCAGAAACTATAGCCCAAAAGGAAGTATAACAGGAAATATCTGCTTGGAGAAAGACAAGTGAGTGATTGTGGATAAAACTATACAGTGCCAAGCATAACGGGGCCTCTAGGTGCTACCAAACTACAAATTATCCAAAAATAAAAGCTTCATGTAAAGTAGAATATGAACAGGACATAAGGTACTCCAGTTAGGTACTTCTGCCTTCTATGTCTGGCTTTTGCGCTGTCTTGTTGTGCCTTGCCGTGTAAGTTACTTAACTCCGTGGCTTAGGTTAGCCAGCTGCATAGTGGATACAATACTGCCAACCCCAAATGTTAAAAAATAATGAGAATTATTCAGAAATCATTTTAAAGACAAATTGGGAGTTCTTTCATTTAGCTGCTGGGTTTTGAGCCATTCGAATTCAGTGGGATCACACTTTCATGCTTTTCGCCACAACTGAGGCACAGTTAAGTGACTTGAAAATGGTGGCATTAAAGAGAACAAGCAAGGTAGTATGTAGTGCCATTACTATGGATGTTAGTGCCCAAGGCGAGCAAGCATATTTGTGCCCCCAACTAGAGTCCTGCCTAGGGCTATTTTTTTTAATCCCGCTCCCATCCTGCCCCACAATACCTACTCCCATCCACTCCTGCATTATTTGTTGAATTTTTATCCCACTCCCACTATTAAGGCATCAGGTCCTGCAGGATCCCAATCCCGGAGGGCAGCGGGACTGGGATCCCGCAGGTCTCGCTGCCATAATAGCGGAAGTGGGATAAGAAGTCAACAAGCAATGTGGGAACACTGGGAGCAAGTACTGGAG
The DNA here is from genome assembly GCF_965140235.1 of Caretta caretta. NCBI lineage: Eukaryota > Metazoa > Chordata > Testudines > Cheloniidae > Caretta > Caretta caretta. The sequence continues at coordinate 204,001,504 of NC_134207.1, read as the reverse complement.
GGTGGGATGGGAGTGGGATTAAAGAAAAACAGTCCTCCCACGCCGCAAACAACATGAAACGTCCCAGCCAGCAGCCGCCACTCTCTGGCTGCCCAGCTCTGAAGGCAGCACTGCCAGCAGCAGCACCGCAGAAGGAAGGGTGGCATGGGATGGTAACTGGACTCGCGGATCCCAGTGCCACTGCAGGGCTCTACCCCCTACCATTTTTTTTCTCCACCCCATTTTTTTGCCTCCTCCCCCATCAGCTTTGTGCCCTACATGGCTACCACGTTCACCCTGTCCTGATTACGGCCCTGGTATTGGGCTGAAGAATATAACATTTTCCTGGCATTTGATGGGAATAACGTTAGACCAACAGTTGGAAACTTGTCTGCATTTGTAATAATCACATTACTGTAAAGGAAGGACACATCTGAGGCTTCAAAGGTACAGTACAGCAGATGGCAATCAACGTAATTTAGGATTTTGAAGAGATTATTTATGAAGGACTGTTATTCAGTCCTGCCCTAAGGAGTTTAGGAAAGAAAGAAACAAAGAAAACTCAAAAATACGCAAAGATATCTCTGAGTATCTACAATATCAGAGATTCTGGAAGGAAGGATAAAAATGAATTCATGAATAAGCTGGCTGAAGTGTTAATTATGGTAAATGCGAACACAAGAGACCATGATGCTTAAGAGAGAACTATCAGCTCAGGAAGAATTTTACAGAGAATGTTAGTGTACAATTAGAGTCTGTTTTACAAGTACAGTACCTTCAGATCAAAAGAAGTAGGAAACATTTTAGAAAAAAAGTAGGGTACTATGTCTAATTACAGCTCAGAGTGAGGATCACATTAAAAACAGGCATTTTATCATCATGTTTTATTGCAGCTAGTGGGAGCAAATGAATTAGCACTGAAGTCTGCTTTAAAAAAATACCCTCACTTCATACAAGTGAAAGTCAGGGTGAGTGAATTGTTTTTCTAAAAGTTAATTTAAGGTATTTAGGGGCTCCAGGGGGACATTTTTCTTTCTTTTCTCAGACAGATCCCCTACCCTCTGCTCAACTTTATCAGCATGGGTGGGGAAACCCCACCAAGGACTGCATAAGCTGCCAGAAGAGCAGAAGCTATTGCTACTATTTCAACACTTTGGGGTTGGAGGAGGAAAGAAAAGAAACTGTCCCTTTCCCCAGGAATATCGGACCACCCAAAGACAACAGGGGGCCTGTGAAGAAATGCGTTTCTAGGCATACCCAAAGAAATAGGCCAAATAGGGGAAAGACAGCAGCAGGCACAGTGGGAGAAGAGAAAAATACCTCTCCCCAAAATACGAGGTTGAAACTACAGTAAAGAACAGAATTATCAGACACACAGATTAACACAATTTGTTGAGGAAGAGTCAAAACTGCTTTTGTAAAGGGAAATCATGCCTCACTAAGGTACAGAGAAGGTCAACAAAAATGATTAAGGGTATGGAACAGCTTCTGTATGAGGTTAAAAAGACTGGGACTGTTCAGCTTGGAAAAGAGGTGAGTAAGGGAAGATGTGATAGAGGTCTATAAAATCATGAATGGTGTGGAGAAAGTGAATAAGGACATGTTATTTACACCTTCACACAACACAAGAACCAAGGGGCACCCAATGAAATTAGCAGGCAGCAGGTTCAAAACAAACAAAAGGAAGTACTTCTTCACACAACACACCGTCAACCTGTGGAACTCATTGTAAGGGGATGTTGAAGGCCAAAAGTGTAAGTGGGTTCAAAAAGAGAATTCAACGAATGTGTGGTAGATAGGCCCATCAACTGCATAGATGTTCCTTTCCTTCCAGCTCTCTCATAAGCTTGGAAAGAAGGACAAAGCTGCTCTACTTCACCTCTCTCAACCTAAGTTGCTTTTCTTTGAAACAATAGCAGCTACCACTACTTCTCTTCAGACATATAGATCTTGATGTACAAATTCATTTTAGCAGCAGGCAGAGGTTCTATTGTGAAATGGAAAACACAGGAGATGGTCCAGTGGGGATCCCTACAAATTATTTTAACTTGGAATGTTTGAGAGACAGGTTCAAGACTGGGTATTCAGAATCCTAACTTAAAAGAAAAGAAGGTGATGAAAGTGAGTGGACTGGTATCTTAGTTTGAGTACACAGATGTATCCTCACAAAACAAAATAACGTATACACATTATATAGCATTAAAATAAATTTTTGCATCTGAGGTGAAACAGTTGGTTTCTGAGACAGAGAGCTGGGAAGAACTTTTAAAAGCTATGCTTTAGCTTCTACATATTTTATTAATAGAAAATACACCAGCATTGTTCTTTAGTGCATTTGCTGAATGATGGTAATTATTCATGACTTTCTTACATCTACTGCAAGTAACTATTGTGTATGCTCAGATAGGAATTTCTTTTTTAGTGGAATAATATAATATAGTATTATAGTGGCAGCCTGGTAGTGGCTGCTATACATAATTAAGGTTAGGTTAGTACTTTCGTTATAACCGCCTATTTTTACAGCTTTCTGAAAAGCTTCACATTTGAGGATGAAACTAACTATGCTTGGTAAAAGCTCAGATACAAATATTTCTGTAGAGCTGAAGAAAAATCAATTCTGATACCTCTCAGCTCTTGGACAGCAAAACAAGAAACTTCATCATTGAGATTTTCATCACTAATAACTTAAAAATGGCTTAACAAAAACCTTTAATACTTTGCTTGTAAATAGTTACGAAGGAATAGGCCCTTTTCCCAGATTTAAGATGAAAAATATTCAAACTTTAAATGCTTTAAAAGTCAGTTCTGAATATGCTGAATAACATGCTAAAATTGTAGCAGGGCCTAATAAGCCATGCCCACAATCTGACATTCCCAGTGCAGTGTTCCAACGTGGCTTCGTGGGGGATTGTAAATGTCTGATTGAAAAACACACCATAATTCTCAAAAAATGCAAATTACAGATGTATCTTTCTGTTGCTCTTTCAGGTATGCAGCTGCCATGTTAACCCAGCCTTGTAGAAAAATGTTTTCAGCAGTGGAAAATGTATGAATTCACCTCTCTCAGAGTCCCATTTATCTAAATTAATTTTGAAATTTAAAATTTAGAGCCTATTACAGAAACTCCAACCTAAAAAAAAAAAAGTATCACATTTCTGTGCAAGTTTATTAATGCTTAGTATTGTTACACTTAAAATTACTGTAATTGAAAGATTAAAGAAAATGATTTTTTGCAGTTTTTCTAATGTGGTTACTCTGTGCTTGTGTATGCAGCTACTTTCTCAGATTCACATGTACAACAAGCTAATCCATTTACTCTGTTGGATTGTGAGGGTATTTCATGCAATAACAAGGTAAATTAAAACTTTTTTAAAACATGGGAAGTCATAAAAATGGCACCCCAAACCATTTTTAATTTTATATTTACTTATGATATTTAAAATTGATGGAGTCGCATTAAATGCTAATTCTGGCAATTTAACCTACCTTCCGCCCACCCATTTTTAATAAGAATTTAAATGAAAAATTATGAATACAACATTAAAAACTGTTTTAAACACAAAAGCCAGGAAATGTAAACTCTAATATTTTCATAGAAAAATTAACTCACCCACTTTACATATAACATGTTTTATGATTAGCTAGGCAATTAAATAAGTATGTACCGTATGTGCAATGTAGGTAAATTAATGTTACTATGAGAATTTTAACTTTCACACTTCATGACTTTTTTGATACTGATGACTTGTGATGAAGCACTGTTATTTTTGGACGTAGACAACATTTTGGATAAATGGCTACGCAGAATGTTCATTATTCACATTTATTTAGATAAATGGACAACAAAGATATCCATTCATTGTACTCCATTGCTAATGCCAGAGCAGTCTGGACTTTATATTCTTTTTTTTACAATGGTCCTCTAACTACCATATCTATCACTATACTAATATACATTCCCCAGTTATAGTTTAGATATGTATATATTTTAATCTTAGAACATCCTGAACCATTTCCATTTACAAACAAAAATTACCATCTGTGAGAACTTACATTAAAATCTGAATATACTTTAATTATACTACAGACAAAAATGCATTCAAACAGGCCTAGGGATGGACATACAAAATATTCCAGAAACCATTATTAATGATTCTTCCTCATTGCTTTGTTTTTATACATTTATATAGTAAATGAAATGGGTTAAAGACAAGGGTTTTTAAAAGACTGACCAATATTATTTTATTTCAAGTTATAAGTAAAATGTATGCCATCTAGTGTAGTAACATATCACATATTTAAAAAACTATAATTGAATTTAATTAGATTTACACATTACAGTCAGTTATCCAACCCTGATGAAATATTTTCAGGAACTGAATATTCTAACTCAGAAAAGTTTCTAAACAGGAAAGACCTAAGGGCCAAAAAGATGAAAGAATAGTCACAGAGATGTTAGGGCAAATTTTAAAAGGCATCTGTGACAAACAACACTAGAAAAATGATACTTAAAAATAGAAATGCTAAACTTCTCTCGATGAATGACATTTCTCACTAATTATATACTGCTTTTATTATTGATTGAATAAGTGTTAAGAATTACAGAAAATCATCTGTTCAATCTTTTATTATGAACATAATTTAGTCAAAAGACCTGTCAGTTACTCTTACTCAATTTTTGTTTCATACAGAAAAATGTATTTTATATTTAATATAACATTTCCTAATATCTTAATTTAGGAGAGCTTCATTTCAATACCATCAACAAATCTCTAGAGTTTAACTCAATACTTTTTTCTCCTTTTTCTCTCAAAGAAAACTTCTCCATACACGCACACACCAATCCTTGTATTGTAATAAAATTTTAGGTCAAGAAACACAAAGCAGTGTACACAGCATAAAAAAAGAAAGTTAGAATTTTATTTAAAAAGTTCCTCATAGGTCTACATACGTTCTTGTCACATCTTGTTCAATCATTGCTCGAAGCTCTTTATCCTGGAAAAATTTGTTCCAAAGGGACTGAAAAAAGGCAAAATAATAGCATGAAACAAAAAAATACTACAATATCTTAATCTTATATAGAAAGTTCTATCTGCAAAGTGCTGTAAAAATGTAACCAATTAATCCTCAACATCGCTGGGAGGTAGGTATTATCACTATTTTACAGATGAAGAAACAGACAGCTAGGTTAGTGACTTGCCCAAGGCCTCACAGTAAGTCAGTGTTGAGCAGGGATTAAATCTCATAAGTTTCTGGCCTTCCTAGCTCCATGCGCAATGCACTGGACCACATAATTTTCAAGTATTCAGAAGTAATTACAAATTGGCTTAACTTGCACATTGGCCAATTATTTGCAAGTGAGCTATTGAGCCCTGGCAGAAATAAATCAAGTAGGAAATGCATGACAATAAAATACCTGTCACACAGAGGACATCTCTCTAGTCCCTCAAACACACTATGCAAAGGAGAGTCTCATATGTGGAGTAGAAGGAGATAACTAATTATTAATGTAAAAAATCCTAAATTGAAATATAGTTTAAATTAACTTCAGTGACTTCTGTACCTGTACATGTGCTCCTCTTTTTCCTCTGCCATCCAGGCCCTGTTCACCAACCCGTCCCAAAAGCTAACCTGTCATTTTACCCTTCCAATGCGCCAATCAATGCCATCAGGTTATTGTACTGCTGAAGAAAAAGGAGTGTAAAGCAGAAGCAGCTCCCACTGTAGCAGTATGGTGGCTTGACAGTACTGATCAGAGCATAAGAGGGGCAAAATTCACAGCAGATAAGCAATTGATTTATTTTACTGTATTACTGTGTTGTATAGAGAGAGATTTGAAAAGACGTTAGACCACGTAAAACAAAATATCAGAAGCAAGGAAATGAAAATAGGGACATCTACAGCCTTTAAACATTTTATTTTCTGTAAACAATTCATTACCATGGTGGCTTATATCCCACAAGAAACAAAGGGGAAAGTAAGTCAATGTTTGCTAACTGCAGGAAGATAAAACTAGTATGGAAAGATTTTTTAATTTAGCTTCTATAACTTCTTCTTTAGCTTCTACAAACAGTGAAAAACAAAACAGGCATTCAAATACTTAAATGTTTATCTGACACTGTCCCATCCAGACTAATACCCTTTCTTCACCGAATTTAATCTTAGTTATACCTGCCTATATGAGACTCCGATTACAATTTGAGTAAGGCTCTAGAAAAGAGTCTTTGCTGATAAGACTCTGTGAGGGTGTAGGGAAACAGAATCCCCACTGCTAAAAAGGACAGTACAAAGGTGTGGTGCATCTGACTACCCCATTGGAAATAAGGGCACAGGTGCTGGAACTAGGGATGCTGTTGCACCCCCCTGGCTTGAAGTGGTTTCCATTATATACACGGTTTACTGTTTGGTTCAATGGCTCTCAGCACCCCCACTATACAAATTGTTCTAGCGGCTCTGTATAAAGAGATGCATAAAGGTGGACTGCTGCTTTATTCCTACTTTTGATTTGGTACTGTGAATTTGTGGTGCGTATGAACTCACTTGCTATTTGTCCTGCCATAATAACTTTGACCTTTCATTAGCCTTTTTTTACCCACAGTGCAGAAAGTAGGTTTGGAGTCCCTTTGTACAGACCACCAATACAACAGAAATGCAACAACTTCAAGGCTTCTTTATAACTGGACCTACGTTTGGGTCTATGGCATGTAAAGTCCCTCCCCGTTTTCAGGCTATAGATTTTCCTATTTTCATTATCTGGCTTTTGATGTTCTGTCTCATAACTGAATTGTCCTTTCAAATGTCTCTCTATAAAACACAGAGGAACACAGTAATAAATTAAAACACATCAGTTATTGGTTATTAATTTGAGAATAAAACAGAAATGCACAGAACACTGTTCCAGCACAAATATCTGTAAAACAGATGCACATTCCATAAATCCAGCCAAATAACTGTATTTCTCTTATTTAGAACATGTTAAAACCAAAATTTTCTAAAACTGTAACAAGCTGGAAAAATTGAGATTAATAAAATAGCTTAATGAAATACTACTGTGCAATAGACACAGCACTACTAAGAAGAACAGCTAAGATCTTCAAAAATGGGTGGCAAAAAGTTAGGCTCCTAAATCTAAACGTACACACCTAAGTGGCTTGATTTCAAAAGTGCTGCACTCCCACACTTCCTGCAAACTTCAATAAGAGTTGCTGGCTACTCAGCATTTTTGAAAATCAGGCCAAATGTGTTTTTCATGTTTTCGGTATTACTTTAAATTCTAGGTCTTTCATTTTGCAGGAGTTCCTCAATGACAATAACTTAATTTCTCCTTGCTTGCTATGACCTATAGAAAATAATCCCCTACCAGCATAGAGTACTCAAGACTCTAGAACAGTGGTTCTCAATCTATTCTTTACCAGACACCTCTTCCATCCAGTGGCACAGGGTGGTGGCTAGCCTTTGACACCTGTTGGGAGTCACAGCACTGAGGCTGAGAACCCCCCCCCCGCCCTAGAAAGATAAATTCATGCAACCCTGTGTGTAAAATCAAGTCTTTAAATGACCTCAAAAGAGTGGGGGTTGATTATCTTTTTCATCCCAGCTCTATCTCATTATACCAATTTTTTTAACTATTAAGTGGCAGAGAGAGAACATAATAGTAAACATGTTTTGATAATACAGTACTGAAAGCAATTCAACCCACAATTTGACTGAGAATCTTCATGCATGATAAATCACCAATCAACCTACAAATATTTTTCTGGACACGCTATCCAACCGACTCAACTGATATTCATGTACAGCATTTTACATTTATTTTGAAAAACTAAAGAATAATAATTATTTTAACAGGCAATATTTCAAAATATGCAGCAAATCATTATTAGTTCCATTGCATATTCACTTAGCAATAATTCATTTGGTTTTAAAAGTGCAGACATTTTCAGTAAGAGCGGATGATACAAGTCATATTACATGGCTGACCAGTTGGCCAGATTCAGTGAAAGTAGAATCAAATCCCAAAATCGATCTCTTGCTCAGCAACGCATCAGCAGTTGGGAGAGTTGAATAGGCAGTATACTTAGCTCCTAGAGAGGGAGTACCAACTGCTCAACAGCAGCTCATTTTAGGAGTGGCACGATAGTACTCCCGTTAAGTCTTCATCGGCCAGGAGTTCTCTTATTGCCAATCTGATGATGAGCACCGGGAGTAGTAGTTATATATTTTTTATTTTGTTGCATGCACAATATATGATACAAGTGAGGCTCAGCTTACCCCCTCATCCTGTGAAAGTGGATTGTTGATGACCAGATCCTGCTGTCCAGCTTTCCGAGGGTTTGTAATATGCTGGGGGGGGGTGAAATAGAACATGGTTTCTACTTTCGGACTTCTCTCATATCAGAAGTACTGTTCCAATATCCAGGCATATGAGTGGAAGATGCTTTTTATATTCTACTTACTATTTCTTTAATCTTGTTATACCATGTTCTTAATTTTGAAGTTTTATTTATCCACTGACTTCTGTCTTGTGGTAGAACATTTAGAAACAGCTATCAACAAAGGAAAAGATGTATTTGTTAGAAAGAGAAGAATTTTCATCAGCAGATAAATATAGGAAGAGATCAAAGTAAAAAAATACAAGATTGGAGCTGCAAGCATAGCATGAATGGAGATGATGTAACATATTTACAACCAATGAGATTACAGAAAAGAAGTTAGGTATTCAAAAAATATATTCTATCTGAGATAAACTGGAAGGACAACTGTGGACAAAAAAAGAACATCCTCCACACTTCGAGGTAGTTTACAGGCCTGACTTTGCAAGATGGGGTTCAGAAAATATGTAATCTAAGCTCTGAATTTTATAGGATAAATGTTCTTTTTGTGTGTGTTGGAGGATCAGACACACAGAGATGTAAATTTCCCCCTTTGAACTGGGGAAGATTATTTGAACTAGATGTAAGATATGGACAAACATTAGCATTCTTTGGTCATTTTTAAAAGAGGTAAGAGTTTTCTTTTTGAAACATTCTAAGCTATTCTTAAAATACTTAGGAAATACAGTCAAGAACATAAATGCCTCCAAACAATTCTTTTTAGAATATTCAATATTAAGAACTTAACGAAAACTTTGGCCAACATTTTCAAATACATATCCTAAAATTAGGCACTTCAACACACACACAGTTTTCCAAATTAAAATGGCCTGATTTTCAAAAGTGATAAGCCCCTCTTCATTTAATTTAAATGGAAGTTGTGGGTGCTCAGCACCTCTGAAATCAGGCCATTTTCATTTAGGTGGCTAAATACAGATTTAGGCAACTAATTCTAGGACACAAGAAGGAATAGGCTGTGCAAAAATGTGTGTGTAAAAATTCTGGGGCAGCCATTTTCCTGCCCTTCCTGAAGAAAAATATTTTTTATAAATTGGAAAACTGTTTAATATTGTACACATTCAATTTCTTACTTCTCTTTCTTTGGTTACTGTCACTTACTCAGTATATTTTAAGTTTCTTTTTGTAAGTCTTGTGTTGATATCAAGCTGAAAAACTTCCATCACATACAGCAAGTGTATTGGGGAAGATGTTCTCCTCTATCAGAGGGAGAAAGCCCTGACCATTTTGTTACACATTACTTTATATCTCCATTCTGTGTATCTCAATATTATTTATTTTGCTCAAGGAGGAAATAAGGTTTCTGATGGCTCTTCTTGTTTTGCATGACTGGAAGTTCCTACTTTTATCCAAAAAGTACAAAAAGGCCATGAATCTCTTAATTTTCTCTTTCTTATTGGGAAAGATTCTCCAGTTGCTGCTTATGGAGAGGCAGAACGTAGGTTGTAAACAAATCAAAGTTAGTCCATAAAATATGAAATTATAGGCCAAAGTCCCCCTTTTCACTCAATATGCATGTTTTCCAATGTAAAAACAGTATCAGGAAACATGGATGTGTCACACGAAATTGTACACTAAAAATAAAATGCTACACAACACAAAGATGTTTTTTCATATAAATCCTTCACTATCACCAGTAATTCAGCTTTAAGGCAACACAATATGATTAGCAAATGTCCTATGAATTATAAAATGGAAAGGAAAACATTGGAATGAAGTCTCTTGGAAAATTCAGTAATTCTTTGCATCAGTAATTTTCCAACGCATCAGGTAATGTGTTGATATATTGCAACCACAATAAATATTTTCTTCTTACCTTCCAACAAACACTACGGAACCTGCTGCTTCTCAGCTGCCCATTAATCCCCTTCAGCCGTATTGTTGCCAAGTAATTGTTGTTTACAAATAGTTCTTCCCATTCTTTACTACATGAAAGAAAAGAAGGAATGAACATTATTAAAAACCCTCAGCTGACATAAGGGCTATCTCACACTAAGTAATTTTGGATAAGCAGAAGGAAGGGAACTTTTTTAATGTATATATTTAGTTGTGTACTGTTTCTAAATGCATGGCTGTCTTTTTGGACACATTTCTTCTCTGGATTTAATGAATATGTAGATCGCTATAATTATGCCAGCAACTGAAATTCATAATGTCTATGGAGGCTATTCCATTTTCTCTAAAATGTTGGTACTGCAGTTCAGTGAATAGACAAGAAAAATGAATATTAATATAAGCATATTCATGTTTCAGCCATGGACAAAGAGGTACCTGTTCCAAAAATATGCAACAGAAAAGTATACTGTTGACTGTATTAGTTCCTCACATGACATATTTGCATAAATGAACCTTCTTTTCTTCTTAAAGTCAAGCTGGGCAGTTAGGCAGTTAACAGAAGAGGACTTTCTGGAACATTTAGTGCTATTTACTATTGAAATCACTTCAACTTCTTTCTACATCATCAGTTTTAAAATTTTAACAGGTGCTAGCAAATTTTAAAAAACATCAAAAAAATTAAAAAGCCTCACTGTATAAACTGTTAAAGGCAAGCTTGAGTACCTTGCAGTACCTATGGCTGACTAGATAAACAACCTAAATATGCCTCCCAGGCATGCAGACACCAGGGGCCTAACACCTGTGCCTCATTAATATACAAGTAAATCTGCTCTACTGGGAAACAATTGGAAATTAATTGTCCCAAACCATTTACTGAGTTTGAATAAAAGAATTAGACCTATATTTCCTACATCTTCCTCTGAATTGAATCTCAAGAATAATGATCTAACCAAAGTAACCCAGACCTTTGCAGAAAGTCTTCCTGAAGTCTATCACAAATTCAAATAGTAATTTTACTGTAAATCATCAAGGACACATTCAGGGGCATATGTGCCTTGGCAGCGTGTTGTTATTGTTGTTAAAGTTATGTCCTTCTCTTAGGAAATTCCTTGGTTTCCTAGGAAGAAACTAAACCTGAAATGGAGAAATCACTCTTTTAATCTCAAGGTGTGATCATATCAGATCCCATTGCCTAAATAGGGTTAAGATAGGTCAGGCAGGTGCTGTAAGAACTTCTCCCCTCCCACCCAGTTCCTCGGAGATCATTCTGAACAAATACCCTCAATGACTGTTGGGGCACTAACAGACTAGACTGTTGGGGTGGAGATGTCATCTTTCAGTTAAGAAGAGGTGAATTTCTCATAGCATTGTTTCCTACATTAAGGATTTACTTTTAAGCCCAGTTCCTTGGCTGCAGCTGAAGAGCTGAGTGAAATTTGGGGTGGTATGTGAAGGCTGCTTTCAGAAATCTTTGGGCTCCGCCAATTTTGGTCTGTCTCGGCTAAAGGTTGCTTTAACTTGTGCCACCTGCCAACAGCCGCAAGGGGCTCGTATGGCAGCAGATTGCCAGGGTGCACGGATGATTTAGTTGGGGATTGGTCCTGCTTTGAGCAGGGGGTTGGACTAGATGACCTCCTGAGGCCCCTTCCAACCCTGATATTCTATGATTCTGTGATGGGAGTGCCAGCTCTGACCCTTACAATGTCAGCCAGAAGGGGGTATGACATGATAGAAGTCACTGCACTGGCTCTATACCAGAGAATCTTGCTTCTATGCTGGCTATTCTGGCTTTAGGGCTGCTTTGTGCTGGATGTGTAGTGTAAAGCGGACACAGTTTAAAGGAGAATCTGGCCCGTTTAAATTTAAACATGGATAACTACAGTATTCTGCCTACCTAAATTCCCCTATGGTTTCTACCGGATACAGTATTCTACTGGATATAGTATTCTTCATTTCCTGTCCAGTTTTTGAGCATCACCGATGCCATTATAACAGCTGCCAAGCAGGTCTTGTTATATACACACTGGGTCAGATTCTGGTGTCATTTACAGTTTTAAAAGGGAATTATAGTCACTGAATTACTCTGCACTGACACGGCCATGACAGCTGAGTTAGTGCAGATGTAATGCGGGTATAATTGAGAACAGAATCTGTCCCAATATGTTTATTACAGAAGCTGCCAGTGGTGACGGTTTTACAGCAGCTCATCTTTTTTAACAAAAGGTCTCCCTCTAACTTAGGGTTTCACATACCAGTAAAACTTCCAAAACAGTCCTCTGCTTTTGTGCTGAAGAGGTCTACGCTTGCTCTCTGCCTAAATTATTTTGCAAAATTTGAGCAAAATGACGTCAACAGTTTGAGTTAGTAGAGTGTAAATGATACATTTTTCTCAGTGTAACTAAATCTGAAGACATGTTTTCAACAGGCCTACAGTAAAACAGCTGAAGCTGAAATCTGGCAAGTACATAATCCACACCCTGTTTGAACTTGTGGAAAAACAAAAAAACCAAAAAAAAATGTTCTAAGCAACTGAAAATATTACTCTGAGCGCACTCAATAGCAGAGTTTAACGAAGTTCTGTCCCCGCCGGACATCACTCAACACTGCTCTTTGACCAGCCAGGCATGCACAGGGGTCGCTGCTCAGACATATTACATGATGGAAATTTAAAATTTTTTTGGTATTTAACACAAAATAAGCCAGGAAAACTAGCTTTAAATCAGAGACAGAAGAAGATAAGGTGTTTAAAAAAAATCACAAATCCCACAATTTTAGAGGCTATTTACCATATTGGTGGCGTTCTACAACATTCAACAATTATTTAGCTTTCATTTTTTAAAATGATTTTTTAAAAGATTTCCTTCCAAGCTGATGTATCCTCCACAAAGTAAACTCACACATAGGTGCTCCGTTAACCCAGGTTCGCAGAAAATTTGCAAGTCAAAATGAAATGAGCAATGAAGATTGGAACTCAGGTCTACCACACCCCATTTGCTTCACTGAGGTGTGAACTTCAAGAACCAATTGGAACCATTTAAACCATTAATAAAGCAGAAGCAATTGTTTTATATCAAACTAGAAAATTAAATGCAAAAGCATGAGTTGATACTACATTTGGATTGCATAAATAAAATAAAGGAAAATGCAAATTCTAATATTTGGGCTGTCTTGTATGTATTTTGTATTTTATATTCCTGTGTAACTGGTTAAATGTAGCTGAATATATTAGTGGTCATATTTTAAAGTTTACATTATAAAACATGGAGCTGAAATAATGTTACTTATAGAACCTCAACTTCTGAATTTTTTACCTTGCTTTTGACTGCATCTTTAATGCCAAAGGTGCGGCATAAAAGTTTTATTGGAGTGAATTTGGGATGGCTGCATTACTTACATGTGAAAAAGTACTCTATGCTCATGAATGGGAAGAGAGGCAGATCTGTGGAATGAAGGCTGAGTCTGCAGGTAGCTGAAGGAGTCAGCTTTTCCTCCTTAGACACCTCAATTCTCTTCTCTATTCTTTCACACCTGTATTACCCTCTTGAATATAAAGTGTTTTCACATGTATGCTAAGGAATTTTAGATTCCAGCTTGCGCCATTCATGCATACTCTCTAAGTTACACAAACAACAATGAGCTCTTTGAAATCTTCTTTGACTGGGGTTACTGATCTAGTGGATAAAGGGAAGCTGTAGATGTGGTATATCTTCATTTTAATAACACTTTTCACATAGTCCCATGTAACATTCTCATAACCACACTAGAAAAACGTGGTCTAGGTTAAATTACTGTAAGGTGGGTCGCACAGCTAGTTGAAAGGTTGTACTAAAATAATAGTTATCAATGGTTTGCTGTCAAACTGAGAGGGTGCATATAAGAGGGGCCATGCAGGGGTCAGTCCTAGGTCCAATACTATTCAATATTTTCATTAATGACTTAGCTAATGGAGTGGAGAGTATGCTTTTAAAATCCGAAGATGACATTAGACTGGGAGGGGTTGCAAGCACTTCTGAATTCGAATCCAGTCCTCCAAGCAACTTTGACAAATTAGAGAATCAGCCTGAAATCAACACGATGAAATTCAATAAAGACAAGTGCAAAGTACTTCACATAGGAAGGAAAAACCAAACACAACCACACACTGAGTTCCCATTTTGGGAATAACTGGCTAGACTGAATAACAGCTGAAAAGGTTCTGGGGGGATTACAAGTGGATCACAAAGTAAATATGCCCCAGCAATGTGATGCAGCTGTGAAAAAGGCTAATATTCTGGGATGTATTAACAGGAGTGTCCTATGTAAGACACAAGAAGAATTATCCCACCCTACTCAGTTCTGGTGAGGCCTCAGCTGGAGTTCTGTGTCCAATTCTGAGCACCATACTTCAAGAAAGATGTGGACAAATTGGAGAGAGTTCAGGGAAGAGCAACAAAAATGATGATAGGTTTAGAAAACCTGACCTATGAGGAAAGGTTAAAAAAAACTGGGCATGTTCAGTCTTAAGAAAAGATGACTGAGGGAAAACCTAATAACAGTCTTTAAATATGTGAAGGGCTGTTATAAAGACGACAGTGATCAATTGTTCTCCATGCCCACTAAGGGTAGGACAAGAAGTAATGTGCTTAGTCTACAGCAAGGGAGATTTAGGTTAGATACTAGGAGAAACTTTCTAACTATAAAGACAGTTAGGCTTTGGAATAGGCTTTTCAGTGAGGTTGTGGAATCCCCATTACTGGGGGTGCTTAAGAACAAGTTGGACAAACATCTGCCAGGGATGATCTCGGTTGACCTGGTTCTGCCACAACACAGGGCTCTGGATATGATGATCTCTAGAAGTCCCTTCTAGGCCTACATTTCATGACTCTAATTCTATGAATCTGCAAGAGGAGACAAATGCCTTCTTTAAACCAGGCTTTTTTCAGAAGATATCAGATGTCAGTGCATCAAACAATTAGATACCCGATATACTGGGTTGTAGCAAGAATCAATTAGCAATTATTTCTAATACCTATCCCGTGAAGTGAGGAGAGGTGCCTTGTTCACAAAACTAAAGTGTCTGTCCCATGCTTCTCCACTTGGAAAAGGTATGTGTGGAAAGGAGTAGGTACCATGCTTAAGTGGACTCCTCTGATCCTGCATCCTCTACACCTGTCCCATATATTCTATTTCACTATTTTTCTCAGCTACTCTATTTGGATGAAGAAAGGTAAATGCCCTTCTTCTGGAGGACCTGAATGATCTTATCCACTGATCAAGCAAAATGCTCAGGGTACAAGACATTTTCTTCTGGAGATAAGCTTTCCATGATCATGAACACATGTGACTATTGTCTGGGAGGAATTTGATATGGCAACAGGTTATCTTCTAGAGGGGTATCCCAAAATCAATGAATCCACAGGTGTACCTTGCATGGACCTATGTAATCTCATTGCTTTTTTTAAATTGTGGTTTCTTTTGGAATTCCACCCACGCATCTGTGGGAATCACTGTAACTGAGAGAGTGATCCTAGCATCTTTGCAGGAAAAAAGGTGGTGTGCCTTGCTTGTGATTACTGTGGTTTAGCTGGAGATTCTCAAAAAAAGGGTCCAGAAGAAAAAAAATCTTCTGTTGCCTCATTGTGTTCCTTTTTCCTGACTCCTGTTCAGATCCTTTAAATACTGTTAAGTGTATTCCTGTATTTTTCCCTTAGTACCCAATAATTGGAAAGCAATGGGAGCTTCGTCCTTCAAACACTTCCCAAGTGCTTTTTATTTGCTGATGGTCTGAGCCAGTCAGGGACTGTGAAATGTTGGGCTGCCTGAAAGAACCAAAAATGGATTCATCAGGGGGACTGCTCTCATATCACTGCTCAAGGGTTTCCTCTGCCCATCTCTCTGAGACCTATTTATTAACCTGCTGAAGATGATCTTACCCCTTGGAGGAGAACTAACATGGGATCCACAAGATGACCTGAAATTTGAGTGTAAGTGCCTGGACCCAAAAGGAAAGACTTTTGTTAAAGACTGCTGTGACCCACAGGAGAAGCTGCTGTCCACTGTGAAAACCATTGTTGCATGTTGTTTTCTGTGTGGTCCCACTGCTTGGTTGCTGAGCTTGAAGGAACAATGACTAGGCCCCATAAAGAATAAACAGCTGACTTACCCTTTTAAGGATCAGAAATCCTTATGACATTGGCTTGCTCTGCTGAAGCCTGAGCAGCAGCAGCACCATCTTCCCACTGCCTATGTGCAGCTGGAAGGGGAGCAGAAGCATTGTAAGTACTATGGTCAGCAGCAGTGGCTGCTAAGATGAAACTAAAGGTCCCAGCAGTGAAACTACTTTTCTCATGAAGCTGCTCCAAGAGATGGAATTCACACCACAAGAAGGTGGAGTCCACTCAGATAGTAGGAGCAGCTCCCTTTTATCCATGGCTGCTGGACTACAGGGACAGCCTGCCATACCCTGCCACTTAGCTGAGATATGGGACTGGAGGAGGGATCCAGTGTGATCCTTTCCTCGGCTGGGGTGAATTGGAGTGGCTCTGTAACACTTAAAGGAAAGAAAGTACTATACCATGTAGGAAAGGAGGGAAAATAATGGGCAGAATTTTACTTCTATTTCAGGAGTGAGTGAGGTTCTGTGGCCTACAATGATCACAATGGTCCCTTCTGATCTTAAAGTCTATGAGTTTATAGTTTTGACCTAGGCACTCTGGCTAAAATTTTCAAACATGCTGGCCTAAGCGACTTAGGCTCCTAAGCCTCATTTTCATAAGTGGCCTTGGCATCTGGGAGCTCAAAACTTATTAAAAGTCAATGGGACTGTGTTTCTGTGTCACTTAGGTGCTTTGGGGAAAAAAATGTTACCCTCTTTGCCTTTTCTGCACCACTGGGATTGCAGAATAGCAGGAAACTGCAACGTCTCAGAGAGGATTATTTCCCTGAAATCCAGTCCAAATGATGTAATTAGGAGCCAAAACAGAGAAGAGTAAGAATATTTTGTTCTGGTAAGTAATTCTGGCATTTATTGAATAAGAATTTAGTACTATTCTGAAGAGGACGCGATCTGGCTGTTGTAGTTCTGGAAGGGGAGCTGAAAGGGAGACTCTTCAAGGAATAGAGCTTAGCTGCTATGCCAGCAGCTCCCAGGTCTGCTGCTGACTCCAGATCCACAACATAATGGAATACCTGAAGTAAAATATATGGACATCAATATGCTAAAGAATGTGGTTGAGCCTACCCAAACACACTATGAAATAAATAACAGTTCTATTCAGATAGATCAAAAGGAGAAAGAGGAAGGGAGAGTCGAAATCTTACTAATTCACATCAGATACCTATCGTAGGATACGGAACATAACATTGTACCCAAGAATAGGACCATTCTATGATCCCGTTGATTTACATGAATACATGTCCTACGAAGTCTACTAGCTACAACAAGAAGCCCTTATACAGTATAATATTCAAACAAGGTAGGAATTCATATTGGACAACAGGCATTAAAATCAGTGGAAATATAGGAGATGGAAATTAGTAACATCAGCAATATGGAAAAAACTTGAGCATTAGGACTGCAGGTGCCAAGATCAACCAGATAAACACTGTTATCTATAATTACTTCATTTTTAGCTTAAATCACAGGTAATGAAGGAACTCATACTATCTAAAAGGCAATTAGGAACTGTACACGGCTCTTTTGCTTCCTGTATCTGGAAATATTTTAAACTTATTTTTATTTAAAGATTTCTTTTCATAATGAAGCAAAACAGTTTAATCCTTAAAACAATATTCAGATAACAAACGCTACACACAGTATTGTAGCCCAGGAGAGGATATTATAACACTGCTGTTGGGGCTCAAGTATTTACACTTAGATTCCAGATCATGGTCTATATCCCAGGCTGGTTCCCTGCTCTGGGCCAGTGGAGAGAAAAAAAAGGATCCCCAGTAGAATGACCCCAAACAAATGGGTTAAAAGTACATTTAAGCAATGCTGTTACTGTCAGAAAAAATATGTGAAGTAGCACAATGTACCAGGGCCCAGTAAACCTGATTTGTCATTTTTATTCAGTTTATTTATTTAAAATGTTTTTATTTAAATGTGTTGAGACCCCAGCTCAACCTCCACAAGCACCCAATGAAGCAACAAGTTATTGATGCTATATGCTGTCAGACTAAATGATTTCCCTAATTATTGTGCCTTATGCTCTGCAATTTGAGGTCATTATTGATGAGAAAATCTGAATATCTAAATGTAATATTTACATTTAAATGAAAGCAACAGCTCTTGTCAAACATACAGCTTCTGCATGCATCCAAGAAACACACAGAATTTGTTTTATTTATGACAGCATAAAATGGCATTTTAAAAAGGGGAAGTAGCAGAAAGCAATGTTATGAAAGTACAGGCGTTTACTGCACAAAAATGGGAAAATAAAAAGAATGGTATTTTTGAGGACCACTCAACAAGTATGTAGAGCAAAACAAACCTGAAACAAAGAGGGTCTATTCACCCCCAAGCACCACCTTCCCCATCTGGACTAGTGACTGTTTTTGTTTGGAAAATACAATTACTTTCCTGCTCTGTCCAGAACTTCCACACAGATATAGCATGCGGAGAAAATCTTGGGTCCACTATGAACTCTCATTATTGCTCATATAATGGCAATATTGCTGCAAGATCCAAGATTCAAAGCCAGATTTCCCAAAGAACTCAGATCTCATTTATTTACCTAAGGTACTTATATGATCCCCATTTAGGCACTTAAAGTGCTAAGCTCTCAGAAAATCCCATTGCTCTGAGAAAGAGCTGCGGAGACCATGAGAGAAGAGAGGGGAATGGCACATAGGGCCCTAGTTCCTGCCTGGAAGAGAGACAGATACTCTTTATAACTGGGGTAGGAGAGAAAGCAAGTGAGGACCTTGGAGGCAATAACTCTGAGAATTCCAATTACTAGTAAGAAAGTTGTACTTTTCACCATCATGACATTGCATTGACAGTTCTCATTTAAGTAACAACCACAAGTCAACTGCCAGAATACCGCTGAGTGCTTTATTTTGTGTATACGCTTTTCTACAAAAATCATTGTGGTACCAGAACTCTTCATAAACATCAGTATATTAAGCTTATGGTACAGAAATGTCCTCATTTTTACAGATGGGAAAACTGTGGCAAAGGGAAACAGAGCAATCTGTCCAAGGTCAGGCAGGAAGTCTGTGGGTGGTACTATGTTTCAAGCTATATTTAACTGTTCCGCAAATCTTAGATAACATGACAAAAGAAGACAGAAGCAATAATGACCAAATAAGCTCCAGGGAGGATGCTGTCTCTTCTCCTGTCAAGATATAAGCTCACTTCTACTAAAGCCTTTTCAATCACCTAGTCAGGACAGGGAAACAAATCAACTGATAAGCCCAGCAACCTGCCATAATGGATCAGACCTGTAGTTTATCTAGTATCCTATGACAGTGGCCAACACCAGATGCTTCAGAGGAACCTGCAGCAGACAGATGTGGGTAATTTGCTACCCTCATCCCAAACAGGTCTCATTCTGATCTCTAATAGTTAAAAGTTGGCTTTAGCTCTGAAGCATGAGGTTTAATATCCCTTCCAAAATGTGTTAGCATTAACTATAAGAACTTTGGAAGTCTTGTTAGCTATATATATGTCCAATCTCCTTTTAAATCTTCTGAAGGTCTTGGCCTCAGTGACATGTTGCAATGAGATAGGGATGTGGCAGTGAGTTGCACAGTCTAATTACACAATGTGTAAAAATAAATTTTTAATTTGCCACCTTTTGATTTAATTGAATGCCCCCTTCTTCTTGTGTTATTAGACAAAGAGAACAGAAGCTCCTAATCTACTTTCTCTATATCATTCATTATTTAATATGCTTTTATCATGACCCCTCTTATTCATCTCCTTTCTAAGGCAAATAATCAGAACTTTTTCCGATCTGTTATGAGGGGTTTTTCCATGCCCCATATCAATCAAATCACGTTGCCCTTCTCTGAACTCCCGGCAATATCCTTTTTGAGACTGGGGTGACAGTACTATGCTGATATTCCAGATGAGGCCACGCCACTGATTTCTATAATGCATTATAATATTTTCTGTTTTGCTCTTCATCCCATTCCTTGTACATCCTAACATCTTGGTTTTTTTTTATTGTTTTTTCTTTTCTTTTTTTTTTACTGCAGTTGCACATTGAGTAGAGGTGTTCATTGAGCTGTCTACAATGATGCTCAAATAGCAGTATCCACTCAGGAAAGTTATTTAGAACCTTGTAAGGTATACAAGTAGATTGATTTTTTTCCTCTTCGTATTTATAAGCATTGAACTTCACTGTGTTGCCCATTAACCTGGGTTGGTTAGGTTCCTCTGAAGTTACTCAGTCCTTACTGGTCCTCACTAAAGTTACTCAGTCCTTACTGGTCATTAACCTAAATAACTTTGTCATATCTGTAAATTTTGCTCTCTCACTGCTCACTCCCCTTTCCAGATCATTAATATAACTGACAGCATTGAAATTAGTAGGGACCTTGAGAAACGTTTTGTCAAGAAGAAAATTTACTCCTAATCTGTTTTCTGCCTTCCAGCCAGTTTTTGATCCACGACAATACTTTGCCTCTAACCTCATGACTACTTAACTAAAGAAGTTTCTGTTATTGGATTTTGTCAAATGCATTTGAAAGGAAAAGTTATATCAACTGGGTCTCCTTTATCCACTAATTTATTGACACACACAAAGAATTTCAAGTGATTAGAGAGAGACTATTTTGATTGACATAAAACGTGCTGACTAGACATTATCATAGTATGCTGTTCCGGGGGATTACATTTTTTTTTCAACCAACTTGCAATTTACAGATATAAGGCTTACCTGTCTAATTCCCCAGATCACCCTTAGAGCCCTTTGTAAATAAAGGTACCATCTTTGCTACCCTCCAGTTCTCTGGAACAGAAGTTATTTTAATAACCTGTGTGAGGCCACCACCTGGAGGACCTTGCACACTTTTTATTAGTATTGCAGAGTCACTTTTTTTTAAATTGGTGAGTCCTCCAGGTACCATGTACTAATTCTCCTAAGTTAATATTCAGGCAACAAAGGGACTAGATAAAATGAATAATTCTGTTAAATAGGTCTAACATTACATTTGTCGTTTCCCACTTCTTGTATTTACATCTACTAACAAACTATTAGCCAGGCCCTGAGTAATTCCCTTATGTCCCCTTGTTATACCAATACAAACACCTGCTTTTCAAGACAGTCTAAAATTGTTGCGTTTTGTAGATGCTAATAATGAAAGTTAAAAGTTACAGCTCTGACAATCATCAAGCTAGAAAGAGAGTCACACAGGAAGGGTGGAGGTGCAACTGCCCTGATAGAGGGTACCAACATTTCTGTATTTCTCTTTGTTGATACCTACCTCACTAGAGATAGTCTGCATTGGTATAACTAGGGCACAGAAGAATCATCAGGAAAAAGTTATCTGATATCAGAGAGATCTCATAACAAGAGTTTTTAAAGCAGTGTTTACCCACATTTACAATTTCAAAACATTTATGCAAATGACTGTATGATGACATGCAGGGTAACACAGTCAATCACAACTTGTTTTAGTTCATGAGCATATTGCAGTCTTATTGGTTAGAAAGACATATCAAAAATGTCCTCTCTCTCTGCAAATCTATTCATTTTGACATCATTATCATGTCCACATGACTTAGAATATTTGTTTCATGAAATTGCTATTTTTTCCCTATTAGTTCAGATTGGTTTTATTCAGCAGGTTAAATTAGAGGCACTCTTATGATGCAGAGATGATGCTCATTGCTCTTCAGAATTATTTCAGGTTTACAATATTTTGGGAAAATTTTCTGTTCAAACTTTTTGGACTAAAACTAATCAGTCCTCAACTCTTTTATATACCTTACATATAACTTCAGCATTGTCATTTCTTTAGCAAAATGAAATTACTAATCATATTTACTTTCAGAAGAGTCTATATGAAAACTAAGTTATCTTGGGTAAGCTACAGTAGTTCTGTTGCAACTTGTAACACAGTACTCCTCCATTTAAAATCCTACTGGCTGCAATGACATCTAGTGCTGAGAAAGGAATTGATCATCTGCAGGCTCCCTTACTGCTAAAGTCAGCCAACAACTCACTCATGGTTCTGCAACAGATGCTCTTGCTTTTAGGTCACTAAGAACCTTATGGACTAGTTTTCCTCTCCAAGGAGCAAAAGCCAGTATGATTAAGATAAGAAAATGTGCAACTCAACACCAAGAAGAATGTAGTGCCATTTATCTGTCAATTTTAGTCACATTGGCACAAAGATGATTTGAGCTTTGAGTTTTAAAGGAATCCCGATACTGCACTACTTAGACCTCCTGTGCTTAAGAACTTTTAATAAATATTTTAATTCATGCTCTTTTTAGTAATGAGCAGTTGTCAGACTGGGTAGGATATGGGGGATTTATAAAAAGTTTTTAACACCCAAGACAATGACATTAATGCACAGGGTTTGTTTATTTATTTAAAGATTATTAAAAGGACTGGTGGTGCTTAATATAAATTAGAACATAATTTTTTTTAAAATCCTGCAAATAGGACCAGACTGACCCCAAATGCTATGCAGCTTATTTACAGTTTTTGTTCTTCATCAAAACCCTTTCATTAAACTGTGTTTTGGAAGATGTTTATCAGTTAAATGCATTTTCTGTTCCCTCCTCTTACCACAGGTGTCTCCTCCTTCAGATTTCAGAACAAACAGTAATTCTATTATTGTGGTTTTCAATTTTGCTGGGGTTTAGGAACATTTTACCAACCAGTGCAATGTTTTTCACTCACAAAGTACATTTAACCACTGTGGTTACTGTGTGCATACAGTAGATCAACAACTGGAATATATTTTGCTAATTAAGAAAAAGTCATTTGTATCTGTGATTACCAAAGGACCTCTTTGCAGTATGTTCTACGGTTTACCTAAATCATACCTGTATATCTAGCGGTACCATTTATATCTAAAAATCATTAGTAAGTTATATTGTTTCCAACCAATCTTATACCAGATTCATTACACTGTATGCGTGTGTCAAACTGGGTGCTATTTCCTTGGTCACCCTTTTCAGTGGACTGTCTGCTACAATTTTAGGCAAAAGGTGTATTGATATCTACTGCATTTTATTTCTATATTGAGACATTCATCATAGTATTTAGCTTCAGCTTGATCCTTGTAAGGACAAAGTTATCTGTTCCACCCTTGGATGTTGTTTGTGTATTTATCACCATCTCTTACTAAGGTGAGGCTGGTGCAAAGAGATGGGAATTGAAGTGCTTGCTAAACAAAGGAAGACCTGAATTCATTTGAATTCTTGTGTCAGACTTCCACAGCTGAGCACCTTTCTTATTTACCGATGTTATATGAGCACTTAGGGTATGTCTACATTGCAATGAGACACCCGCAGCTGGCCCAGCCCAGCTAACTGGGGCTAAGGGGCTGTCTGAGGTGTAGATGTTTGGGGGTTGGCTGCAGCCCAAGCTCTGGGACCCTCTCACCTTGCAGAGTCCTAGAGCCTAGTCTCTAGCCTGAACCTGAACGTCTAGACCACAATTAAACAGCCCCTTAGTTCGAGCCCCACAAATCTGAGTCAGCTGGCACAGGCCATCTGTGGGTTTTTAATTGTACTGTAGACATAGCAATAGAGATCTCACCCAGACACTTTTCACCAAGGATGCCTTATTGATGGCTTTCTTATGTGTACAAATAGTTTCAACCAATGTCCCTGAAAAGTGCTGAACTGGTGTTTCATGAACAGATCCGTTTCACTGAAGTGTCTGAAATCAGAGTGGGAGAGGAAACCGACCCTTAATGGAAAAAATAGTGTAATAATTTAATTAATATGGGGAAATGAAAGATAGGGCAAGGAATTCCCTTTGCCCAATGTTTACACGCCAACCATTACATTCTTCTTATGGAATCAACAGTTTCCATGTTTTGATCAGCTCTTTTTTGGACCAGAAAACTAAAATCAAAGATAGACCCTGATTCAATATGATCAGATACTAGGGGCTCATTTACTGGGCGCATACAGTGAACAACTGAATAATTTATGAAGAACACAGTCTCACAATACTATGACACCTGTACACCCTGTACTTTTCCTGTAAGAAAAAATAAAAATGCTAAAAATGCTTTCTGGGGATGTGAGGAAGGCAATGCCAGTTCTTGGTTTTTCTCCTTTTACCAACAAACTCTCAAGAAGCCCTTGTGGATAAAGATGATTTTGGCACCCAACTCTTTCATAGGCTCTGATCTCCAGCTGAGAACTTCTCAAGCATGTTAGTTTGCACTCACCCTCCTATTTCTAACCACTTACCCATGTCTTGTACACAAAAGGGCAACTAGAGTGGAGGCCTGCACTACCTTCTCTGCTTCCCAGAAAATAAAGACCAGCTCCACTACTTAGGAAGAACAGAAAGTACCTGCCATGAGTGCATGCTAAAGTAGTTAGAACCACACAGTAGTGTTGAGATAAGATGCCTCAGTTGAGGCTTCTTCCTTCTTGGTTCAAAAAGGTGGAAATTGCTCTAGTGGAGTCGCCTGGAAGAGATTTGTACAGAGGAGATCAGCTGTGGAATAAAGAATCTGGATTTTAAAAAGTGACAAGACATATCCACATGAGAAAAAGAAGCCATATTCTTGCCTTCAGATGGTTTAAAAGAAATCAGTGAAGACAACCAAGGAGGATTGTGAGGATGGGAGAGAGCTGCACTCAACATAACGAGAAAGGAAAGGAATTTCTGAAATGATTTAGAGAAGAATGCAAATCTTCAAAGCTCTCTGCATTGACAGGAAATGTCAGAGGCCCTTTTAGGGACTCCTGGTATTCAGAGAAAAATCCCATAAGGAGAGAATCAGTACGGGTCCAGAGGATTACCTTCCCCTCACAGAAAATCAAAACTGGAGTGCCCACACATGGAGATGAAGTGACAGAAACCAAACAGGCCACCTCCACTAAGAGAAGGTTAAAGGCTATCAAATGTAATGGTTCAAAAGGGTCAGAACAGAGGACTGCAAGGAGAGATTGAAGTTGTACAGACAAAATCAAATCTTAATTGGGAGGCCTTGTGGACAGCAGGGAACCAAACTGAGAAGTCATCTATTTCAGGTTTCTTGGTAAGGTGAAAGCTTTGTGGGGTTGGGATAGCCTGACTCTTCGATCTTGGAAACAGAAGGGTAGACAAGGAAGCCAAGCTCTGAAAGGAACTTCCTTGTAGAAAGACAGGAGTCCAGTAGGCCTTCTGCTCTAATTTTTAGTGTCTGAGCTATGTGAAAAAACATAGGAACAATCTCTTGGTGTTTTTTATGGAGGACATAGAAGGCAGGAGGAGAAAAGGGGCAACTGTAGGGGCATAGGGCTCCAGATCTTCCTCCATTTTCCTCTTCTCTGGGAGATCTTTGGCCACATGAGAAAAAGGAGCCACATTCTTGCCTACGGGTGGTTTTAAAAAAATCAGTGAAGACAACCAAGGATGATTGTGAGGATGGGAGAAAGCTGCTTCTTAGCAGGGAAAGACAAGAGGTACACAAGATGGAAGCACTGTGCAAACTAGACTTATGACAGACAGCTGGAGAAATGGAAACACAGCTTATCTCTCTTGCTTCCTTTCTTTGGTGTGTACTCCATAGGAATTCTAGTAGCTGGCTGGAGCACAGGAAAAACACTCAGCCAGCAGGACCAACCTGCAGGGAGAAAGGAAACAACTGAGAAGCAGAGCCTGTCAAAAAGAGGAAGAATGTGGGCCAACATCTTTTCATACCCAGATCATCTCTCTGCCTGAATAATATCAGAAAGAGGGACAAGATGGGTGAGGTAATATCTTTTATTAGTTAGAGAGACAAGCTTTAGATGTTTTAGCTGTGTCAGTCCCAAGATATTAGAGAGACATGGTGGGGGACGTAATATCGTTGAACCAACTTCCAATAAAAGATATTACCTCACCAACCTTGTCTCTCTAATATCCTGGGACTGACACAGGTACAAAAACACTGCATATAGCAGAAAGAAGAGCACACAGTGTCTGCACATCCCAGAACTTTGAATGATCAAATGTTGCCATGGAAATTAGTCCCCACTAGAAGAAAAGGTTTGTTGGGATATATTGGGAATCTAGAAATTACAGTCATGTACGATTCAAAAATTTATTCAGAAATTATTTACGCATATTGGTCATAAGTCTCAGAATCATAAAATTAGTTAATCAACAGAAAAAGTATGAAAAGTGAGTTTTTTCAGTCCACAGCTTTATTATTAGCAGTACTAATGTACGAAAACACCTTTGAAGAA
The DNA here is from genome assembly GCF_965140235.1 of Caretta caretta. Taxonomy (NCBI): domain Eukaryota; kingdom Metazoa; phylum Chordata; order Testudines; family Cheloniidae; genus Caretta; species Caretta caretta. Next base: position 203,974,960 of record NC_134207.1, on the reverse strand, counting down.
AATAAGTGTCCTTGAGATGTTAGAATCTATACAGCCAAAATGAGTATGTGCATCTATAGCTCTCCCTAAAAGTAACAATTAGATCATTAAAATAAATTTAGAAAAATAGCCTGTAAAATAAAAAGTTAAAAAATACTCACCTTCATTTTATTTCATAGGTCACTGTTATACCATCTATAAGATAATTAAAAATATGCAAGCAGCTGGTACTGCGGCTAAACAGATTAATGTAATAGTCTGTAGTCACATGCGCTGGCAAGGGGTTCACCTCTTTGGCGAGGAGGGGGTCAGCTGCCCTTGGGAAGTAGAGAAAGACAATATTTCTACTTTCCAGTGGCACAGTATTACAGATAGTGAGGTTAGAGTCCAGCTTGATTTATTGGCCAAGTGAACAATTTGCACACCTAGCAAAGACTTCCATTGTGATGGTATAACACTACAGCAGTGTGAAGATCAAACACATTTCATGGAAATAACAAGTTCTTCCAAACTAATCAAATTCAGGTTTTATTAATGATAAAAGCACTCAAATACTAAAAAACCCACAAACAATCCACACGGTTTAAATTTTACCATTGGTGAACTTCAAACTTTCAATGATATCTTAAAAATATAGACTACTTAACCACATCTTACTCTACTAAAGCTTCTTTTCAAGCAACACACAGAATAATCTGAATCAGAAGCTGAAGATCAACTTACAAATTCTCTGCTACCTAACCAGGACGTATCCATAACTTCCCAGAATATTTAGAAATGTCCCAGTCACACATGCTTCCCGTTTCCACTGCTTAATGAGCTAGGAGAAAACACCCACTTATCTAAATTTAAGGAGAATTAACTACAGGGATTGCTGCAAGGTCTATCCATTTACATAGGTTTTTGTTTTTATTTTGCCTGAGAGGTTTAAAGATCTTTTTTGGGTGGAGATTTTGAATGCTTTAGTTAACATTGGCTAAGTTTGTTAATAGTTATTTTTGTTATTAATTTTGATATTTTGTATTTGTTCAGAGAATCTCATTAGCACATTGTATAAATAAATCTGAAAGACTCTGATGATTAGCATGGCTTTAACCTACTGCTCAAGAATCAGATTTCGTTATGCAGACATATAATTTAAACTGTATTTGTACCAAAACTATGGCTTTTCCCAATCATGGATGGTTCTCAAATGTTAATTTAATAGTGGAATTGGCTCTTTGTTTACATAAAGTCTGAAATGACACTTCTACCACTTTTATCTATTATCTAAGTTATCAACTAACACAGGAAGCAGCACTTGAATTTTTCTTCCTATTAGCTTTTTCTGATTTCAAGTACAAACATCCTCAAATATTTATTCAAACAAGATTCAAAGTTCTGATGACAATGCTAACAAAAAAGTTAACTTAGTATTCCATTTACCTTAAATGGTATTTCTAGTGTTTATTACTAATTGAGATGTAATAGTGTCATGATTGCAGATGATAAATCAAAATTAGATATTACCAAACAAATTGTAATTCTCTTGTGAATTACAATTTAAGTTGTATTAGGCTCCCATGTGATCAGTATGTTCAGTGACTTCGCAGAAGATCACAAAGATGATCCTGGTGAATTAAATATTGTATTAGCACATAATTGAGCTTAAGTGACACACTTAGAGGTGAAAGACTTTGGTACCACCACTTGAAAAACATACTTCATGGACATGTGAGCCTTTTGTTGTTGAAATGTTTAACTAGCTTGGCTCCCTCCAACAAGATATGCTTCACAAATCAACCTAGTTTTTCACAACATACACTAATTCATCAGAAAAGAGATATCAAATCAATCTATTGAAAAAGCATACTTCAGTTTAAGTTGTATAATATTCTTAAATAATCTCAGACTGCTCTTTGGCTTTAAGTAGGTGATGATTCCCATTCTAGTCAAACAAAAATATTTTTAAAATAGCAAACAAATACCTACCTGTAAGAAATAAATGTTCCATCAGAGTCTAAGGTATAATGTGGTCTTCCATTCTCATGGGATCCTCCTAAAAAACAAAAATGAAAGACGCAGACCTTAGTCATAAGACAAGGATACACTGATATTGAACGTAGCAATGTAGGGCACAAGGGCATATGTAAGTGATCTTAATCTATGTGGCAATGTGTTTCATGGCTAAGAAATAGACAGCCTTACCTGGATAGGTCTCATCCTTCCATCTTGAAGAATGTTATTGATTAACTAGAGAAGACCTCAAGTCTCAAGCTTCAGTTCTGGATATGAATTTTCCCAAACCTCAAAGGTGTTTGTATCTGGGGTTTTGAGTTCGTTTAACAACTAGAGACAAGCCTAAGTGAATAAGATGTTTTTAAAAGATAACGTCTAATAAAAATGGATTAAAAAGAAATATGTTTTCCTATCTGAAGTCAATTTATATATTGTGAAATGTTTTAACTAAATGAATAGTAAAATGAAGTCTTCTTTCCACAGAAGGCGGCCAGGGCAGTTCAAGTTTCCCTCACATTGGCTCAGTAACATGCCTCTAAGCAAGACAGACTACTTACAAAGGGGAGAGGGTGGTCCACCATCAATACCCCTGAATCCTTGGCCTTTTCCCATCAAGATTGAGTTATGATGCTTCTTCAAATAAAACACCTGTCCAAGAGGTAAGGCCATATGGCTCAGTGAATAGAATTCCACACGAGGACTTGGATTCTACTCCTGCTCTGCCACCTAGCTGCTGTGTGACCTTAGGAAAGTTACTTCACTTCCCTTTGCCTCAGTTTTTTCATCTGTAACAGAGGCATAATGATACCAGCTGGCTTTGTAAAGCGCTCTGAGAGCTCGGAATGAAAAGCACTATCCAAGAGCTAGGCACTATTATTACTAACTCATTTCATATAAGCCAATGACAACTCACATGAAAACTATTTTTCAGTAACTCCTGCCCTAGGATAAAATAAAATCGATAACCAAGGCATCAAAGATGGTCTTTCTGAACAATCCAGTCCCTCATCACTCGACATGCTGGCATTTTATTTAAGAGTCAAAATGTGGTACTGTACAAGGCTAGTTGTTGAAAGGAAATGGGATCTGATCCTAAACAGCTACTACTACACCAGTACAGAATTCTGGAATAAAGAGTTGCTGCCCCTTTGATACTTTCCTACCTACCAAAGAAAGACCTGTGAACTCTTTAGTGCTCATGTCTTTGGAAAGTATATTTAATACAAAAGAAACTGCTCTACATATATATTGTAAAGTCATAACCATTTTCTTAAACCTTGCACTAAGTAGGGAAGGGTTTTGAGGCTGTCAGTTTCAGAATCAGAGATAAAAGTGATTTCACTTAGGAAATCAGATCGTGCATTCCCCAGTTGCAAAAGCTGCTTACCCATGCCAGAATGAAGACACATCTTCCTGCTGACAAGTTTGCACTCTGCTTAAAATTTTATTTTTAATTGAAGATGAATTTTTGTTAATAAACATCTTTATTTTGATCTGTAAAACAATTCTAAGTTTAGTTTATATAAAACACTTGTTTATTACTATTAACAATGCAGTGTTTTATGCTTAGAGACAAGGAGAATGTAACAGACAAGTATCTGCTTACATTATAAGTCTGTAAATTCCTATAGCATGACTTTCAAATACCACGTTATATTCAGTTTTAGCATATTTAAAGCTTAATAATTTAATGATTTATACAATTTTAATTTGTACTTTCAAACCACTCTGAACAATCTGAGGTGCCACTGGAGATCATAACAGTGGTCCTGGTTAAGTCAAATAATAATTATAGAGCTTTCACTTTAAAGAGGAGATTATTTTTAATTATTGAGTGAAGTACTTGAGGTACCATACTTATATAATTACGCTACTCATTAAATGGTTATTGAAAGCTGAAATGTAATTTTAGTGACAGCTACCTATTTTTCGTTGTACATTTTATAGATGACAGATAAGTCAAGAATACTAGTTTACTCAAAATTCCTGGCAGCTGTACTTGAGCTTTCAGGTATAGAACAATTAAGCTGTGCTTATTTTGAAACTTTTTTTTAAACGTATCTTACAGATTATTTTGCTATATAGAGAAACAAAAAAAAATTCCGTTCCCAGAGATGAGAGAGAAAATAGTGATAAACAGATATTTTTCTTCTGTTTAATGTCAGCAAATTCTGGTTCTACAATGTACTTTCTTTTCAAGCCATATCCCTGAAAAAAACAGAACACATCTGCAAGGCAGTATCAGCTATTTTATTAGAAGACTGTTTTGTTTAACAAAATGAACACCCAGCGACAACACAAATATGGAAGACTGATTTTAGTCAAAATGTGTTTGCTGTATAATGCAAACAAAAAAATTACTTAACAGATTGCAGATCTTGAGTATAAAGGGGTAATCAGCATACAATAAGCATTATACTATGCATTAAAACTATATATAATGCCACAAAAGACTCGTTTGCTTCTTTGTAACACTAAGGTTCACAACTCTTCAAACATCAAACCCCATCAGATTATTTTACTCCATAGGTATATATTCAATATCAAATTGAGTCACATAAAATTATTCTAATAATTAAGGGACCCTGACACCTGACAGCATAGAGGTTTTGGCCTCATAAAATATTAACCCATTGACTCATCCTCAGTATTTTCATCCCTTCCACATGATGCTTCAAATTCAACTTATTCCTCCATTTTTCCAAAGGCCATTATCTTGTACAAATTAATCTTTTCTTTCTCACAATGAAAACTAAACAGAAGAGTAAATTTGTTTCATTAACAATATTAAAGCTAAGATTTCTGAGTTCGCTGCATAGGGAAAAAGCAATAAAGTTTTGAAGAGGGAAAAACTGCTTTGTTCCTTCAATCCCCTAGTTGAAATTAATTATAGCAAATGTTTATGAAAACATCTGTTCCATGCAGTTATAAATTCTTAATTTTAGCATGGGCGATTCTAGGCTTCTCTATTATTTTGAAAGAAGAGTCTAAAAATTGAAAGGTTTACAAAAGAACAGGCAATCTGATTATCTACAGTACGATATATGTAGATATAATGTCCTGAGGATCCCTGCGGCAAAGAAAAACACCACAAAATACAAAAAGACTAGCTAAGACAGACACAAATCAGAAAAATCTTCAACTGGTCTAACTTGACTGAAGGTGAAAAAATAAAAGTAAAACCAGACCTGAGGAACACCAAATTAAGTCTGCATTACATAACCTAAGTCTATACAAAGTAAAATGTAGTAGGTATATTGATTTCCATCTTATGCATTTAATAAAGGAGTAAGAACAGAGTACACTTGACATTACCTATTTGTGTCAACAGAGGATGCTAGAGAGTTTAAGATGATTCAGTAGCTGCTCCACTTCTGAAGCTCAATTGTTAGTATAAGATCTTAGGCTCCGAACGCTCTCTTGGACTTTTTACATAACACCCTTGCAACTACAGTGTTAAATTCAATTTACACCAAATAAGCTTTTAAAATGATTAAACAGAGCAAGCTTGAAGCAGTGTACAGAAACTGAAAATAATGCCTTCAGCTAAAGAATTAAGTGCACTGCACTTCTGATATTTATAAAATAATTATTAGGCCAGAAAGTTGAAGAACATTTCACTCTGAGAAAGCTGAAGTTGTCTGAAATAAAAATGATGCAACTTTCTGACGAGCATATTAGAGCAATCTTTTAAATTCAAACCTTTTCCCCCCTTGCTTCTGAAGTAATTTAGGATCATTGACGGATGCATACTTTGCATGCATGCATTCCTTTGTAAAGATATTTTGGTAGCATTTTAAATATTAATATTGTGCCAAAACAATCTTTATATTTTGCCACAAATGAAAAAAGATAATATTCTGGTAACGAGATGCATGTGAACAGTTAAAAATTGTACACCATGCTCACTAAAGGTAACTCTTGCACTAGATGAAATGTGTAATTTGTTAATCTTGCAAATTAACAAAAATGAAATTACCCTGAACATGGATCTAGCTTTTGTACATTCCTAGAGAGAGAGAGATTTTCCTTATATATATTTGAGTTTTCAGCAAAGAGGACACTGGAGCAAGATATTCTACAGTACCCACGCATAGACTAGTTTTGCATCAGTGGAGGATGGTGACATCTGAAAGTGGGTAGGCAAAACTGACACATAAAGGTGCAGAATGAGAGCCTGTTTATAGCAGTAGGGAAAGATAGCATATCTGGTGAACAATATGGTAGGAAATTCTATCCTGAGAAGCCTCCACTGTTTTGCAGTTATAAAAGAAAACATTTTGTACGGGCAAGAATAACTGGGATTGCAAAAATCCCAAGTAAATATAATCCTGATCTCTCTTTTGGATTACTACTTTGCTAGACTAAACTGGCATTTTGCAATGATGTATACATTCAAAATCATGGCAAATGTACGTGCATAATAGATTACTATGTTCTCTTTAAGCAAAAAAATAAATAAATCTGTTTTAAATAGTTTAACCAAGAATTACATGCACAACTTTTCATATGCAAAATACAAAGATTTGTATGCCCAAAATGCATTTGTGAAGGCAAAAACATGGCTAGGAAATGTACACAAAATAAAATAGGGGTGCATGAAATTGGGATAAAATTTAAGTGGAATCTTTTGAAAATTTGATCCTTTATGTCTCCAAGTTCATAATCATTCTACTCAAAAAGAAAAGGAGTACTTGTGGCACCTTAGAGACTAACCAATTTATTTGAGCATAGGCTTTTGTGAGCTACAGGTTAGTCTCTAAGGTGCCACAAGTACTCCTTTTCTTTTTGCGAATACAGACTAACACGGCTGTTACTCTGAAACCTGTCATTCTACTCAAAGAATTTCAGTCGCACCACATTATAAAAAAGTTTTATCCTATTTTTGACTTTGTAACATCTTCCACGCTACATCTTCTATCTGAAACAGCCCCCACTTTCAGGGTGCTTTGCAATCAAACTGTGCTGTGGTAGGAGGTGAAGAGGACAAGGAAAGGAGAAACAGTCAGAAGGAAGGAGTAGCAGATAACAGATCAACCAACAAGGGAAGGGGGGGGGGGGAAGAAGCAGTTTTCAATTATCCCCTCTCTTGTAGTTTCCACAACACTGTGGCTCTCTGGCCACTTTAAACTCACTTTCAATTTTAAAGAAGTTTGGACTTTTATTTTTGTAAATAGAAAAAGGATTTAAAGTAACAGCTACACATCCACAAACTCCTGGAGCAACCACAGTCAGATTTATGTGGGACGGAGATGGTGTTCAAATAGACCACTTAAAAGTTTAAAATTTAAATTAAATTCAAGAAAAAATATCTTCAGAGAAGAGTGAGATTTATAATCTTTTAGCTACTCTTGCCTTTTACTTATCTACTAAGAATAATCCTCTGCTCCCAAAACTGAATTTTAAGTTTTTTTAAAAATATGTAAAATAATGAACCATATTCTAATGCCTTGCATAATGACAGGTTTCAGAGTAGCAGCCGTGTTAGTCTGTATTCGCAAAAGAAAAGGAGTACTTGTGGCACCTTAGAGACTAACAAATTTATTTGAGCATAAGCTTTCGTGAGCTACAGCATCCGATGAAGAGAGCTGTAGCTCACGAAAGCTTATGCTCAAACAAATTTGTTAGTCTCTAAGGTGCCACAAGTCCTCCTTTTCTTTTGCATATTCTAATGGAAAACAAGCCCTCCATGTGCCTGGGAAGGATTCTCGGGTGGTAGGTGTGCACCAATACTATATTAATGCACACGCAGTTGTGGCTTAGTGTAAGCCTTTTACTACAGGAAATATGGGCCAAATTCAATGGTGATGTTAACAGTGGTGTAACTGGTCAACGTATGGCTGTAAACAGAAAGTAATGTAATGTGCACCAATTCAGCATTCTGTGGGAGCCACACAGCACTGGCCAGCAGACAAGCGTACCTCTTCCAGTGAAGTCAGTAAAAGTTTAGTCTGGTTATGCCATGGTTCAATGTGGTACCAGGAGTCCTGAGATTGCTGTTAGCAGAAGATGAAATTAGATTATAGTGAATATGCTTTATCTCACCCCTTCTGGCCACACTGATTTTCCTGCTCCTCTTCTGTTTCATGCATTGAACATCACATTGGTGCCAGTTACACTTGCTGTTGTCAATCATTTACAACATGTAACTTAAACTAGTGTTTAGATCACCAATTAATTTGACACAAACACTTCAGTAAGATTTAGCTCCATTTACTCCATGCTGCATTCAGACCAGCATCAAGTGGACTGTCTGCAACCAATAAATAATGGCCACCTCTAAACCTCAAGAGAGTCCTTAGAGATCATAAAATGAATGTTTAGTGAAATAAAGAGGTTGTAGTAGTCCATTACAGCCATGGACAATGCCATGAATAATCATACTTTTACAGAAAGAAAAATCTTAGAATCAGTCTGGAACTATTGCTATAAATTGCTATAACATGATGTACAAAATCTTGAGTGACTTAGTGCTTGCATCCAGAATGTTGCAGCTAATTTTAATTTAAAATATAAACAGCCTGAAAGGCCTGTGAACAGTAAATTGCAATAATCCAGCTGAGATGTAATAAATAGGAGTTAATGACTCAGCATCCCCCTGAGACAACACTGGTCACACAGCTTTGCTTAGTTTTAGACATGCACAATCAGGGTATAAAGGTGGTCTCTGGAGACCTTTTACTTTGATAATAGCAAAAACATACCACCACTTTCTTTTTAAATCTCAGGGTTACTGTGGTTCTTTAATGTACTCTATGTTTCTTCAATTGCACTCAATTTGAGACTTCAAACTGTAAAATACAAGTATATGCAATCATTCTATTTTGGAAAAATAAATCATAGTTAAATGTAGTTTTCATTGTCAAATGAACCAACAGGAGTAATTGCTTCATGCCCCACGATTCGAATAAAGTTGGAGCCAAAAGGTTGATGATTGGATAGGACAAGCAGTTTTCTGCCTTCTTGATACTTTGACAGACTTAGAAATTGCTATTAAATACTAAGAACAAAACTCTAATTGGCTAAAATAACTGAACACTTTCTACAGGAAACTAAACCTAGCACACTGGCAACTAAAACTGGCTTGGAGTTAATGGGCCAGATTTTGAATCAAGTTGTATATCTCTGTAAATCTGGAGTAACAACTGAGCTACTTTGAATTTACACCAAAGTCAGCTGAAGGAGAATCTGGCCCACTAAATTTAATTAGAAATAGAATGCTACTCCTATACCAAAACTATGGTTCTCACAATACACCGATTACCTATATAATAAGATTCCAGGATTGTCAATCTGTCGATGTGTCATTTTGAAGCCTAGAATGTATGTTTTGTCAGTGTGAAGCAAGGAAACAGCTGTAAGCATGGTTGAGTGCTCTTTTTGTTTAGAATATCATCAGGTTTAGTCATCCCTGCGATTTGTGATCTGTACTGTCCAATTTTTAAGTTCTCAGCCATTTTTACTTTATGAATTACTCCTGAGTGACAGCAATGCTCAAAAGGTGAGAGGTCACAGATGGCACAGCCAAACGAAGGACTGCTGTGAAAGAAGGCATACTTCATGACAAAAGCTGTAAACCACGTCTTTTTCTAGATGCCAACATTACCATGTGAAACCTAAGTTTGTAAATAAAGCCATTGAGATGGCAGGGGTTGAGAATGGGTCACCAACCGCCTTTCTTTTGAGGTGCTAGGAAATATGTTGAGTAAAACCCCTCCCTCAGTACTGAAGAGGAACCCGCTCTAAGAGAGATTCCACTTCTTGTTTGTGAATGTTCTTGAGAGTGGCCCCCAAAAGAGGGGTGGGGAAAGGGGATTTGGAAGGGGTAGGGATGCAAACTCTTGTATAACCAGAATGGATGATGCTGAGCATTCACTTGCCTGTTTGTGTTGCACTCCAGGTGTTGAAAAAGTGCTAGAAAACTCCCAAATGTTGGACTCATGGTTTACAGCTCTTAAGCTCCTGTGAAAAATGATGCTTAGACAAGGGCTGAAATTGGAAGGAGGAATCTGCTGCAGAAGGTGTGGAGAAGCGGATCTTTTGAGCTATCTGCTTCTTACAAGGTGGCTCATAAAGTCTCTGGTAGAAGAACTGTTGAGCCATCAGTCAAGGCTTTTTCTCTTCAGAGCTGGTGTATATATTTCTAGGGACTGGAGGGTAGCCCTGGAGTCCTTTAAAGTGTGTAAGGGCTCATCTGTCTTCTGATTAAACAGAAGAGTCTCACTGAAGCAAGCTTCTCAATGGTGTTCTGGATCTCTCTGGGAAAACCAACCATGGAACCATGACCATAACGATGACAGCAGCCACTGCACTCGAAGATGTATCAGATACATCTACTGCTGATTGGATAGTGATCCTGGCAACATTTTAGCTACCTCTATGAGAGTCTGGAAACGTGATATGTCCTCTAGGAGACTGTCAATAAAGTCAGAGAATTTCCAATAGTTCAGGAACCCATGCTTATCCAGTAGTGCTTGGTAACTGACTATCCTGAACTAGAAGCTAGAAGAAAAGAAGACCCTCCCTTTTCCAATAAGTTAAGAAGCTTCCCCTCTTTATCCGTCAGAATAGTTTATCAGTCAGGGATTGGCTGCCTATATCTCTCTGATGTGACTTGGACCATTAAGAAGTAGGAACAGGGTGGGAGAACTGAAATTCTGTTCCATTGGTTGGGACATAGTACCACTTCTCTGCCCTCTTAGCGGTAGGTATGCCAGTAAGCTGTGGTTTGCCAGACCACTGTTGCTGGCTCCAGTATGGCTTTGTTAATTATGAACGTTATTCTACTGGAGCTAGAGGACTGAAGGATGTCCAGGAGCTTGTGTTGAGGACCCTGACCCTCAAGTGGAATCTGCAACTCCCCTGCAATTGTTTATAGTCATCAGGAGCAGATGGAGACATTCGAATCACCACCAAATCTGGATGTGAAGACTGCAATCTTGTCAGATCTCGTGCATATTCTTCCTCCTCAGAAGGATTTGGGAGTACTCAAGTTGTCCCCTCAAAGGGGAGGGAAGGCATGACTCCTTAGCAGAACAGACCAATTCTGCAGGATTTTATTGGTCCCATGGTCCCCAGTATGGCCAACAAGATGAGTCAAATGAGGGTTGTGGTGGTCCCTAAGGTGTGAGGTACCGACAGTTCTGAGGCAGATGATGAGGTGGGGGATGTACCCAAGCTGGCCCAGATCTTCTGTCCAGGACAGTGTGTCTTGGAGGAGAAGGAGGGCATAATGGTTCATCTGGGAGTTCAGAATTTCTGATGGGGAGAAAACTGATTCATTTCCAACCGTGATACCGATGGTGACCTTGGAGGGATATTATAGCCCAAAGATGGAATCAGACACAAACTCCTTCCAAAGGGCTGCACCCCTGGTGGAGTCACAACCTCTCTCAAAAGAGAGGCAGCTGAAAAAGTGGGAGCCTCGAGGTTTGGAAACGTGAAGATGTCCTCAGGCGGAGTGTAGATCTCAGCTCTTCCCAGCTTCAGAGGGGTCCTGTCTGCCTGAACCATTGGAACCACAGAAGAGATAGTCTGTGCCACAGCCGTTGAAGAAAGACAGAACTGCAGGTGACCTATACTCCCAGATGTTAATCTTCATCAGTACTGGTGGATCTCAGGATTTGTGCTTGGGAGGCACCAGAAGCATGGTACCATCGCATCACAATCTGGTGCCTATGGAGCCCTAGACTTGTGTGCTTTTTTATCATGCCTCTGAGACTTAGTACATCCTAAGTTCTCTTGGGCAGAGTTAGTGCTTGGTTTAGGCAGGGCTAGATTTGACCTCTTCAAAGTGGTTTTGGAGGAAAACTTAGTCTTGTAGTTATGAGAATGCTCCCTTGTCTCCAGACAAGTCCCCACTGAGGGATCTCTGGTGGTAGACTGCTTAGCTCCTGATTTGGACATAGTGGTAGGAGGTGCACTCCTTGCTGAGTCAGACTGATGTACGGAGAGGGACTTCCCAGCCTGGGGCTGATTGTGGTCTCATAGTCTTTTCCATTAGGTGCTTTCTAAGGTGAAGTTCCCGTTCTTTCCAGGTACGGCTTAGGAATGAACAGCAGATACTGCATCTTGCCATGATGTGGGCTTCTCGAAGGCAGCACAACCAGCATTCGTGGTCGTTGCTGACCAGGAAGGACTGCAGGCAGGAAGAACAAATTTTGAAGCCCAGAGTCCTGGGCATAGTTTAGTACCCAAGCAGGGTACTGGGAGTGGGATGGCGTGTGCTCACTAGGTCAGGTAGACTAACTATAAAACCCTAAAAGTAACAGATACAAACTTGAAAACTCTACAATATAAAAACTATTTACAGATATCTAAATATATTTTCACCGATAAAGAAGAAAGGCGAAGCTTTAGAAGCTGGAGGTTCCGACCTGCACGATGCAGCTATGAGTAGGAACTGGAGAGGTGGTCAATCTGCCCTGCCCTATATTTCCTCAGTCAGAAGAATGAGGTGAGCCAGGGCACATGTGCAGACCAACAGACTCTGCTTTCAAAATTGTCTGGGTATCATCCAAAGGACACATCTGAAGGAGCAGTTAAACAGGTAGGAGAAGAACCACGAGAAGACAGAGTCACAGAAGCCAAAGGGGCCAAGATTTCAAGACGAACTGCATGGTCAACTGTGTCAAAGGGAGCCAACAGGTCACGGAGAACAAACAGAGTACTGGTTCTTAGATTTTGCTAAGAAGAGCCATTACAGACTGTGGCGAGAGTGGTTTCAGTTGAATGCAAGGGGGAAATTAGTGAGGGTCTACGATAGATATGGACGAGAGGAAATCCAGACAGCAATTGTAAAAAGCACTTTCAATGAACTTAGAGATGAAAGGTAGAAGGGAGATGGAGAAGGTGGTGGTTGGAGAGGCAAATGGGGTCAAGGGTGACTATTTGGTATATTTTAACACTATTAAATACAAATGCACAAGAGGTAGAAGATAAATATTTGTGAAATCAAGAGCAGCATGCATAAAACAAAAAAAACCATGCTGGCATTCTATTACATATCTATTATGTGATTGATTTTAAAAGCAACCTGGTTGATTGCATCTGGGCAGAATTTAAAGAACGCATTGTCACTGCCACACTCAAGAGGGTAAGGCATAAACGAAGTGCATGGTTAAAAAGGAAACTGATGGAAACTTTTATTAAGACAACAAAATCATGTTAATTTAATACCTGTATCTGGCAGCCAGCCCCATGCATTAAACATTAATGGCCAAGAATAGAGCCACCAATCCCAACCTGTCTCATATACCTGAGATTTCCAGGCCCTTTACAGTACCCCTTGCCTCAACTGAATTGGCCTATACTGAGGAAGCCCACCCTGGAAAAAGCATACAGCGATCCACACCACTTGCCTGTCCAACTCCCATATGCCCTTACAAGCTGGTGCAAGAAAATTCTGGCCTCTTCAGATGCACTCAGCATCAGAAGACCTGACTCTGAGTGACCACCCGATGCAATCGCTAGATCAGTACCAAGAGATGGTACAGGAGACTACATTTTAAATGTAAAATTACAAAACAGTATTGGAACACAATTAACCTCTTTCCATATAAGTGGAGCAAAAAATGTCAACTGAACATTAAAAGCAACTGTTGGATTAGGTATCCAACATTGCACTGGAAAAAAATCTCCCATAAACCAAAAGGAAAACATTCTTTTGAGTAGAACTTATTTTTTATAAAGCTTTTAGGATGGATAATCAGGTGTCCGGTTTTCGACCAGAACACCTGGTCGAAAAGGGACCCTGGTGGCTCCCGTCAGCACCGCTGACCGGGCTGTTAAAAGTCCAGCCAGCGGTGCTGCGGAGCTAAGGCAGGATAGTCCCTACCAGTCCTGGCTCCATGCTGCGCCCTGTAAGTGGCCAGCAGGTCCGGCTCCTAGGTGGCAGGGGCCACGGGGCTCCACACGCTGCCCCCGCCCCGAATACTGGCTCCGTACTCCCATTGGCCAGGAACCGCAGGCAATGGGAGCTGCAGGGATGGTGCCTGCAGGCGAGAGCAGTGTGCAGAACCACCTGCCGCGCCTCTGCCTAGGAGCCGAACCTGCTTGCTGCTTTTAGGGTGCAGCATGGAGCCAGGACTGGTAGGGACTAGCCTGCCTTAGTTCCCCCCACTGCTCCGCTGACCGGCACCTGCCGGAGGTAAGCCCGTGCCCCAATCCCCTGCCCCAGCCCTGAGCCAACCCCAAACCCGGAGCACCCTTCTGCACCCCAACCCCTCATCCCCAGCCCCACCCCAACCCCCTGCCCCAGCCCAGAGCCCCCTCCCACACCCTGAACCCCTCTGCCCCATTCCCCAGCCTAGAACCCCCTCCTGCACTCCAACCCCTCATCCCTGGCCCCACTCCAGAGCCTGCACCCCCTCCTGCACCCCAACCCCCTGCCCCATCCCCCAGCCTGGAGCCCGCACCCCCAGTCACATAAGAACAGCCATGTTAGGTCAGACCAAAGGTCCATCCAGCCCAGTATCCTGTCTACTGACAGTGGCCATTGCCAGGTGCCCCAGAGGGAGTGAACCTAACAGGTAATGATCAAGTGATCTCTCTCCTGCCATCCATCTCCACCCTCTGACAAACAGAGGCTAGGGACACCATTCCTTACCCATCCTGGTTAATAGCCATTAATGGACTTAACCTCCATGAATTTATCCAGTTCTCTTTTAAACCCTATTATAGTCCTAGCCTTCACAACCTTCTCAGGCAAGGAGTTCCACAGGTTGACTGTGCGCTGTGTGAAGAAGCATTTCCTTTTATTTGTTTTAAACCTGCTACCCATTAATTTCATTTGGTGGCCCCGAGTTCTTATATAATGGGAACAAGTAAATAACTTTTCCTTATTCACTTTCTCCACACCACTCATGATTTTATATACCTCTATCATATCTCCCCTTAGTCTCCTCTTTTCCAAGCTGAAAAGTCCTAGCCTCTTTGATCTCTCCTCATATGGGATCTGTTCCAAACCCCTAATCATTTTAGTTGCCCTTTTCTGAACCTTTTCTAATGCCAGTATATCTTTCTTGAGATGAGGGGACCACATCTGTACGCAGTATTCAAGATGTGGGTGTACCACGGATTTATATAAGGGTAATAAAATATTCTCAGTCTTATTCTCTATCCCTTTTATAATGATTCCTAACATCCTGTTTGCTTTTTTGACTGCCGCTGCACACTGCGTGGATGTCTTCAGAGAACTATCCACGATGACTTCAAGATCTTTCTCCTCATTAGTTGTAGCTAAATTAGCCCCCTTCATATTGTATGTATAGTTGGGGTTATCTTTTTCAATGTGCATTACCTTACATTTATCCACATTAAATTTCATTTGCCATTTTGTTGCCCTGTCACTTAGTTTTGTGAGATCTTTTTGAAGTTCTTTACAGTCGTCTTTGGTCTTAACTATCTTGAGCAGTTTAGTATCATCTGCAAACTTTGCCACCTCACTGTTTACTCCCTTCTCCAGATCATTTATGAATAAGCTGAATAGAATTAGTCCGAGGACTGACCCTTGGAGAACACTCCTCTTCATTCTGAAAATTTACCATTTATTCCTACCTTTTGTTCCCTGTCTTTTAACCAATTCTCAATCCATGAAAGGATTTTCCCTCTTATTCCATGACAACTTAATTGACATAAGAGCCTTTGGTGAGGGACCTTGTCAAAGGCTTTCTGGAAATTTAAGTATACTATGTCCACTGGATCCCCCTTGTCCACATGTTTGTTGACCCCTTCAAAGAACTCTAATAGATTAGTAAAACATGATTTTCCTTTACAGAAACCGTGTTGACTTTTGCCCAACAATTTATGTTCTTCTATGTGTCTGACAATTTTATTCTTTACTATTGTTTCAACTAATTTGCCCAGAACTGACGTTAGACTTATTAGTCTGTAATTGCCAGGATCACCTCTAGAGACCTTTTTAAATATTGGTGTTAGATTAGCTATCTTCCAGTCATTGGGTACAGAAGCTAATTTAAAGGACAGGTTACAAACCATAGTTAATAGTTCCACAATTTCACATTTGAGTTCTTTCAGAACTCTTGGGTGAATGCCATCTGGTCCCGGTGACTTGTTACTGTTAAGTTTCTCAGTTAATTCCAAAACCTCTTCTAGTCACACTTCAATCTGTTACAATTCCTCAGATTTGTCACCTACAAAAGACGGCTCGGGTTTGGGAATCTCCCTAACATCCTCAGCCATGAAGACTGAAGCAAAGAATTCATTTAGTTTCTCCGCGATGACTTTATTGTCTTTAAGTGCTCCTTTTGTATCTTGATCGTCCAGGGGCCCCACTGGTTGTTTAGCAGGCTTCCTGCTTCTGATGTACTTAAAAAACATTTTGTTATTACTTTGAGTTTTTGGATAGCTGTTCTTCAGACTCCTTTTTGGCTTTTTTAATTACATTTTTACATTTAATTTGGCAGTGTTTATGCTCCTTTTAGAGCCCTCACCTCCTCCCGCACCCCAACCTCCTGCCCCAGCCCAGTGAAAGTGAGTGAGGGTGGGGGAATGTAGTGAGCAGGGCGGTAGGACCTCAGGGAAGGGTCGGGGCAGGGGGCATGGCCTCAGGGGAGGGGAGGGGCTTGTTTGTTCGTTTTTGTGCTATTAGAAAGTTGGCAACCCTAAATCAAATCATCCATTTTGCCAGCTCAAATGCAAATACATTCTCTGAATGGACATGATCTAGGCAAATGAGAAGAATAGGTGTACATGTATTAGTATTTAGAATTACATATGTTGAAAGCCTATAGGAACATAGATGGAATCTGTCAACGTGTGCATTTAGCAGAACAGTGAATAGTCATTTACCAAAGAAGTCAGAATGTGGGGAATCATGGGCACCAACAAGGAATGTATCCTTATTTACTCACAAATTGGGAAAGGAGACAGGAGACAGAAGTACACATAGATGTATAAACCCCACCAAGTGGTAGACGTCGGTTCTCCACTGCTACCTACTGGAGGACAATGACTTGTGTGAATCCTTACTAATATTTTATAATGGAAATAATGATGCCCATACAGAGTATTTTGAGATGTAAGAAATATGACTGTTTTAAAATGTAAATTATAAAAGTATGACTAGATTTTTCTTGCAAACAATTATATTTCAAGTTATCTGAAAAGGAGCATGATTTAGTTTACACAATAGGAGACAGCAAAAAACTTTTAGTAGTAGTCATTTTTTTCTGGTTGGTCTGTCTAACTCTGTAAGGAGAATATGTAACACCCCTTTTGCCAAAATGAAATCATCCAAGGGGCAGAAAGAAAATACCATTGGACATCTGATGGGGTAGCTGATATGACCCCTTTCCAAAATCCTCAGTAAGCCATAAATCTCTTTGAATTATGTATGACACAGGAATAATGAGAACAGTACTGTACTTTTCTACTTAAACATGAGAGCATAATGTAATCTGGGAAGTGACGGAGCAGACAAAGAATGGGTATGTATCCTAATGTGTATACTATTAGCTACTGTAGGTCATAGGACAAAGTGAGTAATATAGAGCCTGTGTGTTTGCACAAGTTCTCTTTCTGCTCTTAATGGAATGACAATAAATGAAGAACATGAAATTTACAGCACGTGAATAGTAAGGTAACAAACAAACAATTTCCCGTATAATTAGCTAAACAGATTTATCCGTAAGTAAATTTGGCCACTTCCTTTTCAACAAAATTTTCATACAATAGCTACCCCTAAAATGCAAACCTTAGTTATCTGGAGAACACAGAATTTGTTAGCTGGTCCATAAGATAGGTTGTTCACAGGGATAGAAAAAAAGGCTTAATGAAAAAAAATCAAGTACTCCACTTGGGAACATACATTGGCCCCACAAAAAAACCTACTGTAAATAAGTGGAGACTGATTACTTCATAAATACAGCCCTGAAGGTTATAGGTTTACTGAAAGAATGTAAATGCTGCACCAAATGTAGATATTCTGTTTGAGTAGAAACATTAATTGCTTTCAAAATACAATATCCTTCCATTTCAAACTGTAGCTTACTTCAATATCTGAGTGAAGTCCTTTTCCTTTTATAGCAACACGTAACCAATTACCTAAGAAAAATGTTTACATTAATCATAATGACTCTATATTTTAGTTTTTATACCACTAATTTTATTTTTACTTAGAACTGAACTCCCTGAGGCATTCTTTCATGCCAACTGTTAATTTCGATCAGTGATAAAGTTCCCTTAAGCTTCTTTTAACATCTACTGGACATGACCTCATAAAATTTAATGCCATTCATTAACCCCAAGCACTTAACTTTACACAGTAATGTCAGGCATTCTGACTTTTCAGTGCACGAGGAATCCAAGTGGGAATTGTTTGAGGGATAAATTACATATGATTTGAGTTGCATAAAGTAAGGCAACAAGCAAGCACTAAAAGGTGAATGAAGGCTATTTTACAAAAATGCAAGATTCTTATGAATCCAGTTATCTATTACACAAACAAAATAAAGCAACCAAGTGACATTATGAGCTCATTAACAGGAAAGAAATTCAAAGTTAAGGCTGACCACCACCTTTTTAAACACTTCCTCCTGTGCCTAGGTTTACCCCACTTCTGGGGCACATCATTTTCATCCTTTGTTTTGAAGCTTTTATCAGGAAATAAGACTGCAAGTTTTAGTAAGCACTCAAATCAGGTTTGTCTGGAGAAAGTCACTGCACTTCACAATGTGAGCACTCACTTCAGTTTGACTGGTCAGCTGCCTAGAAACACCTAATTTGCACGGGGCATGCTCAGAGACCTGTACAGCCAATAGTCACACCCACACTACAGAGATGAGCTATGATACTGAGGAACTGAATACTCTGGTCAGTTGTTGATGGTTTCAGCTTAACTTAGAAGCACTCTACCAAAGACTTCACGAGGCAGAGTTAAATGCACATTAGCTCATGTATTCCTAGTTCAGGGGTGTCAGTACCACACACTGATATTGGTGAAATGGGACAGGTGAACTGAACACACATCAACAAATGTTATTTACAAATATTGAGCTGCCTGCACATGGCTAATATTTTTGCTGAATTTGAAGACTGATTATTGTACACATCAAAAGTAGTCTTTATGTTTGATGCAGACAATGGTCCTTTTTACAATTCTTTACTATCCATCCACTTTGTTTGGAAGAGGTCACGAGAAAAGTGGTTTGGTTACAGACAAGATCAAATTGCAAATGCCATACTCAAAAATTTGGTATCTATTTGTTAATCATACACGAATTTAAATTCCTGATACTAAGCCAAAAAAAAAAAAATCTAAAATTCTCACAGCAGACAATCAGCTATAAGGCATTCAACTGGAAACACATTATGTATGTAAAGACTGAGAGGCCGTGTTGAGGATGCCTAGAAAATTTCATAGCACTTCTGTTCAGTCCTAGACTTGGCAATTGCTAGTGGACAACTGACGGGTTTCGCATTCAGCATTTCTCCAACAAACTTGTTATCCAGATGCAAGATGATGTGCATTTTGTCCTTCAAGAGCATTCACAATTTTGTGAGGTGTAAAACTAAGGCTCCCACTGACCCTCAGTGTAAAATAAATATCTTTGGTACAGTGAACTGAAGGAAGAGATGCTCTTTCTGGGAAACTAGGGCCAATACCATGGATGGCTTTGTACATTAAGATAATTTTGATTTGGACTCTGATAAATGGGGAGCCAGATCAGTTGCTGCGTTTTGTACCACCTAGAACTTTTCCTAAGTATATGGCTTCATTCCTATATGTAATAAATTCCAATAATCCAACCTGAAGGTAACAAAAATGAAAATAATTGTGGTCACGTCTGAATCTAATACATTGGGGCTCAATCTTATAGCCGCTCTCAGATACAAGATGATGTTTTTTGCAACCATATTTTTTGGATATCCAATAGCACTGAGGAATCCAAAAAGACATCAACTGCCGAAGACCAATGCTCTAAGTAGTAAGGGATATAACAGAAGTACATTTTTTTTTAAAGTGCTTCCCTTGTCCAACCAATATCACCTGAGCCTCGCATAGGTTCAGCTTTAGCTAGCTGCTCTTCATGCAAGTACTGATTTTGGCTAGGTGATGGTACTGTTTATATTTGACATAAGATGCAGAGCTAGATGTTGTCTGCACACTCCTGTCAATTCAGACTATATTTCACCAGCTCTCCAATGGCTTCAGATATATTGGATAGTGTGTGGAGAGGACTCTAGCGATGGAGGAACAGTCCATAATGACCCTTCGGGTTTTCTGTCTCAGAGAACCTGGGCCATTTCAGGCATTTCCATTAGCCATACAGTCTCTTGAGCTAGGTTAAGACTATTTGATGATCGACTGTATCAGATGCTCAAGAGAATTCCAGAAAGATAAGCATGCACTTCCATTGCCTATGAACAGAAGGTGGTCATCTACATGCCCTGGCATGAAGCTTGACCAGAAAGGATCCAGAATACTAGCAGCTAACAAGCAGATGTTGGAAATTTTTTGTTAGTTTTTGAATTGGTTTGCTTAGAAAAGGGAAATTAAACTCTGGGCCATAGTTTGTGAGGTCTCCAGTGACAAGTGATAATTTCTTTAGTAATGGTTGGATTATTGCAGGTTTTAGAGTGGGTTGTAGATTCCCTTCAAAGGATATGTTGATAATCTCTTAGCAGGGATCCCAGGGGTCTTCTACTTTCTTTTGCCATTAAGAAAGGGCAGGGGTCAGTCAGTGGTAATAGGCTGTAAATGCTTCCACAACTATTGCTGTAAATAGATAAACTCTTGGAAAACAAATGCTGCATTTCTGATTCTGGGCTCTGCTCATTTTTGGAGGCCCAAGAGGTTATCCTAGATGTAGGTATCTTTTCTGTGAAAAGGAGTAATACAGCACAGGCAGGCAATGAACTGAGACTATTGAAACTGATCTGCTTATATGTCTCCATTAATAAAAGTCCCTCCAAGAAACCTCCAAACCAAACTGTACATACAGTCTATGAAAGGAACAAGCCACCTTCATACCCATCATTTGTTGGTGTCACCCCTCTCTTAGTCTTGGCTTAAACTAGAGCATATGCTTTTGGGAACAGGGGCATTTTATTATGTTTAGGGAGATTGTATAGTACGTGTATACATTGCTTATAGGATCCCCATCTGGCTGAGGTTACTATAATTCAAATCAAGAACAGCAGCAAAAGGAGCTGGGGAGTCTGGGGCTGAAGAGTGTCTCTCTAGGTTTACAAAATCTAACCCAATAGGAAAACTAATTTTTCCACTTCTCAAAAATCCAACACGACAGAAGTGGTTTTGCTTAGGTTTCTCCCATCCTGCCCCCCCCCACACACACACACAAAGAAGTTCTCTCAAAGCTGAAACCAGGCATTGAAACTGTACTTAAAAAGGTAAATATATCAGAAAGTGTATGTGAGAAAACATGGGAATGGTTTAGCGATCTTAACTATAGCAGACACTGGCAGGTATCTGTTCTAATTCTATGTGCACACACACACCTCTGCAGGCAATAATACAAGATGTGTTATAAGATGCAACTCAGTTCCTTGGCACCTTGAATGAATTCAAACATCTGATTTACAGTGTGCATCATCCAGTAGAAACATAACAAATTGTTCCTACACAGTTTTTATTGAAAAAACAGTAAATATATTCATCAGTATCAGGAAACTAAATACAGGTTTTAAAAATAGTTAACTGTTTTAACTTTTTCTTGGTTAAAATATTTGCCCCTCCAATTTATAATACTAATCGTAGGTTTGTGACTCCAGCACTTGTCATTTTCTGGTGGGCTATATTCTCTATAAATATAAGCAGATTGGATCTGATATTATGAATATCTATTACCCACCTGGGGTTAGGAAAGTGGCTGATCATGGAATACCTATAATACCTGAGAACTGAGGGCATTATCGCCCACTGGAGTTTCTACATCTATAAAACTTGAGTCAGGATATGTTTTAGTACCATCTAAAAACGTCTCTGCTGCTTAAGTGTGCTGCAAGAACATAGCTACAGTGGCTCTGCTAAGGCTACTTTAGCTTCCCTATTATGTGCTACAGAGTCATGTAACCCTCTCTCAGCCAAAAGCCAGAAAAAAGTTTTGGCATTAAACACTAACTACTAGGTAGGAATGGCAATGGAGCAAAAGTATATTAGGTCACATGACCATGCCTTACCAATTGGTCTGCATTTGGCAAGCCGAAGTGTTTATAAATATTCACACACACACAGAGTATATATTACTCCAATCAATGAGGAGGCAAATCTAGTTTCTGCACAGCATAATTCTATGTGTTGGTTGGCTTAAATGAACCTTCCTCTTTTCTTAATGTGAGCAATACCTCTGACAGACATTTTGAAGTTACCTACAAGCAATCAAGTATAAAACTCCCCCAAAATGCGGGCTTCTGGGAATCACTGCCCAAGTGGCAGCACTTGTGACACTCAGTATAATGTAAATAGATTAATAATTTTAAGGGCAAAATATAATTACAGAAATAAATACACTGGCACCTTTACCAATGCTGATAATTTCTAAATGTAGAACCAGACCTTTAACAAAGATCCTTACCTTACTCCACCCCCACATCCACCCCACGATATTCCATATACACTATGTATGAGGGCTATTTACCCTGTAGACAATTCAATTAATCTCACAAGAGACACACACACACACAGATGTGGCACTAAGATTTACAAAGTTATTGAAACTTTTTAACAAGTAAAATGCATCTTTACTTAGCTACACCAGAATGAGGAATAAAGGGGTTTACATATGTTCCAATTCTAAACCTATCAATCAAACCCATGTTATTCCTTTGGGAGCTTATTTACATGCATATTTATCAGCCTCACATGCTAATTCCCTGCTGTTTTATGCCTGTGAGGCATGTTTATGAGTCATAATTGTTGATCTCATTTGATGTATTTCACTGAAGAAAGACATTATTCAGTTATGTGGCCTAATGTCAATGAATTACGATGACCTGATCTTCCAAATGTAACTTGCTCTTTAATTTTTATTAGAACATAACTTATTCAGAAGAAGAAATACACTAAAATGGAAGATTACTTGCCTCTCTAGTCATTTTAGTTAACTATCTTATCTTTCAGACACTCCGCCCCACCTCTAGGCAAAGATTAAATATCATAATTTGTAAACATCAGAAAGTAAAGAATCTCATCCTTAAATTAACACTTCTTTGTCAAAGTGATGACTTTTAAAAGTAATTTTATTTTAATCAGCCACAGTATAACTCCAGAAGAAGTGATCTGTGATTAAGAAACCCAAATTGTAATGCTTTATAATAACGTCTTTAAAACACTGGCAAACTTATAAGTGGAAACTACTTGTTGATAAATATATTAAAGCACTCAAACAAATAAAACTAAATTATTAATCACAGATGGTGTACATAAATTCATACAAAATTCCATTACTTTTCAACAAATCAATTCATTGTCATGACAAAACTTCAAGCTAACATTCAAAGGGGTACTCAAATAATTTAGGCCCAACATGTGACCTACAGTAAACAATCTGGTGAATTAAATTCCCCCACTATCTTCCCTATATTTCTAATGCCCGTTTTGGTGCCATTAAAAAATATGAACAGTCTACACATTTATTCTTTTATAGCAAATAACCAGAATGGATCCCAAATTCACAAATCCTAGACCCAAAATGTGCTGACATCGCACATGCCACAGGAGGCTCTTCAGAGTAGGTTTTGTCAACCCCCACGTTGAGTCACATACAGGTGCTGGAACGAGGGGTGCTGGTGATACTGCCCCACCCCCTGGTTTGCAGTGGTTTCCATCATATCCAGGGTTTACAGTTTGGTTCAATGGCTCTCAGCACCCCCACAATACATATCGTTCCAGCATCCCTGCATACAGAATGATCATCATTCATTAACATACACTGGTTTGGAACTAGCATTTTGGACATCAACTGTACTGAACAAGTTTCTGATGTTATTAACCTCCAATCTGATGACAATCAATGGTGTTTTTTAGAAACAAAACCAACCCCAAATCAAGTATCTATTGTCATGTTGACTTAAATTCCACAGAAATAAAAAAAAAGACAAATGGAAAAGGAGTACATAGTAATAAGTTGTTTTCAAGGTTCTCACATAATATTACAAATAGAGTAAAATACTAACTTCAACTATTCTGAGAAATATATACTAATGTCCATTTAAAAGCCTCAGTGTCACTATTGTGAACTACAACTTTAACCAATAGGAAAGAAATAGTCAAAAGATGAAAATTTTGTTCTGACTAGCTGACTCACCCTGATGTCACAATCCTACCATTCAAGGAAATTTTCCACAAGAATCTTAAAATCAAACTGTTAAGTACAAACACATCTAACACATTCTACAATAGAATCTTAGCAAGATATTATCAGCTTAGATGTGTGAAAAAATATATCATATTTTTCACAACCACAAATAATTTGTTGTTTTAATTTAAGTCTGTTTATGCAAACAAAATAGTTTTTGCATGCAAAAGTGCATAAATATGAGGAAGAACCCAACCCCAATCAGTGTGGGTTTTCTATGGCATCTTTCAAGTGAGAAGCTTACTTGTGATGCAGCTATACAACAACACAGAAGCATTAAAAATCTTTGTTTGAACAACTGAACTAACCACCATTGAATTAATGCCATAACTAGCATGCAATTTCACCTCACGCAGACCACACATTTAAAGCTGTCACACTGGCATCTTGCATGCTATCAGATTAGGAAGAATTCTCACCATTTAATCATACAAAACTATTAATTAACTTAATGAAATTTTATTTGGGGCCCAAATTTACAAAAGTCTTTATGTTAACACTAGATCATTTAAAGCAAAAAGCTGGCATTCACTGAGTACTAACCAACAGTAAATGGTTAGAATAACTCACAATTAATACAGACAGTTTACACTTACAAAAAATCTGGAATTTTCATAAGTATCTGTCATATTTCTTGTATCTTTCAGGTTGGGACAGGAGACTCAGATTTGTATGTGTATTATTTTTAAACATGCTACATTAATGAGATGTTATTTCATGAAGTAAAATAAAATCAATCTTAAAAATTAAATATTGCAGTCAGCTGGCTAATGAGAATTCAGAGCTGAGCTTTGTAAAGCATTTGCAAAGAAGTTTTAAAACATTTTAAACCATACTTGTCTAAGAAAAAAATAACACCAGGTCGCAGAAATTTGGAGGTGGCTCTGTGGTTCAACATGCTTAATTTTCTTCTCTATTCCATTAAGATAACATCTGTTCTGGCCACCAGTCAGCAAATCAAATTTGATGAGAATTCATTTGAGTGCAAGGTAAAAAGGCGTACTAATGGACAGATTTATGGGTTTTTTTCCTCCTTCAGCAAAGCTTTTACATTTTTGAATTAAAAAGTAAACAAAAGCAACTATAGTATCTTAAAAAATAATTAAGTGGCAAGCAGATAGAAGAGGTAGCCTAACCCTAACCAAAATCTGACATTTTCGCCTTAAAAGAAAGCATACTTTTCCATACTTTCCTCATGTAATGTATATGGCTTACTATACATTTTTAAACAGTAAATTGCTGATTCTATTTGATTTGATTGGATTCCATCTGAATCCAATTTGATTAGAACATGCAGACAGATGAGAAGGATACATGGGATGGATTTAAACGCCAGACCACAACTGACTTATTTAGAAACTGGGAAGGGCATTAGCTATTTAAAAAGAAAAACAGATTTATTTATTTTTTTAAATGGCTATTATATTTTATATATGCTCCTATGCAGCATCTATTTTTAATCTTTTTACCTACATGACATATAACATTAAAAATATAGGTCCTCCATTTGCATCAAATCGTATCTGAATTATCCACAGACTTAATATGAACATATCATTATATCAAATAATTTGTGAATTGCATTGAGTTTCAGTGAATATCCGCCCCGAATAGCACCTACAGTTGTAGTGACAGACTAAGCACCTAGTAATTCAAAGAACTGCTTAAGTCTTTTAGGTGCATAGAAATGGTTTAGAAACCTTGAAAGAACATCCTATTCGGCAATATTTTCGGACCTCTGATCCTTCAGGTGGGAACCTGGAAGTACTGAGGCACACAATAATTAAATGTCAGAAAAAGTTATCTATGCCTTTTTTTTTTTAAATTACATATATAGTATATAAATAGCTCCATCTGAATTGTGGGAAAAAAATCAGTCAGAAAAGCCTTAGTAATGTCACATGCACCCACTCGGACATCATACCGTCTTCCAAATATTTACCATTTTAGAGGAAAGCCAAGGTTTTTTAGTTCTTTTTAATTCTGGGTTTTGTTTTATTAACTATGGCATTGCCAGAAGGGACAACGATCCAGTTCTGTGATCTGTAATACATCTCCCTCAGTACAGTAACCCAGAACACTATACCTATGAATTTCAGTTTTTGTTAGACTGTTGGAACACCCAACAGAAAGAAAAACAGCATATAAGTTTGCCCAACACAGATATATTTCAGGTTGATCAGAATCAATGAAACAGGACAGCTGTTTGCCTTTTATGTTATAGACAGTGACAAATACATATTGCTGTATTTGTTCACCATATGTGGAGGCATATAGGCAAAGTAGTTTTAAAAACCTGTTCTTAAATTTGTTATAAGAAGAGACACCCTAGATATGGTTTAAATGTTCCTATATACACATATTAGATGACAATTGTCTTTACTCAAAGGAAGGCTGGATCTGGCATAGCTGTATGTAGGAACCTCTAACATCTTGTAAGATGTTAACATTATTTCAAGCCTATTTATACTTTGCCTACTGCAAAACACTACACTTGTTTTTTATTGCTTCAGAATTTGACTACAGCTAATATATACAGATACTACACTGAGTAAAAATTTCAAATGTAT
Source organism: Caretta caretta (assembly GCF_965140235.1). Classification (NCBI taxonomy): domain Eukaryota; kingdom Metazoa; phylum Chordata; order Testudines; family Cheloniidae; genus Caretta; species Caretta caretta. Next base: position 203,948,073 of record NC_134207.1, on the reverse strand, counting down.
TATTTGTCAAAAAAGCAAAAGGTGACTCAATCATTTTACTGTCCAAAATGCAAAGCTGCTAAATCTCAAATTGTAGCATATCAGTATTGAATATGATAGTAGAATAACAGAAACATAGAATATTAGGGTTGGAAGAGACCTCAGGAGGTCATCTAGTCCAATCCCATGCTTAAAGCAGGGCCAACACCCACTAAATCATCCCAGCCAGGGCTTTGTCAAGCTGGGCCTTAAAAACCTCTAAGGATGGAGATTCCACCACCTCCCTAGGTAGCCCATTCCAGTGCTTCACCACCCTCCTAGTGAAATAGCGTTTCCTAATATCCAACCTAGACCTCCCCCACTGCAACTTGAGACCATTGCTCCTTGTTCGGTCATCTGCCACCACTGAGAACAGCCGAGCTCCATCCTCTTTGGAACCCCCCTGCAGGTAGTTGAAGGCTGCTATCAAATCTCCCCTTACTCTTCTCTTCTGTAGACTAAATAACCCCAGTTCCCTCAGCCTCTCCTCGTAAGTCATGTGCCTGAGCTCCCTAATCATTTTTGTTGCCCTCCACTGGACTCTCTCCAATTTGTCCACAACCCTTCTGTAGTGGAGGGGACCAAAACTGGACACAATACTCCAGGTGTGGCCTCACCAGTGCTGAGTAGAGGAGAATAATCACTTCCCTCAATCTGCTGGCAATGCTCCTTCTAATACAGCCCAATATGCCATTGGCCTTCTTGGCAACAAGGGCACACTGCTGACTCATATCCAACTTCTCGTCCACTGTAATTCCCAGGTCCTTTTCTGCAGAACTGCTGCTTAGCCAGTCGGTCCCCAGCCTGTAGTGGTGCATGGACTAGAAGAGACATCCTTAAAGAAAATACTTTCCAACTCTTTCCCACCTGCAAATAATTGCTAGAAATGACTGCTTTATGATACTTCACTAGTGTTTTTAGTTGAACTTGCTAGGATTTATGAGGAAACTTTTTATTGTGATTCCTCCCAATATTGACCCTGAAAAGTTTACCCATCAATTGGCACAAACCAAATATATTGTTAGCCCATTTTAGTTATCTAGCTGTACCACTTCTTGATATACATTACCTCAGTAAAACTGGTCCCCACCCAGGCCCAGATACCCACACCCCCACCTCTCCCTGGAGCCCAGCCATGCCCTCCCTTGTCCAGACACTCCCCTCCCACTCTCACCTCCCAGAGCCCAGAGATTCAGAAGAGAAACAGCCTGATGCTCAGTCCCAGGCTTACATGGTGTTTCCTGTGGACCACCTTCTCCTTCCCTCAGAGCATGCTAGGAACTGCAGATGCCAGGAACCCTCTAGCTCCCTCCTCTTCCCTCCAGCAGTGTCTTCTACATGCGAGCTGGGCTCTACCCGGTCCAGCAGCCCCTAGTAACAGCTAGCAGCACTGCAGCCCATTTTTGTGGGGGAAAGGAAATTCCACATGCACGTTAATTTCTGAAAAATTCTACATTATGCAGCGGCGCAGAATTCCCCCAGGAGTAAAATGTGAGGCTGTGTGTTAAAGTAAGGCAATGCAGTGAAAGATACACACGTGCAAGTACATGTGTACGTCAGTGCATGAGTCCTAAAAAAAGCAGTGCTGGTACTTCCCAGATCCACTCTGAAAAGAGTATGTGGTTCAGTAACCTGTGTGGCCCAGGTAACTGACCTGCACTCTCTCCTTCCAGAATGGGAAGATGGATCATAAGTACTCTTATTTTTCTCTTTATTTGTTGCATTTGTTCTGTCTTCCTGTCCCCCAATATTAACCTGAGTATTTACCCAGACAACCGTGACGTTAATTTTTGCACCAATTTTCACCCATTTGTTTTGTGCAATAAACAGATAAATTCCTGGGAAAATTTAAACAAAAGCAAAAATGGCCTTGCTTATCAATAAGGAGCTACTACATGGAATTTGTACCAAACTAGATCTAGATGCAAGTATGTGTACGTGTTAGGATGGTGTTTCTAATCCCACCTGGCTGTGCCCTTGCTTTTGCTGGTTCACTGAACTTTGAGCACTTTTAGGTCTAACGTTAGGCAAGAACATGAATGTTACTGCAATTTATTTTTTGTATTTCTTATAAGTGAAACCTTTAGGCCATGATTTTTAAAAAACATGATTTGGATACTCAATTTGAGATACCTTAACAGGGGCCTGATCTTCAGAAAGTGCTGAGCATCTAACGTCTGAAAATGAGGTCCTTTTATCGCATCTGAGGATGGACACCCACAAATTTATGGCACCCAAAATGACCAATGACTTTTAAGTAGCTTGGCCTACATTACTGCCTCATTTAAAACATATTGCCTTCAACCCTGCTACCACTGCAATGCATGGGAACTTTGCCATTAATTTTAATGGTATTAGGACAGTCCATTATATAGAAATAGAGGGGAAAAAGTCTCAATCATTTTGTTAAAAATAATTAAAGTTGATTAGTAATAATAAGATACTGTAACTGAAAAGATAAACAGTAGAGACATTTGTTATCAGAGTAAAATAGGAAAATTAAAATAACCTGTAACACTTTTGTATATGCAATTCATCAGGAAATGTTGTAAAAGAACAAAAGTAAATGTTGGCTTATTCTTGAGGTTCTTTGTCGTCATTAATGTATTCAGGTTTTCACAGCTGAATTGCTGTACTTTGAAAAGATTTTCATGAAAGGAAACTCATTCAACTTTTAAACAAAGCTGTCAGGTTACCGAGATTCAAATTTGTTTGTATGTCCAGAAAATGTTTTCTTCTTAAAAAAATATTCTGGGTTAGAAGGGTGTAATTCCTTTGCGCTCAATTTGTCAACAGAAAATAAGCTTTTGTTAAACACCGCACTTATCTATTTATTTTGTGGAGCTGGGAACAGTGTATTCCAAAGTGGAGGTGAAACTACATTGTGTGGCTATTTTACTTCATTACTAGTTGTGCTACTCAAATTGATACAAATGGTCTCCTTCTGTTTCTGTCTGTCTGCTTGCCTGATCAGTACAACTAATTGTCAGTGCTGGGGAAATCTCCTATATCTAAATAGAAGATGTGCAGTTTGTAACCTGCTTAATTCGCCTTATGTCCTGCATGGCCCTCAGTATGGTATTCATTAAAGCATCAGCTGCTTTGTTTGTAGTAGTGGCACCTAAAAGTAGGCTTATTTTTCTTTGTTAAGAGGCAAGATTGTTGATAAATAATACACATCTTATTGTGAGTGGTAAGAAATTACCTAGTAAGTATGATGGTACTTTGTTTTTCCCTCACGCTGAGCACCTTTACTTAATTATACACCTATAAAGACGACACTGCAAAGATATACAAGCTGGCAAAAGATTAAGGCACTTTTAGGCCTATTGATTGGAAGCCTAAAATCTGACCTTTGCTAGTGTAAGCTTTTGACAATTAAAAGAAACACAAGGCTTAATTCCCTAAGTTTTAAAACAGGAAATTTCAGATTTTTAAAAAATAAAAGGAAATGATCAAAAAATTAGAAGTCAGGAAAGATTCAGTATATATTGACATATTTTGTTGCAGTTTAGAAATTAGTTTTTAAGGCAATCAAAACAGCAGAAAGTCAATTCAATTTTTTTTTCTTAGCATACCTTGAGGGATTCATTTATTTATTTTTTTAACAAACCGAGGGCTTGATACACATGGGACTAACTCCAACTAACTTGTTAAATCAGGAATTGTGCTTGTTCAGGTCATAACTACTGTACAAACTGCATTCCTCTGTATCTAAGAACAGAAGTGAACTCAAAAATATTTGAGTACAAACTGATCTATCCAACATATTACCCACATTTAGGATTATGATTCATGTGTCCCCCTTTCACTATACCAAAGAAAAAACAAATCCAATTAACATCCTGAGATTTGATATGTAGGATTATATAGGCATGTATCATACATATGTTCCCCTTCAAAACTATCTTTTTAATATATATATTTTTAATCAAACAGTCTCTTCCCAATGCAGGAGATAAACATGAAATCATTTGATTCTTGATTTCTTTTTGCATGTAATCACTTGTGTGAAGTGTAGGACTGAACCTTTATAATTTTTGTATCAACTTTCAATGAAATGCAAAAGGAGAGAATGAAGGCCTCCTTTTGTATTGCTATGTTACTTGCAATGAGCTAGTTTTAACATACAGTTAATTACAATTACAATGGTCACACTTGAAAAATTTCTTCTGTTTTTAAAGACTACCATTTGAGAGAAGTGCCTACATTTAAAATGAGAAATACTGCTAGAACTGATAAGCTCCCACAAATGGAAAAACCTTCTTAAGGGTAGCCACAGTATGTGAACCATGTAGGTCAAAGTACTGACAGACAGTTCCAAAAATACTTTTTACTCCATTTAACCATAATGAACCATGCACAGAGGTAGAGTCATGTTTACAAAAATCATGTTTATAGAAATCTTATTCTTGTTCAGAACTACAGACTGCCAGTAAAATGGATTTAAAATTGTGAGGCTTTCTTAAAAAATAACTTCCCTTTTTATTTAATTTGCAAACCACATGCTATTACAAGTTGTCTCTTCGTCAGACCCTTCATCTGAAAAACCAAACTGGGTTGAAACGCTCTATCACATTTTGTTTTAATCAAACCTGGATCCTGAGGCATCTACTTTAGGTATAATAGGGATCAAGATGAAAACACAATGGATAGGCCTCAGTCTAGACAAGATAAGAGTTATAGTAAGGAAAAACTAGGAGAAGCATTGAAGGTAGTGTCCCTACCTTCATTATTGAGGGGGTTTATTGTCAAGGACGGATGTTCACAATTTGAAGCACATCTAGATCAACTGTCATTCTGTGACCAAAAGGCCTTCTTTCATGTCTCCCCAACAATCCATTTATGACAGTCTCTATATATTGACTGGCAGTTATCCATGCCTTTGTGATATCCAGACTGGATTACAGCACAGCACAATTCATGAAGCTACAATTAGTGAAGGATACAGCTATGCGGTCGCTTGGTTGTGTTAGCTATAGGTAGAAAAATCACAATGATTTTCAGCTGCAAACTTGTGCTGATTGTTATAGAACCACGTATGGGTAGGGTCCCGATAACTCACAAGTCTGTGCTCTAACTGTTCATAGATTTGAACATAAAGGCAGGTCACTTAGGAGGGTCCAAGCTCTGCAACTCCTTTCCTTCCTCAGTTTCACAGAGCACAAACTTGATGACCTTTGGGACACAGTGTGAAGCCCACCCCTTTATTCTGAAGTTGCGCATGAGGTGATTTGGGCATGCCTATAGTCTACAACTAATTAACACCAATTATACAGTACAGTGAAATCCAAAAATACTCTAAATATAATTTATTTTTAAATAAAAATGTTGGGTATTCTCCATTACCAGCTGCCTTTATAATTTAATATAATATTTTTAAAGCATTACCATTTTTTTCTCCTGCAGATATCCAGTTCAGAAAGTTTTTCCAAGAATGAAATTAGAAAAGGAAATGAAAGTATAATTGAGAGAGAAAGTGACAGGTACAGTTAATGCAAGATGTAAATGAAAAGGAAGTGTTCCCATGGCCTGGTAGTCACCACAATTCTGTTACCGTTAAAAGCAGACTGTCAAGGTTCCTCCCCCACTCTGAACTCTAGGGTACAGATGTGGGGACCTGCATGAAAAACCTCCTAAGCTTATCTTTACCAGCTTAGGTCAAAACTTCCCCAAGGTACAAAATATTCCACCTGTTGTCCTTGGACTGGCCGCTATCACCACCAAACTAATACTGGTTACTGGGGAAGAGCTGTTTGGACGCGTCCTTCCCCCCAAAATACTTTCCAAAACCTTGCACCCCACTTCCTGGACAAGGTTTGGTAAAAAGCCTCACCAATTTGCCTAGGTGACTACAGACCCAGACCCTTGGATCTTAAGAACAATGAACAATCCTCCCAACACTTGCACCCCCCCTTTCCTGGGAAATGTTGGATAAAAAGCCTCACCAATTTGCATAGGTGACCACAGACCCAAACCCTTGGATCTGAGAACAATGAAAAAGCATTCAGTTTCTTACAAGAAGACTTTTAATAAAAATAGAAGTAAATAGAAATGAAGAAATCCCCCCTGTAAAATCAGGATGGTAGATATCTTACAGGGTAATTAGATTCAAAAACATAGAGAACCCCTCTAGGCAAAACCTTAAGTTACAAAAAAGATACACAGACAGAAATAGTTATTCAATTCAGCACAATTCTTTTCTCAGCCATTTAAAGAAATCATAATCTAACACATACCTAGCTAGATTACTTACTAAAAGTTCTAAGACTCCATTCCTGGTCTATCCCCGACAAAGACCATCATATAGACAGACACACAGACCCTTTGTTTCTCTCCCTCCTCCCAGCTTTTGAAAGTATCTTGTCTCCTCATTGGTCATTTTGGTCAGGTGCCAGCGAGGTTACCTTTAGCTTCTTAACCCTTTACAGGTGAGAGGAGCTTTCCCCTGGCCAGGAGGGATTTCAAAGGGGTTTACCCTTCCCTTTATATTTATGACACAGACTAAACAGTAGCTATTATTAATAAATGAATATTAAAAACAGTGTTATGTTAGCATCTGGTGTTGGAAGATGCAGAAAATATCCTTGCTTCTGCTCAGCCACCACAACGTGAAGCAGACTTAATAGAGCTCATTCTTCTATGCAGTAGTGAAATTCTATCCCTGCAGCTCTGTCCTTATCTTCGAGGTGCCAAGTAGCCTGGGTCCAGCATTTCTAAAAGATCGCCTAAAGCTGTGGAACCAGGATCATGATCAGCAACTCTGCTCCTCAGACAGGATGAGACTTTCTACCATAAAGGGAAAGCTCGTCGGTGCAGAAGATAGCACTTTCTTGGACACTAGTATGGGATTGTGAAATGAACTCCCAAAGGAATTAAGGGCCATCACAAACCTCATCACTATCTTCTCCAAGTGCAAGGCACCCTTCTTCTACCTTTATATATGCACAGCAGCATTTGCATTTTTAAAAAATCCTTCAAAACAAAAAACTACATGGCACACACAATTTTCCCCTGGGGAGAAACTGAAAGAAAGAACATACCTCACATGCCATATGTTAGTCACACTGCTTAATACACGACTAAGATGTTCAGATACTACAGTGAGAAGGATTATATAAGAACTTACATAGTACAGAACAGTGTTTTGGTTTGGTTTGTGTTTCCCAGACTAACAGGACTTAGATGAGAAGGCTATGATAGACACAGAGGCAGCAGTGGTAGTGACCCAAGTAGTGGAAGACACAATGAAGAGGACTGGATGCAGAAGCTGTGGCATGTACATTATCCTGGAGGGGGTACCTGAAAAGAATTTCATCTGCATGAAGTGCCGCCTGATAGAGCTGATGGAAGAGAAGATCCAGAGATGCAGGTGGAGACTCTGGTTGAGTTCAGAAGGGGGTTCGAGTGGATGATGGAGCAAAGACATGAAGAGGCTGAAGGGAAAAGCTCAGACTTGCAGATGGAAGCAGGACCGAAGAACTCTGAGGGGATACTGCTGGATGAGAAAAGTGGACAGTGGAAGCATGTGACTAAGAGAACCAGGCAGAGGAAAAGACAGGGCAGTGAAGGAGAAATAGAGCTCAGGAACAGGTTTGTGGAGTTGGAAAATGAAGAAGGTGGTCACTGAAGGTGAGAGGGCAAGGAAAAAGAGAAGAGCAGTTAGTCCTATTGGAAGAGGGCAAGAGTCAATGGAGATACCACCACCAAATATGAGCCCCAGGAGGAAAAGGGATGGGTTGCAAAGGATTGCAAGGGACAATAGGAATCGAGAAGACTTGCGGCCAGACGGAACAGGGGATAGACTGGAGAACTGCACCATCGCCAGGAAAAAGCAGGTCTACATGATTGGGGACTCCTTGCTGAGAAGGATAGACAGGCCTGTAACAAGAGCTGATCCAGAGAACAGAAGGGTGTGCTGTCTGCCGGGTGCTAAGATACGGGATGTGGACCTGAAGCTGAAGAATATCCTAATGGGAGCAGGAAAGAATCCACTGATAATCCTTCATGTGGGAACAAATGATATGGCTAGATTCTCGCTGGAACATAACAAGGAAGACTATGCCAGGCTGGGGAAGACGCTATAGGAAATCAAGGCTCAGGTGATCTTCAGGGGGATTCTGCCTGTTCCTGGAGAAGCACAAGAAATGTGTGACAAGATTATGATGATCAACAAATGGCTCAGGCATCTTATAGTGGTGCTATAAGGAGGGCTTTGGGATGTATGGCCACTGGGAAGCATTCATGGACAGAGGACTGTTCTCTCGGGATGGACTTCACCTGAGTAAGGAGGGAAATAGACTTCTAGGATGGAGGCTGGCAAAACTGATCAAGAGAGCTTTAAACTAGGAATTTCGGGGAGATGGTTGGGAGATATCCAAGTAATCTCCAGGCCAGTTATTCTCTCAGAGGGAAGAAAACAAAGTAAGAAAGGATACAGCCATGGGTAGGAGACTGGATATAAGGTGGAGGGGCAGCGTACATACCAATCTAATAGGTAATATTAGAGTAGAATGTCTGTGCCCAATCGGGTAAAGAATGTGAGTGAAGCCAAACGGCAAAAATTAAGATGTTTGTACACTAATGCGAGGAGCCTAGGTAACAAAATGGAGGAACTTGAGCTATTGGTGCCGGAAGTGAAACCAGATATTATAGGGATAACAGAAACATGGTGGAATAGTAGTCATGACTGGAGTATGGGTATTGAAGGGTATGTGCTGTTTAGGAAAGACAGAAATAAAGGCAAAGGTGGTGGAATAGCATTGTATATATGAGGTAGACTGTAAAGAAATAAGAAGTGATGGAATGGATAAGACAGTCTGTCTGGGCAAAAATCACATTGGGGAAGAAAGCTACTGGAGCCTGTCCTGGGACAGTGCTTGGGGTGTGCTATAGACCGCCGGGATCCGATGTGGATATGGATAGAGACCTCTTTAATGTTTTTAAAGAAGTAAATACTAATGGGAATTGTGTGATCATGGGAGACTAACTTCCCAGATATAGACTGGAGGACAAGTGCTAGTAATAATAATAGGGCTCAGATTTTCCTGGATACAATAGCTGATGGATTCCTTCACCAAGTAGTTGCTGAACCGACAAGAGAGGATGCCATTTTAGATTTGGTTTTGGTGAGCAGTGAGGACTTCATAGAAAAAATTATTGTAGGGGACAACCTTGGTTTGAGTGATCATGAGCTAATTCAGTTCAAACTAAATGGAAGGATAAACAAAAATAGATGTGTGACTAAGGATTTGATTTCAAAAAGGTTAACTTTAAAAAATTAAGGAAATTAGTTAGAGAAGTGGCTTGGGCTGAAAAACTTGTGGATCTAAAGGAGGAGGAGGCCTGGAATTACTTCAAGTCAAAGTTGCAGAAACTATCAGAAGCCTGCATCCCAAGAAAGGGGAAAAAATTCGTAGGCAGAAGTTGTAGACCAAGCTGGATGAGCAAGCATCTCAGAGAGGTGATTAAGAAAAAGCAGAAAGCCTACAAGGAGTGGATGATGGGAGGGATTAGCAAGGAAAGCGACCTTACTGAGGTCAGAACATGTAGGGATAAAGTGAGAAAGGCCAAAAGCCATGTAGAGTTGGACCTTGCAAAGGGAATGAAAAGCAATAGTAAAAGGTTCTATAGCCATATAAATAAGAAGAAAACAAAGAAAGAAGAAGTGGGACCACTTAACACTGAGGATGGAGTGGAGGTTAAGGATAATCTAGGCATGGCCCAATATTTAAACAAATACTTTGCCTCAGTCTTTAATGAGGCTAATGAGGAGCTTTGGGATAACGGTAGGACGACAAATGGGAATGAGGATATGGAAGCAGATATTACCATATATGAAGTAGAAGCGAAACTCAAAATGCTTAATGGGACTAAATTGCGGGGCCCAGATAATCTTCATCCAAGAATATTAAAGGAACTGGCACCTGAAATTGCAAGCCTGTTAACAAGAATGTTTAACCAATCTGTAAACTCAGGGGTTGTACCGTATGACTGGAGAATTGCTAACATAATTCCTATTTTTAAGAAAAGTAAAAAAAGTGACCCAGGTAACTACAGGTCTGTTAGTTTGACATCTGTAGTATGCAAGGTCTTGGAAAAAATTTTGAAGGAGAAAGTAGTTAAGGACATTGAGGTCAATGGTAATTGGGACAAAATACAACATGGCTTTACAAAAGGTAGATTGTGTCAAACCAACCTGATCGGCTTCTTTGAGAAGGTAACAGATTTTTAAGACAAAGGGAACGCTGTGGATCTAATTTACCTCGATTTCAGTACGGTATCTGATATGGTTCCACATGGAGAATTATTAGCTAAATTGGAAAAGATGGGGTTAATATGAAAATTGAAAGGTTTGATAAGGAACTGGTTAAAGGGGGTCACACTGAAAGGTGAACTGTCAGACTGGAAGGAGGTTACTAGTGGAGTTCCTCAGGGATCGGTTATGGGACCAATCTTATTTAATCTTTTTATTACTGACCTTGGCACAAAAAGCGGGAATGTGCTAATAAAGTTTGTGGATGACACAAAGCTGGGAGGTATTGCCAATACAGAGAAGGACCGGGATATCATACAGGAAAATCTGGATGACCTTGTAAACTGGAGTAATGGTAATAGGAAAAAATTTAATAGTGAAAAGTACAAGGTCATGCATTTAGGGATTAACAACAAGAATTTCTGTTATAAACTGGGGACACATTACTTGGAAGTAACAGAGGAGGAGAAGGACTTCGGAGTATTGGTTGATCACAGGATGACTATTAGCCACCAATGTGATATGGCCATGAAAAAAATTAATGTGGTCTTGGGATGCATCAGGCGAGGTATTTCCAGTAGAGATAAAGAGGTGTTAGTACCGTTATACAAGGCACTGGTGAGACCTCATCTGGAATACTGTGTGCAGGCCTGGTCTCCCATGTTTAAGAAGAATGAATTCAAACTGGAAGAGGTACCGAGAAGGGCTACTAGGATGATCCAAGGAATGGAAAACCTGTCTTATGAAAGGAGACTCAATGAGCTTGGCTTTTTTAGCTTAACTAAAAGAAGGCTGAGAGGAGATATGATTACTATCTATAAATATATCAGAGGGATAAATACCATGGAGGGAGTAGAATTATTTAAGCTCAATACCAATGTGGACACAAGAACAAATGGATATAAACTGGCCATCAGGAAGTTTATACTTGAAATTAGACAAAGTTTCTAACCATCAGAGGAGTGAAATTCTGGAATAGCCTTCCAAGGGAAGCAATGGGGACAAAAGACATATCTGGCTTCAAGACAAAGCTTGATAAGTTTATGGAGGAGATGATATGATGGGATAGCCTAATTTTGGCAATTAATTGATCTTCAACTACTAGTGGCAGATATGCCCAGTGGCCTGTGATGAGATGTTAGATGGGGTGGGATCTGAGTTACTACAGAGTAAGAATTCTTTTCTGGGTGTTTGGCTGGTGAGTCTTGCCCACATGCTCAGGATTTAGCTGATCGCCATATTTGGGGTCAGGAAGGAATCTTCCCCCAGGTTAGATTGGCAGAGGCCCTAGGGGTTTTTTGCCTTCCTCTTCAGCATGGGGCTCGGGTCACTTGCTGGAGGATTCTCTGCAGCTTGAAGTCTTTAAACCACAATTTGAGGACTTCAATAGCTCAGACATACTTTAGGGGTTTGTTACACGAGTTGGTGGGTCAGGTTCCATGGCCTGCGTTGTGTAGGAGGTCAGACTAGACGCTCATAATGGTCCCTTCTGACCTTAAAGACTATGATTCTATGATTCTAGTACAGTATAGAAGACCTCTGAGCCCTGCGTCACCATCAGCATCCTGCTCCAGGCTGGAGTTTACTATTATATGAAAAACATCCTCTCTAGTTTCACAGATTACAAAACCAGTTTTCCATTTTGAGCCTGTTCTTGGGGTACCCAAGTCACTTTTTGTTAACTCCAGAATAGAGCATGAGGGAGTCTTTCTTGTGATAGCTGAGTGTCAGCTCCCTACCATCACCAGCCTTTCAGCCACTTCTCTGGGCTATGTCAGTCGTAACTTCACCTGGCAGGTTAACAATAGGTGCGCAACCCAATCCTCGAGTCCCTTTGAAGCATTCCTCTGATATCCAGCCCAACACTAGGTACTCACAGAAATTCCAGACCCTCTGCATTCAAAAGTACAGTGTATGCCAGTTTACTGCTTTTACCTTAAACCACTGCTCCTGTAAACCACACAGCACTTGTGAGCACTTATAATAAAACAAAAGTAGGCTTATTTAAGAAAGAATAAAGATTTAACTCGAAACAAGAGAGTGTGGTGGAAAGAAATGGTTACAATACAAAACAATCATAAAATGTGTACTAGGGCCTACATTTATCAAGTTACCTCTCCAATATAATAAAATAGGTTAACACTCCCCCTCCCCACACACACACACACACACACCCCTCCAAAGTTCAGACTGTTGCCAAGCTGGCCAATGTCACAAGAACAAGGATCCAAATGTTCATGAAAGGGGTTCACCAGGGGTTCTTCAATGAATGGATACAAAGTGCTCCTCCCTCCTCTGTGTTATTCTGAAAACCTTTTTGTTTTTGGCCAAACCCCTGTCTTGTTGTAAAGTTTCGTTTCTAACTTTAAGAGGTCTTGATTGTTTGTCATTGCATCTGATGGCTTTCCAATCAAAGTCTCAGTATTGCAAAAGGCTAAACAATTGTGCCTTGAATTGTGTCAGTCGAATTGCCATACTGAATCAGACCTGTGCTCCTTCTAGTGCAGCGACCTGTCTCGGAAAGTAGCCAGTACTGCCTGACTCTTGTAGATGGTGGAGGAGTAGTAAAGTGCAGAGGGGCTCAATGTGTGTGTTATGATATGTAGGAAATTCTCAATCTGTCTTACAGAGAGAAAACTGTGATTAACAAGGAATGGCTTTTGATTAAACATGATGGTGTTGGTAGGATATATTGAAAAAACAAAGCAAAATATATTTAGGTTAAAGAAGATGTGTGTGATGCAGAGACCCCTTGGCAAAGGGTCCCCGTTTTTTGTAGACATCTCTCACTTCAAACCTGACAAACTCACTATATTAAACCTATATCTTACAGACTATCATAAAGAGCAGGATGTAAGGTATCCACAGAAAGCTTGTAACTTGCTAAGATTCATAATGATTGTGAGCTGTATGTGTAATAGCTGAGGAGTAATGTATTTATTTTAAAAGTGGGCTTTCTGGATTTGGCATAGAAGTTAGACACCAGGAGATAATGTGTCTCAGTAAGAGCAACGGGGAGTTGTTGTCACCAAGCTGTTTGGCATCAGTGCTGGGGGGATGCAGAGGGGCATCCTCTCCCCCTTCCAGGCTGTGGGCACGCTCCAGGGGCTCTTCACCTCCCTCTGCCCCTACCCAGGCTAGGTGCTGCAGGGAGGGAGAGGAGAAGGGGGGGGGTCGCAGGGCAGAGGCACTGTCCCATCCCTGTTGCTCTCAGAAAGTGACAGGAGAGGAGGCAGCAGAGCTCTTTATTTCTCTCATCCCATCCTGTGAGGATGGCTCCAGGCTGCTGCAGAGGGTGGAGAGGAAGCGAGCTCTGCCTGTATCAGCTGTTCTGCCCCACAAGGTGGGCAAGTGGGCCAGGCAGCCAATCAGAGGGCTCAGATCAGCTATAGCCAGGGTAGTCATTAATTAGTTTTTTGTCAAGGTCCAAATTTCTTGGCGAAGGTATACTGAAGGTCCAGATTCCAGAGAAAATAATAAAAAATAATGTTAATAATAAGTAAATTAAAAATACTGGGGTCTGTTCAAATGCATCTGGCAGCCCAGATTTGGCCAGTGGTCTGCCTACTGATGACCCCTGGGCTAGAGGTTCTCGTTTCATCCCGAGACTGGCTCCAACTCCAGCCAAAATCATGTCACTTCCCAAAAACTTGCAAGTGTTGGCAACACTGCGAGTCTGGGAAAAGGGATGAAGAACCCAGGAGGAGTGGAGGTGAGGCTGGGAACGAGCTGATTTGGGGGTAAAGGGATGAATTGATGGGGTTGTGAGCTGGATGGACTGAAGTGATGGGGCAGGGGTAGATTTAAGGGAAGGCCTGAACTAGTAGGGGGGGCAAGCTGAACTGATGATGTGTTGAACTGGGAAGTTGAGGGCTGAATTGAAGGGGGTGGGGGCAGAATTAAATGCAAGGCAGGAATGGGACGATAAGGAGGTGAGAGTTCCTTCAATAGCGGGCCAAAATGACCTTACTCAACAAGTTTGGGGAGTGGGCAGCACTAATTGTCATACACAGACTGAAGATGGGCAGAGGGATTTCAATAATCAAAAGACAGACCAACAAACCACATTTTTTTTAAACCTTCATGATTTTAATTTCTCAAGGCTGGTCATACTGCGACAGCTGAGAGCAAGTGGCTGCAGTGTCACTCATATTTGTTAAATAGCATCAGAGAAAGGTGGGACTAGAAGGGATCTCAAAAGGTCATCTGGTCCAGTCCTTTGCCCTGAGGCAGGAGTAAGTATTATCTAGACCATCTTCTGATCTGACCAGCAGGCTCCTAGTTTTAGCTGCTTTCTGAACTGCTTACACCTCCTGATTTGTGGAGCTGAGGGGACACTGTAGGCTGCATCTCTCTAGATAGACTCCTTCAGGACTATCCACAGAGACTCTAACTATAGAGATGTAGCCTGCACCATTGATTCCCAAAGCACCCAGGACCACAGACTTGGAACTAGCACTAGGACAATACGGGGCAGGGTTTTAGCCATCTCCTTCTCTCTCTGGCTACAGGGGCCCGCAAGCAATAGTCAGGGAATGGCAGCCATAGTGAGTTTACAGCAAACCTATCCAGGAAGCAGGAGGCATGAGCAGCCAGAGCTGGACACCAAGGCAAGTGCTGCAGCCCATCCAAGGCATTCCCCCAGCTGGTTGCCAGAAACAGCCAGAACGTTCATCCATCCAGGGAAAGCGGTATATAGCAAAGCTAGCAAGTCAACCAGATCCCCAAGACAAGGAGCAGCAGCCTGGGAATTTTCCAGAGTTACCTGGACATCAACTCAAAAAGATACCAGAGCCATCCAGGAACATAGCAATTTGTACGCTCCAAATGTTCATATCAGGCTGCAGCCTTGTTAGTCCTAAGTATTGGTAATCGGGATATTCTCTGCCATTTAAGTAAGGCAATGCATATTCATCAAATATGCATTTTAGGGGATTCAGTCATTTACATAAATTCTCCAGATTTCTGAACCTTCAGCTTTAACAGGCCTGGTCACCAGTAGCAGCAGCAATCTGTCTGAGGGAAAGTCACAAAAGCACTATGTTCTTCTTGTAGTTATTCCTAGCCTGAGGTGCTTGTGCTCACTTGATTAGAAACTCTTGTCGTTGCCCATTTCCATCTACTCAAACTATAGGAACAAAGCAGGAGCACTTCCATAATATCACAGTGGATCAAGCATAGGCTCACCACCCCGAAGAGGATGGTAAAGACGAATTCAAGAGAAACTTCACCACATTTGTTTTTTAATAAAAGCATAGTATATTTAAAAATAAATATAGACTATAGCATGTCTGTAGTCAAAGTACTGTAAAAATACTACAGACAATATTGACCTGGCCCCTGAGATGGGCAGTTTAACAATCTTTGATTGTGTTCATTTCAGTCATATCCTATGATATCTATTTTTATCTTTCCAACCATGTCACCCTTTTCCTCTCTCACCATCTAACAGCCACTTTAAAAAAAAATCACTCGTAACTCATTACAAGTTTTTCCTTTCCTTTAATAGGAGCCAAGAACATATTACATTTTTCCTATGTGAAGTATGCTATTAAATAATAGCTTGTACACTAATTAAAGCAAATGAAATTGTGAGAACACACAGACACTGTTAAAGTAAATTACTCAATTCATTAATCGTTTCATTTCAAGTGACCTTAATTGTATTAATTGTGATATTGAGCAAATTAAATTGAAAAGAATTAAATACTTTGTTCCAGTCTCTCCTTAGAGGATAAATTTCCCCATGAAAGGAGAATAGCACCTACTGCATTCTTCAAAATGTGCATTAAAAAATTAAATAATGCTATAAACTGTGTTACAGATAATTACTGCAACTCTGAAACAGTTAAAGCTACTCCAAGTTTTACTACTTCACTGCAATTTAATCATCAAGAACTTGGAAAAGAACAAAATAATTTGCTAGGTATAGTACATAGTGAAAACGGAGAAAGTCAGATTCTGAAATGCTGCCTCCAACCGTCTCTCCTCATCTCCAGGGTTCAAGACTTTTCTGAAAAAGGGTAGAGGTTCATAAACCTGAATTTTCCCTAGCAAAGCGCAACCACATTTCAAATATCCCATACATGAAACAATAAGTTGTTGAAATGGTATTTGATGTAAAAAGTATGAATGAGAAGTCATTGTGATAAAAAGTTCATTTTTTCTTCCATACAGAGGATCAGACTTTGGAAGTAATTTAGATACCTGATCCTTGGGTTTGAAGACTTGAAATAGGCAATTCATTTAAATTCTGCTGAAAGGGGGAACCACACTAATAAATGAGCAGGTCCAGAATCCATATTGTGGCTCCCCATTTAAGTTCTTCTGTCCAGAAAATGCAGTACTGACAACCATGATGAGTCTCAGGTTCACAAATAATCCAATTCTGAAAAATACGGTATGGGAACAAGAATGCATCCCAGAAGCAGGATGCAAAGAAGGCAGCTGTGCATGTTTGGGAAGAGGAAATATAGGGGTCAATGGAGGTCCGACACTGGATAAGAGTGAGAAGTTCAAAGATTAGCAAAATCCAACTGTCAGGATAGGTCTATGATCCTATATATGGAGGAAGAATCTATATTTAAATGCACAAGGGAAAAAAAATATATATTTTATTTTGTTTCCATTTTTAGTTAAAATATACATTGCATGCAGCGTTTCATGCTAACAGGAAATTATTATTTGTCACTGAAAACTGCTAAAGTAGAAAGTGTGATTTCCTCTTGAAGGACAGATTTAAGCATTAATGTTCTTGGATTCTTGAAATGATGCATTCTATGTTTCTTCTTTGAGAAGAAATTATTTGCCTTATGGCTGTGTCTAGGTTACCCATAAGAAGGAGCTGATTCCAATTCTGCAACTCATTTGCAGAGGCCTTTAGGAAAATTTAACTTTGTTTCAATTTCCCTATCAGTAAAATGGGGATACTTATCTCAACGCTGTTTTAAGAATTGTTTGTGTAGTGCCTTTAAAATATAAAGCTATATATAACCAGCATTTTTACTTGGAAGATTTCTACAGATCCTAAGTATCAGTAATATAATTAAAGATTTCACAACTCATTTTAAAACCAAAACGACTTTCCTGTTATTGATCAATTAGTAGCCTGAATATGGCTATCTTGATTTGGATAATTGCAAACAAGCATATTCTCATGAGATTTCACTCTGATTCAAAATCCCAATATCCTAAACCACACAAAAATTGAATGGGTAACTTTTTTCTCAAACTAATCACCCCTTTAATTTTAGTCAAAGCCTTTAAAAAAATTCAGCAAAATCGAAGACAAATGTGGCAACCCTACAACTCTATATTTTATATCTATAATAAACATACATGCTCCCCAAATTTAGTATTTCCTGTAGCTTACCAAATCAGACTAGTTTCTGTCATTACCGAGATCTATTTTCACAATGCTTATACTTACTAATGATCTGCCTTATTTCCTTTAACTCACATACACACACCTCCTTTTTGGGTCAGGAACCCTAAAATTACAACACCATGAAGTTTCAGATTTAAATAGCTGAAACCATGAAATTTAGTATTTTTAAAATCCTACGACTGTGAAATTGACCAAAATGGACCGTGAAGTTGGTAGGGCCCTACACCTACCATATAATTTCACTAAGTGAATCCTATATCAAGGCCGCAACTTCTGTATGGAATTAGAACATATATTTTAGAAGATATACAGTCTTGATTTAATAACTTCAAGCAATTTAGAATCCACCACATTCCTAAATTAGTTGTTCCAGTATTTAATTAACCTCCTTAAAATATCTGTGCTTTAATTTTAGTCTGAATTTGTCTAGCTTCAGTTTCCAGACATTGGATCTTGTTATGTCTTTCGCTGCTACATTAAAAAGCCTTTTATTATGAGATATGTTCTCCCCACATAGGAAAGGTTGCACCAGTTGCGTTTTCTAGTATTTTAAAGAGAAACCTGCAAGTTTCCTTCACTGAAACAGAAATACCCAGAATATATTCACGTTTCACAGAGGTATGCTGCCCATTTGTATTACCGTAAACCTATATTTGTAGTTGAGACTATGTACATCAAGATTACAATAGAAAAAGGACAACCTGGAATGAAGAGTAACAGTTCATGGGAAGTCTCTGATCAACAGATGGATTCATCCCAATGGTTACAGTACTCATTTAGGAATCAGTGATTGCCTCTTTACACTGAACTTCTGAAGCGGACTGGATGGGCAGGGAAAATTACATGCTTTGATATACAAGCCCTCTCCCACAGCAATCCAAAAATATACTTTATTTAAAATTAAATGATAAAACACAGAAGATTGATCTTGGTTACATATGGAACCAAATTAAAATGCAGTATGTGTTTCACAGTTAAAAAAAAGAAGCGATGAAAATGAAATGGATGCATTATATAAAATATTTACATATACAGAATGTGAAAAAACTATACTACGGTTGGTAACCTTTATGACTTTGGGGGAACCATGTATTTACATATCCTTATCTTCCCATGCGTGTATGTGTGTGTTGTGTATATATTTTTAACAGTTGACAGCTGTTTTAGAGCATACAGAGATGCCAAGCTGAATGAGGGCCTTGATTACTTCAAGATGAGCTATCTAAAGTTTCTATTCATTTTAAGTGTTGTTAGTGGGAAGAGTCATTAGTCACTTCCTTGTCTCATAGAACATCAGCATACATTTACATTGTTAATGAACATTTGGGGTAAATGAATTAATGGCACTTTTAAACATCAATTCAATACTAATAACTTTGTATGTCATAGAAATGTTAAGGTCGGGATAAAAACTAAAAGCCTGCTCATTCAAGGTAACTAATCACTCTTGGCCACAATAAAGGGTAAAATTAATTTAAAATGTTTTTGTAACAGGGTTAAAATCTTGACTTGTCTTGAAACTGAGCTGAGAGAGACGTGTACTTTTTTTTTTTAAACTAAACAAGAAACTTGCAATTTTTGATCAGTGTTGGCTACAAACTAATCTAAATAAATCACAAATATTTCATTTGGAAAACATGTAATACTTCAGAATTTTATAAATGTTTATTCCTAGGCTTCTGAAAATGTGTACTAAGAATGCATTTGCTTTATCAAACTAATATGGCTATTAACCTTTTAGGTGTGAAGTGTAAAAGCGTAATGACATTCACCTTAAAAAACTATTACCTTTATAGAATGGCTCCACCAAGATGTCCATTCTACTTTTCCTCACATTGAAAAAAAGCTTTACAAAGCGGTAAAAAAAAAAATGAACTCTGATTTTAGCTTTTTACAAAATAATTGAAATCTGAATTAAAAATTGAAATGTTGCTCTTTTTAATACATTTTATTATATGGCAGTTTTACACACAGAGGTACACAGAAAACACGTGACTAAGCGGTTTCAATTCTAATTTAAAATGAATTTTTTATCTTGCACTTCTGGTACATGCGTTCAATGACTGGAAAATTACAGGTAGTTAAGGTGTCATTGTGTATAACTGAGTACTTGAGGAATGTTTTCATGACAAGGATGAGGATTCAAGCATCTTGTTAAGCTTTTCATTTCCTTCTAACCAACCATGTTGTCACTACTAGCAAATAAGTAGAAAGGACAAGTAACACAGACAAGCACTTGCATTATGCAAGCAGTTTCTTCTCACTGTTCATTGGAGTAGTCTGAATACTGCCTTCTGTTAATTTACCTTGAGTTACACAGTAATTTCCACTTTAATTCCACCTGTTCTATTTAAGGTTTTATTTAAGGAAAGCAGGAGAGCTAAGTGTTATGATTCAAAGGAAGAAAAGAGGAAAACAGTCTTTTTTCATCAGCATAACCTCACCCAAAATAAAATGCTAAATTTTATTAAAGGAAAAAATCAACAGTGTAAAGCAACCAAAAGAGCCCATCTTTGAAAAAAGTTGTAACAAAGGCCATGTTGCATTTCAATATTCTTATGCTGAAGTCACTGTTTGGTTTATGATTAAAAAAGGATGACAGCGCATTAAACATTTGGCTAATGTTTCTGTCTGTAATTGAAAGTTGACTTTTCATGGTTTTCATTAGTGTCAGAGTGCTCTACACACACACACACTGAAATGTTCTTAACGTTGCCCTGCTCAACTTCATTGAGAGAATTACACAAATTATGCCAGGCATAGTGATCATCAGACTCTTACGTAACGTTTCTAAGTAGAAAGTAAAAAGTGTAGAAAAATTAAACTCACCTTCTTTGGGCTTGTTCAAGTAACCCTGCAAGGGATCAATGCCTATTTCTTGCTCTTCTGTTTGCAAGGGGTGTCTAGTTTCAGATATGGAATGATACATATTGGCAATTTCCACTAAAGAGCGATTATCTGGGAAGGGAAAACAGAGAGACAACTAATATGTAAGCGTTTCTTTCATTGCTTAACAACAACAAAAAGGCAGCAGAAAGCCTAATGCTGTAAATGCTATGAATGCTTTCCTGATTTCTAGCATAATGTTACCATTACATGTCTGGTAAACATATTAAAGAAAATTATGTTAAAGAAAATTAATTCCAAATCACTTAACTTCTGCTCAAGTGTTTCTGAGACGTACTTAATTTGTATTAATTATTATTATTTGTATTACCGTAGCACCTAGAAGCCCTAGTCATGGGCCAGGATCCCAAAGTGCGAGGTGCTGTACAATCAGAACAGTAAGTTGGTCTTTGCCCCAAAGAGATTACCATCTAAGAATAAGACAACAGCAACAGGTGGACCTGACAAATGGGGGAGTGCATAATTATTTGTTTTTCCTAAAGTTAATTAAGTATTTTAGGAAGAATTGTCAGCACGGCCACCAGCAAGAGTTGGTGGCTGCACTCTGAGGCTATCAAAAAATATGTTGAGAGAACCCCTGTACTAGAGAATGGGAAGCCAATGGAGGAGTACAAAGAGAGGGTTTACATGGTCACAGCAACAGGCTGGGAAAATGATCTTCGCAGCAGCATTCTCAAGAGAAATGAGAAGAGCGAGATGACATTTTGGGTCTTTGTTAAACATTTCGACCTTAACATCTTGAAAGATATGTAGGTAGCTTATCACAGAAGAGAAATGTGTGATTTTCCCAAGCAAAGTAATTAGTTAACTAAGGGTGCCATATCCATTCAGAGATTATAGAATGCTCACTACTATTACCTAAGGTCATCATTCTTTGCCATTTTTGCCAAGCTTATTGACTTTTTAATACCAGGAGAGGAGCAGAAAGAATATTTTACAATAAATAAAAAGTAAGTATATAGAGAACTATCAATACCAAAGCGTAGATATGCACAAAATTCAATCACCTCACAATCATTTTTCCTTCTGCTCATATGAAGTATAGTGCTAATCACATGGTGTACACCTACAGTTTGCTGGCAATGGGTGAGAACTCCTGATTCAAAATGGGCGTTGGATTTTTGAGATTTCCCCAGTTTTATATATTCTGTCTTGCTTCTCCCTATGTTGTATGAAACAAAGGGACTCTCTGGATAGAGAGATATAGATAAAACCATGAACAGAAGACCATGAGATGCTCAATATATTTATACTTTTACGTACTAACTTAAAACAAGCATGTTAGACTGATACATGAATGAGGGGCCACTTTAGGCTTTTCCAATGCAATTTTGCTACATAACTTTATGCTAATCAACAGTAAACTATTTGTAGAATTTTTAACCACAGTAAAAATGATTCAAGCTTTATCTGCACACTTATAGCATCACAACAAAACAAAGATGGAGAGTTATTTATGACCAGGTGGTCTGGGAGGAGCTGGAAAAGGGTGGGCGAGCGGGGGGCGAGGCGGGGGGGAAGGAAACAGATAAATGGATAAAAAGCTGGAAAGAATTAAAACTATGAAACTATCCATATAGAGATTTTTTTTTTTAATGACTGTTTCTACTTGCTGGAATTTTACCTTCTGCCTTGGTTTAGTCTGATATGCTATTGACCTTCTGATTTCTTCTTTACTAAATTTATAAGCTTATTTAGAATTTTATTGCCAGAACTTAACTTCTTGCTGTTATGGCCCCTCTGACATTGCTTCATAATTTGTGCAATTATACTGAATGCCTTTCAAATTGAGAATCAGATTCAAAAATCATTTTGCTGGTCTTTACAATTTTAACAGTATTCACATAGCTATTTCATAGGATTTGTTTCAGATTTCTAGACTTGCTATTTGTTTAGCACACCCAACATGCTTGGAGTTTTACCTACAAAACAGGGCTTTTGCTCCAATGCATTTGTTGTTTTTTATATTCCAATCCCCCCTCCCCCCAATATCCCTTATCCCTTCCTTTAGGCACTTCACAACAATCATGCCTTTGCACCTGTAACCTATGTTTGGTGGCATAATTTACTACACACAGCCTACTTGGGCACTTTTAAATAGCTCAAGAGACATACTTTTGACTCTTATACTTACAATTGATCGCACTCTTTATTTGTGTTTTGTTACTGATACGTGGCATTAGTGCTGTAAAAAAAATCACTAAATATTATGATTAGTCTGTCCATTCTTTATATTCCAAGCAATTTTCTTTATAGTTTTATACTTTAATTCTTTCCATTTCTTCCAACAATAAGCAAAGAAAACTATTAAATCATTAAGACTACCCATGGGATCTTGCTTTGAGAAAGATTAATTCTTTACAGATTTGTTTTTGATTTGTAATGGCCCATAACATATTGTTCAAATTAAATAAGATGTAATTTAACAGCATTTTCATTGTGAAACATTAAAAGGTTTAGAAAAATCATTGGAAAGAATTTACAGGCTACTGGACCACATGTCTCAGGGTTTTCTATCCAGTTAATTCTACTGTCACTGCTTGGACTAAAAGTGGGTCTGGGATTTCCTTGCCTCAAGTTATTTGTAAAACTTAAAAGGAACACAGCTTTCAGCTTCAGCGGCGTTTCTACAGGGCTAGTATCCTCTTATTCTTCAACTTAAAATGGAAATTTAGAAGGCACATTGTATTTTCAGTATACCTCAATGGAAGATTTAATTCACTCGCATAGTCAGATTAATAGGCATTTATGCAGCTGAAGTGCACAGCGCCTGGTATATCAAAGTCCACCCATCAACCCAAGGAAAAGGCATGAACACAGGCCTCCTGTGAGGCCACTACTCTTTCTTAGGTTTGGAGCAGCAGAAGGCCCTCTACAAGTAGGAGATGCACAAGATCCCTCACACTGTGGGATTGTCTACACTTACCGGGGGAATCGACGCGCAGCGATCGATGCATTGGTGGTTGATTTAGCGGGTGAAGACCCGCTAAATCAACCACAGATCACTCTCCCGTCGACACCTGAATGAGAAGCGCAAGGGGAGTCGACGGGAGAGTGTCTTCCGTCAACATAGTGTAGTGTGGACCCTGCGGAAAGTAGATCCAACTACGTCGAAGCCAAAGATGAGTTATTCACGTAGCTGAAGTTGTGCAACTTAGACAGATCTCCCTCCATAGCGTAAACAACGCCTGATACTCTACACATGCCCTTTCCACCCGTGCATCCGCAGCAGTGCAGGACTTAAAAGCTATGGAAGATCTTGCTTGGGACTGCCACATATGGGTGAATATTATCTTGACTGAATAAACACAGATTAGTTCTGGACCCAAAAAAGGTACAACTATTTAAAAGAAAAACTGCACCTTCGCTCTTACTATTAGTAAGTCAATAACTAACTACACCCAGGATTATCTTTCCGGATATTTATTGAAAGACCAGAGGCCAAAGTGAGGAATACTGTTGGCACTGGTTACAGTCCCATTGAAAAGCCATGTGAATCAGGGTTAGGACCACGGTTGGGCAAAAAATGACAAGAGTAAACGTTTTTTAAAAGTATGTTGCATTTAATCTAAAACATAAATGTACATAAAGGGGCAGAGTTAATCTTGACAGCAACCAGCCAATCAAAAACAATAAATTAAAATTAAATCAGGAGAGAGGCTATTCACCACCATAACTAGAGCAATTCTCAAATATATCTTAACTTTTAAAACTTCTGCAAATTAAAAATCAGCATTGCATAAAAAAATATTGCATGGTTTTATACCAAATTATTGACATTAATTCACTTTACTCCACCATGTGCATAAATAATCATATTTTACTATATAGATAATAAGACACATTAAAAGGAGCTGTTTGTGGATATTATATACATATTAATCACTTATTAACTGCCTTTTGATTTAAAACAATTCCCCAAAATTTAAAATTTCAGCAGTAAAAATTGGAGCAATCTATTCTTACCAAGATGTGAGATAAAAAACGAAGACAGGAGTATTTTCTCTTCTTAGGCAATATGAGTATCTGAACATGTGAGTTATTATTCAAACCACAAATAGGAATGTTTAAAATAGTAAAATTTAATCAAATTATTTTTGTAAGTCTGAAATATATTTAATGAGATAGGAATACTAGGAAGTGTAAGGTACATGGTATATAAAACAGAATTAGGTATAGCCCAGTGTATCCATCTTATACAATGCCCGTTAAGGTGGAAATGGAGTTTTCCTAAAAAAAAGAGGGTTGGTGGGAGGGAAGCAGACAAATTGCAGGCATGAGGGAGGGCACAAGGACAGGATAGAGAAAAGGAGGAAAAGAGCAAAGACAACACCAGATCAGAACAGGACAATCAGATAGCACATAAAATGATTTTCAGTACATCTTGGCATGACTCCGGGTACATCTACCCTGCAACTGGAGATGTGATTGAAACTCACATAGGCATACCCACGCTAGCTTTAATCTACCTAGCATGGCTAAAAGATACAGTGGCACAGACCCCAGCACAGGCTAGTAATGTGAGCATGTACACAGACTTCCAAGTGGGCTTGTACAGCCCACACCAAGGTCTGTGCCACCACACAGACATATCCTGGGGGCAAGTTTGTTTGGTTGGGTGGAAAGGGCAACCCACACCAATCTAAAAGATAACCTACAAAATTAATCAAGTTCTGTGAACTTTCACTATGTGTTGAAGGCCCACAAAACACAGGCAAATTACATTATCCTCATAATTACTGAAAGAAAAATAAAGCATATTTTCAAGAAAAAAGATGTTAGTGCTACTTCTTGGCAAGGCTAGGAATGACATTCAGCACATACTAGTACTGGTATAGTTACTGAAATTTGGTACTTTATCTCTTCAGGTCACTTAAGTGTGTGTAAACTATATGTATTGAAAGCTCTTTGCACTAATATTTGAGTACTTCATCCACCTTCGCCAAAAGTTCTTGGTCCTTCATATATATACCAGATAGCAAATATACTATGCATCCTTCCCCTTTTAATTATCAAAGCCAAAGATGAGTAGAGGAAACTCATGGTTAGCTAAATGGTAAATTACTTGCTACCCCATGAAGTCAGATTGATTAAAATGTCCTGGATGAAAGCAAATGCCATAAGTGGTAATGGTCTTAAGTTTTAAGTAACACAGCATCATGTTTTTGAGGGCTCACAGTTTCCGTTACTTACAGTTGTACAACGTAATCAAAGAAATTAGTGCAGAAAGGAGAGAGTCTCCATGAAGTACAAGGCAGATTTATATCTGTTCTAAAATGAACTATTAGAAAGGTGGGGAAGGATCGTTGCAGTTAAGACATGAGAGTGAGGTTTATGAGATTGGGAATCAGTTTCCAGCTGTTCCACAGACTTGTGACTTTGGCCAAGTCAATTAGTTTCCAATCCTGATTCCACTGAAATTAATAGCAAAGGTCACTAAAACAAGTGATGTGGGATCAGGCCCTCATTCTCTGTAAATCAGTTCCTTATCTGTGATGTATCCTACCTCACAGTGATGTTGTGAGGATAAATTCTTTAATGTATGTCAAATGCTCAGATACTACAGTTATGAGTGTTCATGAAAAGTTAATAAACAAACAGGACTATTCAGGAACAAAACAAAAGACACTTTCTGAACATGATTGAAATTGTGCAGTATTTTGGCTCCACATCACCGTTAAAATATAATCTGAACATACACTGCTGTACAATATCTGACAGAATAATTACTCCCATGGCTTTTACCTAGCAATAAGTTTTACTACTAGGAGAGGGATGAGAAGTCAGGTAACAATCTTACAAGGACACACAGTAAGTTAAAAATGGTCTGAAATAGTTAAAAAGTTCCCACAGATACAGTATAATGAGGAAAACAAAACTATTGCACCTTAGAAAGGCAAAACCCTTATTAATATCACATTCCAACTTTTAGTGAATGACAAATTTAGTATTTTCATTGCTTATATTGCCATATAATGATGGGTGAACCTCAAAAGTTCAGAGCCCACATTCAGAGAAGCATCTGAGAGCAGGAACCAAAGTTCATATGAACATGTCTGATCTATAAATTGGGTTGGCAGGTTCCCTCAAATTTTCCAGTGTTCCCTAATTTTGATCAGATTGAAAGTACAGAGATGAGAAAATTTCTTGCAGTATTCCCATATTTTATCCAGATCAAACACAAGAAATGCAGAAGCAAGAAGATTTAAAAAAACATTTAGACTAAATAGTCAGAACTTGTTTATACTTCCAAAAAGGTTCAAAATTCTGATGGTTCAAACCTCAGGCTTCTTTTATATGAACTGGTTCTGGCCACAGGTGGTTTCTTAGCTCTAGCTCTGATACAGGACTTAGTGACATCTAATTTATTAAAAATACAGTTCTTTGTAGATGAATATTTCTTAACTATCATTCAGACAGCCTACAGAAATGTGTTATTCTAGAGACATCCAGGTACGGTAATATTAGCAATGGCACAGTTCTGATTCATCCTCTCCCAGGCTGGCCTAGATATTCTGTTGCTTTAGAACTCAATCTGAAAGTAAACTTCCATTAACACACAACAAAATACTGTTAGAGGTGGTAATATATACATGATACCATTGTCCACAATAGTCTTCTTCTTTCGTATGCCTTTGGTAGGTCACAATGACTACAAATTCATATCTAAGTTTGATAGCCAGTACATTGCCACAGCAGTGAGCTGCTGAATATCCTTCAGGTCCCCGGCAAAAGAATGAAGGGGACACTCAGATATGATGTGCTCCATCATTTGTGCCTGGTGACCACAATCGCATACAGGTGTTTGCCTCATTTTCCGTTTAAAGAGGGTTTGTCCATATCTCCCATTAGATGTCATGATGCAATTCGATCTGCACCAGTCTTTCAGACATACATCAAAACCTGGTGGTTCCTCAGCAGGGCCAACAATGAGCTGTTTGTTTTGAGTGGTCAAAATGCTCCATGTGGCTCTCCATTGAGCCTCAGCATTGAAGTTGGGTGTAAGAGTGTTGATGTGGTTCCATAAAGGGTTGCAGGATTTTAATCTGGTCTTTGGCGGGTTCTGCAGGTCATCATGCAGCAGGATCCTGGTGTTTGCATTGACATGGTTACGAAAGTGAGATGTCTGAGCAGCTCTTCTAATCTGTGAAGGCTGGATGTGCGGTAGGACCGGAGCCAGTCGATTTGAGCATCCCTGACAATGTGCGCATGGCATTATTAAGTTGAGTGTCAAGG
The DNA here is from genome assembly GCF_965140235.1 of Caretta caretta. Lineage (NCBI taxonomy): Eukaryota > Metazoa > Chordata > Testudines > Cheloniidae > Caretta > Caretta caretta. Next base: position 203,920,270 of record NC_134207.1, on the reverse strand, counting down.
AGTTTAGCGTGACTGCTGAGAGACCACACGGGCGCAGAATATTCAGCTGCAGAATATACCACGGCAATTATTGCAGTTCATAAGGTCCATGGTCTGGAGCCCCATAATGTTTCAGCCAATTTTCTGATAAGTGTCACACGAGACCTGACGATATCACGAGTGTTCTCGAGGTGTTGTCAAAAGGTCAAACTCCAGTCCGGTGCAATGCCAAGATAATTTGGGTTAGCCTCATGGCTGACGCCCTCGCCACAGAACTGCACATCAAGTTTGGTATTAGCCATTTTATTGTTCAGATGGAAAGGGGTTACCATGGGGTTTTTTGAATTAGGCCTAAGTTTCCAGCATTTGAAATAATCAGCTATTGTGCTAAGATCTCAGGTTTGGGTGCAACTGATAGTATGAAAGCTTGTATGCTGAACAGGGAGGGCAATGTCATCCACATAGATTAATTTCCTTGACTCCATCGCTGGTATATCCGTGGTGTATAGTTTAAAAAGTATCAGGGCCAGGACAGCCAGGAGGGATGCCCAAGTTAAGAGTTCTTGGTCTACTGATCCGGCCATTAAGGTGTACCTTAAAGCGGTGGTTCCCAGTCATTTCAGTCAAGAGGCGGATCGTTCATTGGCAGTGAATGACACAGGAGATCTTAAGCAAGAGGCCCTATCTCCAGACAGTGTCATATGCCAAGGACAGATCAACAAGGGTGATCCTGGTCTTCAATTTAAATTGGAGTCCTGCTCAATGTGTCCGGGAAGCGAAGCTACTTGGTCACAGCAGTTCCACTTTGGGCAAAATCCTGCCTGCTCCGCTGGGAGGATGTCTTCAAAAATATCAGACAGATGGTGGAGCAGTACCTGTTCCATAAGCTTGCTGGTGACTAAGAGGAGAAAGATGAGGCAGTAGCTGGCTGTATCCTCTTGTGGTTTCCCAGGCTTCAGTAGGGCAACCACTGTCGCCAGCTTGTTGGCACGTCTCCGATTTTATGCATGGCAGTAAAAAGCACCGCCAGCCATTCCCGCCCCAGGCTCCCCAGGTTCTTGAGAAATTTGAAGAATGCCATCAACCCCTGCAGCTTTCTGGCTTTTGGTTTCCAACAACACAACATTCATCTCTAACTGAATATGGAGAGGAGAGTGGGGATTTCTCCAGGCATTGTTGGAGGTTTCTGCGGAGTTCCCGCTGGACCTCCTGGTGTGTATTCTTGTCTGTCGGCACCTTGCTGTTAAAAAGAAGAAGAGAGGTGACAGCATTTGTGGTCCCCATTGCCGGGCTGGAACGAGCTGCAGAAGAGCCCATCCCTCACAGCTCGAATGGGTGAAATCAAGCCTTTGAACAGTCTCTTTCCACCTTTCCAGGCATGCCAAGTTCAAGGCCTCAAGCATCTTTATCTGGGTCACCACTTTTCATATTCCCTCAGGAGGGACTTGAATTCTTTGTCCAGCAGGGGGTGAAAGCCTTGTGGTGACCACATGGGATGCACTTCTTAGTGGTCGATTTTAGGATGTTTGTAAAACGGCCAAAGTTTCTAGGTATCAGTTCAAGCCGTGGGATCTGATCTTCGGTTTCTGAAGTGTAGGCGGGCCAGTCAGCCTTGCTGAAATTAGAATACGCAATTCAGAATATTGCAGAAGAGGCAATTCCAGGCCAATCTGGAGGATAATTGGGCAATGTTGGCTATGGGGGAAGTGACTCAGGATGGTTCTTGTTGTAGCCAGTGGGATACCTGTGCTATTATGGGTCACAAAACACAGGTCAGAGTTGTGATCCATTGTCTACCTTGCAGATCCGGATGGCTTCGGATCATAGAGCAGGTGGAGGTCTTCGAGAGAGGCCCATTCTGTGATCTATTCCTCAGCCGTGTCATTTGAATAGTATCTCCAGTCTTTGTGATGGCTGTTAAAGTCACCTATGTAAATGGCTGGATGAGGAAGGGAAGAGAAGATGGGATCAAGCCACATGATGTTAAGTGGCCTGAATATGTTTACTATAATTATGTCCCTGATTCTAACTAAGTTGATCTCTCTTCCACCGGTCGATGATTCTTACAAAACTTCCACATCCTCTAATCCATTTTGCATGTACACTGCTAGCCCATTTTTGGGATGTTAACAGCAGCGACTTTGGCATAGCCATAGACTTTATATCTGGCAGCTTTATCTTCTCTCATGTGTGTTTCTTGGAGGGTCACAATTGTGAATATGATGGTCTTTGAGGGTCTTCAAGAGGTAATCTGCTTTTTCCCTGGACATCCGTTCTACATTATACATAAGTTGGTATACCTGGAGAACTGGCCCAACTGTTATTTTTTGGTCCTGAAAAGGGCAGTTTGAGGAAGTATAATTGTGGCTACATTCACTTGGATGTCAACAATACAACGTCCAGTGGCTAACTGACAACACTGGTGTGTTAGTGAATTTGCACAAAATACAGAGCACGCAAAACACCAACACTTAACAGAAGCACCACGTGAAGGCTGTCATCTTGCTCCCACCTCAATAGTGAAAAATCACCACATAATATCAACATTACTTATTTTCAACTGAAAAACACACTAATAAAAAAAACAAAGTGCAAGCACAATATTTAAAATACATTAAGCTTCACTATCTCAATGGCAATCTTGGAAATGAGTTCTGAAGCATGGATAGCTCTAAACAGGTTCACTGCTGGTTGCTGAATCTAAGCAATATTGCTTAGTCAATAGGGAAAGGACTACATAGCTACTTTGCAGATCTCTATGACTGAAAGCAGTGGTAGTCTCGGTTTTAACTGAACGAGTCTCTATAGCACTTTCTCCATGTTATATAGCTAACTGCTATGTCCAGTTAAGTCATAGCAATGTAAAATGCAATTAGATGTCAGTCCTCTTGGGTGGACTTTCTAAAGGTGGACTTTCTAAAGGCTTTAGTTCAACCAATTATAACAGAACTGCAAAGACCTTTTTAACAAAGCTGGAATGAGCTGACCCTTTAACATTGGTATGCAAAGAACACTGGCAGACTAATAGGCTCATTAAGGCGGAACTCCATCAGCATCTTGAAGAGGAATGAGTAATTCAAGATAAAATGAGGTAGTGCCCCATATATCTGGATTGAGTTAGGCCCCAATCTTGCCAAATGATCCTCCTGGGCAGATCCCGGCACCTATGAGGACCCCGCATGGAGTAACTTGCAGGGTTAGGGCCTTAGGCCAAGATTCTCAAGAGAGAGTAGAGATTTTTTGCATGCCTAACTTGAGACACTTTGAAAGGATTAGGTGAAAGTGATCAACACCCACCCTCTGAAAATCAAGCTCTTTTAAGGTAGTCAGTATTAAGCATTTTAGAACATTTTGGCCTTTTTGTCCAAGACGTATGGAGAAAGTAGTCAAATAGTTGTTATATGGTAGAAGTAAAAGGTCCACTTGGGCCTATTTACACCACAATGCAAACCTTTCCTCTTGTCCCCTGCCAGAAACCACCATTCAGCACCACCTCTGGAGGAGCTGATAGCAAAATGCCTGAACTATCATGGTATAACAAACAGAGGCTTTAAACTAGCTAGGATACAAACCAGCAGGACCCCTACTGAACTACTTCTACAGATCAGTACAATTGCCATCATTTGAACAAGCATCTGCTTTAGATAGTAAATAAGTGCACAATGAAGAAAAGTGCACAATTTGACAAATTTTAGATAGCACAAAACAAGACATTTTTGTTTTATAAAATGCATCAGATTATATATCATTAAAATGGAATGATGCAAACATGAAAACGGGCTGACATTGTGAAGTACGTTAGTTAACATTACCATCACCTGGGGTCCAGAATGCAACAAATTAGATCATATCACTGATGAAGAATATGTTAACAGTCAGTGAGTCCGATATTGTGAAATGCAATTAATTTTGTCCCATTTAATAAAAATTCCTGTATTTTAACTTCTGTCTATCTAATCTTTAATAAAAACAGAGTTACATTGGAATCTAAATAAGTTAATTAAGTATTAAAATCAGTCATGTGAAAGCCTTAATATTTAATATTGTTAGATTGTATATCAAAGTGGTTTTATTATTTATTTACTGCAAACCTTTCCAGAATACTTCATATGGCAACAGGGGGTCTGAATCTCACAAGATAAATGCATTTACAATGCCAAATAAATTATATATAAAAGCATTTGTCTTAATACATGTCATTCAATATTAAATATCATCCATTGGTACCACCCTGAAACCCTAATCCATTTTTACCAACCGCACATTTGTATTATTCAAATGTTGTCTATTAAATAGTTGTCTCTAGAGCCACAGTGAAGGGCTACATACCTAAGAACAATTATCATAAGAGCTTTAAAGCACTGTCTGCAGACTTAACCCTACAACTTTCATGTCTTACTAGCACTTAAACATATAGATATAAACTCAAAGGTGAATTAAAATGTCAGGGACAAAATACAATAGAAATAGCGGGAAACATGACAAAATATGTTTTTGGCAGTTCACATGAGGGATTAAAACTTTTCACTTACAATGAGAAAAGAGCACTGCATTTAAAAAAACCCAGCCCTTGCTTACACCACCTGTTCATTTTGAGGACATGAAATTCTAAAACAGAAGTCTGTCAAAGCACAGAACAAGTTTATTTGGCTGATAGTTTACTCTTGGTTACCATGCTTCTTCAAAATACTTCCAGTCGTTTCATAGAGGAAACTATTAAGCAGTGTATGGGATAAGGACCCCGGGAGAAGGGATTTCTTAACTCATAGACCATTGGACCAAATAAATATGAACCATGGAGTCCCTGCTAACCATATTATCTATAGCCTTGCTCACATTAAGAAAGGTTTGTATTTGACACAGGGCTTCTCTTCTGCCTGTGTGAAAAAAGACAGTCCCACTGATAGATATAGATAGTGTCAACCATGTTGAACTTCCACTGTAAGAAAGTGGGGTTCAACATGCTTTGTACTCTGTGCCAGCAGGACAACCATTTTCCAACAGAGGATAAGAATGCACGTAGGGGAACAGCAGGCAATAGGTTCTAGCATATTAAGAGTTTCAATAACATAATTAGGGCTTTCTAAAACAAAAAGTTCATGTGAAGCTGGGATAGACTGTGCAGATTTCTCTGGTTCACTTTGATGAAAAAATCTTCATTTTTCCACATTCAAATATAAGATTGGGAGAGGGCATATCTTTTGCGGAAAAATCTTAACCTAGATTTCAGAACAAGCAAATGGGCAATAAAGGAAGATGCTTGATCACTGACAAGTCACACAGACCTATGAGCTCAATTAATAACTACTCAAGTCCCCACATATGCAAACTCTTCCACAGCTAGGGCAACTCAGAGCCTAGCACAACAAAAAGTAAGCCAACAACAGAACTCCCCTGAGCACCAAGCTGCCCACCAGCAGGTGTGAAATCAACGCTTTATATTTCTTTATAATTTGTATTTTCAACTCTAACTCTAATTATTAAGATATCTATAGAGAACTCCTATTTGGTAATATAAGTATTCTTTATTTGGAAATGTATTTATTGACTTGTCTTTTTAATAAAAAGCTAGGGGACATTAAAGTATTGGACTGTTCTCCTGCCCCGGTTACCATTAGGCTTAGAGATCTATTACTCCCTCCATAGTCTCCCCTCCCTGAGACAGTGCTCCCGGCGAGGGGCTTGCATAGCTGTGATGGGTGCTCAGAAGTATTTTAGAATCCTCAGTTGTGGAAGTGGAATCAAGCAGAGCAGACAATTTGCTACTCTCCATGTCTGTCTCTCCTAGATGTAATAGTAGCGTCCATATGGATGCCATGGATCTGCAGATCTAGGTCTTCTGCATGGAGCTCCAATGTTTGGAAGATGTGGGCTCCAGCCCACTTGGCATCCTCCTCCCAAAGTCCTTTCCACAAATGGAGCCATATCTGGGAAACTGCACTGGATCAATCTGATGGAGTTTCCTGGTCCTCTCTATTCCTCCCTGGAGGAGAGGGACAAACCAGCCTAAAATATTCTAAAATCGAAGTCTAAAATATTCTGGATGCAGAAGTCAATAGTTACAAAGTGTTTCAAAAAAGTATGAAATGCAGAATTGGCCTTAGAACTTTTTCTCTGAAAATATAAATCCACGTCTTGATTTCTCTCTTCCAGTATTTCAGAAATACTATAAAGTTTTCCCTCCCCATGACTTAAAAAACCAACAATGTATACAAGTTGGGGAACCACTTAAAGATCGGTAACAAACTGAGGTCCAATCATTAAAGATCATCCATATTTTGAATAAACTTTAAGATATATTCTAGTGACCTGTTTTCAAAACTGTTAAATAAAATGGAAATTAAATATGGTGTATCCAAATATAGTTAAGAGATTAAAGTAGTGTAATTAAAGTAGTGTTTACTGCATGGAAACTATTCTCTTCTGAAGTATTCAAGAGTTTTCCTTTCAAGAACACAAGCACCATGTAATGCTATGCACTTTATGTTTTAGTAATATATATATGTAACTCAAAGGGCCAAAGAATGTCAAGACTGAAAGAAATCATTTAAACAGTGAACTGGAAAAAATGGCAGCTTAGCCTGCAGCTTTATCCAAAATGATAGTAACTAGCTTAGACACTAAAAGTGTATTAAAATGAAATAAGTTTCCAGGATATCACAGTTTTAAAGTAGTAAGCAATTAATTTAAGATTCAGCCTTTATTCTTTTACTGGTTTGACAATATTTTTATAGAAACACCCTGAGTGTTCATGCACTCACAGAGGCATTTACGTAAAATATTTCTGTTCTAGTTTTCCTGGGCATTCAATACACACATGCTAAGGGGCATATTCTCATACTGAGGTACAAAGAACACTAGTATAGGTCCCCATTCACCATGAAAAAAGGACTCAATTTCATAGGTTGTTAAAAGTACCATTGAGGAAGGGTGAAGGAGACAAGGTGCAATCTGAACTTTTGCCTAAGTGGAATCCAGTGAATACATATGATGTGTTTAGCAATCACTGTTAGGCTTTTCAGTTACTTATAATGCCAACCGGAATAACAGCTTACTTGTGTATACTGAAAAGCTGTATTTAGAGAAAAACAAAAGTCAGGGCAGCCAAGGGGGCCACTCACTGACAAACTATTCTGAAGTTTCCCATGAACGTTATCCCTCATAGCCAACTGCTCACTGTCTCATAATTTACTCTGTGCTGGGTACAGCATTTATTTCAACCACCATGCAGTGTCTGTTCTCACCCCATTACTTCAATGTTACTGGATCATGACAGGTTTCAGAGTAACAGCTGTGTTAGTCTGTATTCGCAAAAAAAAAAGGAATACTTGTGGCACCTTAGAGACTAACCAATTTATTTGAGCATGAGCTTTCGTGAGCTACAGCTCACTTCATCGGATGCATACTGTGGAAACTGCAGAAGACATTATATACACAGAGACCATGAAACAATACCTCCTCCCATCCCACTCTCCTGCTGGTAATAGCTTATCTAAAGTGATCATCAAGTTGGGCCATTTCCAGCACAAATCCAGGTTTTCTCACTCTCCGCCCTCCCCCCCCGCCCAAACTCACTCTCCTGCTGGTAATAGCCCATCCAAAGTGACCACTCTCTTTAAAATGTGTATGATAATCAAGGTGGGCCATTTCCAGCACAAATCCAGGTTTTCTCACCCCCCCACCCCCATACACACACAAACTCACTCTCCTGCTGGTAGTAGCTCATCCAAACTGACCACTCTCCTTACAATGTGCATGATAATCAAGGTGAGCCATTTCCAGAATAAATCCAAGTTTAACCAGAACGTCGGGGGGGGGGGGTAGAAAAAAACAAGGGGAAATAGGCTACCTTGCATAATGACTTAGCCACTCCCAGTCTCTATTTAAGCCTAAATTAATAGTATCCAATTTGCAAATGAATTCCAAATCAGCAGTTTCTCGCTGGAGTCTGGATTTGAAGTTTTTTTGTTGTAAGATAGCGACCTTCATGTCTGTGATTGCGTGACCAGAGAGATTGAAGTGTTCTCCGACTGGTTTATGAATGTTATAATTCTTAACATCTGATTTGTGTCCATTTATTCTTTTACGTAGAGACTGTCCAGTTTGACCAATGTATATGGCAGAGGGGCATTGCTGGCACGTGATGGCATATATCACATTGGTGGATGTGCAGGTGAACGAGCCTCTGATAGTGTGGCTGATGTTATTAGGCCCTTTGATGGTGTCCCCTGAATAGATATGTGGGCACAGTTGGCAACGGGCTTTGTTGCAAGGATAGGTTCCTGGGTTAGTGGTTCTGTTGTGTGGTATGTGGTTGTTGGTGAGTATTTGCTTCAGGTTGCGGGGCTGTCTGTAGGCAAGGACTGGCCTGTCTCCCAAGATTTGTGAGAGTGTTGGGTCATCCTTCAGGATAGGTTGTAGATCCTTAATAATGCGTTGGAGGGGTTTTAGTTGGGGGCTGAAGGTGACGGCTAGTGGCGTTCGTTATTTTCTTTGTTAGGCCTGTCCCGTAGTAGGTGACTTTTGGGAACTCTTCTGGCTCTATCAATCTGTTTCTTCACTTCCGCAGGTGGGTATTGTAGTTGTAAGAATGCTTGATAGAGATCTTGTAGGTGTTTGTCTCTGTCTGAGGGGTTGGAGCAAATGCGGTTGTATCGCAGAGCTTGGCTGTAGACGATGGATCGTGTGGTGTGGTCAGGGTGAAAGCTGGAGGCATGTAGGTAGGAATAGCGGTCAGTAGGTTTCCAGTAGCTAGCCGTCACCTTCAGCCCCCAACTAAAACCCCTCCAACGCATTATTAAGGATCTACAACCTATCCTGAAGGATGACCCAACACTCTCACAAATCTTGAGAGACAGGCCAGTCCTTGCCGACAGTACATCATCACTTACATACAGAGCATTTATTCTACATAAGAGCACTGAACAAATGTTTGGACAGCCCCTGCTCCTTGTCAGAACATCGGAGACACAGATGTACACAGGAGCTACCATCGCAAGCAGTAAATTACCTTCACAGTAGAACCTCAAAGACACAAACACCAGAGCTATGGACTGACCAGTCAATCGGACACCCTGTGAAACCAGAAGTAACCAATCAGGCAGCAGCAGAGATGATGGGGGGGAAAGAAGGGGGAGGAAAAAAAGGGCAAATACTGTACTGTGCCTGTATTGCATCTTAAATGTAGGCATATCTGGGCTGCCTGTCCCCATTCCTACCCCCACCCCCATGCTGAAGGCACCCACTTACAGCTAGGAAGTGAAGACACAGATTCGCAGGCAAAGCTGTGAGCCCCCACTGCTAGCCCAAGACAGCTGGAGCAGGGTCTGCGCTGCTTTCCTATAAGCCGTGGGTACTATTTTCATCCTCTCCCCCCCAGGGGGGGGGATGGGGACAGGGACTGTTTTCACCCCACCCCCCTCGCCAGGAGGGGGACACACTATTTCCACCACTACCACAACCCCCTCCACCCTGGCCGGGAGGTGCACTCAAGCTTGCCCAGGCCGGGGAAAGAAGCTGCCTGCAAGAAAGTTGCCTAGCTGCCTCCAGAACCTGGCACGGAGAGTGAACTGCTGGAGCCGGATCTGCATTTTGTTCAGTGTTACGGACAACTTCCATTCTTGAGATGGCCCTAACTCTGAGGTTCTACTGTACCAGTGAAACTATCTCAACACTCCTAGATCCAGTAACTTTTATACAGGAAGTCCCAGTATAAAATAAAGATTCATTTTTAGTCTTTAAAAAACAAGTTCAGAATTTCAGAAATACATATATATAAAAAATTTTCATTAACAAAAAAGGCTATAATAACGTTAAAATCAAGACTAAGGATGTAGGGTGTGTTTGTTTTAATGGCTTAATGATAGCACATATTAACATCACTTAAGTTACACTTTATTACTTTCAGCTTTTTGGTTTTGGCAGTAAATTTCTCACACCATAACAGAAATAAGTTTTTAGGAGCAAATTCAGACCCCTCCTCTATAGTTATAGAGGGCTAGTTGGCATCTGAAGTAAGATGGGGAGTGGGGTTACTGGACTGTATATCCCTGATGCAGTTAGGAGCCCCGCTTTGTGTGAAGTTCTTATAGAGCAATGCACAGGTGGTGGGAGCAGGTAGGTGACGAGTAGGCTGGGACCAAAGGATCTACCGCTGTCAAGAACTTCTTGTGCTTGCCAATCACCTTCCCATCACCTCCTCCACTACCACCACACACATCCCCTTAAGGGGGGGGGGGGGTTTCAAAAGTGCCTTGATTTTCAATGAGACTTATGCACCTACATAACTTTTCAAAATCCCACTCTACTTCACCCAACACCAGAACATAACTGAATTTTGAAGCATCCTTTGTATATACACGTTACTTGTGTATAACAAACAAAACAGAATTGGAGCCCCCACCCAACATTAAAGAGGTCTGAAGAAGTGTATTAGAATAACATCTGGCTTTATATTTTACAGAAGCTTGCAATACTTTTGTGGCTAAGCTTTTAAGCCAATTTTATTAAAAATAGAACAGATGTAAACAAAATATGGTTATACATCTCCTTGATTAATTTTCTCTTTTGTTTTTAGAAATGCCCCTGCACGCTGTATTTTTATTTGTATGTTCTACCTATCTATATCATTCATAATCCATCACCATGGTATCTAAGTATCAAGTACATAAAATAAGCACTATAGTGTTCCTGAGCAAGAAATTGCTTTCCTAAAGAGAAAAATTATGCAACATTAGACAAGAATGTTTGGCCATGGTGTGGGCCCGCAGCAATTTACAGCCCTACCTAATGGGGCAACATTGACCACTCACCTAGCTATGTCAAAAGGAAGGGACCAATGCCAAGATGCTGGGATGGAGCTTACTGTGCCACTATTATGACACGAAAGAGATTCATGTTAAAGGCAATGCAAATTTGGTTCCTCGTGCTCTGTCTGGGAACTATGTCAACGGCTTCCCTAAGGTGCCGATCAAGCACCCTAGTTACAACCGCTTCAAGGGGGAGATGTGCTAGTTATGGCAATTTCCTGTAATTTTCTAGAGAACCCATATTGAATTAAATTTAAGTAGTTTAGGAGATAATTGTATTAAAATGCAAATGTTTATGTATTACAGTATACTCCAAATTATCCGAATAGCATGGGGGACATAGATTTTATTTGGATAAATCAGGAGTTCACATCATCAAGAGAGCAGGAGACATTTAGCAGCAGGGTAGCCTCGCCTGCAGTCAGGAGCTTGTCGTCGTCGTCGTCCCCCTCACAGTCCCAGCCAGTGGTCTCTACTCTGTCCTGCTCACTCACTCCCATGACAGTGCGGCTGCAAAGGGCTCCCTGTGCTGCCACAGGGGCAGTGACACTCGATCTCTGGAGGCACACAGTGCAATAGGGAGGCTGTGATCCTGGTGGGGCAGAACAGTGACCCCCAGCTGGGACTCTGCCCTGCCCTGCCCGAACCACAACCTTCACTGAACCTTGGACCTGCAGGGATCAGGTGTCACCCGTCCTGCGGCAGCACAGGGGAGCCCTCGGTAGCTCCACCGTCGTGGTCCCACATGCTCACTTCCTGTGACAGCAGGGCTGCAGAGGCTCCCCGCGCTGCCGCAGGAGCCAATCAGTAGCGGGGTGTCCTCCCTCACGGCTGGGGGCTCATCCTTAGAGACCTGCATGGATACAAAAAGGTGCATCCACATCTGATCCACGATCTGCAAAAACTGTCTGCAGATATCCGCATCCGCAGATTTGAAGGGCTCTAAACAGCTCCATAGGTCACTGTGCAGCAGTGATACAGGGCTGTGTCAAGCTCCCAACCACGCCCCCGCCCCATTTCTCCCCAGAGGCCTCCTACCCTGCCATACCTCCTTCCCCTCTCCGGGCAGGGAGGCTACAATTCTGGGTCCTTCTGTGCAGTGCCGCCCTCCCTGGGGGGGGGGGGGCTCAGACACCCCTAAACAGTTGCAGTGGCTCTAATGCACATAGCCATTGCCTCCTGCTTCTTTAAAGAACCACCCCACCTTTAAAAATAGCGCTTTTTTTTTTTGCAGAGTCCTGTGCAGATACAAAATCCACGCTGTGATCCACAAAAATGGTCTGTGGAGATCCATGGATACAAAGTGTTACCCCCGGATTTGCAGGGCTCTACTCATCCTCCTCCTTGCTGTCCTGGCCAAGGATCTCTGCTCTATTATCTGAACCGCCTCGTTATCCAAATCCCTTCCTTGTCCCCCAGCACAAGATACCTGTTACAGAGGGCAGGTATCTCCTGCTGGGGAGCGAGGAAGGGATTTGGATAATGCAGAGGCTCAGAAAATAGGATCTTGGATAAACAGGAGTATACCATATTTTAGGACTGTATGGAACTTCCTTAGGAGGAAGATCAGATCAATGCAATCTCTGGGAAATACTGTGAGCTTCAAAAGACTATGTTGAACAACGTAGCAGACACATATGATCTTTTGGGACACGAAGTGCAAAGTGGAATTCCTAGGAAGTACTTAGGAGGAGAGGACTGAAAACTCCCTGTTACAGACTCAGTCTTTGAAGCTTCACCCTGAAGATGAGGGGAACTTTTTGTCTATCATTAGTTACATAAAGAAAGTTAAAAAAACTGTATGAAGGACCAACTAATTTTCGCAGGAGGGTTTCTTGTTCTAAGCAAAAGGAATGATGAACTGATAATCATAGGAAAGTCGCTGGGTGGAGTCTGAAGGACTGTTCACTGGCCAGAGTCCTTGCTGGAGTCAGGGATGAGCTCTGATAAGCTTATGAGCTTGCATGCAGGTTCTTTTATTGTTTTTATATGTTTTTTGAGTTATGCTTTTACCTTAGAATAAAATGTACTTGCTTAGAAAGAGCTATTTGGCAATTCATCTGTGGCAATTACACTGTTTACCATCTCTGAGGAGAAAGGTAAAGCAGGCCAACTTGCACAGCTTGACTTTGCTGGGGAGCTCACAGTTTAGGCAGGGAGCTGTGCAGTCTGGAAGTACCCCAGTCAGGAGGGAAAGAGACACATATCTCTGCCCATGACAGGTGACGGCTGAGGAGCTAGGAGCCTAGAGTGGGTGTCCTTGCTGGACTATGAGGGGCAATACAAGTGTAGTTGCCATGAACTGCAATTTATATTACCATAGTCCTAAAGGACCAAATACTCAGCCACTTTCATATGTCTGTTGCAGTTATTATCCTCTCTCTCTTTCCTTCCTCCCCATCTTGATCAATTTTTTTCTTTCCTCTTCCTCTAGACATAACGAATGTTGCTAAGTTGTTAGAAGTTTTGCAAAAAAGAGAGTTTCAGATTTTACTCTGGCCTGGACCCTACCTGATCTCCTGTTTAAGGAGTTCCACAGTCAGTGGCCACTGAGAATGCACTGTTCCACAGTTATCAGTAGATTAGAATTTTGAATTGGATCCAGAATTAAATGGAAAGACAGTCAAGCATATAAAACACAGGTGTGAGGTGTTCTCACTTGTCTCTCTTGCTTAATTGACAGGCTGCAGTGTTCCTGAGGTACTCAAAATCACCAGTTACTTTTGAAAATTTGGCCCATCGTATATTATTTAGCAGTCTCAGTCTTCAAAGGCACAGGTGAGCAGTCAGGACCAGGTGTTCTTCATCTTTCTGATCAGGGGAAGAGGGAAGAGTTGCCTCAAGGGACAAATCTTTCTTCAGAGGAAAGACAGGGGACTCCTGGCTGGGGTGCTTATTCCTTATCAAATGCTTATTCCTAGGTCACCTGTTCTCAGGGAAGTTGGGCACCTCAAAGACTTCACAGCCAGGCACCAGTTCCTTTAAATGCTCCTCCTTCAATCTCTTGTGCCTGGCAGGTCCTCACTTCCACAGCTAAGAATGATGGAGAACTCTCTGCTTTTAGCAAAGGAGGCAGAGGACCTGTATCCCTCCACATTACTTTTTATTCTGTTCCCCAGGGCACAGATCAATCCAAATTCAACATTCTTTTTACCATCTGTGTACAGATGCCTTCAGAAAGGGAGGTCAAAGTCTTGACTCACTCCTCTTTAGTGATAAGTAAACATTTTAAAAATGCACTATGATGATTTAAGACTGGATACTAATTCTGTTACCCAATCTATTGACAGTCTGAAAATAAAAATAGAGAAAGCATACTTTTCATGTTACAAATGTGCAATTTCTGTAAGCAATTAAAATAATCCTTTCCAGTCAAATATCTATAACGAAGGAATATCACCAAATCCTTCATAAAAACAATTAAATTGCACATTGATTGTGGTTCTTTTTTATAAAGATTTAATCCATAGAGCACTAAATTAGAAATAAACTTAAAAACAGCACCTCCGAACACTGAATTTATTCTGTGCAACATTTATAAACAATGTGGTGAATACATATACTATGATATTCCCGTGGTTGAGAAAACATAACTTTAAAGTTACATTTCATTTTTGGCTTAGAGGTTTTACAGTGTCTTCTGAGAATAGAGGGCTGAAACATCAAAAATAACTAACACAATGATTTGGTCAGACTGCAAATACCTCTTTTTGTAAAGAAGCCCACATAAGAATATGAAACAATTTCCAGAAATAACTAAACAATCCTATTTTAGATTTTTTTTTATAATTATTCAGTCTAAATTTTGGAAATTTACTCTTGCAGAACGTTCACTTGCTATCTATCTCCAAGTGAGCAGATAGAAAGCATATTTCCTTGCTCACTTTGAGCCAATGGGTGACTATGTGATCAGTGGGTCTGTAGTCAATCCATCAACTATAGAAATGGCAAATTAGTAAGGGGCCCTCGCCTTCCCGTAGACAATCCATGGAGCATAGAGGTAGTCTTTTAAATGTAAATCAAGGAGTGTAAGAAAGCATTTTTCCTAGAATAGTTTGCTTTTTTTTCCCCTCACAGGAACAAGACTGATCCTTAGATATGTGCAAAAACAAGAGTGGGGCTTGGTTTTTGAAAAACAAACACCAGGCCATTCAAATTCATATCTCATTTAATCCAATCCCCATAAATTTAGGAATAAACGCTTTTAGCTTTATCCAATATCTACCTATCATCCCATTTACCTTTCAAATCTGTTCAACAGCACCATGTTAACCTCTACAGATGTATCAAATACTGTGTTCACTGATGCTCTCTGGCTTGTGCTCCATTCCTCCAGCCACCTAATGGCTTGTCTCTACACAAACTGAAACTGCAATAACTATGTCATAAATATAAAGGGAAGGGTAAACCCCTTTGAAATCCCTCCTGGCCAGGGGAAAGCTCCTCTCACCTGTAAAGGGTTAAGAAGCTAAAGGTAACCTTGCTGGCACCTGACCAAAATGACCAATGAGGAGACAAGATACTTTCAAAAGCTGGGAGGAGGGAGAGAAACAAAGGGTCTGTGTGTCTGTCTATAGTCTGTCTTTGTCGGGGATAGACCAGGAATGGAGTCTTAGAACTTTTAGTAAGTAATCTAGCTAGGTACGTGTTAGATTATGATTTCTTTAAATGGCTGAGAAAAGAACTGTGCTGAATAGAATAACTATTTCTGTCTGTGTATCTTTTTTGTAACTTAAGGTTTTGCCTAGAGGGGTTCTCTATGTTTTGAATCTAATTACCCTGTAAGGTATCTACCATCCTGATTTCACAGGGAGGATTTCTTTATTTCTATTTACTTCTATTTTTATTAAAAGTCTTCTTGTAAGAAAACTGCATGCTTTTTCATTGTTCTCAGATCCAAGGGTCTGGGTCTGTAGTCACCTAGGCAAATTGGTGAGGCTTTTTACCAAACCTTGTCCAGGAAGTGGGGTGCAAGGTTTTGGGAAGTATTTTGGGGGGAAAGACGCGTCCAAACAGCTCTTCCCCAGTAACCAGTATTAGTTTGGTGGTGGTAGCGGCCAATCCAAGGACAAAGGGTGGAATATTTTGTACCTTGGGGAAGTTTTGACTTAAGTTGGTAAAGATAAGCTTGGGAGGTTTTTCATGCAGGTCCCCACATCTGTACCCTAGAGTTCAGAGTGGGGGAGGAACCTTGACAAACTACATTGGTTTTAATTCACATCTTTAGTTATTTTGGTGCATATCTATGCATGGACACTTATTTCACATTAACAGATCAATTATTTTTTAATTTAGTTTAAGACCATTTGTCCAACTCAAATCAAATGGATAATCTTAATCTGAAATAAGAGTGTCCCCAAACAGACTTTTACCAAAAAAATTGAAGATGTGAATTAAAACCAATTTAGTTATTTCAATTCCCGTTTGAGTGTAGACATTTCAGAAACAAAAGTCTACAGCTTTCTTCTAATTCTAGGTCTTCTGTATGCCATATGTATTCACAATCTATTACATCAATCAGAGAAACTCACAGTTCATACTATGTATAAACAAATAAATGTACTGTGCATAGTGGCCCTAAATCATTTTCATAAGGGTACAAAGTATGTTTAGTTTTTAGCTACCTCCCACAACCAGAAGTATAAAAATTAGCAAGCTGCAAAATACAAAAATTGCCTGGCATACACAGAGTTTCATTAGTGTCACGCTAGCAATGCTGTAATTATGGTTGAGAATACACTTTCTTTCTAAACCCTCTTTCCAGTGACTTACAACTTGAAAAGTTACCTTTTGGACTTCAGTGTCTCATACTTGTTCTAAACCCAGAAGTGATTTGGGGGTGGAGAGGTAAGTTAAGAAAATCAATTCAGTGGCTCTTAAGTTACTTATGCATGGGGAAGAAATGTGGTTTTCAGTCTCAAGATATTGTTCAGCTGCAGCTGATCCCTTTTCTATCTCAGCCACACAATGTAGTCTGGTGGATCTTTAAAATAGTGGGCAAAATAAATTAGGGTTGCACTATCATCGAGAAGTGACAGTGAGTAATAGTGAAGCGACAGTGTCGAGAAGTGACAATGTGCACCAGTGAAAGCTGGCTTTGATTAGACAGAGTTGTGAGACTTTGAAAATTGCATTTCCAGCACATGCAGTACAATTGGTAAGATTTTCAAAACACATTTTAGCAATGCTCCAAGGGAAGGTAGGCTGAAATGTGTACATTACTAATTCAGCTGCATAGTGAAAAATAGTAAAGTATCTGCAGTGGAGGAGGCATGTAACCTCAAGAACCCTTGCCTCAATGTGCGTGCGCCCTTGCCACACATGCTAGATAGCGAATGACACAAGGGTTGCTGTGTCTTTTCCTCATGTCAGTGCTTGTTTTTTTTAAATGAGAGGAGAGAGATTTTTCCTCTTTTAGATGTTGTAAGGGATGTGTACCCAAGTATTCACCTCTTATGGATTTTTTTTCCCCTCCAAACTAGGAAGTCTATTAAGAGACAGGTTAGATTGCATAGTAAAGCAAAGTCAGAAAGTGACAAAGTTAAACTCACATGCACAGTCTCAAAGTCTCTTCTTTTGCATATATATTACAATAAAGTCTAATTCAGGGATGGCCAACCTGAGCCTGAGAAGGATCCAGAATTTACCAATGTACATTGCAAAAGAGCCACAGTAATACATCAGCAGCCCCCCATCAGCTCTCCCCCCCCCCCATTCCCAGTGCCTCCCGCCCACTGGCAGCCTGGTCTATCAGCTCTTCCCCCTCCCTCCATGCATCTCCTGATCAGCTGTTTCGTGGTGTGCGGGGGGGGGGGAGGAGGAGTGAGGGCATGGCAGGCTCAGAGGAGGGGGTGGGAAGAGGTGGAGTGGGGGCAGGGCCTGTGGCAGAGCCAAGGGTTGAGCAGTGAACATGCCCTGGCACATTGGAAAGTTGGTGCCTGTAACTCCAGCCCTGGAGTCGGTGCCTATACAAGGAGCCTCATATTAAATTCTGAAGAGCTGTATGTGGCTCCAGAGCCACAGGTTGGCCACCCCTGGTCTAATTAAAGTGATCACATACTATTTCTGACTTTCTCAAATAATACAACACACAACTTTTCTCCAGCCTTAGAGACACAGCACATCTTTGGTACCACAATTACAAGACAAACAGGATTAATGAAGGATACATGTATACTGCATACTCCTTGGGGTGGCGTGTGGAATACGTATGCTATGTGAACCCCTAGAATGGGTATAAATAGCAGAATAGATAGTAAGGCACTGCTTAGGGAAGTAGAGTAAAAATATGCCCGAACCTGTGGGTATATACCCAGGTACATATCCTACAGGGCTCTCTACTTGCCAAACCAGTGCCTCCCTGTCGACATTGCTATTTTTAGCAGCGTAGCATCCTGCTGCTGGAGTCTTTCCCCGCTGCAGGGAAAGGCAAAGGCTCTTGCAGCTCCCTGTTGCAGGAGTCTTTCTTTGCAGCAGCAGGGAAAGACTCTGGCAGCTCTGTGTAGCTCCAGCAGCAGAGAGGCAGTGGGGAAAAGCTCCTGCTGTCTCCCCCGCCAGCATAGGCACCGACTTCATACATAAGAAATGGTTACTTATGGTTACTGGACAGTAGTGTTCCCTTGTCAATAGGCCAGGAGCGGGATGGTACAGGGTTTCTAATCTCCATACTTGGTATCGGGCAAGGGTTGGAAGTACCCGCACCACCCCATGCGCTCGCACCAATTCCATGGGGGCTATGGTTCCAAGGCATGAGCGCCATCCCTCTATGGGTACTGCTAGGTAAATTTCTCTGGCTCCGGTGTGCTGGGCATGCACAGAACTAAGTGTAATATACAGCTGCCTCTATTCGAAGAAGCAGCAAGCTGAACCTTGACATTTCCTAACTTGTGAATGCTTATCTGATACAACCATAACATTCTCTTAACTACATTTATTTAGTGTAATTTTAAAATTTCTAGAAACATTTCTTTTAAACATTTATCTCTATGCATATTTTCTATCAAAAGATTTGGGAGCTTAATGTTCAATATTCATTTACTTGCATACCAAAAGTATTTTAGTTGACTTATTAAATAGGCTGCATGTGATATGGGAATGACCTGCCAAAAACTTAAGTAGTTAACACTGTTCTTTTAAACATGTTAAGAACAGAAGAGGAAAAAATCATTTACGTTTCATTTGTTTGCTTCACAATACCGGGCTTTTTTCTTCCATCCATTTCTTAGTGAAGGAGAGGTGCATTTTTTTTCTGGCCTTGTTCTATGAAAAATGTACACTATTTATGTTACGAGCGCTACCAAATGACTCTTTTCTATGTGCAATTATAAAAATTCAAAAAGGCCCCCAACAAACCAAAAATTTTAAAAGAAACACTACAGCTGTAATATTCTAAACATCCCTGTATAGGTTTTACTGAGACTGAATATGTACAACAGTATGTGAGAACTAAAATCTTTTTCTCCTTTGCTAGAAAACAGAACTAGAGTCAAAAAGTCCTTCTAAATGTCAGCCTTGAACATTAGAAAATTATACAGAATGACAAGGAAACAGGGCTTATAATGCATATAAATATGAAAGTATATTAGGCTGCATTTATTTATCAGTCCAAACAACCTGATCTAACCTTTGACAAGTAAAATAAATGTTCTGAATAATTTAACCAAAGCAAACATTTGCTGTTAATGCTGGCTAATTATAGTAAGAGTTGTACGGGTTTATACACTTGCTGCAGTTGTCACAAATATTTCTTGAACTCCCTGAATTTTTTTTTCAAGTAAGGTTTCTATGACTTGGAGAAAGATCACTTCATGTATGTTTATGATAGGAAGCATCATATTAGGACACCCAAACTTGATATCCAAACAATAGCAACGAATAGGGAAAATATGCATTGTTAGTTTCAGAAATGTGTTAGGTTTAGGAATGTGTATCTTTTCTAGTGATTAATCAACAGTTCCCAGTCCTCTCTACTCTCTTCTATTGACAAGTAACAAAGAAAGCAATGACAGTTAAACCTTTCAGGAGTGACTGAGCAAAATCTCATCAAGGTCTGTTTTGGATAGAAAGGCCACAATGGCTAGGCCCAATGTTATTTGATGTAGCAATTCAGTAATAGTCAATAGTCAATATTGAAAAACTAACTCTAAATCAATAGCCTAATCAACCCGAATATTCCAGTAATATTTCAACTTAAGCTATAGCCTCCCAAAAAATCAATTACTGTGGAAAAAATTCCAATATTTGTTCTACTATTGTTTCTTTAAACCCAGCTACAATAATATGTTTTTGGGGTTGACCATTTTTTAATTGCTAAACTTAAAATATATGCAGAGTTAAGATGATTATCTTAACAGTCATGTTATTTCACGTCAGATCATCAATAGCTGAGAAACTAAAATCTTCTGAAAAAATTAATCTGTTTTTTTTTTCTTTAAGAGGCAGCATCTTACTCTCATACTCGAAATATCCTAACTGAGCACTACTAAAACAACAAGTTAACAGTTTGCACTTCTGATGGACTAATAGCTTCAACTACTTGGGTGGTGACAAGCTGGCAGCAGGGAAAAACCGGTTACCTGCCTTCTGTAACTGTTGTTCAAGATGTGTTGTTCATGTCCATTCCAGGGTGTGTGGACGCCCACGTGCCTAGTCGTAGAAGACTTTTGCCTTAGCGGTATCCAGGGTCGGCTGTAGTGCCCCCTTGAGTGCTGCATTCAGGTGTCGGTATATCAGGCGCTGACGACGCTAAGTCTTCTCAGTTTCTTCTTGCTGGCAACTCCGACAGAGGAACAGGAGAGCGGGTAATGGAATGGACATGAGCAACCATCTCGAAGAACAGTTACAGAAGGTACGTAACTGTTTTTTCTTCTTCGAGTGCTTGCTCATGTCGATTCTATTCTAGGTGACTCATAAGCAGTACCCTCAAAGGTGGGCTTCCAGTTCACAGTCTAGCAGCTTGCAGTGCTTCTCTACTGACGCCAGCATTGTCCCAGGTCTGCTGGATAAGTGTGTAATGGAATGTGAACATGTGGATGGACGACCAGGTGGCCACCCTACAGATGTCCTAGATAGGCAGTTGGGGTAGGAAAGCTGCCGACGAGGCTTGTGCCCTGGTTGAGTGGGCAGTGACAATCGCCAGAGGTGGCACCTTCGCCTGGTCATAGCAGCAGCGAATGTAGGCGGTCATCCAAGAAGAAAGTCTGAGCAGACACCAGACGACCTTCCATTCTGTTGACCACTGCGACAAACAGCTGCATAGATTTGCAGAATGTCTTGGTCCGTTCAATGTAGAAAGCTAGCGCCCTTCTGACAACAAGGGAATGGCAGCTGACGCTCCTCCTCCGACTTATGTGGCTTTTGAAAAAAGATGGACAGATAAATGTCTTGACCCATATGAAACTGGGAGACTACCGTGGGCAAGAAGTCTGGGTGTGGACACAGTTGGACATTGTCCTTGTAAAAGACTGTATAGAGTGGTTCCGAGGTAAGTGCCCTAATCTCAGAGACCCTGTGGATCAAAGTTATTGCGACCAAGAACGTGATCTTCCAAGAAAGGAGGAGGAGAGAACAGGAAGCCAGAGCCTTGAAGGGGGTGCCATGAGCTGAGATAACATGAGATTTAGGTCCCACGGAGGGACTAGGTCCTGACATGCAGGTAGAGGTGCTCAAGGCCCTCGAGGAACCCGACAGTCATGTTGTGGGCAAAAACCAACCAAGTGGCGGATGGAAAACCAAAACAGAAGCCAGATGGACCGTAATGGATGACAGGGACAGGCCTTGGAACTTGAGATGAAGAAGGTAGTCCAGGATCAACTGCAGCAAAGCCCGCTCAGACCGAATGCCTTTGAGGACCAGTATGTAAACTGCCTCCACTTAGCCATGTAGATCGCTCTAGTGGAGGGCTTTCTGCTGCCCAGCAAGACTTACTGGACTCCAGCCGAGCACTCCTGCTCCTTCGCATTTAGCCATGCAGCAGCCAAGCCATCAAGTGCAATGCTGCCAGGTTCGGGTTTAGGAGCGTGCTGTGATTCTGTGATAGCAAATCCGGCAGGAGCGGTAGCTGTAACAGAGTAGCTACCGAGAGGTCCAACAGTGTGCCAAACCAGTGTTGGCATGGCCAAGCCGGTGCTATAGGGTCAGCTTCGCCCTGTCCTGCTTGATCTTCATGAGGACTCTGTGAATCAACGGGAACTGGGGGAAAAGCGTACTTTAGATTCCCTGATCACAGGAGCAGAAAAGCTCCAGACAGAGAGCCTCTGTCTGACCTCCAAAAGGAGCAGAAGACACGGCATTTCCTGTTGTGCCTGGATGCAAACAGGTCCACCCGGGGAGTACTCCACCTGTGGAAGATGATGCTGACCACCTCTGGATGGAGAGAATACTCGTGGCGAGAGGAGAAGGTCCTGCTGAGGCGATCCGCCAAAGCGTTCTGGGCCCCGGTGTAGTGCACAGCTACAAGATGGATGTTGTGTTGCACAAAAGTCCCACAGCCTGAGGGTTTCTTGGCAAAGGGCAGACAACCTGGCTCCGGCTTGCTTGTTTATATAGAACATAGCAGCTGTATTGTCCATCAGGACCTGGACACCCTGCTCTTTAGGTGAAGTAGGAAGATGTGGCAGGCCAAGCGGAACACTCTGAGCTCCTTACTTTGATGTGTAGTGAACAATCGAGGCGGGACCAACGATCTTGTGTGCTGAGCTTGCCTAAGCGGGCTCCCCATCCCAGTTCCAAAGCATCGGAGATGAGGGTAACCGAAAGGGGGGGGGGGAGGGCGCACAAATGGGACTCCCTCCAGCACCAGTGCAGGGTTTTGCCCCATGCAAACGACGACATACCGTGGTCTGGGACCTTGACTACACGGTCCATACTGTGTTTGTTGCGGATGTAGACTGACACCAGCCACGCCCACAGAGGTCTAAGGTGGAGTCGCGCATGCCGAACCACGTAAGTACAGGCTGACAAGTTGCCCAACTGCCGCAGGCACGTATGAGCAGTGGTGAGAGAATGAGCTTGTATACACAAGATCAGGTCTGCCATAGCCCGGGCCTCGGGGAG
The DNA here is from genome assembly GCF_965140235.1 of Caretta caretta. Taxonomy (NCBI): domain Eukaryota; kingdom Metazoa; phylum Chordata; order Testudines; family Cheloniidae; genus Caretta; species Caretta caretta. The sequence goes on along the minus strand of NC_134207.1, from coordinate 203,897,429 downwards.
GAAAGCCCTGGCCTGGGTAAAGTCGAGGACTGCTCCAGTGAACTCTATACGCTGCATCGGGACTAACGGTTGACTTCATCTCGTTTATTAACAGCTCCAGGTCACAAGAGATGGAGTAAACCAGGTTGAGATGATGCCTTACCTGATCCTGGGATTGGCCTTTTATTAACCAGTTACTGATGTATTGATAAATCTGCATGCCTTTGCACCTCAGGTAGGCAGCCACCAACACTATACATTTTGTAAATACTCTCGGTGCCAGTGAAAGGCCAAAGGGCAGTGCCGTGAATTGAAAATGGTGGTGGCCCAACAAAAATTGGAGGAAACACCTGTTCCCAGGGAATATAGAAATATGAGTCCTTTAAGTCAAGTGGCATACCAGTCTCCTGGATCCAGGGAGGGGATAATGGAGGCTAGGGAGACCATGCGGAACTTTAACTTCTTGAGGGACTTGTTGAGGCTTCACAGGTCTAAAAATGGGTCTGAGGCATCCTTTTCCTTTTGGGATTAGAAAATAACGGGAGTAGAACCCTTTCCCTCTCATGTCCGGAGGGACTTTCACCGCCCTCAGGCACAGGAGGTTCTCGACCACTTGCATGAAAAGTTGCTTTTGAGAAGGGTCCCTGAAGAGGGACAGCAAAGGGGAGTGGGAGGGAGGGTTGGCCAAGAATTGCATGGGGTAGGCCCGAAGAAACTGTGTCGAGCACCCAATGGTCCAAGGTCAGCCACAACTAGCTGGACTGGAAGGAGCGTAGATGATCAAGAAAAAAGCACGGGGGAAATCCTGGGCAGTGGCTGGGGCACTGTCCTCTGGCGCATCCTCAAAATACCTGTTTCTGGCTGCCCTGGTCTCTGAAGAGGCCAGGTTGGGCAAAGGAGCAGGAAGACGAAGGGTGCTGTCACTTAAACTCCTTGTCCTTTTCCTTTCTGTGGGAGTTGGATCGGGGGACACCCCACGACCTTGGCAGAGGAGGAGGATGGAATCGCTTTCTAGCCTGTTAAGGGGTGTGCAGGGTGGTACGGGAGCATTTAAGGCTGCGGAGTCATGCATTGGTCAGCTCCGAAAAGAATTCTTCTCCCTCAAATAGGAGGTCCTGAAGGGAAGCCTGCATCTCCTGGGACAGCCCAGAGGACTGTAACCAGGAGCTCCGCCTCATTACCACTGCATGACGACCACCCTGGCCGTCGAGTCTGTAGCATTCCAGGCCATCTGGATTTGCCCTCGTCCACTAAGATGGCAAACTCCCGGGCTTGGTCCTGTGGAAGGCCCTGCTTGAACTTGCTGATGGAGTCCCACAAGTTGAAGTTGTGCCTGCCTAGCAGGGCCTGAAGGTTAGACAGTCAAAATTGCAGGCTGGCTGTTGAATAAGTTTTCCTGCCAAACAAGTTCAGTCGCTTGCTGCCTTCATTTTTGGGTGTGCCACTGGCCTGGCCCTTTCATTGACAGCAGACACTACCAGGGACCCCGCCAGAGGGTCAGTGTACATATATTCAAATCCCTTTGTCCTTTTCCACTTTCTCGGAGGTAGGTGGAATGGAAGAGGGGGTCTGCCACACACACTTGGCAATTTTTAGGATCCCTGGGTGAACAGGCAATGCGACCTGGGCAGGTGTGGAGGAGGGTGTGATGTTGAAGAGATCACCAGACTCCTTCACTAGCTCCTTGACCTCCAAGTTCCGGTTAGAAGCCACCCTTTGGAGCAGGGCCTGGTGATCTTTCAAGTCATCGGGATTGGGGGTGCTCACTTGCGAGGGGCCTGCCACTGCCTAGTCAAGAGACAACACAGCTTACAGCACCTCAGGGGGATGGACGGCTTCACCTTGTGGGCCGGAGGATGGCATCTTCGACATCAGGGCCTACTGCAATGCCCCTGCGGTGCCAGCTGGGCTGGAAACAGTTGGTCCAAGGTGGCCTGAGAGGAACAGTGGGACAGGCGACTGGCGATTCACCTCACCTAGGTGAGGGACTGAACTCTGCCTCAGACGTGGACCACTGCCCTTCCAGCGACCAGGACGGAGATGTAGATAACTGAGTCTGTCAGCTGACCCTCGTCAGCGACCGGTAAGGAAAGGGAAAGGAACGGCACCTGCCTGAAGAACAGTACCAGGGAGTTAGAGACCGGTGCCGTGACCAGGAACGATCCCGCACCGAGGGCGATCAACACCAAGTGGACTGCCTAGGCAATAGGGATCTGCACTGAGGTAATCTCTGGTGGGAGACCTGGCAGTAACACAGGCACCACAGATTGGCATCGTGACTCAGGCATCACATGCCTTGTAGATGGTAACCTTGGTTTGGGACCTAGGTCTTCTAATCTGAGAGAGACTGCGGCGCCGGGGTCCTAGGCCGTGGTGACAGAGATCGAAGCCTGCAGTCCGGGGACTGGGGATGCTCTGTTGCTTTAGAGGGAGGTCCCATAACCAGCTTGCCCTTAGAGGTCTGGGCCTTCACTGGGTCCATTGCCGGTCTACTTGGTCCTTGGCCCCTGGGGCCACCTCGGACACACATGGCCTTACGAGGGGCTGGGATCCCCTGGGCTCCCAGGAGTCAGAGGCAGACCCCCTGGCTCGGGTGTACCCCAGGTAGCTCTGGGGTGGGCACGTGGCCTTTGCCCAAAGCCCCCTTGTCTTGCAGTGCTGACAGGCCCTTGGACTTCAGCTGCTTCTTGGGCACTGACAAGAGGGATCAGTGCCAGGCAGGCTCCAGTTCCGGTGGTGTACTCCGTGCCGAAGCCGAAGCACTAGGTGTGGAGTCTGACCGGGAGGACGCTGACACAGGACAAAGCTATACATATAAAATGATGGGGTCTAAATTATTTGTTACCACTCAAGAAAGAGATTTTGCAGTCATTGTGGATAGCTCTCTGCAAACATACACTCAATGTGCAGCAGCAGTCCAAAAAGTGAAAAGAATGTTGGGCATCATTAAGAAAGGGATAGATAATAAGACAGAAAATATCATATTGCCTCTGTATAAATCCCTGATATTCCCACATCTTGAATACTGCTTGCAGATGTGGTCACCCCATCTCAAAAAAGATATATTGGAATTGGAAAAGGTTTAGAAAAGAGCAACAAAATGATTAGGGGTATGAAACAGATTCTGTATGAGGAGAGAATAATAATACTGGGACTTTTCAGCTTTGAAAAGAGACGACTATGGTAAGGATATGATTGAGGTCTATAAAATCATGACTGGTGTGGAGAAAGTGAATAAGGAAGTGTTATTTTACTCCTTCTCATAACACAAAATCTAGGGGTCAACAAATGAAATTAATAGGCAGCAGGTTGAAAACAAACAAAAGGAAGTATTTTTTCACACAATGCACAGTCAACCTGTGGAACTCTTTGCCAGAACTCTTCATGTTATGAAGGCCAAGACTATAACAGGGTTCAAAAAAGAACTAGATAAATTCATGGAGGATAGGTCTATCTATGGCTACTAGCCAGGATGGGCAGGGATGTTATCCCTAGCCTCTGTTTGCCAGAAGCTGGGAATGGACGACAGGGGATAGATCACTTGATGATTACCCTGTTCTCTTCATTCTCTATGGGGCACCTGGCATTGGCCACTGTTGGAAGACAGGATACTGGGCTAGATGGACTTTTGGTTTGACACAGTATGGCAGTTTTTATGTTCTCAAGTGGATATCCCGGTCCTTTTGAGTTCGAGGGTGAAAGTTTTTGCAGATCCTTCACTTGTCTTTGTGTGATTCCCCCAGACACTTCAAACAACTATCGTGGGGCTGGGGGGGGGGGGTTGTCACTAATGCGCATTGGCCGGGTACACGATGAACATGGCTTAAAGTTAGGGGAACTTCCGGCATGCCCCATTCCTCGGCGAAGTCCAGTTGGGGCTCTAAATACTAAAACTATTATCTAACACTTAGTTTAACCATTAAGTTAAGTCCCTAACAACTAACTATAAAGGAGACAGAACGATGGGTCTGAAAGAATCGCTAACACTCTTGCGTTAATGGAAGACGAGGCACTCCAACCAACTGTCAAGGGCAGTAAGAAGGAACTGAGAGGGCATAAGGTCGGCAGTGCCTGATATACTGAGCGTGGCACTCAAGCGGGCGGAGCAGCCGACCCTACTGATACCGCTAAGGCAAAAGTCTCCAACGATTGTGCACATGGGCACACACACAACCAAGAATGGAATTGACATGAAAAAGCACTCAAAGAACAGGTGTCTCCATCTGCTTGCACAATTGCTATGGTTCTGTAAATTCAGAAGACCATGGAAGTGTCTAAGGGCAAATAAAATGTGGTAAATGAGAAAAACTATAAATCCCAAATCTTGAATATATATTAATATAAAAAGTCTTTATGTAATCTATAAAATACAAAGTGAAAAGCATTAAAATATTAAAACTGACTATATATTCTCCTCTTTTCCCAAAAGGGACTTTTGGCCAGAAGTTTCCAAGACAAAACATATTATTTTTAAGTTACTTTTTATATTTTCATAAATATTTAAACTTTATATCTGTCTCTCTGCACTGAAATTTTTAATATGTTTATAAAGCCATAAGGCCTCTTATAATGAAAAAGCATTAATTAAAATATTTCTTGTATAAAGGAAAAAATGTACAACTTTTTAAAAGAAAAAATGTATAACATACAAAAAGTTTTAATGTAAACTAATTAAGTGATAATCAGGAGGGGAGAAAAATGGGAGACAAAATGAAGGGAATTTCTTGTGTTACAGTGTAAACTGAATATTGGAAAATTAAGTTTTGAGGTCATTACTACTTTTGCTCCAAAGCTTGGTATGAAGGTTTTAAGCACACAAAGCCGTAAAAAAATTGACACAATCTATGCTTGGCACTCTGGAGAAATATAGGTACAAGATTGATTTTACACTGTGTGCACTGCTGCATGCCAGACAGGCAAGCAGAATGCACTGTTTTTTCTTAAGTTAAGGAAACCGCCAAAGTAAAAATCTGCAGTGTAGTTGGATAGGGTAGATTGATATCTGAAAATTGTTAAGTGTAATGAATCAACACTTACCAGTTTTTATACAACTATATCACTATGGTATCTGAAAGCCTAACTAGAACAACCTCTTTAGGTCATTACACCATCCAAATTTCACTTCCTAAAATGTTGTCAAGTTCATCAAGCTAAATTCACCACAAATTTAAGTTAAGTTAGTATGGGCAGTTATGCATTAGATTCTAGTGAAAAACAAAAACAAACAAACAAAAATAAACCACCCCATACCTTTGGCTCCTTCCTAACAGTTCTGATGAGCCCCTTTTGGAATTTTTTTTCATCAAGATAATTATGTTTTTGATGAACAATAAAATAAGCAAACCTCAGTGGGCCTTGGGCAAAGGCTGCTTCTGAGTGAGGAGGTGAGCACTTTCCAAATAAAAATGTTATAACCAACCCCTCATATTTGTCAGATGTACATATTGTGGTTACTGTTAATTTTCCAAAATACAGCATACTTTAAAAAGAGTCCTAAGCAAAAAATGTCTGAACTTGTAATAGTTAAGAGAGAACAATTTTATTAAGGAAGCATGCATTAAATGTCCCCAATAGTCAGCTTAAAGAGGAGAAAGCAGAACATTACTATTTTAAAAATTAAAGCAAAAAGATAACTATTTTACTCGTATACTGACTGACCCTAAAACTTAACAATGCTTAGGCTATTGGTGCACTGATATCACTGCCTAACATGCTGATCAATACTGTTTCATTGTTTCCTTGTACGTGTGTGTGTGTGTAATCTTTTGTCTCTTGCCTTCTACTTGGATTGTACGTACTTTGTGGCAGGGATCATGTTTTTGTTCTGTGTTTATATAGCACCTAGCAACTGAGATTCTGGTCCATGACTGGGGCTTCTAGGTACTATAGTAATACAAATAAATAATAATAATTACCCATACTATTGTGAATAATCAATACATACTGCTAAAGTTGAGGAAATTTGGACAGTTCCCTTGGGATGTCATCTTCCATATCAGGTTGATAGGGGTGTGTGCTCTAATAACACACACACAAATGAAAAACACGAGTAAGTAATTATAAGCATATATATTTTTCATATATATATATATATATACACACACACACACACACATATAAACACACACACACACACACTAATTAATCGCAGTTAACACATGATTAAATCAAAAATATTAACTGTGATTAATCGGGAGTTTTAATAGCACTGTTAAACGATAGAATACCAATTGAAATGTATTAAATATTTTGGATGTTTTTCTACATTTTCATATATATTGTATTCTGTGTTGTATTTGAAATCAAATATTTATTATTACAAATATTTGCACAGTAAATAAGATAAACAAAAGAAATAGTATTTTTCAGTTCACCTCATACTAGTATTATAGTGCAATCTCTTTATCGTGAAAGTGCAACTTACAAATGCAGATTTTTTTTTTTGGTTACATAACTGCACTCAAAAACAATAGAATGTAAAACTTCAGAGCCTACAAGTTCACTCGGTCCTACTTCTTATTCAGTCAATCGCTAAGACAAACAAGTTTGTAAATAAGAAGAGGGCAGCATTATCTCCTGTAAATGTAAACAATGTCACCAGAAAGTGAGAACAGACACTTTTGTAGCCGGCATTTATGTGCTATTTATGTGCCAGATATGCTAAACATTCGCTTGCCCCTTCATGCTTCGGCCACCATTCCAGACAACGTTCTTTCATGCTGATGATGCTCGTTAAAAAAATAATGCATTAATTAAATTCGTGACTGAACTTCTTGGGGGAGAACAGTATGTCCCCTGCTCTGTTTTACCCACATTCTGTCATGTATTTCATGCTATAGTGGTCTCCGAAGATGACTCAGCACATCTTGTTCATTTTAACAACATTTTCGCTGCAGATCTGACAAAACACAAAAAGGTACCAGTGTGAGATTTCTAAAGATAGCTACAGCACTTGACCCAAGGTTTAAGAATCTGAAATGCCTTCAAAAATCTGAGAGGGACGAGGTGTGGAGCATGCTTTCAGAAGTCTTAAAAGAGCAAAACACTGATGTGGAAACTACAGAACCTGAACCACCAAAAAAGAAAATCAACCTTCTTCTGGTGACATCTGAATCAGATAATGAAAATGAACATGGATCGGTCCGCACTGCTTTGGATTGTTATCGAGCAAAACCTATCATCAGCATGGATGCATGTCCCCTGAAAGAGTGGTTGAAGCATGAAGTGACATTTGAATCTTTACCGCATCCGGCACGTAAGTATCTTGTGACACTGGCTACAACAGTGGCATTAGAATGCCTGTTCTCGCTTTCAGGTGACATTGTAAACAAGAAGTGGGCAGCATTATCTCCTGCAAAAGTAAACAAACATCTTTGTCTGAGCGATTGGCTGAACAAGAAGTAGGACTGAGTAGACTTGCAGGCTCTACAATTTTACATTGTTTTATTTCTGAATGCAGTTTTTTGTACATAATTCTACATTTGTACGTTCAAATTTCATGATAAACAGATTGCATTACAGTAGTTGTATTAGGTTTGAACTGAAAAATACTATTTGGTTTTTTACAGTGCAAATACTTCTAATCAAAAATAAATATAAAGTGAGCACTGTACACTTTGTATTCTGTGTTATTGAAATTAATATATTTGAAAATGTAGAAAACATCCAAAAATATTTAAATAAATGATATTCTATTATTAACAGTGCGATTAATCATGATTAATTTTTTTAATCGCTTGGCAGCCCTAATATACACACATAAATATGTATACACACAAATTTGCTGTATATGTGTAATAACAGTCTATATCAAAATGTATCACTGAAAACCATGGAAACAGTCTATAGTTATATTCCCTGTGCCTGTGACACATAATAGTTAAGTATTCTGTGGTCTGTAATACTTTGGTCTAGTTTCAGCTGTCGAGTTTAGCATGCAGGTGCTGGGTGGTAAAAAATGCAAGAGGTCAGACTAGATGATCTGGCAGTCCCTCTGGCCTTAAACTCTGAATCTGTGCAACAGTTGTCAGAAAAATAATAATCAAAAATGACTAATGGGTAAAATGGACTAAAAAGAATGACCATATGTGTATTATTGAAGTATTACTGTACATGAATTCCCCACCCAACACTTCAGCCACAACCATTCAGTTACTAGGAATGACAATTAATTTAGGCTGTCCTAGAAGTCTCTAGTATATTTTAGGTTCAAACATACTTGTAGATACTTCCTGAAGAGAAATCACTTTCTCTGTATGATGATTTTGTGATGAGGATTTTTGTTCACAAGGAATCTAAATTGATAATACTGTATTAATTTTATATATTATGTTAGACTCAAATGAGAAGTGAAAGACCAGCATCAGCAGGGTTCGGTGATCAGCCACTGTTTTTCTCTTCATAATTTATTTGTTAGTTTAATAATTACAACAATGCCTAGATAATCTGTAGCTTCAGTGTCTTGGAATGAGAGGAAAAGTTAATAGCACAATTGAGAGCAGATTTTTATTTAAAGAGATGCCCAAATAAATTGCAATGAGAATATTTGAAATCAATATCTAAACTGAACTAGAACACAGACACTGGTTTAAAGCAAAATTAATTTATATCACCCAAATCCGGAAAAGCATAATTTCAAGCCTTGATCTTATTAGGATACTTAATGTAATCTCATTAGGGTGCATGCTTCTATATATCAAAGTGGTTTACACATTCTAAATATATTTTAAAGAGCTCCAATAAAGATTGGCACTGAAGTGTTTAACAGTATCAAAACCGACTTTTGCAGGGCCAGAGTGCTATTAATTAAAAAGATAGCAGTGGCAATGCAGTCCGGTGTGGAGGAGGGTGCGCTGTCATATAGGGGGACCTATTTTCAAGTAACAGATCCATAGTCTCCAGAACCCTAAGAAATTACAACTTCATTTCCTAGGCTAGTTGAAATTAAGCATGGGGGACCTAATTTTCAAGAGTGCTCAGCACCCATATCTCCAGATAAAGTAAATGTGCACTATGGATGCTTAGCACTTCTGAAAGTCAGGCCTAGTATCATGTACAGGGGAACGCTGCCAGAAACATCACTCATAGTATGCATGCCTGCCACTCCATAGAGAATCATATATGCTCAGTGACAGAAAGCAAATGGATAGGAAAGACCTACTAGGGAAAACTGGGCATCAGAATAAAGGGGAGGTTTTGTCTGCACTTTTATCCTCACTGACAAAATAAAAGAAACAGAGAAAAGTCAAACTAGTAAGAAACTGACAAAGCTAATGCCAATTTTTAAAATATTTTTAATGGCTACTGAAGACCTTGAGAGAGAGAACTATTTTGATCTTATTGGAAACAGCTTCAATACTCCAACATTAATGTATGCACATATATATTAATGAAGTAGACATGTTAATCCCCCAATGTCTATATCTGTGAGGCATCTAAGCTCTTATTTCCTTCACCATCAGTCTTGTGTAAGTAACATACTGTGGCAACATATGAATAGTTCATAGCTCCAGGAATAAATGAATGAATGAACAGTGACCTAAACCCTGAACAGCAATTAAGTTTCTTTACTGATCAGCTATCACATACCTCACAGCAAACAAGTGTGTTTTTTGACATGCACACTTGCCTGCTAGTAAATTAAATAAGGGAACTATTTCTGTCAAGAACTTTTGTGATTTTTTTCCCCCTACAAACCTGGTTTCTTGTTAGGAGTATTGGGTTTTATTCTGATAGAGCTGTTCATGACAAGCCAAAGAAATGGAATAGGTGGTGATAGGGGATTAAGTAAAGAATACTCTGCAAAAGCACAAAGGGACTGCCGTTGTTTCCCATGAGTTGGTGAGCTTCAGTTTGGCCTTTCTGAAAACTGCAACAAAAAGCTAATGTTGAGTATTTGATCTTGGTATACAAGTAAACACCTCATGCAAACATTGGTACACTAGAAGAGTTCAACAGCAAATAGGTGATTGTCAATATGATCATCTGGTTTTTCATGTTTGAAAATGGGGAAGGAGGACCTAGGGTTGACTATTATTGCTCCTCTTTACAGTTTGCATTTGTTTCCTCACACACACATATACATATTATTGTACACACAGTATACGCATACATATTCCAAGATTCATTTTATTCTGGTTCACATCAGTAAAATGAAATTTAGTTATGTCAAAGTCAAAAAGAACAGCAGCTGGACTTTCAGAGTTCAGGATGCATGTTCACCATTTGCATTTAGAAAACATATCCTTTTACTTGTAACCAGAACCCACTTTCTCTGGATGTCTTTGAGAACCCTACATGGAATCCCAGAAAGCCATCTCCAGACTCACTTGTCACACTGTAAAACGTTAAATCTATTTTCTCTGGACCCCTAAAGTATATTATCCCATATTCTCATCATTCCTTATTTAAAGCATGATAAAATTGAACTCTGAAAAAACCAAGTTTAAGAAAATAACACCAATTCAGACTGAAGAGGAAAGCCAACTCCTACACCACCTGAATATTATGTTATAGTATATTAAATTAAAATAAGGAGTACAACAATACCTTAGTCTTTGCAGAAAGTAAAGGAAGGCAGGAACAGAAGAACAAAAGTAATAGTTCTGTGATCAGCAGACTTTTCCTCCTATAGCGTGCGTCTCAGAAACAACAGAATAGTTTTCTCCTATTCTCCCTGTTAATCAAAGAACAATGAATTTGGATAATTAGTCAAAGGGACTAAGAAGCCACTATAATACAAAGCAAACAATTTGACCCTTTATTCCACAAGATATTATAGTCCCTTGGTAAGCTTTGTAATTCTAAAACTGAAATTTGTAGGGAATAAATGAATATGTATTGTAACTAATGTTTTATACTTTTTAAACATTATTTTTACTGCATGTACAGTATGCTCCAGAAAAATATCACAACTATCTGAAGTTCAGATTAGCTCTTCCTCTCCAGAACTAATTTCTAAATCTGTAGCATATGTACACAACACACACACACACACACACCACTATCACTTCATTATCTGTGCACATGATGCTGTTTTTTCTCTAATGCCTCACAATGCTGTTAGTGTAAGTTAGACGTTATTCTATCTTATAGTTTAATTCTAGAATTTAACTAGAGAGAAAAGAGGCAAAAATGGAGAAGTACATTGCTACTTTAGGTACACTGGCACCTCTACAGGTTAAATGCAGTGTCTCTCTCAACTGAGGCCCCAAATTTTGTTTTTGGAGGAAAGTGATTAAGAGTTTTATAAAACTCAATATTTCCCTGAAATTTAAAAAAATGAAAACATTTATTTTAAAGAGAATTTAATTTCCCTGGTATTTGAAGCCAAACACTGCAGCCTCCTGCTAATGTAGTAGAATCAGAGTGTGAAATGGATTATAAACTGACCATAAAACCATAAAAGTGGCATCTATTTTCATCGGCAAAGTCAAATGTAAATCAAGAAGGTAAAAAGATTAAATGGTGAAAAGCAAATTATCTTTTAAAAGTTAGTAACATGGGGAAAGAAATCTGATTTTTAAAATGTATCTCGCCCCCGTCTAGGTGGGCTGGGAAGAAAGCAGCCTGGATTTGATTGTGCTGGCAGGGGACAGGCAACACCTGGAGACACAAGGTGCTGAGCTGAAGGGCCAGGCTTTTTGGCCATGCTAAGCCCTTGGGGTTCTGTGACCCCGCGCACCAGGTCACAATGCCACTCACTCAAATTTGGATGGAGATGACGGGTGTAGGTGCTCACAGGCCAGAAGGGTCAGGCTGCTTGGGGTGGGGTGCCTGAGAGGGGAAGTGAAGGGGAGCAAAACTAAGAATATAAGTATCAGGGGGTAGCCATGTTAGTCTGCATCCACAAAAACGACAAGGAGCCCAGTGGCACCTTAAAGACTAACATATTTATTTGAGCATAAGCTTTCGTGGGTAAAAACCACACTTCTTCAGATGCATGGAGTGAAAATTACAGATGCAGACATAAATATACCGATACATGAAGAGAAGGGAGTTTCCTCACAAGTGGAGAACCAGTATGGACAGGGCCAATTTGATCAGTAGTCCACTCCCAACAAGAGGTATCAATTTCAGGAGAGGCAAAGCTGCTTCTGTAATGAGCCAGCCGCTCCCAGAATATAAGAACACCCATACTGGGTCAGACCAAAGGTCCATCTAGCCCAGTATCTGGTCTTCTGACAGTGGCTAATGCAAGGTGCCCCAGAGGGAATGAACAGAACGGGTAATCATCAAGTGATCCATCTCCTGTTGCTCATTCCCAGCTTCTGGCAAACAGAGACTTTAGGGACACCATCCCTGCCCATCCTGGCTAATAGCCATTGATGGACCTATCCTCCATGAACTTATCTAGTTCTTTTTTTAACCCTGTTATAGTCTTGGCCTTCACAACATCCTGTGGCAAAGAGTTCCACAGGTTGACTGCGCGTTGTTTGTTTTAAACCTGTTGCCTATTATCTTTGCCATCTCTCCGCCGCCGGTCCTTCCCTGCCCCCCCCCCCCCCCCCCACACACACACACACACTTTAAATGGGGCTCCTCAGCACCTGCATGGAAATCTGAGGTTCAGCTGATCTGGAGCCTTCCCTGTCTACACTTAATCCAAACCACTTGTGGAATTATGCCTAGGCAGGGAAGGGGAGAGGTTTCCCACTTCTGCTTGCCAACCTTTGGCCAGGCTGTGGGAGGGGAAGGGAGTTCATTAGCTCTAAGGGGGTTCCATCACTGTATTTAAATCCTTTCTGGGCATGTAAGAGCAGCCACCCTTCCATTGCTGCCCTTTAATGGAGTTATAGTTTGCACTGCATTACCAAGATGCTGTGTATCTGACCAGATCACAAATTTTTAGGATCAGGAAGTTTTCCCTCAGGGTAAGGGCATCCGGCAGGCTTTTTTACTTTCCTCACAGCATGCTGGAGGCTTGGTTTTAGGTTAATAAGGAATTATATAGTAAGAAGCAGAGTCCCCGGTTTGATTGCAACTTGTGGCAGGTTGTAATGCAGGTGAGAGGCCCCAGCTCCCAGAGAAAAACACAAGTAAGGGACTCAAGAGATAGCTGGTGGACTCAAATAGCCTGTAGGGAAAGGGACCGCAGTCAGAAGACTTGAGGCCTCTTCTGCTCATGTGTACCCTCATTTCCCTTCACAGGAGAGCAAGGGGTAAGATAAATCCTCCACGACCCTCCTTATTTCTGCCAGTCTTTGCTCACATACTTCTATTCCTTTTTACTCTCTACCACACAGTACCTTTTTCAAAATAGGTATTGTTATGTACTTATTAGGTCATAATAATAGCTTACATTTTCTATTGTTTGAATTATTCCATTAGAGGATTTTTTTTATATAAAAAAGCATAGGGAATACACTCACAAAACTAAATTAACGTGGCATTAAAGGCTAGGCTTAACTCTGTACATTGAGAAAACTAACATTTTCTATAGGCTACCTTAGACAAAGCTTTACTGACTTACATATCATTCTTTATAGATCAACTGATGTAATGTATTCAGATCTTGATCTGAATGGGAAGTGCTAAAAAACAAACGACAGCTGAATTCTGCGGGGGCCATGTTTGGATTATTTTACAAACTTCCTTTGCCTCACTGACTCAGGGAACTGACCCTGGAATTAATTTAGCCAATTGCCTTTAAGGAAGACCCAGGAATGGGGTTAACGAGCCCCTTTTCAAATTTTCAGGGGATTAGGAACATTCCTCTGTTCTCCTGAACTAACCTATTTTCCTCTCGCAACTCCTCATGTAAAGTGGGGACCTAAACTGACCACCTACTGGAATTTTTTTTTTAAACCAGAACCTGAACAAATTTTGGGGGAAGCTAAGTTCATATTGAGGTTCAGTCTCCAATTCAGAGAGCTGTATCCTTTCAGCATTAAGTCCCAAGAGCATAAGTCAAGTACTGCATTTTTTTATCCCTTGAAATCTTCAGTGCAAGGCTGGCACTCAGCAAAACAGGTGCTACATTTCCTACTTTTATAGTGGTATCTCTTAATTTTTTTTGCACCTTGATAAAACCTAACTGAAAGCTTTGCTCCTACCATGGGTATTCACATGGCCTAAAGAAAAAAATGCAGGCATTCATTCCTAGTCATAAAAGTAATAGCAACAATGTAAATGTAATTAATAACTTTAGGATACTCAGAATTCAGTTATTGGTTAGGAACAATTGGAATTAAAAAACACAAAGAAATGAGAGCTCCAACTATCATTTTTCTTATCTGAAAATTCTGAGTTAACTGGTGAGAATCTGTAGTGGAGCAAAGCTCTTCTGGATGTCTTGTCTCATAGGTATCAGTTTCAAATACCTCTAAATCCTCAGAAAGGCACACATACTACCTCTTAAACATATCTCATTTTGAGGGACATCACTCATTTCAGTCCAGAAGTTCCACACACATTTGGTGTCCCCTCACTCTTACTATTAAAAGTTATTTTCGTCAGTAATAAAGAATCATGAAAACTGAGGTTATAGGAAGAATAACTTAAGACACTTAGAATTTGAACTTTCCTTTCTCTCGCTGTCATTTTAGGTCTTTGTCACACACTGCTTTCCACATTTGGGCCTTGGCAAGTTAATGGTATAACCTGAAGAGGAGAGCTGATGGACAGATGAGGGAGACTAGCATCTTTCATTATAAGAAAAGGAGTACTTGTGGCACCTTAGAGACTAACCAATTTATTTGAGCATGAGCTTTCGTGAGCTACAGCAGGAAAGTGAGTTTGTGTGTGTATGGAGGTGGGGGGGGGTGAGAAGGCCTGGATTTGTGCTGGGGGTGGCCCACCTTGATTATCATGCGCATTGTGGGGAGAGTGGTCACTTTGGATGAGCTATTGCCAGCGGGATAGTGAGTTTGTGTGTGTGGTTTTTGGGAGGGGGGTGGGGGGGTGAGAGAACCTGGATTTGTGCAGGAAATGGCCCAACTTGATTGTCATGCACATTGTGTGGAGAGTTGTCACTTTGGATGGGCTATCACCAGCAGGAGAGTGAATTTGTGTGGGGGGGTGGAGGGCAAGAAAACCTGGATTTGTGCTGGAAATGGCCCAACTTGATGATCACTTTAGATAAGCTATTACCAGCAGGACAGTGGGGTGGGAGGAGGTATTGTTTCATATTCTCTGTGTGTATATAAAGTCTGCTGCAGTTTCCACGGTATGCATCCGATGAAGTGAGCTGTAGCTCACGAAAGCTCATGCTCAAATAAATTGGTTAGTCTCTAAGGTGCCACAAGTACTCCTTTTCTTTTTGCGAATACAGACTAACACGGCTGTTACTCTGAAACCTATCTTTCATTATGTGAGCACACAACACTAGGCAAAGTGACATGCTATTTGGCAAATAATACTATACTAAGTAACTTCATTTTTTCTACAGTTGCACATAGCATTATGCATTATTACATGTGCTCTTAAAACAAAAAATCATTAAATAATTAAAACTGTGAAAAAATTAAATATGAGAAAATAAGTTGAACTGTCTATTGTTGATTTATACTTAATAATGTGTTTTTACTATGACCTGAGAGATACATGTAGTATTTCTACATATGTGTTTTACGATTATGGAACAGAAGACATTATGAAAACACCTACACATAAGAAAGATTTTAAATTATTGTGGAAACCTTGATAGAATAATGTCAGGTTGACCTAGGCTCCTCCCCATATTAACATTTGATTAAAATAAGACTTTAGAAGCCCCCAAAGCAATACACTGTAAATGTGATCATTTTTAAGCATTCCACTGTGTTGTGCTAGTTAATGAAAGCCAGGAAGTGAAACATTAAAACCACCCAAATTGACAAATGCACCAGTATTAATGGTGGAAAGCAAAATGGATTTTTCAAGTTTTTAGCTTTAGTAATCTGAAGCAATAATAGCTAAGGAATTTTGTTTTTAACACACACTATGAATTTTAACCAGTTTTCCTTTAACTCTGAATTTTCTGAAATGTTGTGTGGCTATATTCACAACCTTAACATTCCATTGATGGTATTTTATTCATATAATTATCCACTCATTTCAATTTTCCTCCAGTGCACTTAAACACAATTGCAAACGTAAAAATTCAAAGAAAATCCTCTACTACATGTTCTCTCAGGTCCCTCCCCTCCACCCTCACCTCTTCCTTTCAACCACACTAAGGAGTACTCTTTAAAAAACAAACTTGTGCCTGACATGCCACATTAAGCTTGAAAGTACTAGATTCACATCTACAAAAAATTTAAAAAGCAATGGGAGGTTTTGTGGACAGTTTACATATTAATACAGTCAGTTCTGTTATGTCCCAGAGAAAACATCTTATTAGTTCTACAATTAAATGATTCAGCAACCATCCACACTATCTTTGCCTTTTAACAGTTGCAATCAGTAGCAGATCTAGGTGTAATCAACAGCAGCAGGGGGTTTTAGGAAGCAAAACAAAACAAAAACAGTAGGGATCTTTACTAGTATACAGTAATTGATATAAGGAGACATTTTATTCTAAGTTAGCCCAAGATATAAGGATGCACATGTGTTGCATTCTATTATCTACAATTAGCATTTCAATTCATCAGCAGCAATGCAATAAGCTATTTTAAAATGGTTTGATATTGTTTAATCTTTTGTGGAGTTCTTCCGCTCCTCCCCCTGCAAAGGATCATCTGTGTCTCTAACATAGCACTTAATGTCCCCGGTTTACTTTTCCTGTTACAAGGCCAACGTTGGAGTTACCATAAATTCAGCTGAGACCTGGATAATTCAGAATCTACAGATGTCACCCCTTAAACTGGTGAGTGGGCTGTTCCTGTGAAATATTCCCTTCCCTGTAAGTCTGCACAACTCTTTGAGTCCCTGCTATGCATGGCAACAAAACTATGTCTCCCAAAATGACTGAAGAATACCATATACATACATATATACATATACATATTATATATAAATATAGACATATATAGTCTACCTAAATTTTTGTGCTGTTATAATCTCTTTCCACTAACATTACCCTACATGTAGGAAAGTAATGCATTTTTTGCTATTCAAGATAAATTGATAGGTGGCACAGTAATTTAAGTGCCTTTTTTTTTGGTTTTGTTTTTGAGATCTGAGTTCAATTCCTGCCTGAGACATATATGGTAAATGAGTTTTCCGCCCTCCAGGTGTAACAGATATTACTGCCACCCTCCACTGCACTGAAAACTACTGACAGGAAAAAAAAATATGTCACAATAAATGGGAACAGTTTAGTTTGCTACTGCTTAATGGTAACCAGCTCCCACCATAGAGGTAACTTCCTTTCGGTACATTAGCTGAAATATACAGTGTTTAAAAATGTCTTTAAAATTCCCTGAAAGAAATGAGATACTTAAATAAATTCAAAATTAAATTCCTTGTAGCTTTTCTGCTTTATTAAAATCATAATATTTAGAGATTAGACATATATTATTTGTTAAAATCTGGTATAGAATCCACTCAAGTCCAAATATCTGGGTTTTTTTCCCATCCATTCACTGTTGTTAAGAACATACACTAGTAGATACAGTACTGTACCGTACATATGAGGTGGAATGATTAGTTGTGGTACTGCCTAGGAACTTCAATCAGGACCAAGGCCCCATTGTATTAGGCACTGAACAATTAAACGCACAGGTAGGCCTGGCCTCTGCTCCATGATCTCTGCCCCACAAAACTTAGAGCCTAATTTGATATAACACATTACAATGGGAGTCAAGGAGACAAAAGTGAAA